>NC_137893.1:4998216-5598216 GCF_963455335.1 Martes martes | reverse complement strand
TTAGTCTTAGTAGAATGTTAAAATATGCCCTATGATGTATTCTCTCATATGTCCTCTTTTTTCCCTTGTGAATGTAGGGCATTACATGCTGTTCACTAGGACATGGGAAAGCAAACCCAAATCTCATCTTGTCACCTGTCACCATTCCGTAGGTTTGGGTGGGTTTACTTGTGAATAGACTGGAATTGAAAGGCTGGACAAACTTGATCCTGAGTGCCATAGGCACAGCGTGGTAGAGGACCCTGGGGTGTCAGAAAAGCCAAGGATGGAGGAAGCAGGTGTGGGAAATCGCCATAGTTAAGGGGGCAAGAGACCAAGAATCCAAGGATTGGAAATAGGCATCCAGCAGGGCCCGTTACTAGCTATGAGGTGAACCTGAGCCTGCTGTGTGTGTGGGGACTTGGGCCCAGAGGGGGACTCAAGAAATAACTGGTAGAAATTAAAGCCATTCGGTTTTAGGTGTGATTGAGTATGGGGAAGGCTGGAGACAGACAACCTCAGAGAGGCTTAGAAGCATCATCAGAAGACGGGCTGCTCATTATCAAGCATCACCGGGCCTGAGCCATGGAGTTTGTGAAAGAATGAGGTGGCAACCTCCGTGGTTTGATCTCAGGAATGTTACACAGGTCCTGAGAAACTCACCAATCCTTTCTTACCTCTTAAGTGATGTCCTTGGCTTCCAAACATTCTACATAATTTATCCCGGTTGATATTCTAAGACTGTCCTCTTAGAAAGGGAAAAACCCTTCAATCTGTTACGAAACATTGATTCCAGTTACGGGTTTGCGTTATCGAAGTGCGAGTTTTAACAGGGAATGGGAGCCTGAGGATATGTGGCATCTGGATTAGGAGCAATCCCAGTGCTGGAGAAGTGTCCATGCATCCCCGACATCATCTTTTGACCATACACAGCTCCACCAGAAAATCAGGGACAGAGCTCTGCTCCCTTCGTGGGGCCGTAAAAATCATATTATAAATGTTGATTATGCTCTTAGGTAGCATACAGAAGCCATTGTAAACATTTGTGCAGCTGAAATATAATGCATTGACTGTAAAAACAACACAAAACAAGTTTGTCAAAGGTTCAGTAACCTCTTTCCTTCACTCAGTGACAGATGTCACCTGCTTAAGTCACTTGATCATTGCCTGCCCAGGATTAAGTTCCGACGTTTGTAATTGGTGCATCTGTCACCGTCATGTATCTTTCTTAAGGTGAAGGGGAATTGTGTTTGATTTTTCCCTTGGGTCTTATTTTTATTTCATTGTGTGCTTATCTTTTTGTCCAAAATCCACATAAAATAGGGCCCTTTGGAAAGGTTTTACTTTTGAAACAAAGAAGCTCAGAACTTTTCTTTCATCTTTTGTGTTGAGAAAAAGTAGAATGTGCTTTAACCATGAGGAATATATATCAAGCCACGAACTCAGAATAAATATACAAAGGTAAACAAGCTGGAAGTGGACGCTCCGTCATTTGCTGAAGAAATAGGCCATATATATTATTTGGGGTGTTAGGAAATGCAGGATGAAATTTACTTGGAATTCTTATGGGTGATACTTAAATTTTACTCTTAAAGGTATCAAAAATTTTGCACTAATGATATAAAACAGGCTTTATTGAGAATAGAAAGCCATTGAAATCCTGAGGAGAATCAGATTTTTTTTTTAAAGATTTTATTTATTTATTTGACAGAGAGAGATCACAAGTAGGCAGAGAAGCAGGCAGAGAGAGTGAGAGGGAAGCAGGCTCCCCGCTGAGCAGAGAGCCCGATGTGGGGCTCGATCCCAGGACCCTGAGATCATGACCTGAGCCGAAGGCAGTGGCTTAACCCACTGAGCCACGCAGGTGCCCGAGAATCAGATTTTTGACAGAGTGAATCACCCAAATATCCTCTAGAACTTTAAGCAAAAAAAAAATTAAAACGGCCCTTAATTAGACCAGTGTGGTTCATGGGGCTTTGGTGGTATTGCTTTGCAAATCTAGCTAGCAAAAGGTTTTAAAAAACTATGCTAGCCTTAACATTAACTCTGTTTTATGAAAAAGAATGAATTTCAAATATTAATATTATATATTAATATTTAAATATTCATTTAAAAAGCCATTTTTAAAATAGCTCAGTTAAGGATTTTTTACAACATAGCTCATTTGTATGACAGACTCTTGCCCACATTCGCTCATGTATAATTCTTAAAATAAAAACTGTGAAATTTCCAAGCACACCTGATGCATGTTTATGTATTCAAACTTCAAGATGACTTGCCTTTGGCAGGTCTTCTGAGTGATGTGAACTATGGTGGTCATTTTTGTTGTAGCATCTGCCCTGATAACCCATAGTCCAATGTGTTTTTTGCTTTTATTTTATTTTTTTTTAAAGATTTTATTTTTATTTTTGTTTCTTTTTTTTTTTTTTTAAAGATTTTATTTATTTATTTGACAGACAGAGATCACAAGTAGGCAGAGAGGCAGGCAGAGAGAGAGGGGGAAGCAGGCTCCCTGCCGAGCAGAGAGCCCGATGCGGGGCTCGATCCCAGGATCCTGGGATCATGACCTGAGCCGAAGGTAGAGGCTTTAACCCACTGAGCCACCCAGGCGCCCCTGTTTTTTGCTTTTAAAATTAATTTATTCACTTGGCAAATATTTATTGAGTACCTAATTGTTGGACATTGTCTTGACATGGGGTTCAGCAATAAACCAGTCAAAATCCTTTGTTTACAAAGCATAGGGATGTGGAGGCTGACAGTACATAAATGCAGAAGTATATTAGGGAGCACGTTGGAAGGCAGTAATTGCTAAAAGATCAAGCAGGAAGGAGGGTCGGGAGTGCAGCGGGGGTGGGGGTGGGGCATGCTAGCATAACCAGGGTGATGAAGGACCGTCCTACTGAGACGTTAGAGCACAGAGAGGAGGAGTGTCTGGTATGTTCCATGAAGAGCATGGTGGCCAGTATCCCCGGTGGGAGGGAGGAGGGAAAAAGGAGCAAGGTCGTGTCAGCAAGGTCACGGGACTAGCTCCTTTAGGCCTTAAAGGCCATTATAAGGACTTTGACTTTTGCCTGGAGTGAAGAGGGAGGAAAGGGTGGACATCTGAGCAGAGGAATGACACGATCCAGCTCGTGTTTTGGAGAGACCCCTCTGGCTGCTGTGTTAAGAAGAGATATAGGGGCACAAGGGTCGGGAAAGGGAGGTCAGTTGGGAGGTAGACACATGAACACAGGAGAAACATAATGCTGGCTTAGACCAGTTCAGGAATGGGGAAGGTGGTGAGATGTGGTTGAGTCCTGGCATGTGGTGGCTCCAGCAGGAGGAAGGGACAGAGAACCTGTGACATGCGCACCTGGCCACGCCTGCACAAACTCGCAACTGTCCCGTGTGTGTGTAACTTACCCTGTCCCCTTACGCTGTCTGATCCACCTGTACACCAGGAACAGCGCCCAGTAAAATCCAGGAACACGTTAGCTCTGTCTGTGGCTCCCACCCAGGCCCTGCTGTGTCCTCGCTTTCCTTCTCTGCAGACTTCTCCTTCCTCCCGGGTTCTAACCCTTTGCCCCTGTTAGTGCCTTTGACAACTGAGTTTTACTGGCTATTTCCTGGTCTTCTGTGTCCACAGGCTCAGGGGCCCTGGGCTCGGACTTCACCATGTTGTACTCATGCTTACACCC
The DNA here is from genome assembly GCF_963455335.1 of Martes martes. NCBI lineage: Eukaryota > Metazoa > Chordata > Mammalia > Carnivora > Mustelidae > Martes > Martes martes. The sequence continues at coordinate 5,594,560 of NC_137893.1, read as the reverse complement.
CCCAGTAGCTAACATAACTGAGCGTTAATAAATATTTTAAGGTGAAGGAATGAGTGAGTGTGTTTTTCTGAAGAAGTTGTTCATGTCACTCTTTCTTCTGAAAGTGTGGCTAATGGTAAATATCTGTGCCAGGAGGCAAAGGACAGTCACTGGGGACAAGGTGGACAGTGACCTAAACTGAATTCCTGGGCATGAACGTGCCCATATCCAGGATCATTTTTAAAGGATGTTGCCTTCAGTGGGCCCTGTTTACCTTGGCTCATAAATAAGGGGCTTTGCTTAGAAGACCTCTAGGGCCCCTCTAAGGGATAATGTTCTGTATTTGTAAAGCTGTGTTCGTTTTTGTCAGACCAGTTTGCTATGATGAAATGAAGATGTCTTGGGGAGCATTGGATAAAAGTCAAATTGGGGGAAAACAGTCATGGAAAGAAAGGCAGGTTTTCTGTAATGAACTGCTTATAAAAATGATGGAGATGTGTATTTGGGCAGGTGAAGATAGCTGGGGGAATTTAAAGTATGAGAGATCACATTTGTTTAGGGAATGTAGTTTTTAAGGACTAAGTCTATGTAAAAAAAGATTCTTCAAGAGGTGATTATATCAGTTATTAAAAGATGTTCGTGCCTTGGGTGTGCAAATATCAAAGTGTGGAATTTCTAATCTCTCATTATGTGATTCAACAAATGTAAGGTACCAATGAGATTCTCAGGGATCTCAAATGTATTGTGTGAAATTTTTAGCTCAAAATAATATGAACATCCTGACATGGAATAAAACAGAAATACTTAGAATTAACGTTTAAATGTGTATGCATAAATAAATGTATGTATAGACAGCTATTGACATGTGTAAGTAATCATTTATATACACACACATCTGTTTGTGGCCCCTGAACAATTTTTACTGGCCTTGACATTCACCAGTCCCAGGAGTGTGCTCAGTATCATAGAACTCTATCCAGACCTGCATGTTTTCAGCATTTTTATTTTCCAACCCCATTTCATTGCAGTTGTAATATGCCAGTTATATCATGAGTTGCAACTCCAAGCACAGTCACCTTTATAGCACTATTTCAACCTAGATAATAATTCCCTTGGGGAAAGGACTCTTGTCCTACATTGTCTTTGTCAACCCAGAGAGACTAGTGCGATATCTTGCCAGGAGGAGTTGGAACTCAATAAATATTTATTCAATGAGTTGTTGGGAAATGAATAAGTAAACACAACAGAAATTTACTAGCAGACCGGTAATTTTGGAACACAAGACAACAAAAGCAGGAGCAGGGATGCTTTTATGTTGGTTAAAATCCTGGACTATAGAATCAAACCTGATTTAACATCCCAGCTCTGCCATTTACAAGCTAAATAACTTCGAGCAAATTACTTAATCTCATTAAAGCTCAGTTTTCTTATCTATAAAACAAATGAGTTTTTCTGAAGGTAAAATGAGATAATGCTTAGGAAAATTTTCAGCTATGGTAAACTCTGATTACTTTTAGCTATTTTTATGAAAAGTAATCATCACAAAAATATTACATTAGTGAAATCATATAGACCTCCTTTTTCTTTTTTTTTCTTTCTTTTTTTTTTTTTTTTTTTGGTTAATTCTTGGCATTTTCTCTGAAAGATGTGGATTTATGAATGGTTTCAGTGGGAAAAGGAAGATCTAAATTCCCAAGGGGAACACTCCGGAGCAGTGTGTAGCCAAAGAAGGGTGGAAGAAAGGGTTTGGAGCCATCAACAGATTTTCTGGACATCTGAGGATTCCAAGCAGGTTCATTGCATGGAGATTTTGACTTGGATTTGATTGCATTAGGACGAAATTGAGCTCTTGAAAGAGGGAAGCCATGGTTGATGTTCAATGTAGGAAAGTAATTTTGCCGTGTGCACTAAGGAATAAGTGAAGAGAAGGCAGTTTTTCAAGCAAGGTCTAGAGCTAGGATTAGGAAGTTACCCACCAAGTGACCAGTGGAGTCAGAATTATGGGTTTAGAAATTGAAAAATGACAGGAATTGATGTTTGGGGAGGTGACACTGTCACAGGGGGGTTCCTTCTGGGAAATTCTCCAAGTAGTTTGAACACATTTCAATTTAAATAGCTCACTTTGTACTGTAATTATTTATCTGTTGTTGCTTTCCTCTCTAGAGAGTGTGGTAGGACACAGGAACTATTAAGCTATGATTTGGAAATGAGCCCAGTGGGGCTGGGGTTTGAAGATGGAAGTGCTCCAAGGACTCCCAGTTGGGGTGAGGCAGGGTGAAGGGCAGATGCAGAAACAAGTGGTTGCATCAATGATTAGACTTTATCCTCATGGGGAGCCAAGCAATATTGCTGAAGTGTAGTCATGGTATGAGCATAACTGCGTTTGGAAATACCTCCCTGATAGCATCATAGAAGATGAATAGGAAAACACCGATGGCAGAGAGACCAGAAAATAAGTTATTAAAGTCTTCAGGTCAGAGGTAAGGAATGCCTGTGCTAAAGACTCTGGTAGGGGAAAGGAGAGCAAGGAATGGACGACAGTGATGAGTTAAAAGCAAGAATCCACAGCAGGCGATAACAGATCTGAATTCAGATAAATGTGTAAGTGTAGTAGAAGGAAAAGAAGGAACTTATACCCACTGAGCTCTTCTTTTTACCTTCTGAAGTAGGAAGCAGAGACGTTTCCTGAGAATAAGGAGGCGAGGATGGATTTGTGGGCTCCAGGGTGCGGGAAAGGTGCGGGATGGGAGAGGGGACGCGTCGAAATCGCATACGAGAAATGCTGTGGGCGCCTGGGTGGCCCAGTGGGTTAAAGCCTCTGCCTTTGGCTCAGGTCATGATCCCAGGGTCCTGGGATTGAGCCCCGCATCGGGCTCTCTGCTCAGCGGGGAGCCTGCTTCCCCTTCTCTCTCTGCCTGCCTCTCTGCCTACTTGTGACCTCTATCTGTCAAATAAATAAATAAAATCTTAAAAAAAAAAAACAAAAAAACAAAGAAAAGAAATGCTGTGTAGCCCTGACATGCAGATTTGCAGGGTTCCCCTTGCTGCCAGGGCTTAAGAGAGAAGCAAGCTGACAGTTTAGTTGATCCAGGTTTGAGGATTTGCAGAGAATGTCAGGGAAGGCTCTGACCTGGCTAAGCAGGGGTTCAGCATTTGTAGGATGAATGAGTGCACAGTTGGACCCCACGGAAAAGGAGTTTATTAGGGATATTGTACAAGAAAATAAAAGTCTGGAAACAAGAAATTCGTCTTGTTTTCTAAGACATCTCTTATTTGGGAAAGTCTTCTGCGAGCCCAGGTATGTCCAGTACCACGTTGTGTCTCAGTGGCCCCTGTTCCCTTTGCCGCATTCTGCTTAGTTATAACCAATAACCAGATTGTTCATGACTGTTCATGCGATGTCTACTTCCCCACTGGCCCGTCGCCTCTGTTTTGTTGATCATTATATCCTAAATGCCGACACACTGAGAATACAATAAATTTGTAATGCTCTATACATATTTTAACTGACAGAACAACATTTTTATATATTTTGTTGCTTGGTGGTGTCTGGTAAGGTATTGTGAGTTTGCTTTAGTTAGGAAGAAGACTAATAAATTACAAATGGTTCTTTATTGGGATATAGGTTCTTTCTGGATCATAATGGCAGGAATTTGTGTAATTACTTCGGAATTGCATGGAAATCTCACCGTGTTTAGATATACAAATAAATATATCTAAAACCAGCTTCTGGGTAACTTAAACCTAGCCTGTGTGGTTATTTAATTACACTCAATGGTCTTTGTAGTTTCTTCTTTACCCCCTTATTACACATTTTATTATACTTAGTGTTTTAAACCAGCTGATGCCCATTAAGTGGCACATGATATGTTTTATTATAGAAATGAATATTTGCTTTAAGAACAGGTGCTTCCTATTTGGGGTTTGAAACAAAGAATCATGTATTTTGCTAGAACACATCTGGTATCAGTTCTATTACAAAAGGTGAAAACATTAAAAAAATTTTTTCAGATATCAAATATGTATGTTTGTGATGTCTGATTTCTGAATGCTTATCAAGGCATCTTCTATTAAAATCTAGAAGTATTATTAAAAGGCATATTGTTCAGTAGATTGCCTACATAACTTAATATATTTTAGTTTAATAGATATGAAGCTTGTGCCACGTGTACTTTGCGGTCTTTATACTTCAGTTACGTTTAGACTTTTGATCAGTGTATTTCTGTGACTGGTAAACTTTCCCTTTTTAATGACTTTTTTACATCCTAAAGTGTTACTTTTCTTAGCAATACAGAATTCAGTATTGAGTCTATCAAATGAAACCAATCTTAAAATCATAATGGAATATGAATAAATATTTCTCAAAACAAACTGTTGTTTTTATATTAAAAATTATTCTATATTTCTTCCCCTTAAACATCAGACATTATTCACAATATTGCTAAAGAATATTTTTATTCGCCCAATACTAATCTGTGGCTTATTTTTGGAGCAAGTTACACAGCACCTATCTGTCCTCTATCAGGTTGGATCTCAGATCATCATAATTTGTAGGTAAACAGACGCTGATGGTTTGTGTTTCTTTTTCTTTCCATGCTTCTGAGTATTTGTCTCATTAACTATGTTTTAAACCAGATATCTTGGGGATCTATCACTGTTTGAGATTATCTAAACATGTGATTTACCTTCACCAGGTAGCATAAACTATCCAAAATCATATATCCCCCACATATACATTAGCCAGAAATTTATTTCATGAAATTATAATGAGGTTGTCATATAATCCACCTCACCAAGAATACTGTCAAAACCAAGGAAATCTGCACCAGTCTTCCTCGCTGAAATATTGTGAAGATTAATGAGGCATTTGTAGTTAGATTGTGCAGTTCTTCCAGGAAATCTCAAAGCAAGAACAAGATACCACTTTCTTTTGAACGGCATCTGTTTTACTGTCAGACCAAACTTAAGGCAGTCAGAATGATACACACTCCTGAGTAACTTCCTGCTTCCTTGGACATGTCAGAGTATTGATGTTCCAAAGTGACAGGACTCTAGTAATGAAGGAACCAAGGAGGTGGGAAAAATTGTTACCCAACTTTCAATCAAATGATAGATCATGAATAGACAGATTTCAAAGAAGAGAAAGCCAGAAATCTGTGGTATGTATATATATAGAAAGCTTGCAGACAAGTTAGTGGAGGACCAGCCTTCCTTCCCTAGCTCCTATTCATTCCCTAATTGCAAATGAGACACATTTTAACTAATGTAAAATGTACTAAGGTACATTTTAACTAATCTTATTCATTGAAATAATAGGTGATATATTGCAACCTTATGAACTTTAAAGAAAATCTATTTGTTACTGAGAGCTAGTCAGGCATTCAAGACGAAAAGCCAGGAGTCGTCCTTGGTTTCTCTCTTTCCCTTACCCCAAGCCATTAGTGAGCACCATTGGTATTTACGCTCTCCAAATGTATCTTAGACCCATCCACTTCTCTCCAAATCCATTGCCACCATCGCCTCTTGTCTTGAACCCTGCACCTGACCCCATTTGTCCCTCCACTTTCTCTTTTGCCACCTGCCCCCCATCCGATATCCCCAAGAAGCAAAAATGAGCTTAAAATGTCAGTCAGATCCTGTCACTCCACTGCGATGACTTTTCATCATACTTTTTTTAAAAAATCACACTCTTTACCTTCTTCTTGCTCCGTAAGTTCTGTCCATTCTGGAGCCCTTTCTGTTCCTTAATAACTATCAGCCAGGGGCGTCTGGCTGGCTCAGTGGGTTAAGCATCTGTTTTCGGATCAGGTCATGATCCTGGGGTCTTGGGATCGAGCCCCACGTGGTGCTCCCTGCTTCGTGGGGAGCCTGACTCTCCCTCTCCTTCCTCCCCTCCCCCATCCTTCATAGTCTCTCTCAAAGAAATAAATAAAAAATAATAAATAAATAAACCCTTGGAGCCATTTCCTGCATAAAGGCCTGGGGACCTCCCCAATGCTTTTCACTCTGTGAGGAATGGCTGGCTCTTTCCCACCGTGTAGATCTCAGCTTGAATATCACCCCCTCCAAAAGGTCTTTCTTGGCCCCTCTTTATCGTTGTGAACATCTCCCTCCCCACATTATGATCTCAGTTGCAATTTATTATGGTAAATGCTATTAATGAAGCCAAAGTGTGTCTCTGTTAGGGCGCTTACCAGAAATTGCCATTTTTGTCTGCCTGCCTGTTTCCTGTGTCCCTGAGAGAGTGTAAGTTCTCTGAGGGCAGGACGCATGCCTGCGTGGGGAAGCCCTGGCTCCCAGCCCAGCGCCGCGTGTGCACACAGCATCAGTGCCGTGCATTAGTGAATGAATGGTCACAGGAAAAGTGCCAGTAAGCTGGATATATGTTATGTGCCTAACACATTTACGTAGAAGTAGTTGGATGTGAGGTCTGACAATGGCCATTTAAATTAAATTTTCAAACTCTGTATGTAGCCATGCCAGGCAAACAGTCCCTTCTTGTGCGAGTTAGATTTTTGGTGAAGAGGGCCTCATCTTCTTCCGTTTTTTTTTTTTTTAATGAGATTATTTATTTATTTGACAGAAAGAGAGAGAATGAGCGCAAGTAGGCAGATCAGCAGGCAGAGGCAGAGGGAGAAGCAGACTCCCTCCTGAGCAGAGAGCCTGATGCCGGGCTTGATCCCAGCACCCTGAGATCCTGACCTGAGCCGAAGGCAGAGGCTTAACCCACTGAGCCACCCAGGCACCCAAGAGGGCCTCAATTTCTCCTCTGAAAGGAAAGAAATGAGAGCCCTTGATGTCTACATTCTCTTCCTGCTCTGAGGCCCTCAGGCATTTTGGAGCTAGCCTGAGATTGTGTAGGTGCGGCCTACCCGTAGAAGCCACTGGAAACACCATGTGGGGCTAAGGGGTGTGTCTCTGAATGACCACGTGAGCACAGCTGGAGCAGACTATCTGTGGGGAGTACATTGGTATTTCCAAGCTCTATTTGGCCACAAACGTAAGGTTCCACAGAGCAGGTTACCCTGCAGCAGGCCGACAGTACTGAACCTGCTGTAGCTCACTGGTCCCCATTGTCTCATTAGCAGGAATCTCACCTGCTATCAAAGAAACCAGCTGCTTTCCTCAGTAGCAAGCATGCACACGAATGTTTACCCAGTTTTGCTCCCTTTGCTTCCCCCTCTCCCTTTCATCCCTAGCCACATCACCCAAGGAGAATCATGCCAAATAAATATCAGATTAAGAAAATGCTTCTCAAAACAAAACAAAACGAAAGAAAGAAAGAAATGAAAGAAATTCTTCTCATTAGCTGTCTGTTCAGAACAACTTTGGAAGCAATCTGGGAGCACGCAGCAGTATCTTTTCACAGACTTTTATCTCTTGCAAGTTGTTGAAAGAGCTAAATTAAAGTTCCTGTCATTAATCCTTGTTCTGAGCCCCGTAAATCAAAGGAATGAAACACTTCTCCTCACAATTCAGATCCCAAACAGGTAAAAATTACAACATAAAACAAAATTTAATACTGGCATTGCCCCTGTCACCCGACCGTATATTCTTGACTGGAATAATCACCAAGAGGGTCTGGGTGTGCTGTAATTCAACATTGTTTCAAAGCCTGTGGGTTTGATAAATACATTTCATTTTTAATATTTCTATAGGTAAAAGCGAATTTGGGTAAAGATGGGGATGTCACTCTTACTTGACTCTAAAAGCTAAAAAATGCTGGTTTTGATGCAGTCTCCACCACTCTCTGCAATTTCCCTTCGTCATGACAGCTTCCCTGACATAAATGCAGCTTGTAAAGCCTGAACGTCCCTCACTGTCGCGGAGCATTCCTGGGGAAGGCTTTTCATTTGCAGGTTGCCCTTGACGCGAGTTCTAGAGAGGGAAGGCGGCCGAGGAAAGAAGTGGACGAGGGGGAACCGCGGCGAGATCCCGTCCGGGGCCCGACGGGTGGGCGGAGCCTCCTGTCGCCTTCCCGATCTGCGCCGCAGTTCTGCCCTTTCCCGAATGGGGCTCATGGGCCATACGGTCAACCCCTGTAGCCTGCGAAGCCACTCATTAGGTCCGGAGAGGTGGCAGCGATCGGGTGTGCCTGCCTCACACCAACCACAGTGGAGTCACGGGGATCTGTGTCTGCGGACTCGCCCAAATGCCGGGGGACGAAACCGGTGTCTGCGCACAAAGAGCTTATATACGGCGTGAGAGGAGCCGCGGACATGTCGCAGCGTCCAGTTCCCCTGCGGTCGCCTTCCTTGGGATTGTGGATTCGTGGTCACCGTGCCTCCTCCTCCAGAGCTGGACCGCGAATTTCAGAGGTGCCCCTAAGTAGGGTCCGTATTTTATTAGGAAATGTGGGTCGAAAGAAAACAGCCTGCCTGCAAGGCAAATTGTACTGGATGAGGTTTTTAATATTACCAAACCTCAAACGATTATTCTTTTCCGTACAATTATCACTAAGGGGGGGAGGCGCGCAGGCCTGTTACCAAGCCCCACTCTGCCCTGCTTTCATTAAGTCAAGGGCAAGCTCCTCCCTTTCCCTGAAGGTCGCGGCATCTCCGAAGCTCCTGTCAAGGGGACCTGCCCTGCGTCCATGCTGCCTTCCCTCTCTCTCTTCCCGTGTCTTTGTCTGCGCGGTCACCAGGCAACTCACGGTTCTCTCAAGAGCCACATCTGTATTCCTCTCACTCAGAAGCCACGTGCGGTTGTGAGGGCTCCGACCCCCATGTGGGACAGGTCAGGATGGCAGAGGACAGAAAGCTGGGCCAGAACCTGGAAACCAGCATCGAGTTCCAGTTCTCTCATTGGTTTTAAGACTTTTGGCGAGTCTCAAATTTTCAAAACTCAGACTTCCTCATCTAAAAGAGACGAAGAAACCGGATCCGGTGATCTTCGGATCATTTCTAGCTCTGCAGGGATTCGTTGTAAAATAATGTGTCCTTGGGGTCCTGTGGAGCAGTTGAGGAGTGAAGCGTCTTAAGGCCATGACTCTTGCTGGAGGACGGTCTTCAGGATTGCCCACTTCAGCCGTCCACTGGAGTCTGCTCCACCTTTTCTTCCGGAGTCCACTTCCTTCGTTGGCTACTTACCACGGTCAAATCTGAGAGTCCACTACGGTCTAAACAAGCAGCGCCTTCTCTATTAACCCCAGCGTGGAATCATGTGTCCTTGCAACGACCTTGACCAGCTGTATCTTCATTATACACCATGAACTGAATGCGTTGCTTCGGTCCAGCCCCTGTACTTGCAGAAGGCGGCTGATTCAACCCACCGCCTCTGCCCTCTGATTCCACCTGGACAGCGTCGTTGAAGTTCAAGTGTGAAGTTCTCCTGGCTTGAAAGATGAGGAGATTTCATAGCACAGCTGCCGAACCCACTTATCTCAAGGCCAAGTATACCTTCTAGAGATTCTGTGTAGTGATCATACAGAAAGCCGGGGAATTACCTGCTCAATATTTGAATAGTTTCCTGTACATAGCACACTAATGAAAACCATGTGCTCTGACATAGGAGAATCCTGAAATCCTAAAGCTGCCATCATGATTTTTAAAATTTAAATGCTTATCGTGGCGTTTAGGAATCCCAAGTGTTTATTAATAGATGACAACTTTTTATAAATCTGATTCTTTTATGTTTAATCCACCATGTAATACTCACATAAAAACTGTGAACTCAAGAATAAGAAATAGGTTGGAAGGGTCCCTGGTAGGGAGGAACTTAATATTAAACCTATACCATTGACAAAGGAAAAAAAAATCTAGAAAACAGATAACTGAGCATTGTTTCCAGTGGGGTCCAGCCCCAACCCTGGCATTAGAGCTGACATGTCACGAGACAGCAGACAGGCCGTGCTTCTCTCTGGCTTTAGTTCTTTGTTGCAGAATTAGTAGAAGTGGATCTGCCCTAAATAGTTCACATTATTGTCTTGAAACTCACATGAGAGAATGGTTGTGCAAGTTCTCTGCAAGTGTGATGCGCTGTTTTCTCTCTCCATCCCATGCATGGTGGCTCTGGTTTTAAGGGCAGCCATTGTTTATGGGACTCCTGTCCTTGTACTGCATATCCGGGTGATGATAGGTTTGATGTTATGATGATGATCCTACTCTTGTTTTGTAGCAAGCCAGGCAATTCTTCTCTTTGAAATCCTACATCATCTTGTCTTTAAAGTTGTTAACTTTCCTTCTTAAGATGCTGTTCTGAGTTCTTCCCCCTAGATCAGATAGATATTCCAGTCTTATCCACATTTTTTCAGGAGTCACTCAGCATATTTATGATGCAATAAACCATTGTTTCAGTAGGGACTAGTAAGGTATTAGAAAGTCATCAGTAACACTGCTTTTTACAAAACATCAAAAATGACTTGTATGTGTGTGTATGATTGTGTGTGTGCGTGTGTGTGTCTGTGTATGGATGATGCATCTTTTGAAAAACAGAAGAGTAACTGGGAGTCCCATTATTTAGGCAGAGGCCATGAAATGAGCAGGGTTTGCAGTCAGAAGAAAATTACAGGTTTTGTAAAGAAAGAAAGAAAATGAAACAGTCTCAAAAGATACAAATTTGCTCAAGTTATTGAAATATCCCTTAGTGATTATTTTCTAAATTTGCTCTCAATCAGTTATCCTTTTTCTTTTGAAATTTTAGAAGACAGTTTTGGAGAATTTGCTGCAAGTAAAATCCTAAGTAATAAAATAGTTTAAAACTGTAAAAAAAAAAAACCTGTAAAATAGTTTTAAATTTTAAAATATGGGTTTCACAGACTTACCAAAGCTTAAATCAAAAAAGAATGTTGCAACCATCATTTCTCACTGCAAATGTAGGGTGGGGCGCTACCATATGTTATCTCTATAATGAAACATAAGGGGTACATTCGTATAATTAATAACAAGCCGTTTTTACTTAAAAAATTCCAAAAAAAATGTTGAAAATATATGTTTTCTTAGAGGAACTCAAAATATAATGCCAAAATAAATTCTGAAAAATATAGCAACCTATCAATGTTAATGTTATTCTGCTTTAAGAAAATCAATATACAAAATTTTAGACTTATAAATTAATATTACAGTTATTACAGATTCTTTGCTTTTATTTCCTTATATAATTTTTAAAATTGTGAGCTTACCTCCTTCATTTACGATTCATTCTGTAACCAGTTTTCTTCTGGCATGTGGTATCTATCCACTATATAGCACTGAAAATGTACTAGTTTCAGTGAACTCTTTGAGTTTCATTAAATACAAATATTAGTTGTTATACAGACTTTTCTGCTTTGTTTCTACTTCCTCCAATTATAATGATGGTGATATCAATAATAGCTAATATTTATGTAATGCTCATATATTTCTAATAACCTTATGTTTCATCCTCAGGACAGCCTTATGAGGTAGATATTGTCACCTCCTGTCTTAGAGAGGTGAAGCCACTTGTCCATTTTATACGTAGTTATCAGTGAGTGGCCCTCGTGGGACTTGAAACTGGCCGCTGCCCCCAGAGTTCACGTCCCAACTCACTCGCATTGGTTACGGTTCCATAACAAGAGCTGCCTTGCCGGCTGTGACTGAGTCTTACAGGAATAAGCTCTCTGGCACTCAAAATCTGTTTTCTGCCTTTTGCTGGAAACTTAGAGAAAGTAAGTATATGCGGTGGAATTTCAAGTGCATTACTATAGCAATCTGAGTTTACTTTGTTGTGATCTTGTGTCTTACCTGGAGCGTGCCTGCTACTGTGTCCGGACAGTCAGGCTGCTGGTTAAGGAGCTGAAAATACGTATTTGGGAGCCATGAGCCAACAGATGAGAACTCGGGCTATGGGAGGGACCCAGTCACCTTCATGTAAATTGCTGCTATGCTCTAAGCTTAATTATCTTAGTAATAATTAAAACATGATATTGTAAGCATAAATATGCCCTGATGTATAACAAATGCATAACATGTATTATTACATGTCTTGAAATACAAGGTGATGTTGTGACAAGCACAATAGGACTACACAAGAAAATTCATCATCTGGAGTTTACCCAAATTCATCTGTACAGGATATCTGTTCTTTATGCGTTGTTTTGTACTTTAAATGCAATAAAGTGTTTACAAAGCATAAAGCACTTTACTCATTTTTCATGTTTTACTTCAGCTTTTCCATTTATTCTTTTTGCTCTCTAAACCACTTTTCACTGAAGATAGGTTTGCTGACATACAGCATAATTACTCATTTTTTTCTCAGTTATTCAATTCTGCTCACAATTTTTGTATACTAAAAAACAGTTTTGTTTAGTTTATTCTTCATAATCACCTCAACATTTTTTTGTTATTGATTTAGCCCTATTTTTAGGAATAGTTGGATCTAAAACAAAGAATTTAATTCAAATAAAATCTCCTTCCTCCCTCCCTCCCTTCCTTCCTTCCTTTCTTCCTTCTCTCCACAAATATTGTTACTACCATACTGAGTGCCATGCTGTGAATACAAAGCTACATTACAAACCTGCCCTCGGAAGGTCCCATGTGCACTGAGAACACAGTATATTATGAGAACAGAGTAGGACAGGAGGATGCACAGGGGTGGGGTTTTGAGACAGGATTTGAAGCACGGGGGTGTGCAGGAAGGCTGTGGCTGCACAGGGAGGCTGAGCAGAGAGAAGGCATAAAGAGGAAAAAGAACAAGTGTGTATTTGAGAAATCCTGAGAACGTGAGGCAGTGGGCAATTCACCGTAGTGAAAAATGGCAGTAAGGGGCACAAGACAAAATTAGGAGGAATGATTGCTTCCAAAATATGAAAGGCATTGTGTACCATGTTTAACATTTAAATTGTATTCTGAAGGTCTACAGATCCGGTAGAGATTGTTACGTAGACGAGGAAGACTGTTCTGTGTTTCAACAAAATAACTTTGGGAACAGTTGTAAGGGTGAACTGCAGTTGGACGGTGCTGGACGGTGTCGACGAGTCTAGCCGTAATAGGAACAGAATAAAATAGTTGTCTTCTGGGTGGAAAGATGAGAAGAGCTTGAGAGACATTTTTAAGTAGCGTTGACAGACTTTACAACTGATCAGGGTTGAGCAGGTGAGAGAGGTGGTTGGAAATAGCTCTGTTTTCCTGATTAAATGACTTGGTAGATGGTGCTGTCATTAACTGTTGTGAGCATCATAGGAAGAAGAGCATGTTGAGCACAAAGGTAATTCAGATTCAAAAATCCTAAGATTGAACAGTGTTAAGGTATCCAGGTTAAGACATTAGGTAAAAAATGGTAATAAAATGCAGGAGGTGAGAAAAAGAACTTATAGCCAGATTTGTAGAGATGAGAACCACTGGCATTTTAGTCTGTTCAGGCCTCTGTAGCAAATGACCACAGACTCAGTACTTTAAACAACAAACATTTATTTCTTAAAGTTCAGGGGACTGAGGTCCAAGATGAAGGTGCCAGTAGGTTTGGTGTCTGGCTGCCTTGTTGCTGTGTCTTCAGATGGCGGAGAGCAGAGAAAGAAGGAAGCAAGTTTTTGTGTCTCTTTATATGAGGCTCTCATCCCATCATGAAGGCTCTACGCTCAAGACATAGTCGCCTCCCAAGGGCTCACCTCAAATACCATCGCACTGGGGTTGGGAGCTCAAAATATAAATTTTGGGAAGACACAAACATTCCATTCATGACAATTGGCATGGAGGTGTTAATTGAAACCCCAGGCAATTCGCTGGCTTCTTGGGAGTGTGAGTAAGATGATAGGACCAAGGATTAGATCTTGAGGACAGCCAAAACTTCAAATACAGAACAAGGAGAAGGAGCAATTGATACAACCTCAGAAGTGTTCAAGGAGGTGGAGATTAAAGTTTTTTTTTTTTTTCTGGAAAAAAAATAAGTGTTAAGCTATAAGTATCAAATGCCTTAGAAAAATGAAGTATGATAGAAATTTTTAAAGTGCTCCTGTTTAACAAAACTCAATAAAAGAACAACTGTTCATGATTAAATACTAAAGTCATTGACAGCAAATTTGACACAAGGCACATAGCTGCTTTCATTTCTATTATTTAACATTATTTTAGATACTAATGTAATAAGACAAGAAAGTACAATGTATAATGTAAACAATGAAAAGAAAATAATTGTTGTATGACTATATTATATACCAACAAAAATAACCCCAAGATACTCAATTAAATATTATTAGAAATATCAAATGAGTTTGGTAAGATGGATGAATATAAAATAAATATACAAAATGAAAGTGGTTTTCTTTATATCAATGACCAGCTGGAAATAAAAACGGGAAAAAATAAAAAAAATTTTTTTAAAAACCCGCATAGTTCCTAAGAAAAAATACAGCAGGAAATTTCAAGACTTAGGTAAAAAAAAAAAAAAAAAACAAAACTATAAAAATGTATTAAACATAAATATAATAACATGTATATTAGTAGGTTTTTTATTATGTTAACATCAGTAAAGATACTTTAACTGTAGATTAAAGATGAAGGATAGATCCAGAGAAAATATATTTGTAAACATTTGGCAAGTAAATAATATCATCAACATAAAAATCTTTTTCAAATTGAAAATAAAAAGGTAAATAGCACAAATAAAAATAGAGCAAAAATTTAGCCAAATGATAACTATAAATTATTTTAAAATTGATATTTAGAAGTTGTTCTTCTATTAAAGTAGTACAAATTAAAAATACCGATGAAATACCATTTTCTGTCATCAATCTTACAAAATTTTTAAACATCCAGTAAATAGCCAGTCTTAGCCAGAGCTGGGTTGATATTTACCTGGTGAGGTCAGGATGGCCGTTGGAATTCTAACATTCTACTTCATATACATTTGCACCCTTGAGCCCCTTCTTCTTTCAGAACCCTACCCCACTCTTCTCTCTGTGCAGACCCTTCCATTTTCAAAATGCGATAGTTAGAGGACAAATGCATGACACCTAATGTTCTTGAATGTCCCTGCCTTGCTTGTTAAATATGTGGAATATTATCCCTGGGGAAGAGTGTAGTAAACTAGGTAATGACTTATAATACAGATGGGAGTACAAATTGCTAAAACTTTTTTGTAGACTTACGTGACTGTCTATTATTTTTTAACACTTTAATCACTTTATTTTTTGATCTTATAAAAATAAAAGCACTCACATATAATCATATATGTATAACTATGTTTATAACAACATAGTTTAAATACCCAGACACTATAAACTACGTGAATGCTTATCAATTAGAAAATGACTGAATGAATTATAGTATATTTATATAATGGGATATTTTATACCGATTTAAAGAATAGATTAGATGTAATGTGTTGACCTGGAAAGATGTCCATAATGCATTGTTTCAAAATTAAAATGGGCATGTGTAGAGTAATAGTACTTTTTTAAGAAAAAGAAGCAGGTCTCTCTGTTTCTCTGACTCTCTCTTACGTTCACACACTTGTACACACAGTGTAGGTATACATCTGTATATATGGTGGGTGGACTAAAATGTATGGGGGAATACATTCCCAATTGTGGGACAAATGGGTGCAAATAGATATACAGAGTATTATATTTCTCTTCATAAAACTGTGTTTTTTAGATTTATTTAATAAGCTTTTTATTTTTGCCCTTCCAAAGAAAAAAGTAGGGGGGGAAAAGGTCAAGATAATGCCATTCTCTAGAGTTGAAGGAAACTGATTATAGTTGAGAATGATGAATTCAATGTAAGTTGTATCATATGGTGGAAAAAGAAAGCAATAAAAATTTAGACTCCCCAAATAATACCCTATTTCCTTCTATTGACCAAATTCCTCCAGACCACTGATTTTTAACTTTTTTAAGGGTGGAGAGCCCTTAAGAGAGTCAGATGAAATTCCTTTCTCAGTTAAAAGTGCATGTATTTTCAAATCCACTAATTGCATGTAACTGCTAGGTTTTATGAGCCCCTGTTCTAATCTGATTTTTTTTTTCGTTAAAAGGAGTTGAAAATAAATATAAAACAAATATTCTCTGATTATGTCTTCTTTCCTCATTGCTTTTTTCCATTGTTTTGATGATAACCAATCTTTAGTATCACCTGATTTCTTAGGAAGAATGTTTATTTTCCTGTTAAAAATTTAATACTAATTCAATCCAGTTTTGCCAGGGCAAGATTTCTTTACTCTCCTGTTAAATTTTCCACTCCAACCAAACCATACTATTACTAATTCCCCAAACACAGTCTAAAGTCTGGGAATTGTTTTCTTTGATCACCTTTGCCTCTGCTTAAAATATCCTGCTGTTGCCCATTCCCTGGCCATCTTATTGCTGTCTATCGAAATCCTACCCATTCCTCTAGTCCCATGTCCAAAGCCTCCTCTTTAACTAAATTTTCCTCCAGTCCCTCAGCTGGAATAACTCTTGCTATCTTATGAACCACAGCTCCTTGTTTTTATTCCCATCATATTTCCTACCTCATCTATATAATGTTATGGTTAATTGTATGATGTCTTATCCCATTTCCTGGCCTATTAGGTCCTTGAGAGCAGAACTTGTATCTTGCTCATTTTAAATCTGCTATAGCACTTAGCACAGGACCTTGCAAATAGTAGGTCCCAATAAATGTCAAATTGAACTGACTTCAGTGGGAACCTGAAACAGAATGGCTTTTTTGGCTCTAGGTTTTTTTATGCAATTTTGCCTCTTCTCTTCAAAGATACCTCAGTCAATCTACACAAATAGTCCATAATTTTTATTTCTAGCTTTCAAATTCTAGCTTTCAAGTCCTACTTTAGGTAATTCTAGTAAATGATATCTATTTATTTTTATTTTTAAAAAGATTTTATTTATTTATTTGTCAGAGAGAGAGCGCAAGCAAGAGGAGTGGCAGGCAGAGGGAGAAGCAGGCTCCTAACTGAGCAAGGAGCCCAATGCAGGACTGGATCCCAGGCGCTGGGATCATGATCCAAACCAAAGGCAGACATTTAACTGATGGAGCCACCCAGGCATCCCAATGATAGCTATTTGTAAAAGAAGAGTGAATATTATTTTTTTCTATGTTACTTATTTATTTGACAGTCCTTTTTTAAGTGGTGAAAATAAATTCATATTACTTTTAAGTTGTTTGATGTAATTTCATCTCAGACATTTGGAATTTTAATATACTTTTATAATTTACGTGATTTGTTTTTAGTTTTAGTTTAAGTGACAAGGCATTTTTTGGTGTATTCTCTTATTTGGAGAAATAATGTGTATGACACAAGAATACTAAAGATAGCTTAATGCAACTTTATTCTTTTTTAAAGAATTTATTTATTTATTTGATAGAGATCACAAGTAGGCAGAGAGGCAAGCAAAGAGAGAGAGAGGAGAAAGCAGGCTTCCTGCTGAGCAGAGAGCCCTATGTGGGGCTCGACCCCAGGACCCTGGGATCATGACCTGAGCTGAAGGCAGAGGCTTTAACCCACTGAGCCACCCAGGCACCCCAGCTTAATGCAACTTTAATGTCACTTAAGTACTTTCTATTTAACAGTAATTAGAAAGTTTACTTATATAATGTAAACTTAACAGGTACTAAAATCTCCCCCTACTTACCCTGGGCTTTAAAAATCTAATACTGGCAAATAATAATCAGATCAGAAAAATAAAACTTAAAAAATTATCAGAAAATAAAAAACTGTGAAAAATTTATATTTAGAAGCAATGAAGTTCTAAGAGTTTTAGAAATCTATGTAATTTAGTGGTTACATTTAATAGATTAATAGATGGTTAGTACAGTAACTACTTTCATTGAGAAAATTCATAATGTTAAGAAACTTCAAGGTCTTCTCAATTCTAGTTCTCTCAAAGTTATGTGAAACACACACATATATTTCCAGTGTAATTGCTGGCGTAACTTTAATAATAATGCATACACATTTCATCTCAATAGGGCCCAAACACAAGTCTATACCTATATTATCCAATTTCCCTTTGTCTCACCTAGTCCCTGAAAAATAAACAGTGGAATATTTTCATTCCTTTGGCTCTTCAGAAATCAGTAGAGATCTAATTGCTTTTTTGCCTTATATTAAATAATATTTCAACTGGATACTGTTGTGATGTTTTTCTATCAGGATCAAATAAGATAGGTTCAGACATAGATCATAAATATGGCAGAATTAAGGGAAAATAATAGTACCCTGGTTTATACATTTGTTTGTTTGCTTATTTATTTAGAATCTCCTAGCATATTTGTATATTAATTCTTTTTTTTTCCATTTTAGAAACACATGGAATGACAACAGGGAAATACTGTTTTATTTATTCAGCCTATAGATAGAAAAGTAAATGTGGTTTGGCTATTGTGGACATTGCTGCTATGAACATTGGGATGCAGGTGCCCCTTCTTTTCACTCTCTGTATCTTTGGGGCAAATACCAGGTAGTGCAATTGCTGGGTCATAGGGTAGCTCTATTTTTAGGATCTTAAGGAACCTCCATACTGTTTTCCAGAGTGGCTGCACCAGCTTACATTCCTACCAATGGTGTAAGAGGGTTCTCCTTTCTCCACATCCTCTCCAACACTTGTTGTTTCCTGTCTTGTTAATTTTTGCTATTCTAACTGGTGTAAAGTGGTATCTTATTGTGGTTTTGATTTTTATTTCCCTGATGGCTAGTGATGTTGAACATTTTTTCATGTGTCTGTTAGCCATTTATATGTCTTCTTTGGAGAAGTGTCTGTTCATGTCTTCTGCCCATTAACTCACTGGATTATTTGGTTTTTGGGTGTTTGAGATCTTGGATACCAACCCTTTATCCGTAATGTCATTTGAAAATATCTTCTTCCATTCTGTGGGTTGCCTCTTAGTTTTATTGACTATTTCCTTTGCTATGCAAAAGTTTTTTATCTTGCGTGGAGGGATGGGGTAATTGGGTAATGGGTATTAAGGAGGGCAGGTGTGGTGATGAGCACTGGGTGTTACATGCAACGAATGAATTGTTGAACACTACATCAAAAACTAATGATGTACCATATGTTAGCTAATAAAGCAAGATTTTAAAAAATTAAAAAAATGAAAATTAGGCTGACAGAACCCAAGACAAAAACGGAAAGGGAGGCAAACCATAAGAGACTCTTTTTTTAAAAAAATATTTTATTTATTTGAGAGAGAAAAAGTGAGAAACAACATGAGAAGGGGGAGGGTCAGAGAGAGAAGCAGTCTCCCTGCCAAGCCAGAAACGGAATGTGGAATTTGATCCCAGTACTCCAGGATCATGACATGAGCTGAAGGCAGTTGCTTAACCAGCTGAGCCACCCAGGTGCCCTGAGAGACTCTTAACTATAGGGAACAAACTGATAATTGCTCTAAGGGGAGGGTGGGGGGGAATGGGTTACCTGACGATGGGCATGAAGGAAGGCACTTGAAGTAATGAGCATTGGTGTTGTATGCAACTGATGAGTCACTGAATTCTACTCTGAAACTAATAATACAGCATATGTTAATTCAACTGAATTTAATTTAAAAAGTTTTAAAATGAAAATAGTACAAGAAAAGGCCATCAAAGTAATTTAAAAAAAAGAAATGCAAAAAAAGCATACTTAGTTCACTTGAGATTTGATTTTGTCAGGTTTGCATCAGTTAAACTAAATACAGGTTTATAAACATTGCTAAGCATCAGCTGTGTGATGGACACTAAACCTAACATAAATAATATCAATATATGGTTCTGCCTTTAAAAAGCTCATTACACATTACTATGCAGCCATCAAAAGAAATGAAATCTTGCCATTTGCGACGACATGGATGGAACTAGAGGGTACTATGCTGAGTGAAATAAGTCAATCAGAGAAAAGCAATTATCATATGATCTCCCTGATACGAGGAATTTAAGAGGCAACATAGGGGCGTTGAGAGGTAGGGAAGGAAAAAAATGAAATAAGATGGGATTGGGAGGAAGACAAACCATGAGACTCTTGATCTCACAAAACAAACTGAGGGTTGCCGGAGGGAGGGGGGTATGGAGAGGGTGGTTGGGTTGTGAACATTGGGGAGGGTATGTGCTGTGGTGAGTGCTGTGAAGTATGTAAACCTGGCGATTCACAGACCTGTACCCCTGGGGCTAATAATACATTATATGGTAATTTTAAAAAAAAAGCTCATTACACATTATCCATAATAAACCATACTACAAAAAAGAAAATACTGTGGCAATTGTACAATAGGAATACAAGTAGAGTATCATGAGGATAGAAAGCAGGACTGGGAATTAATTATTTTTAGATTGAGAAAGAATTTAAGATAAATTTCACTAAGGAGATGTCTTGGGCTTTGAAGCAGAGATTTAACTGAACAGAAAGAAAAGGGATCACTATCAAAAAATGAAACACTTGGAATTGAGTCAAGATGGCGGAGAAGTAGCAGGCTGAGACAACATCGGGTAGTAGGAGATCAGCTAGATAACTTATCTAACCATTGCGAACACCTACAAATCCAACGGGAAATCGAAAAGAAGAAGAGTAACAATTTTAGAAACAGAAAATCGATCAGTTTCTGAAAGGTAGGACCTGCAGAGAAGTGAATCCAAAGCGATGGGAAGATGGACCGCGGGGGGAGGGGCGGCTCCCGGCAAGCGGCAGAGCAACGGAGCACAAAATCGGGACTTGTAAAAGTCTGCTCCATGGAGGGACATCGCTCCATAGGCTAAACTGGGGGAAAGCCCAGGCGGGGTCAGGGTAACCCTAGGTCCCGCAGGGTCACAGAAGGACCGGGGGTGTCTGAGTGCCGCAGAGCTCGCAGGTATTAGAGTGGGGAAGCCAGCTACAGTGACAAAGCCGAGGAGTGAGCTCTCAGCCCGGGGTTACCTTGTGCCGGTCGCAGGCTGGGTGGGCTCGGAGTGCGGCCAGAGGCCATGGAGAAGGAAGCGACCTGGCGCTTTTCTCCGAGTGCCAGCAATTGACTACTTTCCTCCAGGCACAGGCCAGAGAGGCGGGGTGGTTGGGCACTTTTCTCTGAGGGCGCACTGAGGAGCGGGACCCCAAGCTCTCGGCTCCTCCGGGCCGGAGATTGGGATGCCGCCATCTTCATTCCCGTCCTCCAGAACTCTACGGAAAGCGCTCAGGGAACAAAAGCTCCCAAAAGCGAACCCGAGCGGATTACTTAAGCCGGCCCCTGTTAAGGGTGGTGCAATTCCGCCTGGGGCAAAGACACTTGAGAATCACTACAACAGGCCCCTCCCCCAGAAGATCAACAAGAAACCCAGCCAAGACCAACTTCACTCATCAACTTCGCTCATTCACAGTGGAATTCCAGAGGAGGAGAAAGCAAATCTTATCTGGACAAAATGACAAGGCGGAAAAACTCACCACAAAAAAGAAGAACAAGAGGCAGTACCAAAGGCTGGAGACTTAATCAATATGGACATTGATAATATGACAGATCTAGAGTTCAGAATGATGCTTCTCAAAGTTCTAGCCGGGCTCGAAAAAGGCATAGAAGATATTAGAGAAACCCTCTCCGGAGAGATAAAAGCCCTTTCTGGAGAAATAAAAGAACTAAAATCTAACCAAGTTGAAATAAAAAAAGCTATTAATGAGGTGCAATCAAAAATGGAAGCTCTCCCTGCTAGGATAAATAAGGCAGAAGAGAGAATTAGTGACATAGAAGACCAAATGACAGAGAATAAAGAAGCTGAGCAAAAGAGAGACAAACAAATACTGGACCACGAGGAGAGAATTCGAGAGATAAGCGACACCATAAGACGACACAACATTAGAATAATTGGGATTCCAGAAGAAGAAGAAAGAGAGAGGGGAGCAGAAGGTATATTGGAGAGAATTATTGTAGAGAATTTTCCTAATATGGCAAAGGGAACAAACATCAAAATCCAGGAGGTGCTAAGAATGCCCCTCAAAATCAATAAAAATAGGTCCACACCTCGTCACCTGATAGTAAAATTTACAAGTCTTAACGAGAAAGAGAAAATCCTGAAAGCAGCCCGGGAAAAGAAGTCCATAACATACAAGGGTAAAAACATTAGATTGGCAGCGGACCTATCCACAGAGACCTGGCAGGCCAGAAAGAACTGGCATGACATATTCAGAGCACTAAATGAGAAAAACATGCAGCCAAGAATACTATATCCAGCTAGACTATCATTGAAAATAGAAGGAGAGATAAAAAGCCTCCAGGACAAACAAAAGCTGAAAGAATGTGCAAACACACCAAGCCAGCTCTACAGGAAATATTGAAAGAAGTCCCCTAAGCAAAGAGAGACCCTAAAAGTAGTAGATCAGAAAGAAACAGAGACAATATACAGTAACAGTCACCTTACAGCCAATACAATGGCACTAAACTCATATCTCTCAATAGTTACCCTGAATGTTAATGGGCTAAATGCCCCAATCAAAAGACACAGGGTATCAGAATGGATAAAAAAAACACAAAATCCATCAATATGCTGCCTACAAGAAACTCATTTTAGACCCGAAGACACCTCCAGATTTAAAGTGAGGGGGTGGAAAACAATGTACCATGCTAATGGACATCAGAAGAAGGCTTGGGTGGCAATCCTTATATCAGATCAATTAGACTTTAAGCCAAAGACTATAACTATAGGAAGGACACTATATCATACTCAAAGGGTCTGTCCAACAACAAAATCTAACAATTTTAAATATCTATGCCCCTAACATGGGAGCAGCCAACTATATAAACCAATTAATAACAAAATCAAAGAAACACATCGACAATAATACAGTAATAGTAGGGGACTTTAACACTCCCCTCACTGAAATGGATAGATCATCCAAGCAAAAGATCAACAGGGAAATAAAGGTCTTGAATGACACACTGGGCCAGATGGACATCACAGATATTCAGAACATTCCATCCCAAAGCAACAGAATACACATTCTTCTCTAGTGCACATGGAACATTCTCCAGAATAGACCACATCCTGGGTCATACATCAGGTCTCAACCGGTATCAAAAGATTGGGATCATTCCCTGCATCTTTTCAGACCACAACACTCTGAAGCTAGAACTCAATCACAAGAGGAAATTTGGAAAGAACGCAAATACATGGAGACTGAACAGCATCCTGCTAAAAAATGAATGGGTCAACCAGGAAATTAAAGAAGAATTGAAAAAATTCATGGAAACAAATGATAATGAAAACACAATGGTTCAAAATCTGTGGGACACAACAAAGGCAGTCCTGAGAGGAAAATATATAGCAGTACAAGCCTTTCTCAAGAAACAAGAAAGGTCTCAAATACACAACCTAACCCTACACCTAAAGGAGCTGGAGAAAGAACAACAAAGAAAGCCTAAACCCAGCACCTGAAGAGAAATCATAAAGATCAGAGCAGAAATCAACGAAATAGAAACAAACAAACAAACAACAACAAAAAAAAAAACAATAGAACAAATCAATGAAACTAGGAGATGGTTCTTTGAAAGAATTAATAAGATTGACAAACCCCTGGCCAGACTTCTCAAAAAGAAAAGAGAAAGAACCCAAATAAATAAAATCAGGAATGAATGAGGAGAGATCACAACCAACACCAAAGAAATACAAACAATTGTAAGGACATATTATGAACAACTCTATGCCAACAAATTTGACAATCTGGAAGAAATGGATGCATTCCTAGAGACATATAAACTACCACAACTGAACCAGGAAGAAATAGAAAACCTGAACAGACCTATAACCAGTAAGGAGATTGAAGCAGTTATCAAAAATCTCCAAACAAACAAAAGCCCAGGGCCAGACGGCTTCCCAGGGGAATTCTACCAAACATTTAAAGAAGAATTATTACCTATTCTCCTAAAACTGTTCCAAAAAATAGAAATGGAAGGAAAACTTCCAAACTCATTTTATGAGGCCAGCATCACCTTGATCCCCAAACCAGACAAGGATCCCATCAAAAAAGAGAATTACAGACCAATATCCTTGATGAACACAGATGCGAAAATTCTCACCAAAATACTAGTCAATAGGATTCAACAGTCCATTAAAAGGATTATTCACCACGACCAAGTGGGATTTATTCCAGGGCTGCAAGGTTGGTTCAACATCCACAAATCAATCAATGTGATACAATACATTAATAAAAGAAAGAACAAGAACCATATGATACTCTCAATAGATGCTGAAAAAGCATTTGACAAAGTACAGCATCCCCTCCTGATCAAAACTCTTCAAAGCGTAGGGATAGAGGGCACATACCTCAATATTATCCAAGCCATCTATGGAAAACCCAATGCAAATATCATTCTCAATGGAGAAAAACTGAAATCTTTTCTGCTAAGGTCAGGAACATGGCAGGGATGTCCATTATCACCACTGCTATTCAACATAGTACTAGAAGTCCTAGCCTCAGCAATCAGACAACAAAAAGAAATTAAAGGCATCCAAATTGGCAAAGAAGAAGTCAAACTCTTTGCAGATGATATGATACTGTATGTGGAAAACCCAAAAGGCTCCACTCCAAAAATGCTAGAACTTGTACAGGAATTCAGTAAAGTGTCAGGATATAAAGTCAATGCACAGAAATCAGTTACATTTCTCTAAACCAACAACAAGACAGAAGAAAGAGAAATTGAGGAGTCAGTTCCATTTACAATTGCACCCAAAACCATAAGATACCTAGGAATAAACCTAACCAAAGAGACAAAGAATCTGTACTCAGAAAACTATAAAGTACTCATGAAAGAAATTGAGGAAGACACAAAGAAGTGGAAAAATGTTCCTTGCTCCTGGATTGGAAGAACAAATATTGTGAAAATGTCTATGCTACCTAAAGCAATCTACACATTTAATGCAGTCCCTATCAAAATCCCATCCATTTTTTTCAAAGAAATGTAACAAATAATCATAAAACTTATATGGAACCAGAAAAGACCTCGAATACCGAAAGGAATATTGAAAAAGAAAGCCAAAGTTGGTGGCATCACAATTCCGGACTTCAAGCTTTATTACAAAGCTGTCATCATCAAGACAGTATGGTACTGGCACAAAAACAGACATGTAGATCAATGGAACAGAATAGAGAGCCCAGAAATAGACCCTCAACTCTATGGTCAACTAATCTTCAACAAAGCAGGAAAGAATGCCCAATGGAAAAAAGACAGGCTCTTCAACAAATGGTGTTGGGAAAATTGGACAGCCACATGCAGAAAAATGAAATTGGACCATTTCCTTACACCACACACGAAAATAGACTCAAAATGGATGAAGGACGTCAATGTGAGAAAGGAATCCATCAAAATCCTTGAGGAGAACACAGGCAGCAACCTCTTCGACCTCAACCGCAGCAACTTCTTCCTAGGAACATCGCCAAAGGCAAGGGAAGCAAGGGCAAAAATGAACTATTGGGATTTCATCAAATCAAAAGCTTTTGCACAACAAAGGAAACAGTGAGCAAAACCAAAAGACAACTGACAGAATGGGAGAAGATATTTGCAAACGACATATCAGATAAAGGACTAGTATCCAAAATCTATAAAGAGCTTAGCAAACTCGACACCCAAAGAACAAATAATCTAATCAAGAAATGGGCAGAGGACATGAACAGACGTTTCTTCAAAGAAGACATCCAGATGGCCAACAGACACATGATAAAGTGCTCCACATCACTCAGCATCAGGGAAATACAAATCAAAACCACAATGAGATACTACCTCACACCAGTCAGAATGGCGAAAATTAACAAGTCAAGAAATGACAGATGCTGGCAAGGATGTGGAGAGAGGGGAACCCTCCTACACTGTTGGTGGAAATGCAAGCTGGTGCAACCACTCTGGAAAACAGTGTGGAGGTTCCTCAAAAAACTGAAAGTAGAACTACCCTATGACCCAGCGATTGCACTACTGGGTATTTACCCTTAAGATACAAACGTGGTGCTCCAAAGGGGCACGTGCACCTGAATGTTTATAGCAGCAATGTCCACAATAACCAAACTATGGAAAGAACCTAGATGTCCATCAACAGATGAGTGGATAAAGAAGATTTGGTATATGTACACAATGGGATACTATGTAGCCATCAAAAGAAACGAAATCTTGCCATTTGCGACGACGTGGATGGAACTAGAGGGCATTATGCTTAGTGAAATAAGTCAATCGGAGAAAGACAACTATCATATGATCTCTTTGATATGAGGAAGTGGAGATGCAATGTGGGGGAGTTGGGGGGGTAGGAAAAGAAAAAATAAAAGAAGATGGGATTGGGAGGGAGACAAACCATAAAAGACTCAATCTCAAAAAACAGACTGAGGGTTGTTGGGGGGAGGGGGGACACGAGAGGATGGTGGGGTTATGGACATTGGGGAGGGTATGTGCTATGATGAGTGCTGTGATATGTGTAAACCTGGCAATTCACAGACCTGTACCCCTGGGGATAAAAATACATTATATGTTTATTAAAATAAATAAATTAATTTTTAAAAAAAGAAAAAAAATAAAACACTTGGGTGTAAATCTAACAGAATATGTACAAGATCTATATGAGGAAAACTATAAAACTCCAATGAACAAAATCAAGGAAGCACTACATAAATAGAACATTATTCCATGTGCATGTACAGGAAGACTCAATGTCATCAAGATATCAGTCTTTCCTAACTTGATCTACAGATGCAGTACAATCCCAATTTAAATCTTAGAAAGTTATTTTATGGATGCAACCATCTGTTTCTAAAGTTTATATGGACCCAAAATAGCCAACACAGTATTGGAGGAGAGAGTTGGAAGGTTTACACCACCCTATATCAAGATTTACTATAAATCTATAGTAATCAAGACAGTGTGGAAAGAATAGACAAATGGATCAGTGGAACAGAATACAGAGCCCAGAAATAGACCCCATGGCATACTATCAAGAGATCTTTGACAAAGGAGCAAAGGCAACACCATGGAAACAAAGAGTCCCTTTAACATAGGGTGGTGGAACAAATGGACATCCACATGCAAAAAAAAAAAGAATCTAGACATAGACATTCACCTTTTGCAAAAATTAACTCAGAATGGATCATAAGCCTATATTTAAAATACAAGAGTATTAAACTCCTACGAGATAATACAGAAGGAAACCTAGATGATTTTGGCTATGGTGATGACTTAGATATAACACCAAAGATATAATCCATGAAGGAGATAATTGATAAGCTGTATTTCATTAAAATTTAAAACTTCTGCTCTGCAAAAGATAATAAGATCATGAAGAGATAAGCCACAAACTGGGAGAAAGTATTAGCAAAAGACACATCTGATGAAAGGCCACTATCCAAAATATATTTAAAAAACTCTTAAAACTCAACAACAAGATAATAATAAAGAACTCAATTAAAGAATGGGCCAAATATCTTAGTAGACATCTCAATCAAGAAGGTATACAGATGGTAAATAAGCATATGAAAAGTTTCTCCACATCATATGTCATCAGGGAAATACAAATTGAAGCAACAATGAGATAGAACCATACACCTATTAGAATTCCCCAAATCCAAAATACTGGCAATACCAAATGCTGGCAAGAATATGGCACAATAGGAACTCTCATTTATTGGTGGTGGTATGAGATGGTACAGCCACGTTGAAAGACATTTTGGCAGTTTCTTACAAAACTAAATACACTCTGACCATATGATCCAAGTAATCCCAGTCCTTAGTATTTATCCAAAGGACTTGAAACTTACATCCATGCAAAAACCTGCATGTGGATGTTTATAGCAATTTTATTTATAATTACCAAATCTTAGAAGCAACCAAGACAACCTTCAGTAAGTAAATTGCTAAATAAGCTGTAGGAAATTCAGACAATGAAATATTATTTAGTACAAAAAAGAAATTAACTATCAAGCCATAAGAAGACATGGAGGAAACTTAAATGTTTATTACTGAAACCAATCTGAAAAGGCTACATACTATATGATTCCAACTACATGACATCCTGGAAAAGAAAAAACGATGAAGACAGTAAAGGAGCAGTGGTTGCTCAGGGTTGTGTGGGGGGGGGATGGGAAGAACAGACAGAGCACAGATGATTTTTAGAGCAATGAAAATACATGATTCTATAATGATGACTGGATGTCATTATACATTTGTCCAAATCCATAGAATATACAACACTAAGACTGCACCATAATGTAAACTATGGTCTTTGGGTAGTTATGGCATGTCAGTGTAGGTTCACCAAGTACAAGAAATGTATCCTCTAATGAGATGTGTTGATAATGGAGAAGTCTGAGCATGTGTTGTGATAGAAGGGATATGAGTAATCTTCATGCCTTTCTCTCAATTTTGCTAGGAACCTAAACTTTTTGTTTCAAAAAATAAGGTTTTCCAAGGGGAAAAGGGAGGGGGAGGTCAGTCTTCAGAGATAGGAGCGAAGTTAGAGAAGCATATTTGAAGAATAAAGAATAGTTCCACACAGTTGGATGCTAGGATGCTGAGTTGAGAAGATGTAAGCAGTGACGCTGGGGGCACAAATGCATCTGCACTTTAAGGTTTTCTAATGGCAAGTGAAGAGTTTAGATTTTGTTTCCAGGGTATGAGTGACCAGACACGTAATTGTTCTGGGAAGGGAAGTGACCCAATGAGCTATTTTCTACAGAAGGTAAATGTAGCTGTGATATAGAAAATAGAAATATTTAATCATTAAAATACTTATAGACTTTGATGGCATAATCACATTTCCAGGAGTTTATCCAAAGGAAACAACTGAATCTACTGAAAAACCTTTATGGACGATAGTCATTAAAATGCTGAGTAGTTAGTGAAATCCTTAGAAATAGTTAGGGGGAACCTGGGTGGCTCAGTGGGTTAAAGCCTCTGCTTTCGGCTCAGGTCATGATCCCAGGGTCCTGGGATCGAGTCCCGCATCGGGCTCTCTGCTCAACAGGGAGCCTGCTTCCTCCTCTCTCTCTTCCTGCCTCTCTGCCTACTTGTGATCTCTGTCTGTCAAATAAATAAATAAAATCTTAAAAAAAAAAATTTTTAGAAATAGGGAAATCGCTAAGGAATCATTACAAATAGGTTTTGATAATACTAGGAAATTATCAAGCTATAATTTTTAAAAAGCACAAAATAGAAAAGCATGAGTATTATTTGTTTGTGGCTAATGTCCCAGAATTATGTGTGGGAAAAGTCCTAGAAGGAGATAAACCAAAATAGTAAGGTGGAAGCTCCCAAGAGTTGACTATTGGCAGTTTCTTTTTACATTGCAGTGTCCGGCACATTTCTCTAAACATGGATTAGTTATGCAATGAAAAAAAAATCAATAAACTTTTTAACAGACCAATTGAAAGTAGCCAAGTTCTTGAACCCAACAGTGGCAGCAGGAATGCAGAGGGAGAGACGGGTTCAGATTCCAGGCAGGACCTTGTTTTCATGGATGTGGATGATAAGAAAGATCTGGTGCAAAGATGACACTGCAGCCCTGACCTCTAAACCAGGCAGATGGTGATGTTTTCAGTCACACAGCAAATGCAGGAGAGGCGGGGTAGGAGGTTTCACACTGAACATGTTTATTTGGAGGCATCCTTGGGATACCCAGCAGATGCGTTCTTGTGGTGGCTGGTGATGCCAGCATTCAGTATTGACAAAGATACAGTAAATCAGCATTTTCTGGTCCCAGGATGGAGATGATGAAAAGTAATTTGGTAATATGTCCATGTCCTTCAACCCAAATATAGAAAATTCATTATGCACTTTGATCCAAAATAGACACAAAAAATCATTATTTACAAAGATGTTCATTGCAGGATATAGCCTATAACCTAGAGAAAATAGAAAAAGAGGAAAACAAAACACTCCCCGCCAAAGTAGGGGAAAGTCAAATAAATTATGCTGAATGCATTCAGTGGAATATTGTGTAGCAATTAAAAACAGTGTGTTAACAAAGTATATTAACAAAAGAAATACTTCCGCCAAATTTTTTTAAATCATGCATTGAAATTATATACACAGTAGGGCTTTGACCTTGTAAAATGTTTTATAAATAAGACCAGACTAATCACATATCAGAGTATTAACAGTGTCTCAGCCTCTGCTAGTAGTATCACAGACCTACTCCCTTTTAACTTTCTTTATTTTTGAGTTCTTCTCTACCAAGAGCACACATAACTTTTATAACTAGAAGTTAAAAAGAAAGAAAATTACAGGGAAAGAATATGTGTCCAGAGATCAAGGCTCAGTGTGGATTTGAGAGTCATCCATATATAAGTAATAGCAGGAGTCACCAGTAATCCTTAAACTCCAGAGCGAGATTATGTTGTCTCTCTTAATAACTTCTTAGTACATAGGTTTTATACAATAAACTGAAACATTCTAATGATTCAGTCATATGTTTATCAAAAGTCAGTTAGAGCCTTAGGCCTTTGTCATTTTGGGATGTTCAATAGAATGAACATGGTTTTTAAAATTGATTTGATAAAGATAAAACTTGACATTAATGAACAGTAATTCATTTTCTTACTCTTCTTCAGAAAATATGTCATGCTCAATTTTAACTTCAAGAAAATATAGAACAAATCTACATAAAGCAAAAATAGTAAAGGTTTGTTTGCCCTAAGATATGTTTTGCTCACTATAATTGGGTTGTCAGAATGCATCTGACATATGCTAATGAAACAGAGAGAAAGCCAAAATATGGTTTATTTGGTTACATTGGTCCTTTTCATACTCAAACCAGCAACATTTATTTAGCGTCTACTCAGATGCTGAGAATTAAAAAGTAGAAAACCGTATCACCGTGGCACTTAGGCAGCAGATGAAAACCACCAGCAGAAGGCGGCGAATCATTCATTCCAGTGAGTAGTAGAATGACGTAGGAAACTGAGGACTGTAGTGTCATTGTGAATGCATAGATTCACGACAGGCTTCCTGGAGGAGGTGGCGCTCTGGCATGGATCTTGAAAGCAAAACAGTAATAAAGAAAACTTTAGATGAAGTCTTTCAGATATCGCCACAATGTTCTTCAAAGTGGTCATTTCAGTTTACATCTGAATCAGCCAAGAATAAGAGTCTCCATTTTTTCTCATGTTGGCCAATACATGACACTGTCAGACTCTTAAATAATTTTTTATTTATTCTTATTTTTAGAGAGAAAGAGAAAGAGAGTGAGCAGGAGGAGGGGCAGAGGGAGAGTGGGAGAATCTGGAGCTAACTCTGCAATGAGCCCAGAGCTCCATATGGGACTCCAGCTGTGGCTCCGTCCCGTGAGCCTGCAATCATGACCTGAGCCGAAATCAAGAGTCAGACCCTTAACTGACACATACTGTCACGCTTTTTTTTTTTTTTTAAGATTTTATTTATTTATTTGACACAGAGAGACACAGCGAGAGAAGGAACACAAGCAGGGGGAGCGGGAGAGGGAGAAGCGGGCTTCCCACGGAGCAAGGAGCCTGATGCGGGGGGGGGGGGGGGGGGGGGTGCTCAATCCCAGGACTCTAGAATCATGACCTGAGCCGCAGGCAGACACTAAGGACTGAGCCACACAGGCGCCCACTGTCAGACTTTTAATCTACATTTGTCATGTTGGCCATCTTTTCCTGTGTTTATTTAGCAGTATATATTTTCTCTTCTATAAATTGCCTGTTAATATCCTCTGCCCGCTTTCTCTAGAGTTGTTTATCATTTTCTTATTGATTTAAAGGAGTCTTCTATGTATCCTGGATGCTAGTTCCTTGCCCGGAGATACTTTTCTCCGTTTGTCTATCTTCTTGTAGCCAGACTGCCTGAATCCCATACTCACTAACAATGTGTTCTTAAAATAATTATTTAACCTCTGTGGGCCTTCATTTTCTGAATGGTAAAATTGGCATAGTAATATACTTAGTGGATAGTGTTGTTGTGAAAATTAAATGAGCTAATATGGAAAGAGCTTGGAAGTATGTTCCAAGGTTGTAGTAAGTATTAATTAAATGTGGGCTTTGGTTGTTACAATCATTATTGTTCTCTCTCACATAAGTAGATTGTTTCTAATCGGCTGTTTCACTAAGGGTGTGATATTTTGGGGGTCTGGGCTCCAAGCAGGAGTCCCTGCCCTACTTGGTGTAGACTCAAGGACTTGTCTTCTGTCTTTGTGCTATCCATAACTTAGACTCAAGTTCCCAGAGTACGAATGTCCTCTGTAGGGATATGTTCCAACCATCACAGGGCTTGCTTTTCTTTGATTCTTCTTTATCCTTACTTTCTTAAAGGTTGAATATGAACAGAGAGTTGTTATATTTTTTGCAAAATCCCTATTTTAAAAAATTGAGATAGGTGTAAAATCAGGTTGTGCATTGGAGATTTTTCTTCTTTCCTGAGGTAGGCCTGTATGAAAAAGAGTATTATAGGCCAATATCCCTGATGAACATGATGCAAAAATTCTCAAAAGGATACTTGCAAATCAAATCCAATAGTACATTAAAAGAATTATTCACCACAATCAAGTGGGATTTATTCCTGGGCTGCAAGGGTGGTTCAATATTTGCAAATCAATCAACGTGGTACAACACATTAATAAAAGAAAAGATGAGAACCATGATCCTCTCAATAGATGCAGAAAAAGCATTTGACAAAGTACAGCATCTATGCTTGATAAAAACCCTCAGCAAAGTAGGAATAGAGGGAACATACCTCAACATCACAAACAGGTCATGTATGAAAGACCCACAACTAATATCATCCGCAATTGGGAAAAACTGAGAGCTTTTCCCCTAGGGAAAGGGGGTTCAGGAACAATATAGGGATGCCCACTCTCACCACTGTTATTTAACATAGTACTAGAAGTCCTAGCTTCAGCAATCAGGCAACAAAAGGAAATCAAAGGCATCCAAATAAGCAAGGCAGAAGTCAGATTTTCACTCTTTGTAGATGGTATGATACTCTGTAGAAAAATCCAAAAGACTCCACCAAAAAATTGCCAGAATTGATACACAAATTCAGTGAAGTTGCAGGATACAAAATCAATGTACAGAAATTTGTTGTATTTCTATACACCAATAATGAAGCAACAGAAAGAGAAAGCAAGGAATCAGTTCCACTTGCAGTTGCACCAAAACCCATAAGATACCTAGGAATAATCCTAACCAAGTAGGTAAAAGATCTGTACACTGAAACTATAGACACTTATGAAAGAAACTGAAGCTAACACAAAGAAATGGAAAACATCCAGTGGTCATGGACTGGAAGAACAAATATTGTTAAAATGTCTATACTACCCAAAGCGGTCTATATATTCAATGCAATCCCTATCAAAACACCACCAGCATTTTTCATAGGGCTAGAACAAACAATCCTAAAATTTGATATGGAGCCATGAAATTTGTATGGAACCACAAAAGATCCTGAAAAACCAAAGCAATCTTGAAAAAGAGAAGCAAGAAGCCTCAAAATTCTGGACTTCAAGCTATATTTCAAAGCTATAGTGATCAAGACAGTATGGTACTGGCACAAAAGCAGAAGCATAGGTCAATGGAATAGAACAGAGAGCCCAGAAATGGGCCTCCAAATATATGGTCAACTAAACTTTGATGAAGCAGGAAAGAATATCCAATAGAAAAAAAAATAGTTTCTTCAACAAATGGTACTGGGAAAACTGAACAGCAACATGCAGAAAAGGGAAGCTGGACCCATTTCTTATGCTATACACAGAATTAATTCAAAAATGGATGAAAGACCTAAATGTGTGATAGGAAACCATCAAAATCCTAGAGGAGAACAAAGGCAACAACCTCTTTGACATTGGCTGTAACAACTTCTTACCAGACATGTCTCCAGAGACAAGGGAAACAAAAGCAAAAATGTACTATTGGGACTTCATCAAGATAAAAAGCTTCTGCACAGTGAAGGAAACAGTCAACAAAACTAAAAGACAACCTACAGAATGGGAAAAGATATTTTCAAATTACATATCTTATAAAAGGTTCATATCCAAAATCGATAAAGAACTTATCAAACTCAGCACCTGGAAAACAAATAATCCAGTTAAGAAATGGGCAAAAGACATGATTAGACATTTTTCCAAAGAAGAGATACAAATGAGTAACAGACACATGAAAAGATGCTCAGCACCACTCATCATCAGGGAAACACAAATTAAAACTACAATGAGGTATGACCCTCACACTTGTCAGAATGGCTGAAATTAACAACAAAGTGAACAACAGATGTTGGTGAGGTTGAGGAGAAAAGGGAACCTTCTTACACTGTTGGTGGAGTGTAACTTGTGCAACCACTATGAAAAACAATATGGAGATTCCTCAGAAAGTTAAAAATAGAACTACCCTATGACCCAGCAATGCACTACTAGATATTTATCCAAAGGATACAAAAATTCAGGGTTGAAGGGGCACATGCACCCTGATGTTTATAGCAGCATTATCAATGACAGCCAAATTATGGAAAGAGCCCAGTTGTCAATTGATTGATGACTGAATAAAGAAGATGTGTATATATGTGTCTGTGTATATGTATATATATAATATATATTATACATAATATAATATATATATTATATAATGGAATATAACTCAGCCATTAAAAAGAATGAAATCTTGCCATTTGCAACAACATGAATGGATCTAGAGTGTATTAAGCTAAATAAAAAAGGCAGTGAAAGACAAATACCATATGATTTCAGTTATATGTAGAATTAGGAAACAAAATAGATGATCATGGGGAAAGGGAAAAGAAGAGAGGGAGGCAGACTATAAGCGATTCTTAATGATAGGGAACAAACTGAGAGTTGCAGGAGGGGATGGGGCGGGGCGAGTATTAAATAGGAGATGGGTATTAAGGAGGGTACTTGTGTTGGTGATGAATCATTAAATTCTACTCCTGAAACTAATATTACACTATAAAAATTAACCAAAATTTAGGGGCACCTGAGAGGCTCAGTGGGTTAAAGCCTCTGCCTTCAGCTCAGTTCATGATCCCAGGGTCCTGGGATCGAGTCCCACATCGGGCTCCCTCAGCAGCGGGGAGACTGCTTTCTCCTCTATCTCTGCCTGATTCTCTGCCTACTTGTGATCTCCGTCTGTCAAATAAATAAATAAAATCTTTAATAAATAAATAAATATTAACTAAAATTTAAACAAAAACTTGAAACTTTAAAAAATTAAGATAAAAGTTATTTCTAAAATATTCTACATGTAAAATAGAGGATGTAGAAGGCTTTGTCCATTTTTCTCTCAAAGCGTGCTATTTCTTTCCTTTTTTATAAGAACTCACTCTGTATTAAGTATATGAAATACTTTCTCTCATATTGCAGATATGCTTTTTAAATGTAGCAAAATTTAATAGTAAAATGAAGCAATCCTTGTAATTTCTGTTTTTTGAGGCATGCTTAGGAGTGTTTTTTCATCCCAAGATAACATAAATGTCATTTATATTATTTCAATTTTCTTCCTATACATTTATGAGACTAAATATCATTTAGAATAAATGTTGGCATGCGAAGTCAATTAGGGGAACTAACGGTGTTCTTCCAAAATGTTTAACTCGGTGTTAAAACCCCTCTTGGTGAGTACTTGTTCGTTCCTTAATAGACACAGCCCTGGATCGGTTGCCAACTGCACTTTGCATTCCTTGTGTGGGGCACTGCCAACCATAAGAAGCACCAGTCTGCTTTCCCACACTCAAAGAGTAAAGAATTCACATGATTTCCTACTGAGCAGGGATTCATACTGGCAGGAAGAATCAGGGGAAATATGGCATTTTTTTTATTATTATATTTTTTAGTTTTTTTATAAACATATAATGTATTTTTATCCCCAGGGGTACAGGTCTATGAATCGCTAGGTTTACACACTTCACAGCACTCACCATAGTACATACCCTCCCCAATGTCCATAACCCCACACCCCCTCTCCCTCCCCCCCTCCCCCCAGCAACCCTCAGTTTGTTTTGTGAGATTAAGAGTCACTTATGGTTTGTCTACCTCTCGATCCCATCTTGTTTCATTTATTCTTTTCCTACCCCCCAATCCCCCACATTGCGTCTCCACTTCCTCATATCAGGGAGATCATATGAGAGTTGTCTTTCTCCGATTGACTTATTTCGCTAAGCATAATACCCCCTAGTTCCATCCACGTCATCGCAAATGGCAAGATTTCATTTCTTTTGATGGCTGCATAGTATTCCATTGTGTATATATACCACATCTTCTTTATCCACTCATTTGTTGATGGACATCTAGGTTCTTTCCATAGTTTGGCTATTGTGGACATTGCTTCTATAAACATTCGGGTGCACGTGCCCCTTCGGATCACTGCATTTGTATCTTAAGGGTAAATACCCAGTAGTGCAATTGCTTGGTCATGGGGTAGCTCTATTTTCAACTTTTTAAGGAACCTCCATGCTGTTTTCCAGAGTGGCTGCACCAGCTTGCATTCCCACCAACAGTGTAGGAGGGTTCCCCTCTCTCCGCATCCTCGACAGCATCTGTCATTTCTTGACTTGTTAATTTTCGCCATTCTGACTGGTGTGAGGTGTTAGCTCATTGTGGTTTTGATTTGTATTTCCCTGATGCCGAGGGATGTGGAGCACTTTTTCATGGGTCTGTTGGCCATCTGGATGTCTTCTTTGAAGAAACGTCTGTTCATGTCCTCTGCCCATTTCTTGATTAGATTATTTGTTCTTTGGGTGTTGAGTTTGCTAAGCTCTTTATAGATTTTGGACACCAGCCCTTTATTTGATATGTCGTTTGCAAATATCCTCTCGATTCTGTCAGTTGTCTTTTGGTTTTGTTAACTGTTTCCTTTGCTGTGCAAAAGCTTTTGATCTTGATGAAATCCCAATAGTTTATTTTTGCCCTTGCTTCCCTTGCCTTTTGATGTTCCTAGGAAGAAGTTGCTGCAGCTGAGGTCAAAGAGGTTGCTGCCTGTGTTCTCCTCAAGGATTTTGATGGATTCCTTTCTCACATTGAGGCCCTTCATGCATTTTGAGTCTATTTTCGTGTGTGGTGTAAGGAAATGGTCCAATTTCATTTTTCTGCATGTGGCTGTCCAATTTTCCCAACACCATTTGTTGAAGAGGCTGTCTTTTTTTCCATTGGACATTCTTTCCTGCTTTGTCGAAGATTAGTTGACCATAGAGTTGAGGGTCTATTTCTGGGCTCTCTATTTTGTTCCATTGATCTACATGTCTGTTTTTGTGCCAGTACCATACTGTCTTGATGATGACAGCTTTGTAATAGAGCTTGAAGTCCGGAATTGTGATGCCACCAACTTTGGCTTTCTTTTTCAATATTCCTTTCGGTATTCGAGGTCTTTTCTGGTTCCATATAAATTTTAGGATTATTTGTTCTATTTCTTTGAAAAAAATGGATGGGATTTTGATAGGGACTGCATTAAATGTGTAGATTGCTTTAAGTAGAATAGACATTTTCACAATATTTGTTCTTCCAATCCAGGAGCAAGGAACATTTTTCCTCTTCTTTGTGTCTTCCTCAATTTCTTTCATGAGTACTTTATAGTTTTCTGAGTACAGATTCTTTGTCTCTTTGGTTAGGTTTATTCCTAGGTATCTTATGGTTTTGGGTGCAATTGTAAATGGAACTGACTCCTCAATTTCTCTTTCTTCTGTCTTGTTGTTGGTGTAGAGAAATGTAACTGATTTCTGTGCATTGACTTTATATCCTGACACTTTACTGAATTCCTGTACAAGTTCTAGCACTTTTGGAGTGGAGCCTTTTGGGTTTCCCACATACAGTATCATATCATCTGCAAAGAGTGAGAGTTTGACTTCTTCTTTGCCAATTTGGATGCCTTTAATTTCTTTTTGTTGTCTGATTGCTGAGGCTAGGACTTCTAGTACTATGTTGAATAGCAGTGGTGATAATGGACATCCCTGCCGTGTTCCTGACCTTAGCGGAAAAGCTTTCAGTTTTTCTCCATTGAGAATGATATTTGTGGTGGGTTTTTCATAGATGGCTTGGATAATATTGAGGTATGTGCCCTCTATCCCTACACTTGAAGAGTTTTGATCAGGAGGGGATGCTGTACTTTGTCAAATGCTTTTTCAGCATCTATTGAGAGTATCATATGGTTCTTGTTCTTTCTTTTATTAATGTATTGTATCACATTGATTGATTTGTGGATGTTGAACCAACCTTGCAGCCCTGGAATAAATCCCACTTGGTCGTGGTGAATAATCCTTTTAACGTACTGTTGAATCCTATTGACTAGTATTTTGGTGAGAATTTTCGCATCTGTGTTCATCAAGGATATTGGTCTGTAATTCTCCTTTTTGATGGGATCCTTGTCTGGTTTGGGGATCAAGGTGATGCTGGCCTCATAAAATGAGTTTGGAAGTTTTCCTTCCATTTCTATTTTTTGGAACAGTTTTAGGAGAATAGGTATTAATTCTTCTTTAAATGTTTGGTAGAATTCCCCTGGGAAGCCGTCTGGCCCTGGGCTTTTGTTTGTTTGGAGATTTTTGATAACTGCTTCAATCTCCTTACTGGTTATAGGTCTGTTCAGGTTTTCTATTTCTTCCTGGTTCAGTTGTGGTAGTTTATATGTCTCTAGGAATGCATCCATTTCTTCCAGATTGTCAAATTTGTTGGCATAGAGTTGTTCATAATATGTCCTTACAATTGTTTGTATTTCTTTGGTGTTGTTTGTGATCTCTCCTCATTCATTCCTGATTTTATTTATTTGGGTTCTTTCTCTTTTCTTTTTGAGAAGTCTGGCCAGGGGTTTGTCAATCTTATTAATTCTTTCAAAGAACCATCTCCTAGTTTCATTGATTTGTTCTATTGTTTTTTTGGTTTCTATTTCGTGGATTTCTGCTCTGATCTTTATGATTTCTCTTCAGGTGCTGGGTTTAGGCTTTCTTTGTTGTTCTTTCTCCAGCTCCTTTAGGTGTAGGGTTAGGTTGTGTATTTGAGACCTTTCTTGTTTCTTGAGAAAGGCTTGTACTGCTATATATTTTCCTCTCAGGACTGCCTTTGTTGTGTCCCACAGATTTTGAACCATTGTGTTTTCATTATCATTTGTTTCCATGAATTTTTTCAATTCTTCTTTAATTTCCTGGTTGACCCATTCATTTTTTAGCAGGATGCTGTTCAGTCTCCATGTATTTGCGTTCTTTCCAAATTTCCTCTTGTGATTGAGTTCTAGCTTCAGAGTGTTGTGGTCTGAAAAGATGCAGGGAATGATCCCAATCTTTTGATACCGGTTGAGACCTGATGTATGACCCAGGATGTGATTTATTCTGGAGAATGTTCCATGTGCACTAGAGAAGAATGTGTATTCTGTTGCTTTGGGATGAAATGTTCTGAATATCTGTTATGTCCATCTGGTCCAGTGTGTCATTCAAGACCTTTATTTCCCTGTTGATCTTTTGCTTGGATGACCTATCCATTTCAGTGAGGGGAGTGTTAAAGTCCCCTACTATTACTGTATTATTGTCGATGTGTTTCTTTGATTTTGTTATTAATTGGTTTATATAGTTGGCTGCTCCCATGTTAGGGCATAGGTATTTAAAATTGTTAGATTTTGTTGTTGGACAGACCCTTTGAGTATGATATAGTGTCCTTCCTATAGTTATAGTCTTTGGCTTAAAGTCTAATTGATCTGATATAAGGATTGCCACCCAAGCCTTCTTCTGATGTCCATTAGCATGGTACATTGTTTTTCACCCCCTCACTTTAAATCTGGAGGTGTCTTTGGGTCTAAAATGAGTTTCTTGTAGGCAGCATATTGATGGATTTTGTGTTTTTTTAATCCATTCTGATACCCTGTGTCTTTTGATTGGGGCATTTAGCCCATTAACATTCAGGGTAACTATTGAGAGATATGAGTTTAGTGCCATTGTATTGGCTGTAAGGTGACTGTTACTGTATATTGTCTCTGTTTCTTTCTGATCTACTACTTTTAGGGTCTCTCTTTGCTTAGAGGACCCCTTTCAATATTTCCTGTAGAGCTGGTTTGATGTTTGCAAATTCTTTCAGTTTTTGTTTGTCCTGGAAGCTTTTTATCTCTTCTTCTATTTTCAATGATAGCCTAGCTGGATATAGTATTCTTGGCTGCATGTTTTTCTCATTTAGTGCTCTGAATATGTCATGCCAGTTCTTTCTGGCCTGCCAGGTCTCTGTGGATAAGTCTGCTGCCACTCTAATATTTTTACCATTGTATGTTACAGACTTGTTTTCCTGGGCTGTTTTCAGGATTTTCTCTTTGTCGCTAAGACTTGTAAATTTTACTATTAGGTGATGGGGTGTGGACCTGTTCTTGTTGATTTTGAGGGGGGTTCTCTGCACCTCGTGGATTTTGATGTTTGTTCCCTTTGCCATATTAGGGAAATTCTCTACAATAATTCTCTCCAATATACCTTCTGCTCCCCTCTCTCTTCTTCTTCTGGAATCCCAATTATTCTAATGTTGTGTCATCTTATGGTGTCACTTATCTCTCTAATTCTCCCCTCACAGTCCAGTATTTGTCTCTCTTTTGCTCAGCTTCTTTATTCTCTTTCATTTGGTCTTCTATATCACTGATTCTTTCTTCTGCTTCATTTATCCTAGCAGTAAGAGCCTCCATTTTTGATTGCACCTCATTAATAGCTTTTTTGATTTCAACTTGGTTAGATTTTAGTTCTTTTATTTCTCCAGAAAGGGCTTTTATCTCTACAGAAAGGGTTTCTCTAACATCTTCCATGCCTTTTTTGAGCCTGGCTAGAACCTTGAGAATTGTCATTCTGAACTCTAGATCTGACATATTACCAATGTCTGTATTCATTAGCTCCATAGCCTTTGGTACTACCTCTTGTTCTTATTTTTGTGGTGAGTTTTTCTGCCTTGCCATTTTGTCCAGATAAGAATATATGAAGGAGCAAATAAAATACTAAAAGGGTGGCAAAGACCACAGGACAATGCACTTTAACCAAATCAGAAGAGACCCCAAATCATGGGGGGGGGGAGAAAGGGGCTAAAAAGAAGTTCAGAAAAAATAATTTTAAAAAAGAAAACAAATAAAGAAAAAAATATAAAAAAGAAAAAAATACATATATTAGACTGGTGAGTAGAAAAGGGTCACCCATTTTATTTTGGGAGTATTTTGGTCTCTTAAAAGAAACTACCTCCCAAAATTTTAAAGAATGAAAAACATATATAAGGGTAAACACAATGAAGGGATGGAATATGCCTATAGAGATGAAAAAAAAATGTTTTTTAATTTCTAAAAAAGGAGTTGATAAAGTAAGTTGGTTGGGAGAATAAAGAAAAAGAAAGTGAAGAGATTTTGCTTGGGCTGGAGACTAGAACAAGCCTGTAGCTAGATTTAGGGTATATTTTGATCAATTAGAAGAAGTTGTACCCCAAATTTTTTAGAAGAAAAAACCGTATGTGTATACAAAAAATAAAGTTAGATACAATGAAGGATAAAATATAACTATAATAATAAGTGTTCAAAAAAGATTATTAAGGGGCGCCTGGGTGGCTCAGCGGGTTAAAGCCTCTGCCTTCGGCTCAGGTCATGATCCCAGGGTCCTGGGATCGAGCCCCGCATCGGGCTCTCTGCTCAGCAGGGAGCCTGCTTCCTCCTCTCTCTCTGCCTGCCTCTCTGCCTACTTGTGATTTCTGTCTGTCAAATAAATAAAAAAATAAATAAAATCTTTTAAAAAAAAGGATTATTATATTTTTTTAATGAAAGGTATTGTTAAGATAAACTAGTTAAAAAAAGAAGGAAAGGGTAAAAGTTAAAAAAAATTTTAGAAGAAGAAAAAAATTAAAAAAAAATTAAATTAACTGCAAGAGTAAAGAATCATGGGGAGAAATCCATGAATTCCATGCTTTGCTTTCTCCTCCTCTGGAATTCCATTGTTCTCATTGGTAAGTGAACTTGGTCTTGGCTGGATTTTTGTTGATCTTTTGTAGTGATTCTCAAGTGTCTTTGCCCAAGGGGGAATTGCACCGCCCTTACCAGGGGCCAGGCTAGGTAATCTTCTCGGGTTCGCTTTCAGGAGCTTTTGTCCCCTGAACACTTTCTGTAGAGTTTTGGAGGGCAGGAATGAAGATGGCGGCTGCCCAGTCTCTGGTCCGGAGGAGCCGAGGGCTTGGGGCCCCACTCCTCAGTGTGCCCTCATAGACAAGCGCTCAATCACACCAGTCTCCCTGGTGTCTGGCTCCACTCTGAGCTCACCTGGCCTGTGACCAGCTCAAGGTAACCCCAAGCTGAAGTCTCACTCCTCGGCTCTGTCTCTGTAGCCGGCTTCCCCGCTCTAATACCTGCAACCTCTGTGACACTCTAGACACCCTGATCCTTCTGTGACCCGCGGGACCTGGGGACACGCTGACCCCACGTGGGCTTCCCCCTGGTTTAGCCTCTGGAGCGATGTCCCTCAGTGGAATAGACTTTTAAAAGTCCTGATTTTGTGCTCCATTGTTCTGCCGCTTGCCGGGAGCCGGCCCCTCCCACCACAGTCTATCTTCCCATTGCTTCCGATTCACTTCTCCACAGGCCCTACCTTTCAGCAAGTGATTGATTTTCTGTTTCTAGAATTGTTGCTCTTCTTCTCTTTGGTCTCCTGTTGGATTTGTAGGTGTTTGCTATGGATTGATAAGCTATCTGGCTGATCTCCTGCTACCTGATGTAGTCTCAGCCTGCTACTTCTCCCGAAATATGGCATTTGTAATTACTTGTGTGATCAGTGCAAAACCACTTTGACCTGAATTAGCCAATAGTTGGGGTGAGGGAGGGATTATCCTGGAACTGTCTGGAAATAAATATAAATAATAGGATATAATAAAATTACTGGGAGATCCATTCTGTTTCTTAGGAAGCAGTCAAGGTGTCATTCACCTCTCATCAGAACTGATATGTCT
Source organism: Martes martes (assembly GCF_963455335.1). NCBI lineage: Eukaryota > Metazoa > Chordata > Mammalia > Carnivora > Mustelidae > Martes > Martes martes. The sequence goes on along the minus strand of NC_137893.1, from coordinate 5,551,852 downwards.
CTGAATGCAGATCCTAGCAGGACACACACCAATCTTAGCATGAGATGAGTTATGGAACCTACCTTCATTAACTCCGCAGTTACTTTTGAGCACCTGTATATGTGAAGTACTGTAAGGCTCTCAAGCTGTTTATTGGTCTATGAGGTTTAGGTATCATGATTGAAACCTGTATTAGACAGATGTTTGCTGATGTCCAAACTCACAGTGGAAGCTCAATAAAAGATTGGGTATTCACTGCTCACCTAACTCTTCAGACCCTCAACAAACTTAATTCGGATTAAACACAATGAAAATTCAAAAATAAAATTGGCTTAGGTTTCTATATATTTACTTAACATTTTAGGAACACACAAAATTTCCTTTCTTAAAGAAGATTAGTATTCCATAGGGTAAAACATGTTAATTATAAAGATTATGTTTATTTTAATTTTTAGAGAGAAAAAGAGAGAGTGTGGAGGGTGGGGGGACAGAGGGTGGGCAAGAGAGAGAGAATGTAGAGCAGGCTCCATGTTCAGCACGATGTCTGACATGGGGCTTAATTTCACAACCCTAAGATCATGACCTAAGCTGAAATCAAGAGTTGGACACTTAACCAACTCAGCCACCCGGGCATCCCAAAGATTGTGTTTATCTATGAAGTCTCCTGTTCCCATGCAAGGTTTAATCCACTAAACATGACTAATTTTCTTGCAAGCTTTACTTTAACCTTAGTTTTTCATGATTTCTGAGTATAATATAATTAATCCTGGTGATTTATGGCTTGCCCTGGTATTCTGAAGTCTTTAGCATGGAATCTTTCCTTTAGAATACTACAAGTGGACATGTGAACCTATAGTTTTACTTAGGCACATGAATTATGAAATGTAATTATAAATGCAAATGCCTACATTGGTATTAATTCTACAACTTATAATTGTACTAGAAACCTCCAGTTAGATGAACTTGTAGCATCCTATGGTTGAATTCATTTAGATGGATTGCAAAAGAGTAAGCTGTAAGCTGAATTCTATTTAGAGGAGTCTGATCATTAACATCCTTGTATTGGGTTACAAATCTGAGATCACAGTGAATTGAACAACATTAGTCCAGGCCACCCCTGCTAGATTTTTCTTCTTCCGTTCCAAACCTGACAGTCTCTTAATGGGATCTGCTGCATCTCTCAGTAGGCAATGCCCAGTCAACCTGTTGGTCCCCATATGGGTCCTTGGAAGGCCCGGCCTCACCTTGGCCTCTGCCCTTTCTGTTTTTCTGACCAGTGAAGGCTTTCCCAGAAGTCACCCTTTGAGGATGCTAATGGGACCACTTCCCTCTGGCCTTCCCCACACCATGCCACTCCACACAGCTCCCTTAAAGAGCAGAACTGCTCACCCAACCCAAGAGGGCACATTGGCCTCCTTACTTAGTAGTATTTGGAGTCTTTGATATTAAGCTGATCTGGACTTAAACTGTAGCTCTGGCTTTTCTCACTGTGTGTCCCTGGCTGTGTATCTTGACTTTTCCTCATCTCACTGCCTTCATCTGGTAAATAAGGTTGTTCTGAGATATACATATATCATACATAAGGGAGCCCCTGGCTGTGCAGGAGCTCAGCAAATGGTAATTCACATTATTGTTAGTTCATACCACTGTTCATTTATTTTCTTCAAGAGTTTCTATTGACCATACTATGCTCTAGGAGCTATGTACGTACTGAGACTACAACGATGACTATTGCAGTGTCTACCCTCAGAAGCTTACAGTTCAGTGAGGAAAGAGACAAGTATTAAATCACCTACCGTTCAGTGAGATTAGTGCTGAGACTGGGCCTTCTAGAACACATGGGAGGGCTCCTATAACCCAGCTTTGGGAGCTGCCAGCAAGTGCTTCCAGAGACACTGATGGTCCCAGTTTCTGGAGGAGAGGCAAGGATTTGACAGAAAGAAGAAGAGAGCCTTCTCTGCAGAGGTGGTAGGATATGCAGGGGCCCTGGCGAGGGATTGGAGGTTTGTGGGTTCTGCAAAGACCTCAGTGGGACCCAAGAGCTGAGATCCCTAGATCCTGCGGGCCAGGCTGAACTTTTAAATAGATGGGATAGTCACTGTTCAGGAACTGATTTTATGCATTTTTGAAAGACTTAATGAAACTGAACAAGGAAGAAATGGGTCTCCATGGAGTGAATAACGAACAATAGAGCCATTCTCCAAAGACAGGGGGTAGAGTGAGGAAGTCTGGAACTTAGAATTCAAAAAGCCCTGTTTTCTCCACCATGCTCACAGTTTTAAATATTTGCACATTCCCCAGACCTAGCCACATTAAAATAGCATGAGAACTAGGCCAAACGAAGACTTTTCTTTAATGAGGTGGGAGTGACAGCCAATAAACAGAAAGCAGAACTAACAGGTTTAAAAGCCATCAGACCAAATCAAAAAGAAGAAAAGGAAAGGAAAACGGTCATCTGTGGATAACTTCTGATACCACTCAGTCTCTGTTTTATAAATTGGAAATGAGCAGTTTTCCCAAGGACATGATACCGGTTCTTATTCCTAAGACACAGTGACTACTTAAAGAAATTACCTCTGCTGTATTTGATTTTTGGTGGAATTTGACTTCATTATTTGGTCTTGTTTGTGGGTTTGGGAGCTTGATCAGTAGAAAGTTATTCACACAAGAGAATAAAGTGAAGTTACCTTGATAAAATTTTGTTGATAACTTTTATGCCAGGTGATTAAATTCTGGCCTAATGTGCCAAGACAGAACCTCATAATATACATTATGGCATTTGTTTAGTCCAAGAAAACTCACTCATCCAAGAAGTCCACTGATAGCATACTCATTTAATATAATTACCCTATTATGCATAAAATTATGTGTTTAAAGAGAGTTAGGCAACCTGCTTTAATCACTGCAGTAAGTTGTAAATGAAATGAAAAAATCCTAGCTGTGATCTTAAAAGCATTCTGTACCCTATCTGCTATCCCTGAATAAAGGCATATTTTTCAGAATGACATCAAAATATTGTAATCATTTATTTTGAAGTAAGAAATCTTCAGAACTTTTCATAAAAAAGTCGTGTAGGTTGATCCATATTACACATTATAGACCCATGTAGATGACAACAAATTAATGCTTGTGGAGTGTGTCATACAGAACCATGGTGGTTTGGGAGCTACTTCTGACTTGCCATGTCTGCTTGTTGCTAGTTAATATTTTCCATGGAAAAGTTTCTCAACTGACCAGCAGCAGTAAGGTTCACTAGTATGTCTTTGACCCCTCCCTACATCTGACCCTTACCAAGTTCTCTGATGTCATGTATGCATGTATGGAGTGAAAGAGAGGGAGGTAAAGAAAAATTATTTGAGCCAAACAACAGAATGATTCTAGAAAATGTCTTTTTGGGTTTAAAAAATAAAGAGAAAGAGAGAGAGAAGAGAAATATAGAGAGAGCAGCAACTATATTTTAATTATCTTGGTGTTGCTCACAGTGACTCGATCATAGTAGATGCTCAAAAAATAGTCTTTGGATGGGTGAATCAATGGATGAAAGAAATGTCTCCCCCTTTTTAAAACAGTTTGGTTGAGTATTCAGGGGAAATGCTGTTCGTTGACAAATGAATAGAGAAGAATATTACTATAGACAACCAAGAGACTATAAATGGATATTTATTCCTTTGCAGAAGCTTTTTTCTTGTCATCAAACTCTATTTGATTTATTAGGTAGGCCTACCCAGCAGTGAGCATCAAGTACTAGAGAAATTTAGCTCCTCTATAATGAGGAGTCATAACCTGGAGGTCTGACAGCTGGATCCAGCACTTAGATGGATTTGATAAGCCTGAGTAATTGTTTTTTGTGAGACATTTACAAATGGAGAATTTTCACATCCAGATCTCTGGCTTCTCTGGAGTACTGCAAGGTCCGACAATACCGAGCTTTATATTCTTGTGTGTCAATAAATGTCTGGAGTCAAGTAATACCTTCCTTGTTTTCTGCCTTCCCATGGGTTCCTACTAAGTCCACCATGGTAGTCTAATACCAGTTATGTTAATTACCCTATTTGCATTATTGTTTTTCTTTTTCTTTTTCTTTTTTTTTTAAGATTTTATTTATTTATTTGTCAGAGAGAGAGAGAGCGAGCGAGCACAGGTAGACAGAGTGGCAGAGGGAGAAGCAGGCTCCCTGCGGAGCAAGGAGCCCGATGTGGGACTCGATCCCAGGACGCTGGGATCATGACCTGAGCCGAAGGCAGCCGCTTAACCAACTGAGCCACCCAGGCGTCCCTTATTGTTTTTCTTAAAGGGGAGAAATATTTGTATGAACCCAGGTTGGGTGAACCACACGTTGCCAGAAAGATGAGAAAGAACAAATTTTGGCGTGGAAGTGAATAATCACCTTGTTGATAGATACACAAATAAAATATGTCTGTGGGGAAAGAACAAGACACTGCCTGCCTTTGTGATGCACTTTACACATAGAGTTACTATAAGCATTTGAATTGTAATTCTTGCTTTCCAAATATCAGTGATGAAAGGGAGAGAAAATTGAGTTTGTTTGCAGTACAAGAATGGAATTAGAAATGACATGTGCTAGAAAAATCTGCGGAAGTAAAAGTAGCAGGAGATGAGAAAGGAATTATTTCTAATTCAAATCTCACTTTTTTCCTATATTCACTTCTTGCTGAATATTATTGTCTTTTTCCTTAATTATTGTCTCTCTCTCTTACTCCCATCTTCTTCCCAGAAATTATTTTGTTAATCAACAGCCACAGGTAGAATGGACCCAAGGAAATGAAGTCTAACACCGACTACAGCAACAATGACAACCATAGCTGTTATTTATTGTCCTCCTTTCCTCCACTTGCCACTAGGTTAGGTGTCTTATTTTTCTATTTTTTCAAAGATTTGTTTATTTATTTGAGAAAGAGAGCACTGGGGGTGAAGGGAGGAGCAGAGGGAGAGGGAGAGAGGGTCTCAAGTAGACTCTATGCTGAGGATAGAACCCAATGGGTATTGATATCGCAACCCTAAGTTCATGACCTGAGCTGAAGCCAAGAGTGGGATGCTTACCTGACTGTGCCACCCAGACGCTCCTAGATTAGGTGCCTTAAATAAATTAGCCCTAATCATCACAATATTGATTTAAGATACCATTGCCAACCTCATTTTTACATATCCTGGGACAGAACTTTAGAATGGTTAGATAATTTCCCCAGCTAATAAAAACAGACCAAGATTCAAATTAGGTTCACATGATTGCCCTTTCCACTTGGACTTACTTAATAGTCGGCTAACCATTCCAACTGGATCATTAACTCATGCTTAAAAAAATAATAACCCATCAGTCTGTTTCAGAGTTCATTGATCCTGAAGTATAACTTAGAAAAAAATTCTCTAACTATAATTTAAGTCAGGGTTGGTCTTTACTTTTCAAACTGACACATGAAAATATTTTAATCTCAGAGCATTTGTTGTGTCCTTTTCTGATACATATGTAACATTATATACAAAGTATATTAGTGGTGACATATAGCATTGATAAAATTCGAGTGTATATGTTTGTACTTTCACATATATATAAATTTAATCTGTGTATGGGAATTTAATTACTTTCCTAGCGAACATCTTTGTTCATTTGTTCATTCATTTATGGTAGTAGTATACAGACAAAAGCCTGGGCTGTCAGTCAACCCAGCAGACAAGATCTGGCTCTACCATTTACTACTACTGTAAGACCTTGTTCAAATTACTTCATTTCCTATATTTCAGATTTTTTTTTTAAATTTTAAAACAGGACTAACAATGCTGGCTTTATTTGAAAAATCCACTGATACACAGGTTACCTGTTCCTTCTTGACTGTGCTCTAGTAGTTTTCCTCTTTCAAGAAATGCGTCTTTCATCCACATTGTCATATTTAGTGGCATAAACTTCCTCCATAATATTCTCTTATTATATTATTAATATAACAAAGTATTACAGAATATTACAGAAGACCATAGAATAACAATGAGGAGTCAGCAGTGGTATCACCACTCTCATTCCCCTACGTGGTCAATTGTATCTTCTCTCTATTTTAGTGATCTTTATGGTCAGAGGCTAATTGATGGTATTGATCTTCTCAAAGAGGCATCTTTAGGTTTCACTGATTTTCTCCATCGCTTTTACATTTTCTATTTCTCTAATTTCCACTCAGATATTTCTTTTCTTTTCTTTTTTTTGGGATTATAGTTGACACACAGTATTACATTAGTCTCAGGTCTACATAGTAATTCCATTCTCCAAACATTATGTTATGTTTGCCATCAGTAAAGCTACCATCTGTAATCACACAGCACTATTACAGTTATCATCGACTGTATTCCCTATTCTGTGCCTTTTATTCTTGTGACTCATTCATTCTATAACTTGCAGCCTATATCTCCCATTCCCCTTCATCTGTTTTGTCCATCCTCCTACCCCCTTCCCACTGGCAACCATCAATTTGTTCTCTATATTAATGGGTCTGATTCTGCTATTTGTTTGTTTATTCAGTTGTTTTGTGTTCGCAAAATCATGCAGTATTTGTCTTTCTCAGTCTGACTTATTCCTTTCAACATAATGCCTTCAAAGTCCATCCGTGTTGTCACAAATGGCAAGATCTCACCCTTTTTGTGGCTGACTAATATTCCATTATAGCTGTACCTATACACCACATCTTTAGCCATTTATGTATTGACGGACACTTAGGTTGCTTCCAAATCTTGGCTATTGTAAATAATGCTGCGGTAAACATAGGGGTGCATATATCTTTTCAAATTAGTGTTTTCATTTTTCTTTGGGTAAATACCCAGTAGTGGAATTATTGGATCATATGGTATTTCTGTTTTTAATTTTTTAGGAACCTACATACTGTTTTCTACAGTGGCTGTATCAATTTACATTCCCACCAACAGTAGATGAGGGTTCCTCTTTCCCTCCACATCCTCACCAACACTTGTTATTTCTTGTCTTCTTTACTTTAGTAATTCTGACAAGTGTAAGGTGATACCTCATTGTGGTTTTGATTTGTCTAACAAAATATCAACAGTATTTTTCACAGAACTAGAACAAATGATACTAAAATGTATATGGAACCACAAAGACCTCGGATAGCTAAAGCAATCTTGAGAAAAAAGAACAAAGCTGGAGGTATCACAGTTCCAGATTTTAAGATATACCACAAAGCTGTAGTAATCAAAACAGTCTAGTACCAGCACAAAAATAGACACATAGATCAGTGAAACAGAATACAGAGTTCAGAATTAAACCATGCTTATCTAGTCAGTTAGTGTAAGAAAAAGGAGGGAAGGATATAAAATGGGGAAAAGACCATCTCTTCAATAAATGGTGCTGGGAAAACTGGACAGCAACATGCAAAAAATGAAACTGGACCACTTTCTAACCATACACAAAAATTAACTCAAAATGGATTAAATACCTATATATGAAACCTGAAACTATAAAAATCCTAGGAGAGAACACAGGCAGTAATTTCTCTGACATCAGCCATAACAACGTTTTTCTAGATATATCTCCTAAAACAAGGGAAACAAAAACAAAAATTAACTATTGGGACTGCATCATAACAAAAAGCTTTTGCCCAGTGAAGGAAGTCATCAACAAAACAAAAAGGCAACATACTGAATGGGAGAAAATATTTGCAAATGATATATCTAATAAGGGGTTCATATCCAAAATATATAAAGAACTTAAACCACTCACCACCAAAAAACCCACAAAACCCCAAACAAGCCAATTGAAAAATGGGCGGGGGACCTGAATAGACATTTCTTCTGAAGAGAACATACAAGGGGCCAACAGACGTATGAAAAGATGCTCAACATCACGAATCCTCAAGGAAATGCAAATCCATTCATGTATTTCTTATTTCCTTTGTTTTTTCTACTGTGGCTTCTATTTTCTATTCTTTTCCTAATTTCTTAAGGTAGAAGCTGAGGTCATTGACTTAAGATAGTTCATTTTTTTCCTAATAGGGATTTTATTGCTATAAATTTCTAAGTACTATTTGAGTTGCATCTGACAAACCTTGATATAGTTTATTTTCCTTCTGTTGAAATGCTTCAATATTGTTCTTTTGATTTGTTCTTTAACATAAGTTTTGTTTAATTTCCAAATATTTGAGGATGTTTCCAGAAATTTTCCCATTACTAATTTCTAATTTAATTTCATACAGTTAGATAACATTCTTTGTATAACTTTAATTCTTTTAAATTTACTGAGACTTGTTTTATGACCCAGAATATGGTCTGTTTAGGTAAATGTTCTCTATGCACGTTAGAAAATGTGCATGCTACCAATTTGGGTGTAGTGCTCTATAGATGTTAATTAGATTGATTGGTTGATGATGTCATTTATATCCTTTGATAATATTATCTAGTTTTCTATATCTTTACTGTTTTTTGGGGTCTACTTGTTCTGTAAGTTATTGAGAAAATGTCATTGATAGGGGCTTGGCCACAGGGAGAATTCTTCTTTGTTTGTGTTTTCCTGTAGCCTGTAGTGGGGATTGGAGGGGAGTGACCAGGTCCCATGTGATAAAGTAGGCAAGAGTGTGTGTGTCAACCAAGGAGTGGGAAGGATTGGCCCCACATTCCAGAGTTGATCTACATCACATCCACCTTTGTGAACATCTTTTCCAGTGTGGTTTGAGAATGTTCTTTTAATAAACATCTTTGCTTTGTCAAAAACAAAACAAAACAAAACACGAACAAAAATAGAACATAGTTATGGCTTCTTCTAATTCATCCTGCAATTCTGTCAGCTTCTGCTTCGTGTATGTTGAACCTCTGTTATTGGGATTGTGGTTATCGTCTTGCTAAATTAACGTCTTTATCAGTATGAAATAACCGTCCTTATCTCCGGTAGGTATCTGTGCTCTAAAAGCTACTTTGTTGATGTTAATATAGCCTTTTACTTTTAGTTTACTGTGTCTTATACTTAAAGTATGTTTTTTGGAGGCTGCATATCATTTTTTTTAAAGTTTCTTGTTCAAATTCCAATGTAGTTAACGCACAATGTTATATTAGCTTCAAGTGTACAATGTAGTGATTCAGCAGTTCCGTACGTTACTCAGTGCTCGTCACGATACGTGTGTTCTTAACTCCCTTCACTTATTTCACCCATCCTCCCGCCCACCTTCCGTCAGGTAACCAGGTGTTTGGTCTCTATAGTTAAGAGTCTGTTTCTTGGTTTGTCTAACTGTCTCTTTTTTTCTCCTTTGTTTGTTTTATTTCTTGAATACCACAGATGAGTGAAATTGTGTGATAGTTGTCTTTTTCTGACTGATTTATTTCACTTACCGTAATACTGTCGAGCTCTATCCATGTCCTTGCAAATGGCAAGATTTCATTCCTTTTTAAGACTGAATAGTATTTCGTTATAGAATTAGATATGCCACATTTTCCTTATCTGTTCATCAGTTGATGGACACTCGGGTCTCTTCCATAGATTGCCTATTTGTAAATAATAATGCAATGAACATACAGAGACATGTATCCCTTTGAATTCATGTTTTTGTATCTTGGGGCTAAATAACCAATAGTGTGATTACTGGATGGGAGGGTAGCTCCACTTTTAACTTTCTGAAGAACCTCCATACTCTTTTCCACAGTGGCTACACCAGCTTCTATTCCCACCAATGGTACATGAAGGTTCCTATTTCTCTACATCCTAACCAACACTTGTTGTTTTGTGTTTTTTTTTATTTTAGGTGCCATATAGAATTTTGCTTTATCTTCTCTATAATCTAATAAGCTCTTTTAATTTAACTTAATTTCCTTTCATATAGTTATCTTTCCTATGATTATGATATGGTTGTTTTTTAATTTATCATCTTACTATTTGTATTTTTATTTGCCCCATCTGTGCTTTTCCATTTTTCTTCTTTTTTAAAAAAATTTTGTTGGATAAGTATTTTTTATGATTTCATTTAATCTTACTTATTAGTTCAGAATTTTTTTGTTCTATTTTAGTGGTTGCCATAAAGTTTATAGTATATATTTTAACTTGTCACACTAAAACTTCAAAAGCTGTTATACCACTTAATATATAGTATAAGAATATTACAACAGCGTTCTGCCATTTCTTTCCTCCTACGGTTTGTGTTGTATTATACCTCTTACTTGTACATGTTATAAACCAGTAACAAGACATTATTATTATTCTTGCTTCTAATAGTCAATTATCTTTTATAAAGACCTAAATAATGGGAAAATTTACTCATATAGTTACCATTTCCGATGCTTGTCTATCCTTTTCTTAGCCACAAGTTTTTGTGTGGAATAATTTTCCTTCTGCTAGATTGACTTCCTTCAACATTTTTTGGAGTGCAGTTTGGCTGTTTTGAACTTTTTGTATGTCTGAAATAGTATATAGTGTAGTACTTTCTCGGATTTTTTTTTTTTTAAAGATTTTATTTATTTATTTGACAGAGAGAGAGAGAGATCACAAGTAGGCGGAGCAGCAGGCAGAGAGAGAAGGGGGAAGCAGGCTCCCTGCTGAGCAGAGATGTGGGATTCGATCCCAGGACCCTGAGATTATGACCTGAGCCGAAGGCAGAGGCTTAACCCACTGAGCCATCCAGGTGCCCCTCGGATATTTTTAATGTTTGCTTTTGAAAGATATATTTGAGGAGTAAAGATATCTTGTTTTACATGAAGTGTAACTTATTCTCTGGCTGGTTTTAGGATTTTCTCTTTATCATTAGTCTCAAACAATTTGATTATGACGTGCCTCCGTGGTTGTCCTCGGGTTCTTGTGCTTGAGGTTTATTGAGCTTCTTGGATCTATGGGTTACAGTTTTCATCAAATTTGGAAATTTTCAGCCATTACTACTACTTCTGCCCCCCCCCCTTTCCCCTCTGTCTTTGGGGACTCCACTTATACTTGTATTAAGCTGTTTGAAGTTGTCCCATAGCTCACTGATGCTCAAATTTTTCTGTCCTTTTTTTATTTGGAAACTTTCTGTAGCTACATCTTGAAGCACGTCAGTCTTTTTTCTGCAATGTCTAATCTGCCATTGCTTCCACTATCTTTTTTATCTCACACATGCTGCTTTTCAGCTCTGAAGTTCTAATTTGTTTTTTTGTTTGTTTGTTTTTTAATATCTTCCACATCTCTACTTAAGATGTCCAGTCTTTCTTATAGGTTCCTGGACATATGAAATGCAATCTAATAGCTACTTCAATATCCTTGTCTACTAATTCTGTTATCTATGTTGTTTCTGAGTCAGTTCAATTGATTGGTTTTACTTTTCATCATGGGTCTTAGTTTCCTGTTTATTTGTATATCTGTTATGCAAAAAACATTGTCAGTTTAACTTGCTGGGTACTAGCTACTTTGGGGTTCCTACAAATGTATTGTAGCTTTGTTCTGCAACACAATCAAGTTACCTGAAAGCAGTTTGCTCCCTTTAGGTCTTGCTTTTATGCTTCAGGTAGAACCAAGGCAGCATTTCCTATGGGCTAATTTTACCCTACTATTGAGCCTTCTGAGTACTCTACCAAGTGACCCAAGATTTATAAGGTTTTCCATTCAGGCTGGTGGCAACAGGCAATATTCCCTGCTATGAGGGCTCCAGTCATGTGCTCACTAAGGTTGTCAGATGCTTCTTTCTCGAGGCTCAGATAGTTTCCTCACATTCACAAAGTGACTAGAATTCAGCTGAATACACTGGAGGATGAGCTGCAGATCTCCAGAGCTCTCCTTCTGGTAGGTTTTCTTGTCACTGGTCCTCTGTCCCTGGAACCGCAGCTGCCTTGGGCTCCCTGGACTCCCTGCTCTGTCTCCTCACCTCACGGAGAACGCTGGGCTTCTCCTCTTTGCTTCACTGACTGCAGACTTCCTCCAGGCATTGAGTGGCGGCAATCCCAAGTCTTACCTCATTCATTTCCTGTCTCTTGGGGATCGCTGTCCTTCATTACCCAATGTCCAATGTCTTTAGAACCATTGTTTCATGTATTTTCATATGTATTTCATTTTTTATATATTTTATTTTCATATATTTTTTAGTTATTTCAGGTATGAGAGTTAATCAGGTCCCTCTTTCTCCATCTTGGTCATATCTGGAAGTTGCTGAGTTTCAGACTGAACCAGAATTTCCTGGGGGCACTTCCCAATTCACCAAGCTCAAACAAAGCAGCTGTCGCACTGGGCAGCCAGGAGTCTTAGTCCCACAACACAGAAGGGCAGCAACCAGCAGTGGAAATTTAGCTGGGGTGTCACAGCTAAACCGGTTGCTTTTTAACTCCCCTCTCTCAGAGCTTCCTGAATCTAAACTCTCTGACTCACCTGGGCGAACTTTATTGTTTTTGTTCTGAGTTTACAACCTCTAGAGGCACATGAGAGATCATAAGGGGACTTGGCCAAAATTTAATCATTGCACTTCCCTCCGTGATCCTTTATCCATGTAGGTCCTCAGATTTTCCATAGCTCCCTCCAACACTCTCTCTCCCTCTCTCACACACACACTCGTGCACAAGGATTGTGCTCCGTTCTTCAAAAATGGTACTTCAAAAACAGTACTTCTGTGAGATTCCTTCTCAGCACTTCTTCTCTATCCATATCTCTTCTCAAATAAAAGCCAACATAACAACATTTCTACAGCAGAATCACAGCATATTGACTCTGAATCTCAGCCACCCGGCTCTCATTCAAATCACGTATGATCTTGCGACTGGCTTTATTTTGCATGTTCTCTACACCACCAGTGTGAAAGAGGTGGTGTAGAGAACTACAGTGAAAAGAGGGTCACGTGCACATCATCATGTCATGTATAGATTTCTTCCTTCTTCCTCATGGAGCAGTACACAGCATAACAGGGGGGCAAAAGATAGTTTGTTTCCCATTTTAACTAAATTTGGCTCAAGTTTAGTCAAGACCAAGTCTAAAAATTTCCTAGGAGATGCTGAGACCCATTTGTGCTGTCTGAGTGGTGGCCTAGCACTGTACACACCCGGGGGGTTGTACAACTCTTCCCTTCACCAGGACAGATGCTCAGGCTCTCACCTACCCCGGGAAAGAGGTCTGGGTTGGGAAACATGAAAGAGGCTCGTGCGTGACCTGCTAAACACCCGTATGTGTCATGTTGAGAGAGTGGCTGTTGACTCCATCTATGAGGGAAGCATGGAACCACTTGCTCCTGAAGTGAACTTCAAATTAGCTTTAGTTTTTTTTATTTAATTAGTTGCTCAGCCTTGAGCAAAGCACATTGCCTGGGCTTGTTTCTGTTTCTTTCTCTGTTAGTAAAGAAAAAGCCATGACAGTTTGATTTCTGGTAATCTTTCCAGCTCCAGAAGGCTTTTATTGCTCATTTTTGTATAGATATGGGACAAAATAACTATGAGCAAGAGTAGAATGCTGTGTTTCATTCAGTAAATTCTATGAAGCAGAAGACTAAAAAGTGTGTGGACAGACCTATTTAGTGCATCCATGTGACAACAACAAAATCTAAGTCATTTGCATGGTTCTTCACATATTATCGAGGCTCGTTCATTTAGTAAACATTTCATTCTTGGAGATATTTGTATCATGTGACCATAAATAAGAAATTAGTGGCAGAGATAAGAATAAAGTGTAAGATATTCCCAAGTCCTTTGTCCTGTACGAATCTCCCATTTTATATCTTATTCTATAAAATAAAATTATGCCATATTAAAAGAAAATGAACTCAGCATTGAAAATGTAAAACTTTCCATCACTGAAATTTATCTAATTAGGATCTCAGATTTAGCATTGCGTTAATGTGGCGCATTACATTTAATGATTTCAATAAAAATAAAGACAATAGTCCTCAAAATTTGCTCAGATCTTCTTCCTGTGGTCTTTAGAAAAAGATTTTGCTCTCCTGTGTGGATCTCCTCCAGAATTTTTAACCTAAGCATGATTTCTTTGACAATCCAAATTATGGAAATTATTAGCACAGCTAGCCACTTGCTTCCTTCAGACGATGAGCAGGCACTAATTAGCTATGCTGTGGCATGGCCCATCGATGATTAACCAGCTGTGATGGAGTTATTTACACCTCTGGAAGCCGTGCAGAATCTTACACATTTGAAGCCGGGGCTAAATCATTCCTGGCAATAGAATTTCAAACTTACACCTAAAAAGCTGCTGGAAAACTTTAAGTGTAAGTGTTATCATTATTGTAAATTTCATTTTTATGAGATTTGTGTTCCTTTTCCTTTAGTAATGGATTATCATTTAAAAAAAAAGAAATTTAGTTTCAGTGAGTACCAAGAATTGAAGGTTATAAATTCTTTGTTTTCAGTGACATGAAACATACTAATATTTAAGTATAATGCCATACTCCTATATTTGGGCATTTATGTATTTGTGTTATTTACATAGTTGGGCTTGTGTTAGTAGAAAACACGGAAATGTACATACTCAAAATAAAAAATGATACTAAATTTTGTGGTCTTAGTAGTTTGGGATTCGAGATCATTTTGAAGGTCTAAAGTTTCAGTAGCATTTTGTCTAGTAAAAAAATTTTTTTGATTCCTTCACCAATATGCTATGAAGCAGAGCTCATAAGTTAAATTTAAAAACCAAAGGATTGCAGTGTGATTCACTACAGCAAATCTGTTTTCCTGTACTAGATGATACCAAACCGTTATTTGTTTTTTGCAGAGATAATAAAGCAAAATACTACATTCTGATTTCTCTAGTGTTTTACTAAAGCAAAATCCATTATTTGTTGTTTTGTTTTTCGCGTCATTCCCTCAGAAGCAGGAGCAAGAAATGAAAAGTTCATGCTGACGGTTTTATTAGCATGTTTACATGTAGATGATGTTTCCCGTGACAAGTCCAGAGGAAAACAGACCTACATGCCCCCCATGTCCAAACCCCTCAACCATCAGTGCAGTCCCTTCTCCATAAAACCTGTCCTTCCCAACCAGCCTCATGCAGCCACTGTTCTTCGTAGCCAAGCACATGTTTTTGGTGTCTTTATTTAGACAAGCAGTCATATCTTCTGCACTGTGACATCCTTTCAATCTTTGTTAGATGAGTCTTGTTGTGCTACTTTTCTCTGTTTATGTCTCATCTTTAAAGTTTGGATCTCTGACTTCTTTATAAATAGCACTCTTCTCCTCAGCAGAATTCTGAATAAACTGTGAATTCCTTCAACCAACAAGAAGCACCTGTGATGTCTCAAGCATTGTTCTAGGCAGGAGGACAGCCCGTGAAATGATACTCATGTAACAGCTCGCTCCCCTGGCGAGCCAGCAGATAAAAGCAACATTAATAAGTAAGTCACAGCGTTTGGTGGCGATGGCCGTCGGAGGACAAAGTAGAGCTGTGTGAACGGCATCAGGAGTGCAGAAGACACAGACAGGGGGGAGTCCCGGAACTAAGCTGCGGTGATCCTGGGACAAGTCTGCCCAGCAGGGTGCACGGCCTAGGAGAGGAGAGGAAACTGCAAGTAGGCCCCTCTCAGATGGAAAATGGAGAAGCTGTGTCAGATATGAGCAGATTATTGGTCCCAAATTTATGGATCAGGGAGATTACTTCACCTCCCCTAGGGATGAGTGGGTAAGGGGAGGAGACAGGTAAGAAAGGGGTCAGGGAAGGGACTCTTCTTACCATGTGGAAGAAATACAGGAGGGGGGACATTCTCCTCCCCGCACTATTTTTTTTTTTAATTTTTAGTAAAAAAAAAATTTTTAGTTTTTTTTTATTTTTAAAATTAACCTATAATGTATCATATGTCTCAGGTCTGTGATTCATCAGTCTTGTATAATACCCAGTGCTCATTCCAACACACAACCCTCCCCAATGTCCATCACCCAGTGACTCCCTCCCCTCAACCCCCTCCCTTCCAGCAACCCTCAGTTTGTTTCGTAAGATTTAGTCTTCTATGGTTTTGTCTTGTTTCATTTTTTCCTCTCTTTCCCTATGATCCTATGCCTTGTTTCTTAAATGCCACATATGAGTGAGAACATATAATTGTCTTTCTCTGATTGACTTATGTCACTTAGCATAAAATCTTCTAGTTCCACCCACGTTGTTGCAGATGGCAAGATTTCATTTTTGATGGCTGCATAATATTCGTGTGTGTGTGTGTGTGTGTGTGTGTGTGTGTGAGCGTGCACATGTGTACACCACGTCTTCTTTATCCATTCATCTGTCGATGGACATCTGGGCTCTTTTCATAGTTGGGCTACTGTGGACATTGCTGCCATAAACATTGGGGTTCAGGTGCCCCTTCGGATCACTACATTTGTATCTTTGGGGTAAATACCCAGTAGTGCAATTGCTAGGTTGTAGGGTAGTTCTATTTTCAACTTTTTGAGGAATCTCCATATTGTTTTTCAGAGTGGCTGCACCAGCTTGCATTCCCAACAAGAGTGTAGGAAGGTTCCCATTTCTCCACATCCTCACCAACATCTGTCATTCCCTGACTTGTTAATTTTAGCCATTCTGATTGGTGTGAGATAGTATCTCATTGTGGTTTTGATTGCATTTCCCAGATGCCAAGTGTTGTTGAGCACCTTTTCATGTGTCTTTTGGCCATTTGGATGTCTTCTTTGCAGGAATGTTGCCCATTGGGTTTAAATACAAGCCTCTCATTAACCAGAGGTGGCCCCTGCCCTGGGGAGAGGCTCAGCAGTCTATGTGGACAGTTCACACCCTGAGCCTTATAGTGCTCTTAAACAACCTAGATTTGAAAGTTGTTCACAATGCCAAAAATCTACGGAGACCCTGAGAGCCCCACACAAGACATGAAAGCCTGAGTGTCCCAACTAGGTCCACTGTTCCACCATGACCCACAGTACGGACTGTGAAATATGAACATACTTTCAACCTACTCTCACCAGCCACTACCCTAAGCTTTCCTCTCCCCACCAGAGTTATCCTTGCCTTGCCCTGGTCCTTCCTCAGATACCCTGGATATTCCTCCCTCCAGCAACTAAGGGACAAGAACCCTACACAGCGGGGTGCCCAGGACACAGCCATGCTGGCACATCTGAGCCCTTGTTGTGCAGATCGTTAAATATAAATGTGGCCTCTGGGCCCCACACTCCTACCAAGGCCCAAGAGAGTGCCCACGCTTCCATGGAACGATGTTGCTGATAGCTACCCAGTTTCACCAATAGAATCAATCATTCCATCATCTCTGGGACAGAGTGATTAAGGAGGAGGGCCAGGTTATCACACTAGCTGAGCTCCGGTCACATGGAAGGAAATGCCAAGAGTAGCAGAAAAGTTCCATCCCAGCTTCTACAAGTAGATGTCTCTTTCATGAGGACAAGAAGCAAAGCTTATACTTCTTGGTATATAAGTGTTTAATATTTGTTATCCTAATTAACATATTGTGCTCCTTTGATCTTAATCTTAAGAGCAAAAGGAATTTAATCAATATGTTTTTCCCATAGTCAAAATAGATTTGTGAATGTCATTGTTTTTGTAACATTTCAAGTTCATTCATGTGGAACTGTGCATCTGCAAAGCTAGAAAGTCAAGTCTTGCTTTTGACTGCTCAATAAGAGCTAGCTACATCTTGAACTAGATTTGCAAGTGACCTGTACTGTCAAGATTAACACATAAGGAGGAGCACAGAGAAAAGCTGGCAAGAAAGTCAGAAATTCAAAATTGAAATTGACCAATAATGGATCCATAAATATATGTAATATTTTAGATAAGGAATCTGAATGAGCTTCAACCCAGGTGGTTCACACCAGGGCTGTCAGGATGCTTATAGCTCTAGGATATGAATTTTAGTTATCTATTTCACTGGCTCTGTGTGGCAGACCCCAAGGTGCATCTTCGCTGAAAGCTGTGTGGTGTTGTGCACTGTTTACAGCCTTTCAATGTGCTAACTTTGCAGGAAGAAAGGACTGAAATGGTTATGTAACTACTCATCAATTTCCCTGACAAAAGCATAAGCATCTGAATGCACAGCCAATCTCTTGCTTACCTTTGCACACTTTTGAATACGCAGCACAATGCCATGTATACAGCAGGTGCTCCATAAATGTTCATTTCACAAACCAAATCTTTTAGGGTCTGTTTAAATCTCTACACTTAAGCTTCCAACATAGTCGCCAATATGTATGCATGGCTAATGGGAACAAAGGCACATGGGGCAGGCATGGCCGAGCATGGCACAAGCCAGACTCTGCCGACTTTACATGAAAGAAGGAATGCAAAACATCGCTCTAACTCCTATAGAGACATCTTGTGGAAATGGTAGCATTTTGCATGTTGAGTGAAGGGGAATACATTGATAATATTAATTTTACTTGTTTCTTTTTTACTTTTTAATTTGATGAGAATATGTTAAGGTATGCATGCGGTTTGCTTTCATGGCTCACATTAGATTGTTTTGGACAATGCTGCTGTGGACAAAAATGTGGACAAGTGGTGAGTTAAAGTGACCTCCTGTGGTCGCCATGACACCCATGTAAGCTCTAGGACAATGGAGTGCCCAAGTAGTGCTGTCATCGGATCTGGCATAACATCTTCCCTGTGGCCTACGAAGAATATTTGCGCAGCAATGACAGTGACAAAGGCCTGCAGTGTGCTTCTCACATGGGCTCCCGCTGATCTTCTGTTAGTGTGCGTGGTCTCCCCTTTCTGAAGCTATATTTAAACAAGTCCGCTTTGAAGGCCCTCCTAAGAATGAGGTGATGTCAGGTTGAAGAGGAACTCAGACTCTCAGGAGCTGCCTGTGCAAACCTGAATGTGAGACTCTGGAAGAGATACATGAGCCTACCCACAGATGTATTTGAGGGCCACACGGGTGTCAAAAATCCACCAGATCTAATGGTTCACACTATTTGAAAATATATTAAAGGGATGCCTGGGTGGCTCAGTTGGTTAAGCCACTGCCTTCAGCTCAGGTCATGATCCCAGCGTCCTGGGATCGAGTCCCACATCGGGCTCCTTGCTTAGCAGGGAGTCTGCTTCTCTCACTGCCTCTGCCTGCCTCTCTGCCTGCTTGTGTGTACTCTCTCTCTCTCTGGCAAATAAATAAAATCTTTAAAAAAAATATTAAAATCAAGATGATGTATTTTAATTGTTCATATTTAAATAATTGCATATAAAAATGAAAAAATAGAATAAAAAAGTGTTTACCTTATGAAATTGGCTAATTAGAATATTGCTTCAAAATTAACTTTTTTTTATTTGATCAAATCTTGACTTGGATCAAAACCAAAATAATAATAGCAGCATACCCTATGAAAAGTTAAGTGAAATGATAATAACACATGGGTAATTTCTCCATCTTTTGTCATATCTCTGTTATATTTTATAATATACACCATTTTGTGTATTAATTTGTAATTACAAATTTTTTAATATACACTTCCTTATAATTTTATGGTATTTTGAAAAAAACTCAAATAATATTCAATTAACATTTCTTTAAAAATTCTTTGTTTCTAATCTTAATTTCCAATTCAAACAATCTATATAGTTGAAAATATTTTTAAACTTTAGGTAATACGTACCAATAAAGCACTTATCTTTTTGTAGGTAAATTATTTAGTTATCTTTTATGTTACAAGAAATACAGTGCAGTATAAGTTTTTGTGAACTTTCTTCTTAATTGATAAAATCCCTCAACAGCTGCACATCATAAAATAAGCCAATAATTTCTGGACAGTATTCTAATTATTAAGAATTATGATGCCACATTTCTAGACATGACACTACACATATAAAGTTAAATCATCTTCTAATATAGAAAATCTATACTATTTTAATAATGTTATCTTCAATGTATTTGAATGATTAACAGTTATATTATGATTGTTATTTAAGTCATTGCAACTTTGAAATATTATTTTTAAATATTATATATTTTATAAAGAAATAGAGGAAAATGGCAAAAAGAAACAAAAAGATTTTTGCATTTACTCAGATATATATCATTTCCAGTGTTCAATTTGCTTTTCCAAAGTTCCAAGTTTTCCATCGGATATCTTTTCAATCATCTTGAAGAATTTCCTCTCCCTCTATATCTCTTCTAGTTTAGATCTACTCCTTCTAATCTTCTTTTATCTGAAAATGTCTTTATCTCACCTTCATTATTTTCATTGTTTTTTTCCCAGTTTTATTAAGAAAAAATTGACATACATCACGGTGTAAGTTTATTTTTTAAATTTTTATAGATTTTTTTGGTATCAGGTTTTAATTTAAATTCTAGTTAGTTAACATATAATGTAATATTGGTTTCAGGAATAGAATTCAGTGATTCATCACTTACATACAATACCCAGTGCTCATTACAGGTGCCCTTCTTAATACCCATCAACCATCTAGCCCATCTCCCACCCACAACCCCTCCGTCAACCCCCAGTTTGTTCTCTATCATTTAGAGTCTCTTATGGTCTGCATCCCTCTCTTTTTTCCCCCAATGTTCATCTATTTTGTTTCCCAAATTCCACAGATGAATTAAATTATATAGTATTTTTATCTTTCTCTGACTGACTTATTCTTAACATAATAGCCTCTAGCTCCACCTGCATTGTTGAAAAAGGCAAGATTTCATTCTTTTTGATGGCTGAGTAATATTCCATTGTATATACTATATACCATATCTTTTTTGTCCATTCATCAGTCAGTGGACATTTGGGCTCTTTCCATAATTTCGATATTGTTGATAGGGCTTCTTTAAACATAAGGATGCATGTGGCCCTTCTAATCGGTACTTTTGTATCTTTTGGGTAAGTACCTAGTAGTGCAATTGCTGGGTCATAGAGTAGTTCTATTTTTAACTTTTTGAGGAAACTCTAAACTGTTTTCCAGAGTGGCTGCACTAGTCTACACTCCCACCAACAGTGCAAAAGTTTTCCTCTTTCTCCACATTTTGCCAACATGTCGTTTCCTGAGTTGTTAATTTTAGCCATTCTGACAGAAATGAGATATTGTCTCATTATGGTTTTGATTTGTATTTCCCTGATGCCTAGTGCTATTGAGCATTTTTTCATGTATCTGTTGGCCATTTGTATATTGTCTGTTCATGTCTTCTGTCCATTTCTTAACTGGATTATGTATTTTTTTGGGTATTAATTTGGTAAGTTCTTTATAGATGCTGGATACTAGCCCTTTATCAGATATGTCATTTGCAAATATCTTCTCCCATTCTGGAAGGTTGCTTTTAGTTCTATTCATTGTTTCCTTTACTGTGCGGAAGCATTTTATCTTGATGAGGTCCTAGTTCCTCATTTTTGCTTTTGTTTCCCTTGCCTCTGGAGACATATAAAGTAAGAAGTTGCTGTGGCTGAGGTCCAAGGGGTTGCTGCCTGTGTTCTTCTCTAGGATTTTGATGGTTTCCTGTCTTGCATTTAGGTCTTACATCTATTTTAAGTTTATTTTTGTGTATGGTGTAAGAAAGTAGTCTAGTTTCAATCTTCTGCATATTGCTGTCCACTTTTCCTGACACCATTTGTTGAAAAGACTGTCTTTTCTCCACTGGATATTCTTTCCTGCTTTGTCAAAGATCAGTTGACTATGAACTGTGGGTCCATTTCTGCGTTCTCTATTCTAGTCCATTGATCTATGTGTCTGTTTTTATGCCAGGACCATTCTGTCTTGATAATTTCAGCTTTGTAATACAGCTTGAAGTCTGGGATTGTGATGCCTTCTACTTTGCTTTTCTCTCTCAACATTACTTTGGCTATTCGGGGTCTTTTGTGGTTCCATACAAATTTTAGTATTGTTTCTAGCTCTGTGAAAAATGCTGATGGTATTTTGATAGGGATTACATTGAATGTGTAGATTACTTTGGGTAGTATGGACATTTTAACAAAACTTGTTCTTTCAATCCATAACATAAGAATGGAATGTTTTTCCATTCCTTTGTGTTATCTTTGATTCCTTTCATAAGTGTTTACAGTTTTCAGCATACAGATCTTTTACTTCTTTGGTTAGGTTTATTCCTAGTTGTCTTATGGGTTTTGGTACAATTGCAAATGGGATAAATTCCTTCATTTCTCTTTCTGTTACTTTATTATTGGTGTATAGAAATGCAACAGATTTCTTTACATTGATTTTCTATCCTGCCACCTTGCTGAATTCCTATATCAATTCTAGCAATTGTTTGGTGGAGTCTTTGGGTTTTCTACATAGAATATCATGTCATCTGTGAAGAGTGAAAGTTTGACTTCTTTCCTGCCGATATGGATGCCTTTTATTTCTTTTTGTTGTCTGATTGCTGAGGCTAGGACTTCTACTACTATGCTGGACAACAGTGGTAGGAGTGGGCATCTCTGTCATGTTCCTGACCTTAGGGGAAAATCTCTCAGTTTTTCCCTTTGAGGATGGTATTACCTTTGGGTCTTTCATATATGGCCTATTTTCCTTCTATCCCTATTTTGTTGTTATTGTTGTTGTTGTTGTTGTTGTTTTTAATCAAGAGTCACTGTATTTTGTCAAATACTTTTTACATCTTTTGGGAGGATCGTATGGTTCTTATCCTGTCTTTTATTAATGTGGTGTATCACATTGATTGTTTTGTGGATATTGAACCACCCCTGCAGCCCAGGAATAAATCCCACTTGATCATGGTGAATAATCCTTGTAATTCATTTAGGTAGTATCTTGTTGAGAATTTTTACATCCATGTTCATCAGAGATATTGGTCTATAATTCTCCTTTTTAGTGGGGTCTTTGTCAGATTTTGGAATCAAGGTAATGCTGGCCTTGTAGAATGACTTTGGAAGTTTTTCTTCCTTTTCTAGTTTTTGGAACAACTTCAGAAGAGTAGGTATTAATTTTTCTTTAAATGTTTGGTAGAATTTTCCTGGGAAGCCATCTGGCCCTGGACTCTTGCTTGTTGGGAGATTTTTGATTACCAATTCAATTTCTTTGCTGATTATAGGTCTGTTCAAATTTTCTATTTCTTCCTGCTTTAGTTTGGTAATTTATATTTTCAAGGAATGTATCCATTCTTCCATATTACACAATTTATTGGCATACAATTGCTCATAAATATTCTCTTATACTTGTTTGAATTTATTGAGTGTTGGTTGTGATCTCTTTCATTTGTGATTTTATTTATTTGGGTCCTTTCTCTTTTCTTTTTGATAACTCTTGTTAGGAGTTTATCAATTTGTTAATTCTTTCTAGTTTCATTGATCTTTTCTGCTTTTTTTTTAAAATTTCTATATCATTTATTTCTGCTCTAATCTTAACTATTTTCCCTTCCTCTGCAGGTCTTAAGTCTTTATTTGCTGTTCTTTCTCCAGCTCCTGTTGGTGTAAGATTAGGTTGTGAATTTGAGACTTTTCTTGCTTCTTGGGGAAGGCCTATATTGCTCTTAGGACTGCCTTTGCTATGTCCCAAAGGTTTTGGTCTGTCCTGTTATTCTTTCATTTGCGTCCATGTATGTTTTTAATTTTTTTTCTTTAATTTTCTGGCTAATCCATTCATTCTTTAGTAGGATTTTCTTTCTTTAACCTCCATGTATTTGGGGTTTTTCCAAATATTTTCTTGTGGTTGACTTCAAGTTTTTTAGTGTTGTGGTCTGAAAATATGCATGGAATGATCTAAATCTTTTTGTACTGGTTGCATACTGGATTTGTGACCCAGTATGTGATCTATTCTGGAGAATGTTCCATATGCACTCTAAAAGACTGTGTATTCTACTACTTTAGGATGAAATGCTCTGAATGTATCTGTTAAGTCCATCTGCTCTGGTGTGTTATTCAAAGCCATTGTTTCCTTATTGATCTTCTGCTTAGATGATTCATCTATTGCTGTGAGTGGGATGTTAAAGTCCCCTACTATTACTGTATTATTATCAGTGAGTTTCTTTAAGTCTGTTAATTGTAATTGTTTTATATATTTGGCTGCTACCAAGTTGGGGCCGAAATATTTACAATTGGTAAATCTTCTTGTTTTTTATTATGACATAGTGCCTGTCCTGATTTCTTATTACAATCTTTGGTTGTAAATCTAGTTTGTCTGAAATAGGTATGCCTACTCCAGGTTTCTTTTGATGTTTATTAGCATGGTAGATGGTTCTCCACCCCCTCACTTTCAGTCTGGAGATGTCTTGGGTATAAAATGAGTCTCTTATAAGCAGCATATTGATAGGTCTTTTTTTTTTTTAATCCCATCCTGATAGTCTATGTCTTTTGATTAGAGCATTGAGTCCATTTACATTCAAATTAATTATTGATCGATAGGAATTTGTGTCCTTGTATAACCTGTAAAGTCACTGTTCCTATAGATTATCTCTGTTCTTTTCTAGTCTTTGTTGCTTTAGGTCTCTCTTTCCTGCTCAAAGTGTGCCCTTTAATATTTCTTGCAAAGCTGGTTTAGTGTTCATGAACCCCTTTAGTTTTTGCTTGTCTTGGAAACTCTTTATCTCTCCTCCTATTCCGAATGACAACCTTGCTAGATATCATATTCTGGGCTGCATATTTTTCCCATTTGCCATGTTGAATACCACTATATTCTGGCCTGCCAAGTCTCTGTGGACAGATTTGCTGCTAACCTTATGTGTCTACCCTTGTAGTTTAAGAATCTTTTGTCCCCAGCTACTTTCAGAATTCTCTCTTTATCTCTGTATTTTTCCAGTTTCACTATGAAATGACTTGGTGTTGACCTGGTTTTATTGATTTTGAAGGGCGTTCTCTGTGCCTCATGGACTTGAATGCCTGTTTCCTTCTAAGATTAGAGAATTTGTTCAAATAAACTTTCTGCCTTTTTTCCCCACTCTTCTTCTGGGACTCCCATGATATGGATATTATTATGCTTTGTCAATCTATGAGTCTATATCCATGATCTAATAATCTTCTTTCCCTCTTCTTTTCAGCTTAAGTATTTTCCATAATTTTACCTTATATACCACCTATTCAATCCTTTTTTTCTTCCACCCTCATTGTGATTACATCCAGTCAGTTTTGCATCTCAGTTATAGCATTTTTTATTTTGTCCTGACTAGTCTTTTACCTCTGTAGCCAGGGTTTCTCTGATGTCTCCTATGCCTCTTTAAACCCCAGCTAGTATTATTATGACTGTTATTCTAAATTCTTATTCAGATATATTGCTTATATTTGTTTTGAGCAAATCCCTGGCAGTTATTTCTTCTTGATCTTTCTTTTTGGGGACGATTTCTCCATCTTGTCATTTTATCTAAGTTTCTGTCTTTTGGGTTTTATGAAAGCTTTTTATATTTCCTGTTCTTGAGGGTAATACTATTTAAGAAGGGACCCTAACTTTCCAGGGCCTGGTGCTTCAGTAAGTGTTTCTGGTGTATGTTGTGGGCACTCCACTATTGTGTTTTGGCTCCTCTTTCCCACAGGTCAGCCCTCTGCAGAGTTCCTCCTTGCTTGCTGTGGGGAGTGTTTAGACCTTTAAGTAGGTGTACTTTGATTTGTTTGTTAAGATAAACCTCATTTTTTTTTAAAGCAGACTGATCCAAGGAAAGAGAAAAGGAAAGGGCCATATATAAGCCTGTTTCCAAAGTAAAAGAAAGAAGGAAAATGAAAAGGAAACAAACAAACCAATAGACAAAAAACTATCAGCCTGACTTCAAAGAAAAAAAGAAATTAAATTAAATTAAAAATTTTTTTAAAATTCTAAAAAAGAAAGCCTGGTCCTATTTCTACCAGGGCTAAAGCTGTTGCTTTGGCACACTCTATGTTTAGTAGACTTGGTACATGTGGGGGACCAGTTTTGGTCTTCTGGGAGAGAGGCCTGCTGTGTTGGCTCATAGTCAGACCTGCCCTAGTAAAGCTATACCTGCCAGGCACAGGGGGTGTGGTTTGGTATAAGCAACTCTAACTCCCCACTGAAGACACTATATTTCTTTCTGCAGTCCAGCTGTACTGGAAGGTGGGTAAGAGGGATAAAGAATTCTTCATCCTTCCCTCTCACCCCTGGGGAGGAGACTCTCAGTGCCCACTATTCAGGAGGCCCTCACAGAAAAATGTGTCCCGTGTCCCAGGCTTTTGTCAGACTTCAACCAGTCTGTGCCCCACCGTGGGCATGTCTGGAGCCACAGTCCTCCTGTATTTTATCTCTGGCTGCAGCTGGGATTCAAAATCCCAAATCTTAAAGGACCTGCAGGGCACTGACCTGCTTTCCTCTCCTGGAGGAGAGCCTCACAGCACTGTGCCTTGCACCATTTTGTCCCAGAAAAGCAGTTGTAGGACTGCACACTGCAAAAAGCTGTGACCATGTTATCAGCCCTATGTATGTGCCTCTATCCCCTGCTGTTGAAAAGCAGCTCAGTAATGCCCAGCGGACCTTTTGTCCTTGGAGAGGTAGTATACCCTGTTCCAAATGTACTCCAGGAAGGGGAGTGTTCTCTCCTTCTGTGACCCAGAGGATCCCCACACCATCGTGTCTTGAATGAACCCCACACACTGCTCTTTCTTCTGTTCTCTCACTCTTTCCCTGACTATTTCTCTCCACAAAAAGGGCTCCCTCTGCTTCATGGCACCTCGGCTTTTCTCTCCCCCAGTTCTCATCTTCAGACCTTTCATCTGCCACATTCTCTCCCTCCAATTGTGCAATTGTTTTCTTACTTCTCAGATCGATTTCCTAGTTGATCTAGCTGTGTTCGAAGGATGAGGCAAGCTCAGGGTCTTCCTATTATTCCACCATATTAATTCCTCCCTAGGATTTTCTTTATATAAAATCTTGTCACTTGCAAATAGAGACCATTTTCCTTCTTCCTTTTCAATTCTGATACCTTTTATTTTTCTTCTTGCCTGATTGCTCTAACTTGGACTTCCAATATCATATTGACTAGAAGTAGTGAGAAGGGACCACTTTGTTTTGTTCTGGAACTTAGAGGAAAACTTTCAACCTTTCACCACTTAGCATTATGTGAGCCATGGACATGTCATAGATGGTCTTTTTTATGTTGAGTTATGTTCCTTCTATGCCTAATTTGTTGAATTTTTATCATGAATGGATGTTGAATTTTGTAGAATATTCCTTTTTTCCATTATTGAGATAATCATATGTTTATTTTCTTTCATTCTGTTAATATAATTCACCACATTGTTTGATTTGTTTATGTTGAATCATCCTTGGAACCCAGGGATAAATCTCATTTAATCATGGTAAATGATCCCCTTATTATGCTGCTTAATTCAGTTTGCTACTATTTATTGAGTTTTTTTGCACCCGTATTCATTAAGAAAATTGACCTATAGTTTTCTTTCCTAGTAGTAACCTTTTCTGGTTTTGGTATTAGGATAATACTGACTTCACAAATGAGTTTAAGAGTGTTCCCTACTCTTTGATTTTTGAAAGTTTTTGAAAAGGATTGGTGTTAATTATTCTTCAAATGTTTGGTAAAATTCACCAATGAAGCCACTGGTCCTGAGTTTTTCTTTATTTAGAGATTCTGATTACTGATTAAATCTTCTTACTAGTAACTGGTCCATTCAGATTTTATGTTTCTTCTTGATTCAGTCTTAGTAAGTTGTAGGTTTCTAAACATTTTTCCATTTCTTCCAGATTGTTGAGTTTGTTGGCACATAGTTGATCACAGTATTCTCTTAGGATCTTTTTAATTTTTGTGGTATCAGTTGCAATGTCAACTTTTTCTGTTTTAATTTGGTTAATTTGGGTCCTTTCTCTTTATTCCTTGGTTAGTCTAGATAAATGTTTGTGAATTTTGTTTTTTTGAAAAGAACCAGCTCTTAGTTTAGCTAATCTTTTCTGTTGTGTTTCTGTTCCCTATTTCATTTACTTCTGCTCTAATCTTTATTTGATAACTTTGGGCTCAACTTGTTCTTTTTATGGTTTCCTAAAGTGTAGAGGTAAGCTGTTTCCTTGAGACCTTTCTTGCTTCTTAATGTAGGCATTTATTGTAATGAACTTCCCACTTAAAACTGCTTTTGCTTCATCCCATAAGTTCTGGCATATTGTGTTTCCATTTTCACCTATCTCAGGAAATTTTTTCATTTACCTTTCAGTTTCTTCTTTGATCCGTTTGCTGTTTAGGAGAGTGTTGTTTAATTTCCACATGTTTGATTTCAGTGTTCTTGAATTTGTTAAGTCTTGTTTTGTGGCCTAATACAAGATCTAGACTATAAAATATTCCATGTGCCCTTGGGAAGAATACGTATTCGTTGTTGGACAGAATGTTCTGCTTATGTCTCTTATGGCTATTTTATTATTATTATTATAATTATATATAATGACCTTCTTTGTCTCTTTTTAGCATTTTTATTTTTCAGTCTATTTTGTCTGATATAGTGTAATTCCTCCTGCCTTTTGTTATTATTGTTTTACCATTTGCTTGAAATGTCTTTTCCCATCCCTTCACTATCATTCTATGTGTATCTTTAAGGCTGAAGTGCGTCTTGTGTGACAGCATATTGTTGATTGTTGTTAGTGTCCTTTTTAATCCACTCAGCCATTGTGTCTTTTGATAGGATAATTTAATCCATTTACATTTAATTACTGCTAGATAAGCACTTGCCATTGCCATTTTTTTTATTGTTTTCTAGATCCATTGTTCCTTGTTTCTCTCTCTTGTCTTTTGGTATCAGTATGTTTTGACATCTTTATGATATTCTTTAGTGTAATTACTACAAGATTTTTTTCTTGTGGTTACAAAAAGTATCTTAAACTTGTAATCCCGTATTCAATTCTATTCACTAGAATTCACATGTTTTGCACTTTTACTTCTCTCTCTCACATTTTAGACTATTGCTGTTATAATCTGTTTCTTTATATTGTGTAACTAATTACAGATTATTGTATTTATAGTTATTTATTTTTTTAAAGATTTTATTTATTTATTTGACAGACATCACAAGTAGGCAGAGAAGCAGGCAGAGAGAGAGGAGGAAGCAGGCTCCCTGCTAAGCAGAGAGCCCAATGTGGGGCTCGATCCCAGGACTCTGGGATCATGACCTGAGCCGAAGGCAGAGGCTTTAACCCACTGAGCCACCCAGGCGCCCCTGTATTTATAGTTATTTTTGCTATGATTTTTTTTTAACTTTTAAACTAGAGTTGTTAGATATGTACCACTATTACCATATTGCAGAATCTATGACTACGTATTTATCATTACCAGTGAGACTTGTACTACCTTTATGTATTTTTTTATTGATGTTAATTATAACTTTCTTTTACTTTTACTTTTACTTTCTTTTTCCATCCAAAGAATTCCCTTTAGCATTTCTTGTAAGTTCGGTCTAGTGGTAAAGATCTCCCTCAGTTTTTATTTGTTCAGGAAAGTTTTTATCATAAACCTTCATTTCTGAAGGACAGCCTCAGCAGGTATAGAATTCTTGGTTGATTGATTTCCTTTCAACATTTTGAATATGTCATCCCATTCTCTCCTGGCCTGAAAATTTTCTATTGATAAATCTGCCAATATTTTATGGGCTTTACTTTGTATGTAACTGCTCTCTTTCCTTTTGCTGCTTTTAAAATTCTTTCTTTGCCATTGCCTTTTGACAATTTAATTACAATTTGTCTCAGTTAGCCCTATTCAGATTCAACATTTTTGGAGTCCTTTGTGCCTCATGGATCTGGATGTCCATTATTTACCTGGATTCAAGTTTTCAACAGTAATTGCTTTATAATATGTTTTCTGTCCCTTTCTTTTTCTCTTTCTCTTCACCTTCCAGAATTTCCACAATGCAAATAATGTTTCTTTTCATTGTGTCCTATAACCCCTATAGGCTTTCTTCACGGTTTTTTTTTTTTTTTTCTGCTCCTCTGACCGAGTAATTTCTAATATCCTGTCCTCCATGTTGCTGATTCTTCTAGATATTTAAGTCCTCTTTTAAAGCCTCTCTGAATTCTTCAGTTCAGTTATTTTATTTTATTTTTTATTTACTTTTTAATTTTTTATTTCTTTTCAGTGTAACAGTATTCATTGTTTTTTCACCACACCCAGTGCTCCATGCAATCCATGCCCTCCCTAATACCCACCACCTGGTTCCCCCGACCTCCCACCCCCCACCCCTTCAAAACCCTCAGGTTGTTTTTCAGAGTCCATAGTCTCTCATGGTTCACCTCCCCTTCCAATTTCCCTCAACTCTCTTCTCCTCTCCATCTCTCCCGTCCTCCATGTTATTTGTTATGTTCCACAAATAAGTGAAACCATTTGAAAATTGACTCTCTCTGCTTGACTTATTTCACTCAGCATAATCTCCTCCAGTCCGATCCATGTTGCTACAAAAGTTGGGTATTCATCCTTTCTGAAGGAGGCATAATACTCCATAGTGTATATGGATCACATATTCCTTATCCACTCATCCATTGAAGGACATCTTGGTTCTTTCCACAATTTGGCAACCGTGGCCATTGCTGCTATAAACATTGGGGTACAGATGGCCCTTCTTTTCACTCCATCTGTATCTTTGGGGTAAATACCCAGTAGTGCAATTGCAGGGTCATGGGGAAGCTCTATTTTTAATTTCTTGAGGGATCTCCACACTGTTCTCCAAAGTGGCTGCACCAATGTGCATTCCCACCAACAGTGGAAGAGGGTTCCCCTTTCTCCACATCCTCTCCAACACATGTTGTTTTCTGTCTTGCAAATTTTGGCCATTCTAACTGGTATAAGGTGGTATCTCAATGTGGATGCTAAGATTCTCAACAAGATCCTAGCAAACAGGATCCAACAGCACATTAAAAAGATTATCCACCATGACCAGGTGGGATTCATCCCTGGGTTACAAGGATGGTTCAACATTCATAAATCAATCAATGTGATGGAACAAATCAATAAGAGAAGAGAGAGGAACCACATGGTCCTCTCAATTGATGCAGAAAAAGCATTTGAAAAAATCCAGCATCTGTTCCTGATTAAAACACTTCAAAGTATAGGGATAGAGGAAACATTCCTGGACTTCATAAAATCTATCTATGAAAGACCCACAGCAAATACCATCCTCAATGGGAAAAAGCTCACAGCCTTCCCGTTGAGATCAGGAACACGACAAGGATGCCCACTCTCACCACTCTTGTTCAACATAGTATTAGAAGTCCTAGCAACAGCAGTCAGACAACAAAGAGAAATAAAAGGTATCCAAACTGGCAATGAAGAAGTCAAACTCTCTCTCTTTGCAGATGACATGATTCTTTATATGGAACACCCAAAAGACTCCACCCCCAAACTACTAGAACTCATACAGCAATTCAGTAACGTGGCAGGATACAAAGTCAATGTACAGAAATCAGTGGCTTTCTTATACACTAACAATGAAAATACAGAAAGGCAAATTAGAGAATCTATTCCATTTACTATAGCACCAAGAACCATAAGATACCTGGGAGTAAACCTAACCAAAGAGGTAAAGGATCTGTACTCGAGGAACTACACAGAACACTCATGAAAGAAATTGAAGACACAAAAAGATGGAAGACCATTCCATGCTCTTGGATCGGAAGAATAAACATTGTTAAAAAGTCTATACTGCCTAGAGCAATCTATACTTTTAATGCCATTCTGATCAAAATTCCACCGTTTCTTTTCAAATAGCTGGAGCAAATAATCCTAAAATTTGTATGGAATCAGAAGAGACCCCGAATTGCTAAGGAAATGTCGAAAAACAAAAATAAAACTGGCGGCATCATGTTACCTGATTTCAAGCTTTACTACAAAGCTGTGATCACCAAGACAGCATGGTACTGGCATAAAAACAGACACATAGACCAGTGGGACAGAGTAGAGAGCCCAGATATGGACCCTCAACTCTATGGTCAAATAATCTTCAACAAAACAGGAAAAAATATACAGTGGAAAAAAAACAGTCTCTTCAATAAATGGTGCTGGGAAAATTGGACAGCTATACGTAGAATAATGAAACTCGACCATTCTCTTACACCGTACACAAAGATAAACTCGAAATGGATAAAAGACCTCAACGTGAGACAGGAATCCATCAGAATCCTAGAGGAGAACATAGGCAGTAACCTCTTTGATATCAGCCACAGCAACTTCTTCCAAGATATGTCTCCAAAGGCAAAGGAAACAAAAGCGAAAATGAACTTTTGGGACTTCATCAAGATCAAAAGCTTCTGCACAGCAAAGGAAACAGTCAACAAAACAAAGAGGCAACCCATGGAATGGGAGAAGATATTTGCAAATGACAGTACAGACAAAAGGTTGATATCCAGGATCTATAAAGAACTCCTCAAACTCAACACACACAAAACAGACAATCATATTAAAAAATGGGCAGAAGATATGAACAGACACTTCTCCAATGAAGACATACAAATGGTTATCAGTTATTTTATTTTTTAACTCTAGGAATTTCTGTTTGTCTCTTTGTCTTTTGATGGTTGCTATTTCTTTGTTTAGCTTCTTATTTTGCCCATACTTTGTTTTCTTGATTTCATTTAGTTGTCTGTGGTTTTTTTTACAGTGCATAAACTTCCTTAAGAGGATTATTCCTAGCTCTTTAATGGCTCCTGGATCTTCATTTCTTTAGGGTCACTCATTGGAGCTTTATTAGTTTCCTTTGACAGTGTCATATGTACCTGATTTTTCAAAATCCTTGATTCTTTACACTGGGATCTGCACATTTGAGTGATGGGGCTGTTTTTCAATATGTTACAGGTTTGCTTTGGCAGAGACAGTTTTTCACCAGTCAGCTTTTTTTTTTTTTTTTTTTTAGTTTCTGGACATCAGCTGGTTATGTCTTTGTCCAGATAGGGCCTGCTATTATGGCCTATTTTGGGGTGAGATAAATGTTTGAGCTCTGTGAACAGGGGTGAAGATGTACCAGTGGCTGAGATCAGCTGGATAGGATTGCTAGTCTAGTTTCCTACCCAAATGAGGCTGTAGGATGGGTTCTGTGGTTGCTTGAATTTTCTGGTCATGTTTACTAGATGATCAAGATTGATTACTATATTCAGTAGTAGATGAGGCTTTGAATTAGCTTCCCGGGCCTGGCAGTGCAGCCAACCAGATCCCAGGGCCTATACAGCTTGTTGTTTGGGGATCTAAATTGGGCTTTAGTGTGCATTGAATTTCCTGGTCAGGTGGGGTCACCAGTTTTGTTCTGCAGACAGAAAAAGCCATGGAGTTGATTCTGTTCAAGTACCGCTATACTTGAATGACCTATGCAGTTTCCCCAGAGCTCTGGTTAGGTTGCCTGGTCAGATAGGCTGAAGGCTATGTTCAGAGATGATTGAAGCTATTAATTAGATTCCCTACCTGGATACAGCAGGAGAAGTAGCACTAAAACTGGTAAAGCTCTTCCTTCTCTTACCTCAAGCCAAATTGCATTCCAAGTTCCTTGGCAGGACAAAGACACTGGCTTTGCCCTACAGACTTCTGGCTCTGTCTGCCCTTCTCTCAGCTCTAGCACTGCTGGTCTAAACAGTTTTCAGAAGTTGTCACCAGCCCTTCTCGTCAGATGGGGCTGGAAGACACTCTCTGTAGTAGGTGGAGCTATGTCTCAACCCCCTTGCCTGGGTAGGAAGAGGAGGGATCTCTCCAGACTACTCTCAATTTCTGAAACAGTCTCTACAGTTAGGAGGTGCTGGAGCTTCCCTCAGTCTTATCTCTGAATTAATCTCCCTGCCTGTGCATAGGACAGGAAGACTCCCCACCCATTACAGATGTTGCTCTGGGAGTGACCTATTTTGCTTGTCCCCCTTTTGGTTCCAGTGCCCCTGGGCCACATAGCTTCCAGTTGTTGATGCCAGCACATCTGCTTGGATGAGGTTAACAGGCACTCTCCACAGGGGGTGGGCTATATTCAGTACCTTGGCTGGGCATGAGCAAATTGGGTTCTGAGGTTGGTAGAGCTCCTCATTTGAGGATCTGAATCAGGCTAGTCTGTACTCTACCGAGTTCCCTGATCAGAGTGTACCCCTGACTTGGTTCTGCAGTTGAGCAATACCTCCAGTTGCGATTACTATTTGGGCACCGCAGATATGAACTCAGTTTGTCAAGATCTGTGTACTGGCTCTTCTAAGGCCCGACCTCCTTCTCTGTCACAATCAAATTCCCAGTGGGCAGGCATTACAGATTTTCCTACAGTCCTCATGGTGTAAGATCATAGTAAAAACTCCAACAAAGTGACCCACAGTGTTATTGTGCTGGATATTCCTTCTGGGTTTTCTTTTTCCATTGGAGGAAACAGAGTCTCAAGGGATACCTCTTCACGTGGTGCTGGCCTGGGGGAGGGGTAATGCTATCAACCTGAAGCTGCTTCTTTCACCCTTTGAATGCACTCTGTCCTAATCTGTGAGGTGTAGCGACTACTTCAGCTTCACCATTGTGTCCTAGGATTCTCTCAGTTATGTTTTGCTCTTGAATAGATATTTCTTGCTCTTCTTGTGAGGGGTAGCAAAATAAGGAATGACCTAAGTTGCCATCTTAGTGATGTTACTCTCTTAGAGTAACTTTTTATAAATCTTTCCTTGGTTGAATTGTTAGCAAAGATAGAGGACATAACCTATACAATATCTTCTGCTTCTTTTCTTTTTCTCTGATGTTCCTTGTTTCCTTCTTATTAAATAAGACTAAAAAGATGAACATTGCTTTGTGGGAAGCATCAGGTGGTATACTACAAAGATCTGGTGAGAGGACTGAATCACCCCTAAGGCAAAGCCCACGGGCCCTTCAGCAAACCAGCACATCTGCTCCAGGGTGATGTGTCTAGACTCCCTGGGTGTCACTGAACAGTTAACTTCTATTGCCTGTTTCTTTCAAATATGATAGTGTTATTTGACTTCTCCCTGACATACTTTTTTTTTTTTTACAATTTTTTTTAAGAGGGATGGACTACATGTAATTTGTTCCTCAGTCAATAACTGTGTGTTGGGGGAGGGGAGAAGTGAGATGACTGTGGAAAAGCTACTCACAGAATCCAAGTCCAAAAAATCTCTAGTCTTTTTGTTTTAGTAACATTGAGAAGAAGTGGTGGGAAAAGGATCAAAGCCAGAGTCTAATTTTTTTTTTTTTAAATTCTTCAAGT
This sequence comes from Martes martes, assembly GCF_963455335.1. Taxonomy (NCBI): domain Eukaryota; kingdom Metazoa; phylum Chordata; class Mammalia; order Carnivora; family Mustelidae; genus Martes; species Martes martes. The sequence continues at coordinate 5,516,968 of NC_137893.1, read as the reverse complement.
CTGCTACCAGATTCAGTCACTTAATTCAGAAAAAAATGATGCCAAACTTGTTTATAGAACTGGAAGTATTTTTACAATAACAAACTTGTAAAATCCTTGAAAAAATACTTTGATTGGGTTTCCATTAATTGATGATTCTGAAGGTGAATATGGGGTTTAGATTTTAAAAAAACTACCTGAAGAATTTAATGATTTTTCTTCATGATATGACAAACACAGGCAAATTACAAAATGGCAGCATTTCCATCCTTTCTTTATTTGATAGAAAAGCTAGAAAAACCAAAATTTATTTTTAATTGAAAACTATACACTAGCTATTTAGATTGACTTCAATAAATGTAAATTTTAGGAGTAGAAATATATTAGAATTCCATATTATTGTAAGTTCTAGTATCTTTATGTATGCTGGATATTGTGAACTAATTTCAAAGTTATTTAGGCCTTTCCTTTTCTCTTCTATTAAACTTAAATATTTGGACAATAGCTCATAAAGTCAGTAGGAATAGGTCAATATAAATTTCTTGTTATTTTAGGTATCTTCCCTAATACGAAACTAAAATCAGAAAATATGTTTGATCCTAAAATGTACTCAAAATTTTTATCATCTAGGAAACTTCTCATGGCCAAGAGAACTCTTTGTTCTCTTTGGTTGGTTGGATTTTGCTTCAAATGGTTACTTCTGGTCTATTTTTCATTATATTGATCCTGTTGAGCCTGTCATTTGAATAAACTTTAAAATCTGAACAGACACAAACATATCAAAGTATAAACTTACCACAAATCATGATTGAGCTATTATTATTATAGCTATTATGTCCATACCTACTATGTACATAAAAATTGGTACTATGTCCATACCTACTATGTACATAAAAATTGGTACTCAATGATGAATATAAACATGGGTGAACTATCAATTCCAGCTTCATGGAAAAGAAATTCTTAGCGCAGTGTTTGTAATCAGGGTTTCATTGTGCCTAAATTTGTGCTCACATAAATAACACCAATTATTTATGACATTCATAGGTCCTACAAGCTGACCACAATATAGGTCATTACGAATTGGTCTAAAAAAAGGTCTCCAAAGTAATAAGGGTCTTATTTGTGTCCTTCTTCAATTCATATTTACCATTAACAGGAGGTTAAAATTCCAAAGAAAAGAGACAAAATTCTAATATTTCTGCATTTATCTTTCATAAGTAAGAAATGCCCTGCATACTTACCACCTGAATTTAAAAATTTAATGTAGCAAATCTAAACAACAAGAAAACATTCTGTCTAGGTTGTCATTGAAGTTGATAGAAGACTGATTAAAATAGAGGTGGTATTATTTTGAAGAGAGAATGGTATGTAATTGAGGAGAGACTTACCACTTTTTGTAATTCTATATCATTTTTACATTTTCCCCTCTTTTTCTGTTAAACCTAGCAAACATTTTATTAGTGAGTTTCTTTTCACTTCTACTTTTCAAATGTCTATTTTCATCCTCTTTTTCACCTGACATTATATTAAGTATAAGAGTAACAATCAAATACTCCATAGTGTATATGGACCACATGTTCCTTATCCATTCGTCCATTGAAGGGCATCTTGGTATTTCCACAATTTGGCAACCGTGGCCAAATTGGGGTACAGATGGCCCTTCTTTTCACTCCATCTGTATCTTTGGGGTAAATACCCAGTAGTGCAATTGCAGGATCATGGGGAAGCTCTATTTTTAATTTCTTGAGGGATCTCCACACTGTTCTCCAAAGTGGCTGCACCAATGTGCATTCCCACCAACAGTGGAAGAGGGTTCCCCTTTCTCCACATCCTCTCCAACACATGTTTCCTGTCTTGCTAATTTTGGCCATTCTAACTGGTGTAAGGTGGTATCTCAATGTGGTTTTAATTTGAATCTCCATAATGGCTAGTGATGATGCACATTTTTTCATGTGTCTGATAGCCATTTGTATGTCTTCATTGGAGAAGTGTCTGTTCATATCTTCTGCCCATTTTTTGATATGATTATCTGTTTTGTGTGTGTTGAGTTTGAGAAGTTCTTTATAGATCCTGGATATCAACCTTTTGTCTGTACTGTCATTTGCAAATATCTTCTCCCATTCCGTGGGTTGCCTCTTTGTTTTGTTGACTGTTTCCTTTGCTGTGCAGAACTTTTGATCTTGATGAAGTCCCAAAAGTTCATTTTTGCTTTTGTTTCCTTTGCCTTTGGAGACATATCTTGAAAGAAGTTGCTGTGGCTGATATCAAAGAGGTTACTGCCTATGTTCTCCTCTAGGATTCTGATGGATTCCTGTCTCACGTTGAGGTCTTTTATCCATTTCGAGTTTATCTTTGTGTACGGTGTAAGAGAATGGTCGAGTTTCATTATTCTACATATAGCTGTCCAGTTTTCCCAGCACCATTTATTGAAGAGACTGTCTTTTTTCCACTGTATATTTTTTCCTGTTTTGTCGAAGATTATTGAATGGATAAAGAAGAAGTGGTCCATATACATTATGGAGTATTATGCCTCCATCAGAAAGGATGAATACCCAACTTTTGTAGCAACATGGACGGGACTGGAAGAGATTATGCTGAGTGAAATAAGCCAAGCAGAGAGAGTCAGTTATCATATGGTTTCACTTATTTGTGGAGCATAACAAATAACATGGAGGACATGGGGAGATGGAGAGGAGAAGGGAGTTGAAGGAAATTGGAAGGGGAGGTGAACCATGAGAGACTATGGACTCTGAAAAACAACCTGAGGGTTTTGAAGGGGCGGGGGGTGGGAGGTTGGGGGAGCCAGGTGGTGGGTATTAAGGAGGGCACGTATTGCATGGAGCACTGGGTGTGGTGCAAAAACAATGAATACTGTTACGCTGAAAATAATTTTTAAAAAAAAGAGTAACAATCAAATTCAGGGTCCTGTATATTACTTGTTACACACAGCATCTAATTTGGAGTAATATTCCTTTATGTGACAGCCATAGGGCAATCAGCAAGTTTATCTATTTTTCACATGCTTTCTCGTTTTTTATACTTACGCTGTACCATGTTGCTGAAGCATATAGCCATTACATAACATTCTTTCTTCCCTATAACTATCACTTACTCCTACTCCTAGTTTGACAGGTAAGTATTTATCTAATCCTCATGCCCAATCCCTATGGCAGTACCTCTCCAGACATTTGGTTGCCTGAGCTCTTTCTTCAACAGAGTTCTTAGAAAGAGTTCATGAGATCAATATTCCCTGAGATGCTGAATATTCCTTAATAATTTATTTGAGTCTTTATGTTGGAAATTTACTATGGCTAGGTATAAAATCTTTGGCTCATATTTTTTTCCCTTGACTTACCCTGTTTCTTCTTATATAAAGCATTATTGTTAAAAATCATGATGAAAAATTTCATAAGCAAATTGATAATTTTGCATGGATTTATTTGCTTTTTTTTTTTTAGGTTAGACCCAGTAATTTTTTTTTTTTTTTTTAAATAAGGCCCAGTGTTGGTTTTTTAGGATTAGTTTTTTGGGGAATATGATTCTGCCTCTCAGTATGTAGTTTTGAGTTGTTATTTTTAAGGAACATTTTCTTGAATTATAATATTTTAGTACATGGTCTGTTCTACTGCTCTGGGTTTCCTCTCCAGGAATTTGTCTATGGTTTAGTCTGTTTTCTTGTCTTCATCTGTTACTCCCTCTAAGCCTTATTCTATGACTGCGGATTATTTTATATTTAAAAATTTCCTCCTTTTGGGTGCCTGGGTGGTTCAGTGGGTTAGGCCTCTGCCTTCAGCTCAGGTCATGATCTCAGGGTCCTGGGATCAAGACCCTCATTGGGCTCTCTGCTCAGCGGGGAGCCTGTTCCTCCTCTGTCTCTCTCTGCCTGCCTCTCTGCCTGCTTGTGATCTCTCTCTGTCAGGTGAATAAATAAAAATCTTAAAAAAAAAAAATTTCCCCCTTTTCATCTTCTGTTTTTCTTAAACTATTATCTGCTGTAACTGTTCTTTCTTGTGGTTTTTTATTTTCCCCCAATTTGGGCCTTATTTCTGAAATTTTCTTACATTAAAAATTTTTTTTGAGTTCTATCACTTCATTTTTGAATTATTTTCTGATTCTATTTTTTTAAAGTCTTTTATCACTTAAAACCCATTTTGTTTTGAAACATTAGTTTATTAGTTCTTTTATATGGGAATATATCTTGTTATGGTGCTTTTATTACCTATAAAGACACTATTATGCTCCTTAGTCTGTTTTTTTAAATTATGATTTTATATGGGACTTGGCAATTGTTTTCTATCTCTGTACCCTTTTAGAGAGGAGGGTTTGGTCAAGTTAGCTTTTCTAGCTTCACAGCTCTAGAACTACCTCTTCCATTTCTACAAAGTGATTTAGAAAATGTCGTACTTTTTATGATCTGTTTTCTCTCTTACTTTGTCCTTCTTTTAGGTAGACATTCTCTTTCCTTTCCTTTTCTGGTCTGGTGCCACTCTGCTCAATTTGGATTCTATTCCTCAGTGGAGGGCTTTATACTAGAAAGGAGCTGGGGATATTTTAGGTTCAAGAACCCTTTCAGACTCTTTCTCACTAACCACAAACTGCAGTGGGCTTTACAGGTTGCCCCCTTTTGCTTCCAGCATCTGCCGGTGTAGTTCCAGTTCTTGGGTCAGGAGACACCCTTTGCCTTCTGCCTGCTCCTGCACAGCTGCTGATGCCACACAGGTGTTCACTGTTCACCCCACCCATGCTGATTCTAAGGGCCACCAGGTGCCTTGCACACAGTTTAGCTGAAGGTTCTGTATATGTGCTTCAGCTTTGCTGTCCTGGTTGCTTTATCTGTTTTTATGAGAGGATTAGGAAAGATTCAAAACTATGCCACTGTCATATTTCCTGAATTCTTCCTCTTTTGCTTATAGATACTGACTCCTGTGCTAAAAGTAGTAGCTTAGGAACCTCAAGTCTGAATTTTCTCAAGATAAACAAGATCTCCTCAACTAGAACAAAGTGAGGACTACAGCCATTTCAGATACCTCTGGCAAGATAGATGTCTTTTTATTGGCAAAAAATAGAAATCCTCAGAGGATCCTAATTATGGTAAATAATTATTCAGAAACAAGTTGCCCTTCATTTAAACTGTCAGGATAACAACATAAAGAAAACATCATACTTCCAGTCTCTACCAGTTCAGGGAATGGTGCTATCTTAAGGCTGAATGCCAAGAGCACAGGCCAGCTGTTACAAAATTTAATTAAAACAATTTTGATAATTAGCACAACTTGTTTATGAATGTGAAAATATTTCTTATGTGAATATACCGGTCACCTTGTCAGTTATGGGGGAAGAGGAGAAATCCTACAACATATGGAGATGTGAATCAATTATTAAAAAGAAAAAAATCACAACTTGGAATTGCTCTTGAACTATCCTCCATTCCTTGTCACCCTCATAAAAACAATAAAAATAAAACCAGCCATGCATATCCCTCCAATCTGATTCATATATATATAAATTAAGAGACAAGTTCTTTTTATTGAAATTAATAGAAATGAACCCAAACCAGTTTCAGCAGTGGATATTCTACAGATCATTTGCCTTGAATCCAACAGCTCGCATTAGGATCATATTTTAGCTATTTCCTGGCTCTGACTTACAGTAATCTTTTTTACTTTTGTCATATTTTTCCTTTTATTTAGTAAAGAATAACAAATCACTTGGACAATTTTTCCTCTTTTCAGTATTTTATTCTGAAAGGTCCATTGCTTTTGAATAATATTTTGCCATCCAAGGTTAGTAGTACGAGTGTTCTAAAAATGTCACATTTGGAAAGAAGAAAGAATGTCACGCCTGCTTTTTACGGTCCACTGCCTCTAACATTCCTGTCACCATCAATTGACAAAACGCCTAAAACAAACTCTGGTTGTCTTCTCCAAATCCTTGTTGTCATCGCCCATGGCTTCAGTTACCTTCCTGCCTGCACCTTTCCCTCAGTGGCTTCACAGTCTGATCAGCTCACTGCCTTGTACTTTCTTTGGGATTCTTGTAAGGCTTCTTCCCTCCGCTTGCCCAGCATATGGTCCTTGGGCCTCTTCCTGCGCACTGTAAATGCTCTCCCTGGTGATTTGTCACCTCAACCTAGATTTCACTCATAAGTTCCCCGCTCGCTCTTCCAGATATCTCCTGGTCATCTCCACTTCACTTGGGTGGTGCACAAAACTTGGTACGTCCATGATGGAAATCATGCTGTCATATACCCCCATCCCTTTCCTTGGTTGCAGACCTGCCCTCGATCATCGCCCCTCATTTGGGTTGCGTGATAGCCCCTGAGCATGTCCTGAAGATAGAAGACTGGAGCTATTCCTGATCACGGGCTCTTCTTCACGCCCACTTTAAATCTTCTACTTACGCTTTGTATGTCTATCTTCTAATTATCTCATTTCTCATTCTATTTTTTCAGCCCCGATTAGCATCTTTCTACTTCCGCCAAATGATTTTGAAACTGCTAACACCTTTTTAGCCTGGGTCCTTCCCTGAGTCCAGGCTCATCTCTCATAATGCCCACTCCTTCTAGCCTAAGCCTCACCCTGAGGCCCGCAGTTCCCCAAGGACAACATTCACAAACACTCCCATCTTTCCTCTCCTGCCCGCTCTGCCTAGGTTGCCTTCTTCCTTCGAGGGAGCCTGTCTCCTATCATCCTGAGTTAGGTTTCCTTTTTCAGTGTGCCAAAAATTTGAGTTTCCTTTTTATAACTTTTAATGTTATCCTAACAGTATCTCATAAATATCCATTTTGATACCCCTAAATATTTGAATTTCCCTTTGAAGAATTTTTACTTCGTGAGAATGGTTATGTGCAACCAACTTCTGATGGTCTGCTGGCAAGCTTGTCTACAGTGTCGCTTCCAGCCGTCTGGATTCTGTTTGGCCCAACTAGATAAAGGGCTGCTACTGGTCGCAGGAAGGAAAATGGACTCGAATCATTTCAAAAAGATGGGGCCAGAAACCCATCTATTCATTGCAACTTTCACCGAATATTCATTGAGTAACTACTAGGTGTTCAGTAACGTGCACTGTATGAAGAAATGGAATTAATGAAAAATAAGTCCCTGCTGTCATGGACCTTGAAGCAGATTGAATAAACAGATAAACATATTATTTCATAATTACAGATTATTTCATAATTGCTTATGTCACTCAGCAAGAGAATGTTCATCGTCTCCAGCTGAGTTCTTACCGGCTTTTGGTTTTGTGATTCTGTCACTGGTGAAGGTGCCAGTAGTCCTTCCTGAGGAGAGAGAAGACACCTCATGACAAGATTCCAAGAATAGCCCAGAAGAGATCATAGCAGCTGGGAGCCTCCTGGTTGTGGTGTGGAAGGTGTGGGGTCGGATGCTTTGTGGAGCAGTTTTGTAGAACTTGCTTCTCACCAACGCAAATGTCCCAAAACTCACTGAAATCCAGCTAAGTAGGCTGCCTGCCAATTCTAATTACCTGCTCCACTGATACATCCATTATTATATGTAATAGAATTAGCTGCAGCACGGAACCCACACTTTTGTGGATTATTTGCCATTTTCCTCACCGTTTTCAACACTTTAAAAATTTGTGTGTCGAGTCAGAGATTCAGGAATAATGAGGTTGCCTTAGATTTGTCCTAGGTCGTGATTTACTTATAACAAATTGACAGGGAATTTGCTTAAATAATTCCCTGCTTCCTTTTCCTCAATACTTAGGTCCTATAAAGAGGTGAGGGAGAAATGTCTGTGAGCATCCGTCCTGAAGGGCTCCCCTTCTCAGCTATCTTAGTGATTTCTTTCCCATCTTTTCATTTATACTCATTGAATAGTTACAAAGCGTCTTGATCTTGTTTTGAAGTCAGTGAAAGAGTTAACACCATCTCTTTCGCTTTCCAAGCAGTTCTGTTTGTCGTCGGTAATTCTCTGATGCTCAGTACAAAGCACTATTTTAAGCAAATCACTTTGTGTAATTTTGAGAGTGAAATGTGATGAAGTTTGCTGTGAGCATTAAAAAATCAGCGCAGTTAGGACTGATTTTCCTCGTGAAGTTCGAATTGGAGGCTTTGCCTTTGATTTGTGGAGAAGAGAACCAGGCAGTGCTGAGTTTTCAGTTACCTTCCGGGGTTTGGAGGCCTCTGATTCGTTTCCTGGCGGCCCCCAGGGTTGGTCTGGGAAGCAACCACCTCGGAAGGGCCGTATGTCGGGGAGGATCCCCCACACTCATGCAAAGAGCCCAAGCGAAAGCTCAGAGATTGTTCAGGATGTGCAGATGCAAAGCCGATTCAGACAATTAACAGCAAAAAAGACTTTTTTTTTTTTAACCAGTTTGATAAAGAGGAACAACATAAAAGTTTATCTCACTGGAAGCCTTGTGTAAGAACTGAGAAACTCAAACCCAGAGGAAAAAATTCTGTATGTTTAGCCAGCTGATGTCCTTCCACTCCAGACAATAGTCAAGTAAACCCTTCCTCCTCCCTGCTAATTTCACACTTATATAATAGAGAATATTTAAAATTACAATTCTAGCTGCCACTCTTGTCCATTTTTACAGTTAATGGAATTTGTTTATGTAATAACAGACATCATTGAATATTATACTTTCCCACACATTATTCCGGTGCAGTTTAACTCTTACTGTTATCTATAATGTGATCTTTCTAGCTATTGCATTGCCTTGATAGAATGATTTTATAAAATGATTAGTGACGGTTGTAATACCATTGAGAAAGAGGTAGCACATAACCAGATGTGTGCTAGTTGAGAAAATAGTGTTCTAAAATGTTTAAAGCACATCGGAATCCTACCGTTACTTATGGGGGCTATAATTACCTGTTGGCAGGACAATGGGCAAGGCTTCTTCCATCAGACTCTTGTCTCATGTAAGTATCCATTAACTTGTTTTTGTTCTCCATTGAACTGTTAGCTCTCCTGGGGGAGAGAAGATTGTGCCCATCCCATGCTAAGAGCGTCTAGTTCATAGCACATGAGAACACTCAGGAAGCATTTGTTGACTGACTAAAGCATTGCACAGCTGGAAACCTCAGGAAAGAGCCACATGCCAGGGCACACAGGGACCAGGTACAGAGATGTCACAGCAAATTTAGGATGATCCAGAATCTTCCCCCGAGGACAAGTCTGCGACAGGTTGTCCGATAGTATTGAATAACCACTGAAAGGGATAGGTAGGTCATTTCTCATCAAAACTGCAGGATAACGAACAGTACCCTCCTCCACTTCCTACAAAAGAGAGCCTCAAGATGAACAATTAACCCACGGGGTTTGTGTGAAAGGTGCCTTCATCCTTTAAAATTTCAGTGGATTTAAATGAAAATGCACATAATTTAAGGATGAGAAATTTATTTTTTATCTGTGCTGGAAATAGAGTGACTCTGGTTGCATCTATTTGTTTCATACCAACCCTGCTTGCAGGCACTTTGCATTTATCTGAGGTTTGCAGAACATTTTTTCTCAAGGTACGTCTGACTGCTCTTGCTTTTTTCATCTTTCAATACTGAGATCTAATTTCTGTACAATATCACGTTCATCACACTGAACATTGTGCTATATTTAATGATGCAAGTAAATTGAAAAGTAGCGTAAAATCTGGAAATATTTCTACCTTATAATCATTATTTCAGAATCTCAGCTGAATTTCTAGAATTAATTTAATGCCCCTTGTCTATGTTATGGGAACATTTTCAAGGTGATTCTTGGTGTACTTTTTTAACCTCCTATGAATAAAAGAAATCCTAATATAGTGTGTTAGAATGTCAGCTCCTTAGTTCTTGTCATTCAGTCTCCGTAAGATATAATAACCCAACCTCACCGCGAGACAGGGACCCCCTGGATTTCCCCCTAGAAGATAGCACGTCAGGTTCAGCAGAGAGTAGTCCAGAGGTAACCTCCATCAAGGTTGTTCCACGCTGTTTGTGGCCAGTCATGAGAAGACAAAGCAGAGTGGGAAGGAAGCCGGCATTCATCTCACAACATTCACATTTACATGAAGGTGTAATGAGCTTGCCTTGTGAGCAACAGTAACTTATTTCTCGTTTATGTAAATGGGTAAACAGATGTGTGTTTAGTGGTTTGGCCAATCTCTGCTCCCATCTCTGCTCCTACCATCTTCCTCTGGCTTCCACACTCCCTTTGCCCCTCTGTCCCAAGTTAAAGGAAGATACAGGGCATGAAAACCACACAAGGACGTCCATGGGTCAGCCCTGAAGAGGGCTCCTGTCACTTGCTCCCACACCGAACTCTCTAGAAGGCAGTCATGGTCAGCCAAGCCCTCAGAGAAGGCTGAGAGAAAGAATCCAGTGGTAAACCCTTAAGGAAGTGGAAATAAGTCTTGTTTCTGTCCCATGAGCCAGGAAATTATAATTAGAAGAAATTAAATTATACCTGATTGAAAGGAGTCTATTTTATAAGACTGTCTATTGTAGAGCCCATATCTAAATGTCACAGGCTCTTGAGAATCTCTCCTTTTATGGTTTTCAATTTTTTAGGACTTTGTGATTTTGTTTCTTTTAGCCTAAAAGTTCCTCTATCAAAATCATGCAAGGTTTCCATGTATCTAGTGGCACCCTGGGGGCATTCTAGAACTTAGTGCACATCTTCCAGATTTTGATCATTTTTCCCCTGCGTTGGCAGACAGAGGCAGCGTAAAATGCAAGTCCCGATACAACTATTAGAATCCTTAGATGCTAAAGATTCCTTAGAGTCACGCAGGCCTGGGAGAGAGCGGGCCACGGGCACCTGCTTGGGTGGCTCTCATTCCACCGCTCTTCTCCGCTCCGCTGCCGAGGAAAACTCCACACCCACAATATTTTAAATGTAATTAACTGATAAAAATTCTATTTTTTGTATAAAGTTTAAATTATTGAAAGTACCATCATTAATATGAGGATATCCGTAGTGCTTTCCTTAATATAAAATTATAAATCTTTATCAGGCCGTGTGCATGCAAGGGGGAAGGATGCAATGATCTCAGTTATTTTTCTTCTGTCTAGTTCAGTCACTCCAATTTCAAGTCTCGCTTTGGAAGTAATGTAATCACTTTCTTATAGGTTTTTTAGTAGTGTTGTTTTATAACCCTCAAAGGAAGTAAGCTGAATAGTGACCCCCAAAGAAACTGTGGATGTCCTAATCCCCAGAACCTGTGAATATGCTCCCCATGTGGCACATGTAATTAAGCTAAGGGTCTTGAGGTAAAGAGATTGTCCTAGATTCAGGTGGACTCAGTGAGCAGTGATTGGTCCCTATAAAAGGGAGGCGAGAAGGTCAAGGTTAGAGGGATGCGATAATGGGAGCGGAAGGGGGGTGATGGGCTTTGAAGGAGGGAGGAAGGGAAGAAGAGAGGAAGGGAGTAAGCCAAGAAATGCTAGCAGCTTCTGGAAGCAGAAAAGACAAGGAAACATTCGTTCAGAACCAGTACAGCTCTGCTAACACCTGAATTTTAGCCTTTAAGACACATTTTGGGGGTGCCTGAGTGGCTTAGTCAGTTAAGCATCTGCCTTTGGCTCAGGTCATGATCTCAAGGTCCTGGGATTGAGCCCAGTGTGTTGGGCTCTCTGCTCAGTGGGGAGTCTGCTTCTCCCTCTCTCTGTCTCTCCCCCAGTTGTGCGCTCGCTCGCTCGCTCTCTCTCTTGCTCATCCTCTCAAATAAATAAAAATAAAATCTTTTAAAAAAACCCCACATTTTGGACTTCTGACCTCCAGAATTAAAATAAATTTGTAAGCTGTTATAGCAGCTATAGGAAGCTAACGCACAAACCATTTCAAGCTAGCTTCTCTGAATATATATGATCTATTTATGACTATCTTTTAATTCTTCAGGTTGCTGTCTATAATTGACCTTTTTAAAATGTGACTTTGCCAGCTAGTCTCTCTCTTTTATCACCAATGGATGGACAAAAATAGCAAGAGGCAGTTTTGATAAATATAGTTGCATTGCTAGTGATTTAGATTGCGTTGCTTAAGGAGATTTTTACTTAATTCTGTAGGGGGAAGAGGAGAGGAAGTGATTCAAAGGGAATTTTCTTAAATGTTAAAAAGAGGTAAAAAGAAATTAGTTTGTATTTTCTGCTTCTGGGTGTTTATAAACTAAAAAAGTAGTTTATTTTTCTGCTTGTTGGTGATTTTTGGAGCTTTCGCAGCCATTTTGTGATCAGGAGGGGCTTCAGCTGACCCCTGATAGAGGCCATAGAGGAAAGCTGGAAATAATCTGGCTCTTTGGTATTTTGAACCACTCATTTAAGCAACTGTGAAGCTGCCCTAACTTGGGACTTCCTGATTCATGCCACTGAACAAACTTTTTGATACAACTAGGTATTTGTTGGTCATAACTTCAGACCTTGCAGCTGTAAGTGGGGAGAGGGGGTGCGGGAGGAAAGTAATTTTGAACAAGAGAAAGTGAAAGGAAAAAATTATGTAAATGATGCTAGAAATTTTGTAAAACTAGGAGGAAAATGAGTTTCAATAGCTTTAGTAAAATGAACCATTCTATTCATTTTTTGGTTTACATTTTCCTATTTCTTTTTACTTCCTTCAGAATGAAAGGGGTGACGTCTCATCTGATGTAAAATGCATCATCAGAATCACATGTGTGTCACTGTTATAGTGAACCGTGACTGTGGTCAGAGTTTCAGAGCAGTCCAGAGACAGTTTGAACCCTGTGGATCCAAAGGGCAATCAAGTCATGTTATATACACTATGTGAGAAATATTTCTTTTTTTTTTTCTTTAAGATTTTCTGTATTTATTTGACACAGAGGGAGGGAGAACAAGCAGGGGTGTGGCAGGCAGAAGGAGAGAGAGAAGCAGGGCTGAGCAGAGCCGACTCAGGGCCTTGATCCCAGGACCCTGGGACCATGATCCAGGCAGAAGGCAGACGCTTAACCCACTGAGCCACCCAGGCGTCCAAGAAATCTGTTTCTGTCAAAATTCTATTACAATACAGTAAGTAACAACAAAAAGTTTCCTGTGGCGTGTGAGAGCAGATCACATGCTTCTCTACCAATTCCACTTTCAGTGATTTCAGCTTGGTAGCTTGAAACTTGCTATGGTGGGAGTTTGCACAGCACAAAAATCAACAAACACTATTCATCTGAGTTCCCCTCCCCTGAGAGCCAGCTGTTACACATTCACAGCGCACCACTGGGAGCAATGACAGTAAAGACATAGTTTCTACCATCATTAATGATATTAATTTTAGTTACTTTGGGCAATGCTGTATTCCTAATCATAATGTAATGACATGATTAATATTTTAATTTGCTAAATCAATCTGCTCAAATTTACTGAATCGATCTACTAAGATTAATCGCTAATGCTAATGGTACATTGCAAGACTTAACTATCTGAAGCACTTTCAAACTTATTTTGTTTTACTTTTTCCTTTTCTATTATTTTATCTTTCTAGCATGAAGGGATTCTTTAGTTCTCCTGTTTCCCACGGTTCCAGGCCTTTAAGAGAGTTGTGCTAGGACTGTACACTATGCTGGATCTAACAAACAACGGCATTCTGGAAACTGCTGGGTTGCGTATTGTGGGTCATAACGCGTAACCCTGGATGGAGGCAGGATCTAATGGCCCTAATAATCTGGGCCTTGTTTGACACATATCATGAACTAAAAGTGCAGGAGACTAAATGAAATCAAATGTCCCTTTCAGTTGAGAAAAGAACAATGAGCCTAAATAAGTTAGGATTGATGAGTGGGCAATTCAATCACTTTCTGCCTTTGGGCAAGTCATTTTACCCTAAATGGAATTCTGGTTCTCACTTGTGAATCAAAAGGGGATTGAAATGAATGATTTAAAGTCATGCAAAATGACATGTTGCTCCCAGATGACTAAATCCAGGGGGTCTGAGGCCAATGCTTGCTTGACATATTGTAGAAATTCCCAGAAAAACACCCTAAAATAAAGGACATTTGATCCAGAGAGGGTGGAGTAAATTAACTAAAGAACAGTTTATTCATTCATTTATTTATTCGTTTTTCCATCCATCCATCCGTCCATCCATTCATCCATCCAGGTCTATGGGACAGACCCTGTGACATGTTAACTCTGGGCAGATACAGCACAGATATAAAGACGGACCAAACAAGAGAGGCAGAGTATAAATGTGTGTGTGCATATGTGCATTCACACTTATGTGGAGAGGTACTGAATGGTGATGGGAATAAATGTGTCCTATGTGCATTTCATGCATCCTATGGCAACCCCCCTTATTGTCTATAACTGTTCATTTCTTGCCTTTAACATTCCATTTCCACCATGAGATCTAGGAGGTGAGAGAAGAGGGAAAGAGAAACGTTTGGAACTGACCCCATCCAAGTGTTTCATTTCCCTCACTCCCTTCTCTCCTTCCCATTTGGCATCACCTGGGCATGCAAGGAGTTTTAGATGGCCTCGTACAGGCAGAGTACAGCGTCTTCAATCAATCTCATGTTGCCTTTGTCTTTTCACTTTCTCAGAAAAGCGAAGTCATTTCCCAAGGTTCTTGGGTGTGGGCCTTTGCCCTTGTACCTGTTGTGGAGGGATCCATAGTGGGAATGGGTTCTTGGTCTATTTACTATGATGCTGGATGGCTGCTTCTGAAGCTTAGTGGCTGGCTGGATCCGAAGCTCCGTGCACAAGGGTGCTGGTGAGATTCACCTGTGTCTACTATCCTGTCTCGAGCTTTGACTCGTCACCCTCAGTCTCTGTTATGATTTACTTCTCCGGGTGACGTCCTAAGAAACCAACTATAGTAACCAACCATGATCCTTCCCCAATATGCTCATGAACCATAGGATGTCCCTCAGCCTTTTCTAGTTTATCATACACCTCCATACACACGCAGGGCTTCCATCCGGAGTGGAGATTCTGGGGCTCTAATGCTGACAATTTGCTCTTCACCTCCCCTCTCCCCTTCGATTAGCTGACTGAGCCACCCAGGAGCCCCTCCTTCCCTGCTCCTTACTTTCCTCCTGCCTCCTGCTTCCCTACTCCACCTAAAAAGGCAAGAGGAGATCTAGTTCATATTACTAAATAAGTCAATATTTGAGCACACTTTTAGTAATTACCCATGTAATCGTAATGTGTCCGACGCTATTGCAGTAGAGTAAACTGATAATAATGATTAACATGTACCTGGCACAGTTCTAGATGGTTTGCATGAATGAACTAATATATTATTCACAACAGACAGTTGATGTGTATACCGTTATCATCCCCATTTTAATGAAGACACTGAAATGACTTGCCCAAGGACATACGAGTATGTAGAGGCAGAGGCAGGATTGAGATTCATGCTCCGAAGTCTACACTTCTCACTACCATTAGATGAAAAAGCTGCAGCATTAGTAAAATTTCACAAAGAATAAATAAATAGCAAAATGAAAAAGCACTCTAAGAAAGTAGGACATATTCAAAAGAGTACGATATTTGGTATCATTGGAACTTAGGTTGTGGGAACAAAATGTCCGAACATTAAGCTGGGAAGGGAATTTGGGGACAGATTCTTTACCATGGTGAAGAATTTAGGATATACCCTGGATATATTTAGTGACGGACATTTCAAAGATAAGTGGTATGGATGGAATATTTTTTTAAGGAGGGTTTGCCACACTCTGAAGAATGGACAAAACAGAAAAGAGAGTAGTGTTGAGGGATCATTTGAGAATATGCTTCTTGATTAATTCACTCAACAAATAGGCAATGGCCTATGCACCAGGAATTAATGTTACAGACCAGAGGAAATGGGTGGGTCATGGCACCCAGAGCTCAGAATTCAGAGAGGGTGGCAGAATGTCAGCAGATATGGTCAGCACAACGCATGTGCTCCTAGAGGCATCCCTGCAGTGCAGAGTTACTCTGCCATGCTTTTTTCTCCAAGAAAGAACAACAGAGCTTCCTGAGCTGGGCGCAAAGGCATGTTCAGTGGAAACTGAAAACACTTGAACACATTAGATTCCTTGAAGTTTGACAGTAAAATCATGGCTCCAACGTGCCTGATATGCAACTGTTCCATTTTTATTAGGAACTTGTAATAGATCAGTTACCTTGGTTGACCATGTTTGCTGTACGATGACGGAAATAGTCAGCAACCATTGCTTTAGAGTATTTGATTTACTCCCAAACAGAAAACAACACTTTAATTCAGTGGATTTTTAAGACTTCTAGAAGGCAGGCAGTACCAGGTATCAGTGGTGAACCGAGCCCTGTCCCTCCCCTCAGGGAGCATGCAGACATATCTTCATACACTTTGTTGCAGCTGAAACTGGTGGCATTACCTATCTGAATGGGTGGCCATTGGAAATGAATAACAGAAGGCAGTAAGCCCAAAGTCTAGAGAACTCAGGAGCACAGAGAATAGTGACATAAAGGATTTACAGATAGAGCAGAATAGCAAAGGACATCCTAAATAGCAATGCTTGATCTTCACTAAAGAAACTGTCTTAGCAGATGTGGAAATGGCAGGGTTTATTTTAAGACGAGAGACACTGAATCCCCAAATCGTGTGATGAGGAGAATGAGAATGACCCTTTCACTCCATGTGGTTTTGAATTTTCTCTATAACCTTCACTGACTTAAAGGAAATACTCTTCATACTACATACCAAGAAGTTCAGTCTTTCTTATGACACAGAAAGCATGGTGACATTTTAAAAACTCTGCTTTGATATTGGGATCTAAGGTGTCTGTTTCTAGAATTACAACCTGGCATACAGATTGTATATGCATCATTGGTATACAATTCCAAAATGTCAAAATACTTTTATTTTAAATACCACACTTGCTATAAAAGAATTACACTTAGTTAGGTGGCTCAAGGTTAAACTTGAAAGCAGAGGTTCTGTGAGACAGATAGTAGTTTTTCATTAAAAAATTGGCAGAGGTTTTAGTTGAGAAACGCGGTATCAGTCATTTTATGTGCTGTTATTTAACGAGCCAATGTACGTATTTGTTTTTGTTTTATAAACTACCTTATTGTCATACTCAAATAAAATACATTTTACAAAGTACCATGTCACTTTAATACAGATGAGATTTTCAGCGTTTTTTGTTTTTATCCCCTAGATTTATTGTTCTACCACACAAACTCAAAAAGATGGTGTCATTTTCTATAAAGATATTCTGACCTACTTGAAAGTCCCCCGAATCCCTGGCAGACGTTGATGTGTGCCCCTGCTTTAACCTGTGAGCTCTCCCGGCTCCGTGTTCTGTGTCCTTCACAAATGACCTCTGTTCTTCAATCACTTTAGACAAAATGACAGCAGGACCAGAATAGTTTAAGAAAATGTTGGTATAGCCAAAAGAGGACCTTTTTTTCTCTGCACAAAGTGAACAAATCAAAATGTAAAGAACACGGTAAATACAGAGGAAGTAGACTGATACTTGCAATTTGTAAAGGAGGGACTCCTCCTGAAAACGAGAGAGGGCTCTTTGGCGGCTGTCTCGTCGCTCTCGTCCAGCGTTGCCTCTGTTCCCCCGGCACGGGGCTGAGCTGTTGACATGGACTCACTCCCAACATTCCCTAGGAGAGGGGCCCTTGTATCGTCCTATTTTGAGGAGGAGACTGAGGCCGAGAGGGATGAGTAGCGTGATCCGCCAATGACCGAGGAGCGAGGACTCGAGCCAGAGTCCTCTGTGCCGCTCTGTCGAGCCTCTCTCCGCACCGAGAACCCACGGCACGCGTTTGCAACTTGCCTTCCACGCGCTAAAACACGACCGATCTGGTTGATGTGCTTTTCGGTGGTTTGGTGGCATCTCGCCTGAAACCTTCCACATTGGCTCCTCCGTCGACGACTACCTCCTTGGAAGCCTCCAGGCACCCAAATTCCCTCCCTTTCTTCTCATTTTACCAGTGACACAGTCCAATTCTCTCAGCACTTGGAGAGGAGCAATTCAATTTTCTAATTTTAGTTTTACCACAAGATACAAACAGTATGTAAGCTGAAGCATGCCAAAAGGTATTTTGTTTTTAAAAAGAAATTTCATTGAACTTTAATCGATAGAGCCAGGGAGATATTTTTAACAATAGGGTCTCCCCAGGCCTCCTGGCTTGCTCCTGGCCGTGGTGCAGAGAATGACGACTGGTTCACGGACTGGAAGGTTGGCCAGTGCGTACACAGGCCTAGCCTGATGCAAGCTTCGGGGAGAGAGAGGAACGTAGTCTTTCTAGGTGGTAAAAATAGTTCTTCCTTCATGTGATGGTTCAAATTTCCTTGTAAACCCGAAGCTATAAAACTCCTAGAAGAAAACATAGGGGAAAGCCTTCTTATTATTGATCTTGGCAATGACTTCTTGAATATGACACCACCAAAGCATAAATCTACAAATGGAACGACATCAAGCTAAATAGCTTCTGTAGCACAAAGGAAACAGTCAACAAAAGAAAAGGCAGTCAGCGAAACAGGAGGCAGTATTTGCAAAGCTATCCGATAAGGGGCTAATATCCAAAATATATATAATATATAATATATAATATGTTGTATGTAATATATATAAGGAACTCCTACAGCTCAGGTCGTGATCTCAGGGTTGTGAGGTCGAGCCCTGTGTGGGGAATCCATGTTCATCAGGGAGTCTGCTTGAGATTCTCTCTCTCCCTCTCCCTTCACCCTCCCCTCATGCACTCTCTCTAAAAATAAATCTTTTTTAAAAATGGACAAAAGACTTGAATAGACATTTATCCAAAAAAGACCTACACTGTTCAACAGGTACATGAAAAGTGATCACTTTAACTCATCCTCGGGGAAATGGGAATAAAAACCACAGCGGGATAAACCACCTCACTGTTAGGCTAGGTCTTACTGAAAGGTAACAAGCGTTGGCAAGTGTGTAGAGAAAGGGGAAAGCTGTATGCTGTCGATAGGGACAGAAAATGGTGTAGCTGCTATGAAAAACAATACGGAGGTTTCTCAAAACGTTGAAAGAGGGAAATCCTACCATATGTGACCATGTGGAGGAAACTTGAGGAATTAGGCTATGTGAAATAGACCTGACACAGAAGGACAAATACCAGATGAGTCCACTTCTAGGAGGAATCTCACATAGTCAAACCCATTGAAGTGAAAAGTAAAATGGTGGTTCCAGGGACTGGGGGGAATAGGGAGATGCTGCTCAATGGGCATAAAGTTTCAGTTACGCAAGACGAAGAGGTGTTGGCTATTCTTTCTTAAACGGCATTGAATCCTGTCAGCTGCTTGCTTAAAAACCATCTTTATTTTGCTCATGCCTGAAGTATCAGTCCAGACACAGTGGGCGCAGAAGGCGCCTTCCTGCCTCCCCGACACCATTACCGAACTAAGCACTGTCTCTTAACCATGTTGTACCCAATCCCTGTCTGCATGCCTTTGCTCAGTACGCTCTTGTCTTCCCATCTTGCAAGGCTCGTCAAGATCCTCCTCCCCGATAAAACCTGTCCTGTGGACTCCAGCCCATAATTATCCCTACTTCCTATATGCCGGGGCCTCTTCCCATATCCCCTTGGTGTGTGTACCCTTATTTTGCATTTAATCATGCACCACATTGAAATTGTATTAAATTTTTTTGTGAGTGTATTATTTTCAGAGCATAGAAGGAATCAATATCATTTAGCACATGCTATCTCATTTAATCCCTCATGATAACCCTGGGAATTAGCTATCCATTTACAAAAAGTAAACTAAGTCTTAGAAAGGCACGGTAACTTTCCAGCAGTCACAGAGTTTGAAAATGATGGAGCTCTGTACATGCAAATGATGGGTTTGAACCTCCATCTGCCTGATTGCAAACCCAAGCGGCTCTCCACAAAGGCACTGTGTCGGTAATCCATTCTTTCCACAAACTGCTAATATTAAAACATGAATCCAGGAAGTAAGTCATATTTTTCATCTTTTTTCCTACCCACTAATATCCCCACCTCTCCTTGACGTTCAGCACGGCACTATACCTAGTATAAGCTCTTCACTGTAATTTTTGCTTTAGTTTTATTTTAGGTGAAATTTGACTGAGAAGTATAAGAACTCATGACTTTAAAGAACTTTAATAAATCTGTATTTAATCCCTGCAAGATAAGTACGTAGCAAAATTATATGCTGATGTAAAAGGCACCCAATATTGCCATTGTAACAATTTCTTCTTAAAAATTGCTTCATGACATGAACTTCACCTGAATTAATCCTTTCCAAACGTCCTTAATTCTACTGATTTGGTTGAGTGCACTGAAGTTCACAGTACATTATCTAGTTCATGGAAAGTTCTTGTAAATTAATGCCATGTTTTGCATTTAACACCAGTGGTAAGCTGCAAATGATCTGTTTTTAACTCTGTCCCAACTCCTAAAACTGCTGGGCTTCTCAAGTCTATCAAGTTTCTTGCTTCTCGATTTGATTAATGCTTGTTATCCTAAAATATAAGTATCTCCTCTCTACCTATGGCAAAATTATACTGTTTTTAGCAGTATATAGAGATATGATAAAGGAAAGAGAAACTTTTATTTAAATACATATTTTGCTCCTTTTATGCACCCTTGGTTTAAAAAAAAACACTAATTTTAAAATTTTTAGGAAATTCCTTTAACTCTATGACAGGTGACAGAAGGTGGGAATGTTCAAAGCTATAGAACAAGGGATTATTTCTCTTTCATTTATTACACTTGAAAGTATCACTCACTCACTGCTGCGGTTAGGAACATACAATCCCTGGATAATAAAGGTTAAGTGTGCATAAATTCGAGATCTGCTTACAACTGACCTTTAGCTGTCTTGTTAGCATTTTTGACAGAAACTTAAAATAAGGTTATTCCATAAAATAACTTGATTCTCCATTCTCGAGTCCAGATTTTTTACTCTGCCAGCTAGACAGAGCCTTCAATATTTGTAATGAAACAACAAGACATCAAGATATGAACAAGGTGAGCAGGTCAGAGGAAAGACGCACGCGGCCCCAGTCCTCACTCTGCCACTGCTTGGAATGGGGTCCCAACATGTCACGGAGATTCTCTAGTCTTTATCGATTAAATTGTACAGACCCACCATCTTTTTGAATTTGAGTGAGCCCATCCATGAGTATAGTCAATATATTCACTTGTTCATAGAGCGCTGCGCAGGTCCTCCATTTGTACTTGTCATTGTCTCCCTAAGGTCTTGTGCATTGACTGTTAGTTTTATGACTCATTATCTTAAAGGGTTTGTTTTTCTTCATTTCTTGCTATTGTGAATATTAACAAATACTTTATATGTAGTTTTTAGTGGCATAAGGGAATGATATTTTTAATGCCCTGATCTTTTATGCAGCAATTTTTCTGAACTCTTACTAATTACGTTTGCAGATTCTCTCGGTGTTCTATGTAGATGGCTATATCATCCTCGAATAACAAGAGTCTTGTTTCTTCTTTGCCAATATTCATACATATTTTATTTTCCTCATTAGCTAGAAACTCCAGTACAATGTTGAAATAAAGACAACAGTCTCCTTGCCTCCTTTCTATCGTTTTCTCCATAATGAGAATGTTCCTAAAGTTTCCCCATAAAATAAGATAGTTGCTATAGGTTTTTCCTTAAAATTTTTATTTTTTGATGAATGATTTCATCAAATGCTTTATCGGCATCTAAGAAGATGATCTCGTTTTTCCTCCTTTGATCTAAAAATGTAAACACAGTATTGAAGTATCCTGGTATTATTATTATCCTGGTATATTGTATGGTATCTGCCATACAACCTACTTGGCCATAATTTTGAACATGCCACTGAACTCACTTTGACTAGTACTTCATTTTGATTTAGTGAGATTGGGCTAATCATAGTGGCAAGGTTATTCTGGCCTCTGATAGTGAGCTCTATCCGTTTCTTTCTTCCTCTGTTAAAGAATCTTTACAGGTGGGCTTTTTTATTTTTTTTTATTTTTTAAGGTTAGGTAATTTCAATTTGATTCAATTTTAACATGTTATTACTTCTATAAGGATTTTTCTTTGGTCTCTGATTTAAAAGTGTTTTTAGATTTCGAAATGTGTGGAGATTAAAAGTCTGACCATCCTTTCCTTCAGAAAATGTAACACATGTGACAGATATTTTGGAATTTCTTGAACTTACTTTGTGGCTTACTACTATTCAGTTTCCTAAGCAGTCCCTTGTACACTTGTAAAAAAATATGTTTTATCTAATTATTGAAAACAGAGTTTTATATAGGCCCAGTAAGTAGACCTTATGTCTAAAACTTGTCTAAATTCATAACCTCTTGGAAAAAGGTACAGCTGGAAGAACATCTCTCACCTTACACCAAGAAAAGTTACAAATGGATTCAGGATTTCAATATAAAGAAATCATAAAAATACTAGGAAAAAACATCATAAATTGTTTTCTTCATTGTTTCTATTCTTCTACAAAATGGGGGAAAATCTTTTTAATGATGACTCAAAATTCAGAACCCCACAAAAGATTAATGAATTCTAAAACAAACAGAAGTCTGCATTGCCATGCAGACAATTTTTTGAAACATTACATTTCAAAACATTTGAAATGTTATGGAAGTAACATACAAAAGTTGAATCTCTCTAACATAAATGAGCTAATTTATGAGCTAATTTATTGAACACTACATCTGAAACTAATGATGTACCATAAGTTGGCTAATGGAATTTTTTTAAAAAATGAATTTGGAGGGGAAATAAAGAACTGGAAAAAAAAAAAAGAGAAAATAAAACAAATGTCAGTGGGTACAAAAAAATGGCAAAGGATATGAAAATACGACTCACAGAAAAGGATAGACAAATGGCTTTCAAAAATATCTTTAAAAGGCTATCATTCGGGGCACCTGGGTGGCTCAGTGGGTTGAAGCCTCTGCCTTCGGCTCAGGTCATGAACCCAGGGTCCCAGGATCGAGCCCTACAACAGGCTCCCTGCTCCGCAGGGAGCCTGCTTCCTCCTCTCTCTCTGCCTGCCCCTCTGCCTACTTGTGATCTCTGCAAATAAATAAATAAAATCTTTAAAAAAAGGCTATTATGCTCACAGTAAGAGAAGTGGAACTTAAAACAACACCAAAATAATATTTACCTATAATATTGTAAAAAATAAACTGTGATAACGTTTTCTTTGAATGAAAATGGAAAACAGCTACTGTCATTTATTGTTGATGAAGAGTTAATTTAATACCACCCCATGAATCACCAGTTGGCAATTTCTGTCAAAATACACAGAGGGTATGTATAAAAAAATGTATACATATACTATATATATACATCCTCTGGAAAGCAATTTCTATTCTAGGAATTTATCCTGTATTGTATTTATTCTTTTTCTTTTTTAACCATACCTTTATTTTTCACTTTTCTCTGCCATTATATTTTGAATGTGATTCTTACAAACAAATTTATAACTGAAGTATATTTTTTCTTTTTCAACAATTTCTTAAGAGAATAATCTAATTTAATCTATTTATACTTAGGATGATTACTTTTATACTTGGGTTCATCCTACATATTGTCTCTTCTCTCATGTGTTTTTCTGTTTTCCAAACATCCAAGTGAGATGTTTGACCAGGCTTCTGTTGGGTCGATTCCTTCTATTACATTGTGTTCTCTTGGAAGTTAATTCTATTTCTGTTCTTTTGATGGGTGGTATCTTTGCATTATAATATGCTTAATTAATTTTGAAGTTAACCAACAACCTTATCTTTATCCCCATCAATGCAAGGACCTTACTTTGACTCGGATCACCTTCCTGTCATTGTCTGCACTTTCCCTCTCTCATATTGCAACTTCGCTTTGTAACCTCACCATAATGGATTTTTAAAAAAATTGTTATAGTTAATGCTTCTTTGGACTTCTCCATTTGTTATGCAGCAATTTTTCTGAGCTCTTACTAATTACGTTTGTAGATTCTCTGGGTATTCCATGTAGATAGCGAAATCATCCTCAAATGTTATCTTTTGCATCTCCTTTCTTTGTCCCATGTTCAGCATGTATAGTACATTTTATCCTTCAGTGAGGAAGATGATGTCTGGGTTTAAAACAAACAGAAAAAAAGCTCCATTGGTCAAATACATTTAGTTTGTCTTTATCTTGCATGTCAGTTTAGCTGAGTATGGTACTGAAGATTAATAATTATTGTTCCTTTAGCATGTCTAGGGGTTTTTACCATCTTGTGTGGCCTCTATTTTGTTAATGAGAAGTATAATTTCCAGCCTAATTTTGATCCTTTACATGTTACCTGTCTTTTATTTCTAGCTGCTTTTAAATATTTTCCTTGACTTTGGAGTTTTATAGTTTTTCTGAAAAATGGCCAGATTTGCATTTTTAGTCTGAAGATTCACATCTTTCTTCAATTATGAAAGATGCCCAGTCTCGATTTCTCAAAATACCTCCTTTCCTTGTCTATCTGGAACTCCCAGGGGTCGCATGGGAGTGGAAGCAAATCAGGTGGGGGCTTCCCTGTGCTGCGCTGGCTTTCCAGCTTCTGTGACCCAGATCCCTCCTCTTTTCAACTGTGGTCAATCTGTTTCCAACAACTGCATTCTGAGGTTAATGATGCTCTATATTCTTTGGAAACTTTATTTAGTTCTTTTCTAAAAATGAAATATTCTATGTTTTAAGCACTTTTAAAAATTATTTTTTTAAAAGATTTTATTTATTTATTTGAGAGACGCAGAGAGAACACATGCAGGCAGAGAGGGGCAGAGAGAGAGGGAGAAGCAGACTCCTGGCTGAGCAGGGAGCCCGATGCGGGGCTCGATCCCGGGACCTTGGGATCATAACCCAAGCTGAAGACAGATGCTTAACTGACTGAGCCACTCAGGCTCCCCCACTTTAAAAAATTCTTTTCAAGTTTTAATCTGTAAGTTCTAGGTGCTAGTTTCAGAGCTCATTCCCATGATCACTGGTCTATTTAGTCTTCTTATGATGACTCTATCACCATGACGGTGGAAAGTTGTAGCTGTTGTTGCATTTTCTGTGACAGCCCCATGCACCTAGCTCACGGGAGTATTAACTCTTTTCCATTTGCTTCGTCTGGGTCCCAGAAGTTTCCTTTCCGCTGTCTGAGAAATATATATCTATATATATGTATATGTATATAGTATATATACAGTATATATATATGTATACTTTTTTTTTGTTTTTACTTTAGATTTCCATTTGGGTCTGTTTCTCAGAGGAGATCTTTCCCATCAAGAGCTTTGTCACACATCAAGCTCTCTTTCTCTTTCCACAAGTTTTCTTTTTGTCTCCACAAACTCAAGGAGAGACTTTCTGGTTCCCTTCCCAAGGTGGGGCAGCCCCTGTAGGCCTCAGTCCAATGCAAGAGTCCCAGCTTACCCCCCTTCTCTTGCTAAATGCCCTGTTTTCCTGGACTCTGGAGACATTAAAACCTCAGTCCCAGTCTTGAGATGTGGTCTGTATCTGATACTCTCTTAAGTCACATGGCACCACCTCTGTGACTCTGAATTTGTCTGTATCTCTAGCATCTGAGGATTTCCTGACATTGACTTTGCATTGAACACATTTTGGTATTTTTTAGGCTTTGTAGAGCCTAAGGATCACATGAGTCTTGTCTGCCATCCTGTGTGAGGTCTCCTTTTTGAAATTAAAGAGCATTTTTCATGCTCAGAAGTCTTTTTGAGTCAAAGACTTCATGCATTAGTGTGTAATTTTAACTACTATCATTGAGAAAGCTTAAAATGACATTTTAAAGTTATTTATCATACTGTTATGTGTTTTTCATATATAACATCTACATGCACTTGAAAAATAAAAGTACATCTGTGTTTGAAATATGTTACATACACTATCCACAGACAGTGCTTAATACCTATGTAATTTGTAAGGCCTCTTGCAGGAACTCACCCACTTCCTCAAGGAAGAAGAGTGGACTTGAAGCTTTATTTTAGAAAATGGCATAAATCCAAATAAAGACATAATATATTAATAGATAATTATACTTTTTCAGATTAGCTTATGATTCTAAGCAAGGTCTTCGGTTCCTATGCTAGGAGCTGTAATAACAGATACTCCCATTATATTTCATTTGCTAATTGAAGCAAGGATATGGAAATTGTAAGAGTAAGTTTCTAATCTGAATTTTCAATGAAAATCATTAGCCTCATTGTGTTTCTGACTTTTCAGTATAGCATTACTACCTTACACATTTGTTATGGGGATAAAAAGTTATATATGATAGGCCGGTAAAGTTAGAATTTTATTGCTTTTGACCAAAGGTCATTGTAAGATTTAGAGATAATTTGTGAGTACTGTGTGATCTTTAAAAAGTTATAAAACATAAATTTTAAAAAGAGAGAGAGTTTCTGTGAGTGAAACTACTTGGTGCTTCTGGAGTTAACATCCAAATGGTCATCAATCAATATATTACTGTGTAATTTTACCTGATGTATCAAAATGGCCTTTGTTCTGTGTTCTACTTCAAAGAGCTTTCTTTTAATTCTGGATTTCTTACATAAATATTGAAGAATGATTCCCAAATTTCATAAAAGTTTTAAAACCACTATTTTTATAGTAACACTAAAGAATTATAAAGTGTAGTATGTCATTAAAACAAGTTATCCTAAGAGCAAAATGATTAATATAACTAAAAAAAAAAAAAGGTTTATTGCTGAATAAGCAGTAAAAATTACCTTTTGTAAATCTAAATGAACAAAAAAACACATTGATTTAGAAAAACTCTAAAGAAGTCACATGACAAATACACACACAAAGACAAATAAGGGATCTCCTCACTTACCTTTAAGTTTTGTTTTTTCATCTTGAACTATTTTCAACATCTAGAGTTTTGAAAAAAGAAGTCCTTGTATTATTACCAATATATTATTATGGGTACACATTAGTATGTTTATTTCTGATGATACTATGAAACCAGAAACTTTTCCTTCTAAAGTTTTAAAAAGTAAACAGAATAGCAAATTAATCCCTGAATGATTTGTAGTCAAATGAGGGTAAATAGAAGCACTAAGAAGCAAGCCATTCTGATTGTCTATGAAAATACTCATAAAGGGCACCTGGGTGGCTCAGTGGGTTAAGCCTCTGCCTTCAGCTCAGGTCATGATCTCAGGGTCCTGGGATCAAGCCCGCATCAGGCTCTCTGCTCAGCAGGGAGCCTACTTCCCCCTCTCTTTGTGCCTGCCTCTCTGCCTACTCGTGATCTCTGTCAGATAAATAAATAAAATCTTGAAAAAAAATACTCATAAAACTCATGAAATGTAAATAATCACTGTAGTCTTAATGGGGAAGACATAGCATTTTATTTGTAGAGTACACAAAGTTGTAGAAAACATAAATCTATGGAAACCTATATGCCCCATCATGCTACAGGGCCAGTGTTCACCACCAGGCTCTCTGTGCACTCTGCCATGGTCCCTGATCTCACCTTCAGAGATGCTCATTTGTTATCTGGCCATTGTGCCCTTTGCTGAGTCTGCCTCTCAAAGAGTTAGCATAGACGAAAGATCCAAAAGGTCAGAATTGAAATTCAACACATGCTTACTGAGTATTCACCTGTTATCTGGCCCTACCCTCACAGGCAATGACAACTCCCTGAACAACAGAACTTAAGAAACAGCAATGAATAAATGATAAAGGCCACGTAGCAAATCAAACGGTGGTAGACCATGGTAAGAGGGCCTCACTGAGCTGAACTCAAGATGAAAGGAGTTACCAGCAATGGAGAGTTCTGGAGAGAAGGGGACCAGTTCTTTCAAAGATACTCTCTAAGGAGCATTGGGTGAGGCTAGGCTGGTCAGGGGACAAAAGCGTCTTTCAGTGTCTCCAGAGAGCAGTGCTGTGGAAGGATGGTGTGAAGCAACGGGACCTGGGGACAGATTCGGGAGTCCCTGTTGAGACCTGAGTCAGGAGCAACCACAGGTCAGGACCCATGTGGAGAATGGAAATAGGAAGGCAAAAATGTAAACAAGGAAATGAGTTGGGAGGCTGTTGCAGTAATCAAAGAAAGGCAAGGTAAGGCTTAGACTAAGCTGGCAATCTGCAAAACGACAGGAAAGGAAGTGAGATCAGGATTTGCTTGGAGGTAGAATCAGTTGGATTACTGATGGGTTGAACATAGGATTTGAAGGGAGGAAATCAAGGATGACCCCCAGTGCTGGAGGTATGGTGTCAGGAGGCCAGAGTCAAGTGTGTTGTGTAATGAGAACAGAAAAGGGACAGGAGAGTCGGACAAAGTGAAGGTCACTGGTGACCTGGGAAGCATCACCTGCAGTGGCATGGTAGCAAAGTGGGCTGAAGAGGGAACGGGAGTGAGGACACATAGACAACTTAACTGTGGACACGTGAAATTGGGCAGTAGCTGTCAGGAGCTTATCAGAAACAAAGAAAAGTATGTCAAAGAGAACTCAGACATATTATTAAACAAAACACATGTGAAAGCTCTGGATTTTAAAGGAATGTAAGAAGGTTTCCCAAGTCCTAGACCACATTTGTCATCTGAAACAACATCACAATAGCAAGAGGAACCCAAGAAGATATACAAGCAGCAAATAAAGTTATGTACAAAAAAAATTTTGTCCTATAGTAAGTAGAGAAATATCTGTACTGTTTTGAGGAGTTTCTTACCTCAAAATATAGGGGCAAGTCATTATTCCCTTGTTTAAGGCAACAGATCTACAGTGGCAGCAGATATGCCAAAGAACAAATGGGTCAGAGGAAGAATTTACAGGGCAAGAATTGCCAGTAGAAAGGAGCTGCTGTGGTCCATGAGCTCAGAGTTAGAGACCTAGAGATGACCTTTTCTCAGTTTCTCTCCCTGGGTCTTTCATTCCGTTTCTCTGCCTCTCAGTTGCTCCTCCTTTTTTTCTCTCTTCCTTTATTCTTTCTTCCATTGCTTTTCTTTCTTTCTTTTCAAAACTTCAGAGAATAAGAATTACGTGTACTCTATATTTGTTGTTTTAAGACACATTGTGGAATGGGAGGGGCAAAAAAAACAAATGCAGGTTTCAGCTACTTAGAAAAGATACTGTTGGGGCACCTGGTTCAGTGGGTTAAGCCTCTGCCTTTGGCTCAGGTCATGATCCCAGGGTCCTTGGATTGAAACCCATGTCAGGCTCCCTGCTCAGTGGGGCATCTGCTTCTCCCTCTCCCTCTGCTCCTTGGCCTGTTTGTGCTCTCTTTCTCTCAAACAAATAAATCTTAAAAGAAAGATACTATTAAAACATAATGCCAGAGGGAGGAAGAAAGTAAAAGCACAGAAGACACAACAGACAAGCTGGTTATGGCGGTGTTGGTATTTGAATAGACTAGGACACCCTGCATTAGTCATGGTAAAGGGGATGGAGATGTGAGGATAAGTGGAATAGTCACCAGGAGAGCATAACAATGCTGAACCCCTACGTGCCTAACAATATAGCTTGAGAGGCAGTATCACATCCTGCAGCCAGAGAGCTTGGGTTCAGATCCCAGCAACACTTCTCTCTAGCTGAGAACTTAGGCAAGTTATTGAACCTCTCAGTGCCTCCATATTGATAACGGAGATACGCATAACACCCACCTTTTAGAGTTGTCATGAGGATGTGGGGGAAACCGGAGGGGGAGATGAACCATGAGAGCCTGTGGACTCTGAGAAACAAACTGAGGGTTTTGGAGGGGAGGGGTTGGGGGGGTTGGGTGAGCCTGGTGGTGGGTATTAAGGAGGGCACATAATGCACGGAGCACTGGCTGTGCATAAACAATGAATCTTGGAACACTGAAAAAAAATAAAGTTACAAAAAAAAGGATGAAATGAACTAATACACATAAGTATTTATAATAGTGTCTGGTATCATAAACAAGGCATGTTTTTCCTGTTGCTATTGTGGATGATCTTAGTATCTTAGTATCGTTGCCCCAAACCACACAAAGAAATAAATCAATAGAATTCCAAGGGAAAAAATGGCACGTCAGCAGTCTTGGTAGATTTTTAATTTGCTTCTCCAAGTGGTCTAAATTTATTTTTAAATATTTGACAAAGACATGAGATAGCAGTAATAAAATATTTAAACACGCTATCTTATCTTTCAAATCACTGCCCTCTCCCTCAAAAAAAGTGACCTACATTAAAAAAAAAACCTGCAAAACAGAAAGGAAAAAGTAAATGGAAAACAACAACCAAGGGCCAAAAAATAAGATGACAGAAGTTAAAGTAGACATAGTGATAAATGTGAATGACTTAATGTATTAAAATAAGAAGTCCTAGATCACATTAAAGTACAAAATTTAATAACTTGCTCATTATAGGACACAAATGTACAAGTGTGATGGTGGGCTAAAAGAAAGAGAATTAGAAAAACTTCAATAGTATAGACAAATATAATACAGGTGGCATTTATATTATTAAATTAGGCTATAAGGTAAAATTAGTGATAGCAACACTGTACCTTTCAGAGCTGAATGATGTAGCAATCTTTGTTAGTTGTACAAAATAGTGTTCTAAAATGTCTTCAGATACACAAAAATCCTTGAGAAGGCTGGCACTGGATATATATTGCATAAAATTTTACTATGAACAAAGTAAATTTTATAAATATACAAGGAATATAAAATTGTCCATATATAT
Organism: Martes martes; assembly: GCF_963455335.1. Classification (NCBI taxonomy): domain Eukaryota; kingdom Metazoa; phylum Chordata; class Mammalia; order Carnivora; family Mustelidae; genus Martes; species Martes martes. The sequence continues at coordinate 5,486,464 of NC_137893.1, read as the reverse complement.
CTCCCTCTGGGACTCATTTGCCAAACTCCAATTCCAAGAGGACGTCCAAACATTCAGCTCTTGACTCTTCATGGCCCCGATTGGCTGGGCAGTCCAGGAGCAGACTAGAGACAGACCTTCTGCTTGGCCGATGCAGGACATTTGACTCCCCCTACAGTAGACATTCGGAAATGTGGTGGGTGTGTTAACAGTTTCTCACACCCAGGGGGAGGCAGGCCTGTGGCGAGAGACTCCAAAAAGCTGAGGGAGAGCTAGAAGGTATAAAAACCTCCTAATGTAAAAGGCAGTTTCTCTAAGGTCTTGAGGGCTCCTCACTTAATTATAAGGTGGTAATTGAAAGTTGGGTGCATTCATAAAGACTGAAGACCTGGGGAATTTGCACCTCTCACTGGAAACGCTGCATCCTTTGCTCTGTAAATGGATTGTGCCCTCATCTGAGTCTGTTAGCTTCTTTCCACTCATGATCTCACCATCACTTCTGTCACCTTGCGGGTGGCAAGTCAGGTCATAGATACTCTAGACAGTGAAGGACCTGGGCTAGAACAGATCTCCTGCAGCTCGCAACACATCATGTCTTTTCTCAACCTCAGAGGTTTCTTTTCCATTCACTGTTGATGCTGGGTGGTTTTCCAAAGATCAGGACAAGAAGTTGTGGAGGTGTTATTGAGGGTGAAGGGTATAACAATGGAAAAGTGACATATCTCTGTTCCCAAACGAAGCAGCTGAGAGAGATTGGGATATTTTGATTTTGAGGTGACTTGAGAGCACCAACATTCTCCTTGTCATGCAGGATCCAGGGAACATTCACAGAACCGTATTTTATCCCTCACTCTCATACTTGCCAGGTCCTGAAAAGACACATTTCACAAGAATATACTGTGTGCCATTCCTATTAGATCCTTGTTAGAAATTCAGATGCTGATCTCTTTTCAACTTTTTCTTCTTTTTTATTCTATTCTTGCATATATCTTTTCGACATACATACAGTGGACTTCTTGAATCCTTTTTCGTATTGCATTTGTGCCAAATGTTAAAATATTAACCAAAGAACCCCAAAACCAATACCAATGTTGATTATTGATTATTTATTATTCCAATCTGTTAAAATGTAAAGGTCAATGATTGTAACCCCATTGCTAATGGAATTAAGACATGATGATGTACTTCAGGTTGTTAGATGAGTTGCTTAATGAAAAATCTTCCCAAAGTCCTGAAGAACGTCTTCCTCCTAAGTCGGTGACAGCCTCATGGTGGTCTGGCCATGCTTCACCCCATTGTTGTCTTCACATGGCATTTCTTCTCTCTCCTTTCAGGTAGAAATTGAGAAGCTGGATTACCATCATTATCTGCCTCTGTTTTTTGATGGGCTCTGTGAAATGACATTTCCCTATGAGTTTTTTGCTCGGCAAGGAATCCACGACATGCTGGAACACGGGGGGAACAAGATTCTTCCTGTCATTCCACAGCTCATTATCCCGATAAAAAGTAAGTGAACAGGTGAAAAAGCATCATTCAGTTTAGAAGGTGCTGCTTTTTGACAACTCGCTAATTAAGCAATAAAACACAACAGACTGAGGCTATCCCCAGGTTTTGTGGGAATTTTATAGGATGACATACTGGGCCAGACATCCCAAATCTAGTCTATCCCGTTACTGATACCACACTGAAGTTTCACCATATAAATAAACTAAATTGCATGGGGTTTATAGTAATTTAAAATGCTTCCCAGTAATGGTGCGAGCATTAACGTTAATTTATACATGCACAAGTGTGTGTGTATTCCACACCATCACTAACTTATAAGTTCTTTTCAGATGACATCCCTAATTCCTAAATTACAGTGTAAACCCAATTATCTTTAGGATCTTTCAGGTAGTAGGATTCATAATTTAAAGAAAAAGGTCTGAAATGGGGAAAAATAATGTTGCCAAATGCTTGATTTTTTTTTTTTTTTTTTGGTCTGTCTTAGGTTACCTGAGGAAACTCTAGAATAACCATGTCATTGACTTTTGTTTCTTTTGTTAATAAAATGAAATGCTTTCTTCCTATGGCATGAATCTTTCTTCAGGCATGAATCTCTTTGGACTAGTCTGAAAGCAACCCCTTCCAAAGCGTTTCTGGGATTTTCATTTGCCAGTGAGACGGTCTACAATGACGCCCCAAGAAGCGTTTAGGGAGTCATTGGGTCCAGTCATCTGGGTGCAGCCTCCTCCTTTCAGTCCACAGCTGCTGCTGACCCTCATAACAGGGCCACCTTTTGGGGACAAGGCTCTAGGAGGGGATGGCAGCCTCCCTCAAGTTGGGAATGGCCAGGCCTAGGCCCTCGCCACCCACCATCACACCCCAGGCTCTGTCCATGCCAGAGTTGCCCATCGACGCTGTGCTGCTGGAAAGCAGAGGGGTGGCACTGAGCACCTCCTGGGCAGGGACATCCCATCCTTTCCCAGCTGCCCTAGGCCTTGGGTCTTCTTCCCCCACCGCAGGCTCTGCCTCACTCCCTCATCCAGGGTGAACCCCTTCCTGTGATGATTGACTGGACACCTGCTCAGTCTCCTGGGATGTGGGGGAACCTCACTCTCACTGTCTGGGAACTACCCTTGCCATGTGCTTTGACCAAAACAAGAACAAAACAGTTTAACATTGGGTCCTTTCCCACTGCCTGGATTATTTCATCTTATCTGTGGTGACCTTTTTATTGAAATGAATGAATGATTATTAGAATTCTAGATTTTTGGCCTTTCTGCTGTCACTGTTTATACTGAATCAACTCTGAAACTTGCTCTCATCTTTTTGAGATTTTTTTTTTGGTAAGAGATCTGTAACTGACCGCTCCAGATTTCCACCAAGACATAGAAGTAAAACCGATAAAAAGACAGGCTCCCTTCTGTGCAAAGTCACACGGGAAGAGAAATGACACCTTAGAGTGGCTTCCTCGCCCCTCATGCATCAGCTGAATGATGATCTTTGAAGTGCTTCAGGAAGGACATATAATGCTGAGTGGCAGGAATGTCCTTTCCGAATGTGATTTATTCTAACAGCTCACGATTTTTGAATATGTTAAATTCTAGCAGAAATGCTACATTTTCTAAAGAATGATGTACAAGTTTTATTGACAAATAAAAAGGCCCAGAACATTCTCCCCAGGAACCATCTTTAGAGGACACGATCCTTTTTCTCCTGCGCCCAGCAGAATAGCAACAACATCCAGAAGTCTGTTCTTGAAAAAAACCTGTTGTTGTTAGGCTCAGTGTCTTCTCGGGACTTTTTCACTTGTATCTCCATTGAAAACACCGAAGGGCAGAAAGAGAGTTTCTAAGTAATATTTTGATTATACTGTTTACAGTTAATACGTACCAAAGTAGAGCATTGCAGACCCAGGTGAATTGATTTTCAACTTTGATCTGTATTTCAAAGATATTTAAATGAGTTAAGAGAAGTGATGTGTTCTAAGGACAAAATTTACAGTACACACATACTAGAGGTAATTTGCTCACAAGTGAAAACATTATTAAGAACTCCGTAAACATGTTTTGTCAGGTAAAATTAACTACGAATTTGATAATTTAAGCTTCCAAAGGCAATGAGAGTTTATTTTGGTAGATATCATTGCTTTCCTTCCTGGGCTTCTGCTGTTACATACTGATCCTGAATCTAACTTGGTTTGCTTCTCAATCTACTTACATCACTAAAAGCCAAATTTTTCTCAGGAAGAAATACTGATTATGCAAGATCATGCACAGTCCCAGCACAGGGTGAAAAACATTACGTGCATCCCGTCAATCTTTCAGGTGAATTCTGGATTGAGGCTAATTGATCTGGAAGCAGGCTGATGTGCATAATTGGCATAACACAGCATGTGTAGCTGATTTTGCAAGCTGTACTATTAGTATAATTTTGAGTATCTCCAAGGGCAAAAATTAACCTTACCATCACCAGCCAGCAGTTTTTAAATAGTTTTCCTCAAATTCTAACTAATATCTGTACCAGTAAAGCAAAATACGTGCACTCCCCACAAGGATAAGAATGGGACTGAGGTGCCTCTCTAATTCTAGAGTCTGGGGTTGACATCAGCTAATTATAAGGCTGATCGTTCTGATAGGAAGAATGGACACATTCAGTGTCTCTAGGCTTTCTCAAATGAAAACAGGTTAGAAGGCACTTTCTTTCTCCTGTCTTTTGTTCAAGACCCCAAGTGAGGTCATTCAGTGATGACCAGAGGAGTGTGCATCTAATACCTCATTCTGTTTCTGCCACTCTGTGGTGGTTACGGTTGCTCCCTTTTCCTCCCACTTTTTGACTTCTACCTTCTTGGGTTATTCTGGGTCAGAAGCTTCAAAAAGTACTGATATAAAGGAGTCAGGGTTGACCATGGAGCACTGATTGCTGACAGCAACAGCGGAACTTTGTAGGGCAAGGATGAGATGAACCGTCTCAGCCAGCTGAACTATGGGATGTAGATTTCCATTTACTCCATCTGGTCACAAAAACGCACACGCATCGGAATCCATCAGAGCAATACCAGGAAGGAGCCTCTAGAAATTCTGCATTTTAAACTTAGAGATTCCAGTAATGACCAGGAGGACAAAGAGAAGCCAAGAGCAGCCCCAGGCACTGGGTTTGGGAATCTCTGTCTTCAGCAGCAGCAAGAGCAATTACCTTGAACGCCAGCACATGGGGCCATTCCTAAAAGGCTACACACAAGGAAGGAAGTATCTTGGACAATGAGAGGAAGAGAATACCTCAACAACATTTAGTTCAGGAGCCAGAAGAAATCCATAGGAACTGATTGGACATCCTCCAGATGCAGGAAGATATGCATCTAGGAGACAGAGGCCAAAACCCACAAGAGGGGGGCAAAGCTACACACAAAGAAATAAAGTAACTGGGGTTAAGAATGTTACCAACAGTAAATTCCAGACAATAGTGAGCATTGGAAGAGAACCACCTTGGGTACGTTTCATTCCATTCACATGAGTAGAAGACCTGATGTACGTAACTGCATGAACATTTGTTGGAAAAAAAAAAAAGAACTTCTAAGTTAAATGCCCACCTGTCTCACACAAGAAGTTACTGAGACTGTGCTCCAACTCTCAGGAGGGAAAGCCAAGTTAAGGACCCTGAAATAAGGATGTCCTAGTATGAAAAACAGTTGATATTAAAAGCCACTAAATCTAGAGTTAAGTTGAAAGAGTTGATGGAAAAGAGTTTCAAAACTGCATGAAGTCTCAAGTAATTATTTTGGAGTAATGTGTCTAAAAATCCAAGGAAATTGAGTATAAGCCTTCTAAATGATGGAAAAGATCAAAGTAGTTAAAACAGAGCCTACATATTAAAAGGACAAAAACTGGGCAGACAGTAAGGAGGTGCTAAGTGTCAAAAGCATAAAATAAGGTGAAAAACATGAAATCAAATATATTAGTTGTGAAAATCAACTTTCAATTTAGTTTGTGGAAAAAAACCTGAATATAAACTCTATATAAAACTAAATAGTACTTGAATAGTTTAAAAATAAATAATATATTAGGATGAATGAGAAAAAAGAAGGAAGGAATAGTTACTTTAATTGTAGAAAGGTAGAATTTAATGTAAAAAATTTCACAGGTAGAGAGGATCAATTTATCTCGATAAAAATGTTCTAGGTAAAAATGTAACCATATGAGCCTTGGTTCCTGAAAAAACCACAGCATCCTGTTTAAAACAACAAACAGCTACTTAAATTAGTGGGTGTTTTTGCCTGTGGAAGAAGAGTAACCCTCTTGGCCCTGAGACTGTTTGATGCTGGTCCTTTATCCACTGTCTGACCTTCAGCTCCTAGATCTACAATGTTTAACAATCCAAGTGGACACCCTGCCTCTAACACACCATGTCCCAAACTTCTGCGTGTGTATGAATCAACTGCAAGTGTGTCTGAATCACCTGGTGAAATGCAGGTCCCACACAGCAGCTGTGAGATGGGTCTGGGGACTGGATTTCTAAGAAGCCCCCAATTGATGCTGCTGCTGCTGCTGCTGCTACAGAGTCAAGGCAAAGCTGATCAGGGCCAAGATGACACTTGATACCCCAGATCCTCCCACAGGATGCTGGGAATGAGAACAAGGTAGGGAATGAGCTGATAGAAACAGATGAATGATCATCTTCTATCGTACATTTAGGGTAAGGTATCAAGAGATGTTGCTTCTTTCATGCTGTGAATAACTAGAAAAATATACCGTTAAGCTTTTAGGCCTTAAAAGTAACCATTAGTTGGTTAAAATAGATGGTTATCATATGAAGTAGTAGGGAAAGAAAAATGAAAAATTAAGTTAAAGCAATAACTTAAAAAAAAGCCAAGGTAGAATGTAAATATATATATTAAAAAAACAATAAGATGGCAAAAAGAAACCCAAATAATTTGTTATGATTACAGATAAATGGGAGAAATGATCACAAGAAAAAAGTCTTGGTTTGGGAACTTCTTTGAGAAGTTTTTCCTACTGTCTGATTGTTCCCAACCATATGGTTTTGTTGGAGACTGCCAGTTACCAAGTAATGATCAAAATTTAGTTCTCACAATAAAAGCAAAAATAAACAAGTGGGACTATATCAAACTAAAAAGCTTCTGCACAGCAAAGGAGACCATAAACAAAATGGAAAAAGTAACCTACTGAATGGGAGAAAATATTTGCAAATCATGTATCTGATAAGGGGTTAATATCCAAAATATATAAAGAACTCCTACAACTCAATAACAAAAAACAGATCCAATTTAAAAAATGAACAGAGGATTTGAATAGATATTTTCCAAAGAAAACATACAGATGGCCTATTACCCCGCCAAGAAAAATGAGGAAATCTTACCGTTTTTGACAACATGGATGGACCTCAAGGGCTTTATGCTAAGTGGAAGTAAGTCAGGGAAAAACAAACATCATATAATCTCATATATGGAATCTTAAGAAATTAAAACAAAACAAAGCAAAAAAGTTCATAGATAACAGAGAATAGATTGGTGGTTGCCAGAGGTTAGGTGTTGAGAGTGGGAGAAATGGGCGAAGGTCAAAAGGTACACGCCTTCAGTTATAAAATAAACATATAAAATAATAATTATATATATATAAATATATAAAAATATTAAGTCATGGGGATGTAATGTACATCATATTGACTATCATTAATAATACCGTGTTGATATTTAAAATCTGCTAAGAGAGTAGATATTAAAAGCACTCATCAAAAGAAAAACATTTTTTTGTAACTATACGTGGTGACAGATGTTAACTAGGCTTATGGTAGTAATCATTTTACAATTTATCCTAATCACCAAATCATTTCATTGTATGCCTGAAGCCAATATAATGTTGTATGTCACTTACAACTCAATTTTTAAAAATTTAGCTCTCTTTCACAAACTTATCTTCGTTCCCCCTCCATCCTTACAATAGTTATATCACAATTTTGATCAGATTAATAATCTGTTGTTAAACTATTGTGATCACATCAGTCCTACTCACTGCAAGTCACACACCTACTATGATTACATTTCTTTTCTTAGACAACTTGTTTTGCTTAGTATTGATAATTGTCTCTCATTTAGTTTGCTTAATTTGTGCATGCTTACTTTTTTTTTTTTTCAAAAAGATTAAGATCTAGCAAACAAATGTTATTTTTCAAATGTTCAGAGCATCGGGTAACCCATCAATTTTCTTTCTTTTTCTGGAGACTTGGGTCCTTCCACTCTCATCTTTCTCCGTTGTGGCCCCAGTGACCCAACACTATTGATATTCCTCTCTCAGATTTACTATCTTTTTTCCTTAGCTGTTTGTCTTGTTTTCTTTATCATTTTTATAGTGCACATTTTCCAGTAGTTTCCTGTAAGTACAAGAGAAGTTTAGTTTTAATCCTTGCTTGTCTGGGAATCCTTCCATCACACTCGATTATTAGTTTGACTATGTGGAAAATAATGTTCATTTGGAATTTTGAGGTCTTGTCTCCATTGTCTCCCAAGTTCTTACCTTGCTTTAAACACCTTGATGTTATAGGAGTTTTCAGCCATTTGCCTGTGGCGTGTTTCTCCCAATCTCTGACAGCTTTCTGGATATTCTCCTTATTTCTGGTGATGTGAAATTTCATGTCAATATGCTTTGATGTGGCTGTGTGTTCCTTCATTGTACTGGGAAATGTCAGTTGAGAGAAATAGGTCTTTCAATACCAGAAACCATGCATGTATTCTTCCTGCAATAATGTTCTCCCTCTATTTTATTTCTCTGTAATTCCTTTATATATATACACACACACACTCATATATATATGAGTGTGTGTGTGTGTATATATATATAATTTATATGTGTTTGTATATATACACATATATAACATACACATTTATATACATATAAATACACATATATAATTTATATACATATAAATTATATGTAATTATTATATATAAATATATATGATGTATAAATTATATATATAAAATTATCTTGTGGGTTGATTCTCTAATTTCTTTATCTTTTTGCTCCAATTTCCTGATTCTGCTTAGTTCTATTTTCTGGGAAATTTCCTTAACATCATCTTCCAAAACTTTCATTGAATATTTTGTTAGGTACCGTAATTTACTTTTATTCTGATTATTGCTTCTTAATATTGTTTTGTTCTCCTCTTTATGAATCCATTATGTTCATTCTCCTATCTGTCTCCAAATGTTTATTATAGATTTGCAGGGTCTGGTATTTGGTTAGCGGTTTTTTGCTTCTTACCTTATTACATTCTTTATTCATTCTGCAACAATAAACTTTCTCTTTACTAGCTATTAAGACTCTTAATCCTACATACAGATCAACAGTACAGATCAACTGGCTAAGAGCATAAACTGTGGAATCAGACCAGCCAGCTTCAAATCTGACTGTACCATTTAGGAGCCATTGGACCTAGGGCAAGTTGCTTTACTCCATGTGACACTGTTGCTTGATCTATAAAATGGGGATAATATTATTATTATTAATATTATATGACATTCCAACTCATTTTATGAAGCTAGCATAGCCTTGATAGAAATAAGTTCATCATAAGACATTACAAGAAGGAATCTTCCAGGATAATCCCATCCAGGAACATCAATGAAAAATTTCTAAACAAAATTGCTAGAGAACCAAATCCATCAATATATAAAAATTATAGCATCTCGTGGCAAAGTTGGTTTTATTACAGGAACATTAGAGTGGCTTACCATTAGAAAAATCAATTAATGCAATTTACATTAGTATGTTAAAGGGTAAAAACTACATGATCATTTCAAATGATGGCAAAATGCATTTGATAAAATCTAATACCTATTTGTGTTTTTTTTTTAAGATTTTATTTATTTGAGAGAGAGAGATAGGGAGAGCCCATGTGGAGAGTAAAAAGGAGAAGCAGACTCCCCTGCTAAACAAGGAGCCCAACATGGGACCCAATCCCAGGACCCTGGGATCAAGACTTGAGCTGAACACAGATACTTAACCAACTGAGTTACCCACCCCCCCAATATGTGCTTTTAAACAAACTAAGAATAGAAGAAAATTCTCCTTAATATGATAAAGGGAATTTTATCAATCAGAACAGTCTAGGTTATGTTGAAATAACAACCAGTCTCCAAAATCAAAAGCTTAGGACATAAAACTATAAGTGACTTAGAATGAAGGTCTGCTTCTTCCATGGGCTAAGTGCTTATTGCAGGTTGGCAGGGGGGCTTGTTCACAGCAGTCGCTTAGGGGCCCAGCCTGACAGATGTCACTGCTGACAGGACCAGAAGAAACAAGAGTCCCCAAGGATCTCTTTCTGGGGATGAAGTGCTCCATCCTGGAAGTAACATATTTCATTTCTATTCATTACTCATTGGCCAGATCTAGTCCAGGGTCCATCTAACCTCATCAAGCCAGCAAGTACAATCATACCATGGACATTATGAATAAGATATTTTAAAGTCTCTGGGTTCTGTTATATTCTTTTGAAGAGTATTTATTCTGACAGTTGAACAGTTCAACACAAACTTCAAACTTTGTCTCCCTGTGGTGGACAGCAACCAGAGTTCTTCCATCTCCCAGATTTGGCTCATCATCTGGGACTGCTGAGATCTCTTCCATGTGTATAACCCTTAGGGGTTATCTAAAACTGGGTTTTCATGCATGTTTTTTAGTTTACCTGCTCTTTGGGTCTCTTTCTTCCAGGATTACCACTCCTCCCAACCCCCACCCACTACTTTTCTACTTGCTGTGCCATTCCAAAAGTCTCATCTTTGACATCTCAAGCCAGTATTCCTGCTACTATTTTGTTGCCCATGGCAAAACACCCTAGCTCTTAGGGGCACAAAGCTTTCAACTCACAAATCTTAACTGATACACTTCCCTTTCAAGGACATACTCCCCTCTGCTTTCAGCTTATTTTAAATTCTCTGGTATGACCTTCAAGGATTCCTTTCAAGAAATCCTTTCAGTCTGGCTGCAGATTGTCTTTGACCTTATCTCTTATTACAGTTGACCCTTAAACAATGCAGAGTTTAGAGACACCAGCCCCCTGCATAGTTGAAAATCCGGGTATACCTTTGACTCCCTTAAAATTTAACTATCATCAGTTTACTGTTGACTGGAAGACTTATTAGTAGCATAAACACTCAATTACCATGTATTCTTTATGCTATAAGGATTATATACTATAGTCTTTTAATAAAGTAAGCTAGGGAAAAAATGTTAAGAAAATTATAAGGAAAAGAAAATATATTTATAGTGCTATATTGTATTTATTGAAAAAATCTGCATATAAGTGGACCCTTGCTGTTAGTGTTGTTCAAAGGTCAACTGTATTTCCCTTTGTATGCTCTGTTAGCTATAGCCAAACTAAATGTGCTATAAAATTTCTTTTCTGGTTCTGTACCTTTGCTTTCTTTTAAGAATGCCCACTCTCACATCCCCCAGGGCCTCAGTGGTAAGGGACCTTCAAAGCTCAGCTCCAATAGGAATTGTTCCTTGAAGCCTCTTCTGTTTCTTCTCTCCCTGCTTACCCTAAACTCCAGCCCTCTCCCTACCCCACTTTTCCTCTCCCACAGAATTTTATATCTTCCTTTGTTGTGTCACTTAGAACATAATGTTAGTAAGTAATATATTCCCAACATCATCTAATGGACTTGCTAGTACATCGTCAATTCATCAAAATACTTAAAAAATTAATTTGATTGGATGCATAACTGCCATCCATAAGAAAATTTATATAGATGTCATAATCAAGTATAAAGTGGCCATTTGGGGTTGCCACTATAACGTATATCATACAAAAACTGTTTTGTAAGAATCCCTGACATGAAACAGCAAATAAAGAGAATAATGACATAATGCTTTCCATTTACTAGAGAAGTTATGTGAGTGGTGAAAGTAATTTTTCATTTATTCATCTTACGTTCTCTCATGTGATTCTTTCTGTTTGTAAGCAGAAACATGTATTTGTGAGATGGTTTACTAGGAGGCAAGTTGACTCCAGCTGCTAAAGAATTACAGAAATACCACCGATCTACAAATAGACAGCACATAAGACAGTGGCCTCATTAGGAGAGCTCTAATGAGTTGAGGTACCCCAGCTATAAAGGATAAACATGCAGACACAATTAAAGGAACTTACTATTTAAGTAGCAATAACATTTTAAAAAGCAAGATATTCTTGTTAAAGAATACTCAATGGAAAAAATATACCAAGTAAAGATAAAACATGAGAATCCACATCACAATATAAAAAATTGTTCTGAGAATTCTGTTTAATTAGAAAGGAGCAGGTACAACTGAAATGCATTACTCTTTGTGATCTGATAACTTTACTTAAATACCTTGAAATTATCCAGGCAAATTATTTTTAAAGTGATAATTATAACTATAAAAGAGTAATGATGTTTAACAAAAAATAAAATACCTAGTTCTGAAAATATGGGAAAGAGATGTATTAGGATTATTTTGATTACTAAATCCAAAAAAACCCAAAAAACAAAAAACAAACAAACAAAAAAGATTCAAATTGTCAGTCAGGTTTGCTTGATGATTCCTATAAATGAACAATCCAGAGATGGGTCTCATTTCAAGCATGGTTTAATCTGGTGGCTCAACACTGTCACTCTCTGTTTTGTTTTATGCAAGATGTCTTAAAGCTGGCTCCCTTCTTGGCCTCTGAATGTTCCAAGTAGGTCCAGGGACTACATGCTTGCTTACTTACTTACATATACCTGTAAGAAGGAAAAAGTGTCATTGTCCCTGAATTTATCATACCACGTGCCAGTCTTGAACTCGGACTACATGCTTGCTTACTTATTTAAGCATACCTGTAAGAAGGAAAAAGTGTCATTGTCCCTGAATTTATTATACCACATGCCAGTGGTATAATAAATTGTGGTCGGGGTGATGGAACACACTGGCCAGTTTAACCTAGGTCATGCAATCATAGTACAGGTTAAGGGAAAGGAGAAGTTAGCTTCCCTAAATAACATGAATTCTGTCGGAGACATTTACTGAGCACCAAATATCTAACAGCTCCCCAGCATTTCTATTATGCAGTTCTGTGGAAGCATGGGACTAACTTTGCCAAAGGGCCGTGAATGGGAAGAGGTGTGTGTTCCCTCCAAACTAAGCTTTTCAGAGCCAATGCACTGTCCTCCTACTCTCTCTTCTCCCCACCCTGTGTTAACCTGAATTGGATGTCTACCATGAATGTGAAATGGTCCTTTTCTGAGTGAAGCCAATGAGACATTAGGGTTAGTCTATTATTGTAGCAAACCTAGGCTATACTGACCAATCCAGATTCCCAAATGAGAACCCATAGCAATCAAGAGGAATGAAATCTGGAATCTTATAACTTAAAATATAATGAGGACGTCCCCTCCATCTTGTGATCTTTCAGTAGCTGATGCTAAAGACCACCTCTCTCTGTCCTTTTGGAGGGTTAATGGGGCCACTGGAAAGGGACCTGGCCTTTGCTTCTACCGTACACTCCACCACTTTGTGCAAATAGTCCAACCCCTTGAGCTCAAGAGATGAGTCTGCATCTCCAGAATAATGAAGTCAATCATATCTCAGAGAGTTGTGATCGTTATGTGATCACATATGTGGAAATGCCCAGGCCAGGTGAGAAGCAGGCTCTTAACAACTGGTGAGTGCTGTGTTGAATATGAGAAGTTATAGTCAGGTGGGGTTACAAATTCCAGCTGTCTGATGATTGCTGTTCTTCTTTCTTTCCTCTCTACCCATTTCTCTCACACTATCTGTTAACCTTACTGCCCTTATTTCTCCATTTAAAAAATCCTGCCATGAAACTAGTGTTGCTCTACAAGAATTCCTGTCCAGAAATAATGTATTAAGTAGATGCAAGGATGATAGCCAGGGGTCAGCCAGCCCCAGAAATATTTGGATAGTTAGCTGGTCACTTACCAGAAAAAGGATTCCTTCTGGGCCTAGGATGTGGGGTAGAAATCAGGCCCAGCCCTTTCTAAACAGGGAAAATGAGTCCAAGAGATGCAAAACGAAGATGAGTGCTACCAGAGCTAATGGGAATGGGACATATGACTGTCTGTGCCAAAAACACAGTTGAATAAAACTGGTAAAGACCTAAAAATAGCAAATTACATTCTCAAACCAAATTCACTGTGTATTGGCTGTCCATTTACCTTTCTCAAATAAGCAAAGGTCATCAATTTTCCAGTACAGTGTGATGGTTAAGAGCAGAGTCTCTAAAGTCAGACTATTTGGTCAAAATCCTAACTCTACCACTTACCAGCTCTCAGACAAGTGAACCACTTTGAGGCTCAGTTTATAAAATTAGCAGAAGAATGGCACCCAACCTATAGGTTATTTCAGTGATTAAATGAGCTAATACATTCCAAGCCCTTAGCAGAGCACACAGTGTAAGTGTCATAAATGTTATCATCACCATCATCACCATTCTCTGTCTTGATTAGGGCAACAGTTTTTAGTCACCAATGCTAAAACTTCATCTGGCAATCTTAATCCTTCCCCACAAGGGCTGAGTTCTAGTCAGGGAATAGTGCTACTACAGAGTGTTGCTTACTTTCTCAGAAGATGCCAGAAAACTGAGCTCCATCACCATGACTCATTCCTTAAGAGCAAGCTGCTTCAGCTCAGGACCTAGCAGTTGTGTAGCCTGGTTGCCCAGAGTCCACGATAAGGTCTGTGTTTGCTCTGCAGCTCTGAACATTTCTCCTGAACGTGTTCCAAGTCTGGCTCCATTTCCACCAAGATTGGGTGAGACGTTGGGGGAAAGTAGGGTCTAACCACCCTAAGCATGGGCCTTGAGCTCATGCAAACCAGACCCTAGCCTGCCGTTAACTAGCTGTGTGGTTTTGGCAAGTGAATTATTTCATTTCTCCCAGGGGATTATAAAACCTCTTGCCCAGAGATGAAGTAAGGATTAACCAACCACATGAGTAGAATGTTTAGCACAGTGCCAAGTCAAAGTGGTAATAATAGCAAATTATCATTTTTACCTTCTTGGTGTTCCTTCATGGTCATATCTCTATAGACTTCCTAGCTTTGGGTCATTGAAAAATTAATAGATTTGGATTCTATAATTCTCATCACAGTTACAATACAAATGTTAGATGGAAAATTGACTAGATCAAGTAGAGACCTCAGTGGTATTGTAGAAGGACCGAATCATCAGGGCATATCTCTTGGATTCAATTGTTCACACAGGGGGAAAAAAAGGGTAACTCTTCAGCCATTTCTGTGCCTTGCCTACAAGGGAGGTCTTGCCAGATGCCTTGCTGATAGAGTCTGTCTATGATCTCCTTTATGAGTCAACTTATCAGAATCCATGAAGTAAGTGTGGCCCGACATTCTAGAGAACTCACCCTGGCTGGTAATAATCACCGCTATTTTCTTGGGAGTTCTCAGATAACTTGCTTAAATAATCCATTCCAGAATTGTACCAGATACTGATGCCAAACCTAGTAGTGAGCAGTTCTTCAAACTCCTGCTTTGGGGTGGACGTGGAGCTCCTTCCTGGAAATGGATCTACTAATCTACTAATCTACTAACCTACTAACCTTCTGTTCAGTGCCCCAACTTCCTGGTTTTTTGAAAAGCCTGTATACGTTGTGGCCCTGTTTATAGTCTACTACATCCACTGTCTCAAAGCTGGGGCATTTAGAAAGCTTTCCTCCACCAGAGGAAGAAATGTAACTGCAATTCTTAGATGTAGTGCCTGCTTGTCACAGCAGATTGCGATTTGGTCTTATTCTGGGAATGAGGTCAGGGATGGCCAGCTCCTTGCTTTGGTCATCAGCCCATCTGCGGCCCACTTCTTTGGGCTGAACTAAGCCAGCAGGCAGTCTAGGGACTGGGGAGCAAGGTGCGAAGAGACAAACCCTGACAGTTTCCTGACAAAGCAGAGTTTGAGTAACTTTACGCTTCGTTACTCTCAGAGACGCTTGTGATGGGTGAAAGTGTGCAAAGGCCCAAACTGGGTTGCAAAAAGAGCGAGGAGTGTGTGGGATTACATTGTTACTCAGGTTCCTTTATGTCTACAAAGTTGTGAGTGTGACATCCTTCATGCCAGGGACTCTATTGTTGAGAACATTTTGGTAATGAATATTTCCACTTATTAAAAAAATTATTATGTATCTGTCTTTAAAACCAAGTACATAAGGGAAAGAAAAGCCAAACACTTACCAAATGCTAAGTTGTGTTCTATGGTTCTAAAGTCAGAATACATTCTTGTCAATTGAGAAAGTGTAAAAATTAACTACTTCTCATAACAAGCTTTGATAGAAAATCAGCATTTTTTTATAAAGACAGTTCCTTTCTGTATGGGATGAGAGAAAAATGGATGCTTTTATTTTAACATAACGCTTACTGGAAAACAATGAACTAAAGACAAAATTGTAGCCTTTATCAGAGGTTTCCTGGATGCCCGTAATAGCTGAGCTAAGTCTCTGATGCTTTAATTGCCCAAGAATATGAGAACTCGGCCATATCACATTTATTTAGCAGCTGAATTCTGCTTGGGAAGAGAAAAATTTCTACAATTTTAAAACCTACATTTAGTTTGAAAACACATTGTGACTTCATTATACTATGTAAATTAATGAATTACATGATTAACACCCCTTGACCAGTAAAATGTATGTCCATTTCAATCCAATTTAACTAATATATTAGGCCAAACATCTTAAGTATTTATAAAATATTTTAACTTTTAAAAAATACCTAAGATACATCGTGAAGACATCTATAATAGGCAAATTCTTAGAGACAGCAAGTAGATGAGAGGTTACCAGGGGCTGTTTTGGGTCATGAAAAAGTTCTGGAAATAGATAGTGGTGATGGTTGCACAGCATTGTGAATGTAATTCATGTCATGAAATTGCACACTTGCAAATGGTCAAATGAAATATTATACAATAAGATAAAAATAATCATCTAAGATATCAAAATAAATAAGAATGATTCAGAAACTAAAATACCCACTCTCAGCATTGTTATACTGTATTTTCTGTATTATACTGAATTTAGAAATTCTGGCCTCTGACATATGACCTAAAATAAGTACTAGAAAGTTAAGATCAATTTAACAATGTTTGTGATAATATAATTATTTATAGAAACCTACTTAATTCTCTCAAAAACAATAGAGCCAGTAAGAGAATTAAGTAAGTTCGCCAGTGAATAAATATATAAAATAATATGTTTTTATGTATACGTTATCAAGAATTTTTAGAATGCTTATTGGGATAAAATGGCTTTAGACAAGTAGTATCAGAGTATAAAATTCCTTTGAGTAAACCTAACAAATTATGCAGAATCTAAATGAAAAATAATAGCTTTCCTGAGGAGCTTAAAGATGACAAGGAAAATTGAAGAGATACAGGTTCCTAAGGGAAAGATTCCATAGTAAAGATGTAAATTTCCCCCCAAACAGTCTCTAAATGTATTGAAATTTTTATCAGTCTCAAGCATATATTTTAAGCTGTCCAAATTATTTTAAAGTTTGTCTCAAGATATAAGTGGTTAAGAATAATCAAGAAAATAGTGAGAAAGCATAAAGAGAGAGTTCTATATTCCACAAAGTAAAGTCATGATCATGAAGAATAATATTTTTAGGTAAATACGCTGAATATTTTTTAAGCAGTATAAAGAAGTATGCCTTCTTATTGGAATAAAATCCTATATGTGTGTATGTATGCCTACAGAAAAGATAGTCTCTGCTGTAGCAGCTTAGTATATAAATTTTTGTTTACATTCTATTCTACAAAAGGAGATCATAGCTTTAGAACCCACCTTTTTCCTCACCTGTATCTTCTAAACATTTTTCTACTTAAAAAAATATATTTTTCTATTAAGTGACTTTGGTAGCTTTGGAATTTTCCATTACATAGGTACACCTGGTTTTACTTAATCCATTGTTTTTGGAACATTTAGATTGTTTCTAATTATAAATAATATTATCGATCACAACCTTCCCTATCACTCTTTCTGCACAGGTGCATACTTCTTTAGACTAAATGCCTAGAAGTAAAATTGCTGGGTCAAATACTCTACACATACAGTGGTGTCCCCACCCAGCGCCCCCACACTTTCATCCATGGTTTTGCTTCCCATGGTTCCATCTCCCATGGTCAACTGCAATTCAGAAGCAGATGATCCTCCTCCAGGCATATGTCAGAAGGTCAGTAGAAGCCTAATGTTATGTCACAATTCCTACACCAGTCCTCGCACTTTATCTCATCACATAGGCATTTTGTTCTCTCTCATCACAACAAGAAGGCTGAGTGTAGCACAGTAAGATGTTTCGAGGAGAGACCACATGCACATAACTTTTATTACACTATATTGTTATAATTGCTCTATCAGTTGTAATTGCTAATTTCTTATTACAATAACTTATTAAATAACTTATTACAATAACTTATAAATTAAACTTTATGATAAGAATGTATGTATAGAAAAAAAAACAAGGCATATGTTGGGGTTTGGTACTGATATAAGAATTTACTGGTCTTGGAACATATCCCCCATGGATAAGGAGGGGACTACTATATTGCTATAGAAAGATTGTGATGGTTTATAATATGGTATCTGTGAGAGTGCCTCTCTTCCCAAACCTGTGTCCACACTGAGTATTAAATTTTCAAAAACTTTTTGTTAAATGACATTCAAAGTTATAAAGTAGTGTTATTTTGATTACTAATAAAGCTGAACATTCTGGAATGTTAATTATTTGTTTTATTAATTTGTGCATTATATATTCCTATTCCTTGTCCATTTTTAATTAGCAAATTCAATCTTTTATTGGTATGTGATAGCTATTTGTTTATCAAGGATATTAACATTTATAGTATATCTCAAAAATATTTTTTAGACTTTATTGTTTGCTTTTGTATTTTGTTTGGTGTTTCCAGTTTTAAAAGAAGAAGTAGAAATATTTCCATTTTCCTGATTCCCAAGTAGTGAATCATATCTGGTAGTAGAAAATGTTCACACTTTGCAAAGATTATAGCAATAATGGGTTTTGTGCTTGAGAAAAATCATACATATAACTTATGACCATCAAAGATGAATAAGTTTTACCACTTTGACTTTAAATTATTTTTTCCTTATTCTTCAGCAATTTCTATATACCTGGAAGCTCTATCTTGTTGATTATACTTGAAAGAAGTAAGCAGCACAATAGAAATCCAATTTTTCTGAAGAAATGTTCCACTGGCTGATCTATAATGTCAGTAGATATCTCATGTTAGACCCTTCTCAAAATCTTAAATCTTGAGTTCAAAGTCCTCACTTACGTCTTGACAATAGCTTTCAGGCCCATCAAGACAATAATAAACACATTCCTGCTCTTTTAAGCTACAGAATCATATTCTTTATATCTGTTAACATACTTTTTCAAAGGAAAAGAACTTTGTTTCAAAAAAAAAAAAACCTCCCTTTTTTAGTTAATTCCTTTGGGATGGTAAGAACGAAAAGACTTCCACCCTAATGGTATATCTTAATTCCTCAAGAATGAGGAAGAAAAAGAGAGGAACTGAAGTGGAAAGGGACAATATAAAAAATCCCTCTTGGATGAAGTTAAGGGGCTTTCAGAGTGCATAGCCTGGCTTTATTTCACAGTGACCGGAGAGGTTTTCGAGCTATTCCCTGGTCATTTAGGAGGACTCAGAGTTCCATTTCCGATGCCATTAAGAAGAATGGTTCACACATTTTACTTGTCAGTCATTGTCAATCCCATAGCATTTATCACAAACATGTTAATTCAATCAAGGTTGCAGTGAAATGAAGTAATTATTTCCTGATGGCTGTTATTACCATCCATGGTGAGAGAGATTATTAGTTTATTTCCAAGTAAACATCATCTTTACAGACAGGCATAAACCTAATCAACAAAAGTTTGATGTCATTATTACTCATAGATATAAAAAATTTACCTCTAAATCAATATATTCTATATGGCATACTCTAACATTGGTAGTAAATGAGCATGATCTAGGCTGTTTTATTGCAAACTTTGGTATGCATATTCTGAAAGAAGAAAACTGAAAAGCCAGTATTCTTTAGCCACTTTGGCTATGAAAATCTTTCCTGCCATTGTCACGTGGGCTCCACACAATGATACAACTATTTAGAAGACTGTTTCTGTGCTATCTGGAGTTTCGTTCCCGCATTGCTAAGTAGAACTTTCTCCCCATGAGCTGGAGTCAACGTTGTAGAAGGAAGACTCTTATCTAAGAGGAGACGGCCTCCAGCGTGCTGTTCCCTCTCCTCGAATAGTCTTCATCTAAGGAACAGCTGCTCATCCCTTGAGTCTGTCCTGTGTCTGGGAGCCTTCTTTACTCTCTCTGCTGGGCTGGGTGACCCTTTTGGTTTGCTCTTTAACTACCCTATCAGTCTTATGAATATTCATCAGACTTGTAGTATTTGTTCTCTATCTTCTTCCGGACTATATGATGAGCCCCAAGGGGATGAGCGCCATATCTGTCTTCTTCACTCTCCTACTCCAGTTCCTCAAAGAGTGACTGGCACATACACATTCTCAACAAATATTTGATGAGTGAGGATTAAGTAAATGAATACATGTAAAGTGCTTTGCTTCATTTCTGGAATATGAGGGTACTCCACATACATGGGTACTCGTGCATCAGCTATCACAGAGCTCTGTGTAGTTCTGAGCCCTAAACATGTTTAGCTTCATTGGTAGAGTTTTTGAAAGAGTGTCTCTGCCCATAATCCTCACAGCAACATTTCTGCGGGCTCCCAAGTTCTCTTTTGTTAAGCTGAGCTGGGTCAGGAGGCGGGGCCAGTACCTGGTCACCTGAAAAAATAAAACGAATTTTAGACTGGATCAAACCAGGAAAAGAGCCCCCTCTATGGTCTGTGAGATGCTACATCTGCCCTTCGTCCTTCCCACCTTCCCATGGTATTCTGACACTTGGCTTTGGGATGACTTATTACTACAACTCTTCGGCTAACTTACAGCCTTCCATTTCTAATTGTTTTCAGAGTCTGGTCTGGCCTGCAGTGTGTCTAAATGCTGTGGTAATGAGCCATCGTACAACTGAGTCCCATAGTTGTATTCAGATTGGTTCCCTGAGGTAAAGCGGAGCCATCACCACTCATCACGTTTGTGTTTATAGACGGTCCTCAACTTAAAATGGTCTCATGTAGGATCTTTCAACTGTAAGATGGTGTGAAAGCCATATGTATTCAATAGGAACTGAACTTTGAATTTTGAATTTTGATCTCTTTCTGGGCTAGCAATATGTGGTAGAATATTCTCTCATGATGCTGGGGGGGGCAACGAGCTGCAATTTCCAGTCAGCCATGCAGGGATAAACAACTGAGACGCTCACGATTCTATACCCGTACAACCATTCTGGTTTTCACTTTCAGTGGAGTATGCAATAAATACACGAGATATTCAATAATTTTGACCAGAGCCTGGGAATCTGGTCGAATCATTACTATTAAGGGGAATGTAGGAAAAATATAAAGTTTATGGAGGAAACTTATCTTTGGAACACACTGAATTTGAGGTGCTGGAAGATCCTGGCTATTGAAAATGTGAGCTAGAGTTCAAGAATAATGTCAGGATGGCATCACATATATTGACCATGGTGTCATCCCTTTTGGTGGCCTGGCTCCCTTTGTCTTTCCATAAATGACACATAGTTTAATCCCAGCCAGTCTTTTCTTTAGAAGATGGAACATCTTACAAATAAGAGCCTTTGACTTTCTCTTAGAATAGTCTGGGGCATCACGGTTTGTCACCACTTCTGACGTTCTATGATAGATGCTTTCTATAGCCCTTCTATTTAAATGTTGGAACTTTTAGTCATTTTAGAAGGTAAATAATACATTCCCATGATTGGGGAAACTGAGACCACATAGGGGAGTGAGCCAGTTCTTACAGCGAATTACCAGAGTCCTGGTCCCTAGTCCTCTGCTTCCCCTGCTGGAACAAATGGTGCCTTTCAGACCCAGCAAGCAAGGGGACAGCCGGATAACTTCCCGCTTCCCACCCTGCCTCCGCAGTGTAGCTTGTTCTGTGCGTTCAGACTTATTCTTTAAAACCACTTTGGGTATCTTGCTGTTCATTCCTTCTAAAGTCCTGAGCTTTAAAAATGTTGCTTTTCTTTCCTGCTTTCTTGAGAGGCTAAATACAGTCACTTTATGTTCACTTCTACCAGGAACTTTGTTGTTTGTTACAGCCGCTGTTTCTACACACACACACCACACCCAGTTCTCCCTTCCCAAATAAATGTTTGTTTCTTGGTAATGGTTTTAAGGATCACATAGGTTGTTAACTGGAAAGGATTGTTGCACAGAAATTTGTCTTTATGTCGGCCTTCATGGGCTCCTCTCACCCCAGTGACGCTAACGGATCTTGTCCATCACCAGCCTCTTCTGTGAAGGATGATGAGAAGCTTTCTTAGGGTTGGTGAGGGAATGGGCATACGCTGGAAGAACAAATAATGCACAAACAAGGTCTTGCTTATAACATTAAACGCTAGAGTGCATCATTCAAAACTATTATAATAAAGGTTCATCCAAAAATAAAAAATAAAAAAAATAAAGGTTCATCCAACTAACTGAGTACAGTTCAATTAAATGGCCTACAAGTTGGCTTTGCCTTACCATTGTAGAAATTAATGCTTTTTATTTTCGGTTTGTTTCTTGTTCTACCTTGAAGATGCCTTGAACCTTCGAAACCGACAGGTTATCTGCGTCACCCTTAAAGTCCTCCAGCATCTGGTTGTGTCAGCTGAGATGGTGGGTGAAGCTTTGGTGCCCTATTACCGGCAAATCCTCCCCATCCTGAACATCTTTAAGAATATGAATGGTGAGTGATCCCAGGAATCAAATGTCTTTTAAGCCCTAAGAAAAGGGAGTGGTTTGAAGTAGAGTTAATTCGCAATACATTTAGGATTTATTATTGCTTATAAACCAAGATCCATTTGGAGATCTAAATAGTGTAACTCCCACCCTTCCCTGCTACTCCTCAGAGAAACAGTAAAATTAACAATTTCATTTATTACTCCTCACACGTACAGCTTACTTCCTCAGTACAGAAGCGTTGAAGCAGTTCTGTAATCTCCCAGTAATTAAATTGTAAAGTTTTTGTTAACAGTCTTTTGAATACATTAGTAGGTTTTGAGTTTGTCCTTTCTCTTGGTAGTAATTCTACCTTTAGAGACTGCTAAAATTTTATTAACTGGTTAAAGAAGAATTTTTAAGGAGAAAAATAGATAGTTTGTAGCTATTTAGTTGATGGTGAGTGCTGATTGTAAATATATATATGTGCTGATGCATGTATTTGTTTTAATTATTCTATAAGCTCTGGAAGTACTAGTGAGCTCAGCTGAATCTGCTTTACCCTAACAAAGGTACTAGCAAGTTGTGGTGGTCTCTGGCAGGCAATGGATGTATATTTGCTTATTGGGAGTGTCATTTTCCTTTTATTCCTCTTGAAAAGGTGTGATTCTAATTTTCTTTTATGTTGCTAACTTTGAATTTCCATACTTCTCATACACACAGCGTAAGTCAACATTTGAAGTTAATTCCTGACAGTCATGTAAATAAGTTATCAGTTCAGTGGGACACTGCATGAATTTTGTGTGTGTGTGACACGATCTGCTCATTTACATACAAGAAAAAAAATCAAACAAAAAACCCGAGTGTTCTGCCACATACAACTCCTTTGTTTGGAATCACTATTTTTTAATTCAGAAATTGCTATTAAAAGTCTGGTTAATTAGGCAGACTGTTCAGAAAATCATGGAATCCTCAAAAAGTCTTTAGCTTCTTTCAACAGCAGGACCTAGTTATATACTTAATATTAAATGTATTTAGTAAAAAGGACTTCACCTGGAGTTATGGAAGCTTAGGAATGCTCATGATAGAGTGAGTTAATATCCATCCAAAATACTTGAATGGCAGGAGACCTAATGTGGACATTGAGACAAGTTTCAGGAAACCCCAAACTGGGCGTTATTAAGTGAATCTCCTATGATCTAATAAGCTGACAGATTTAGTAACAGCATTTCTACTTTATGGAAAATACTTGTTCAAGAATTCTTGTATGCAGACTTCCTATTTTTACTGTATAGCAGCATCAAATATCCATGGGGCTATAGAATGACTCTATGTGTGCACATTGTTCAAATATGGCTCATTAAAGAAGCCCTCAGTTCGCTCATTCTGTCTAGACTCCAGTTAACTGGAGAGAGACAGAGATGGCAGAGAGGAAGATGACAGAAATAGATGACAGAGGGAGTTACTTTAAAAATGGAAGAATTAAGGAGCAGCCACCCCCAGAAAGTCTCAGTTGTAGCTAACATTTTCCAAGTGTGTGATTAGCAAGGGTCTCCTCAATAATCCTCGTGGAAAGTAAATGTACCATTGCCATGTCTGTCTTTTCACCGTAAAAGCTGTCTTTCTGGAATTCTTACATATAAACCTGTGCTTCTGTGCTTGACCATCATGAACCATGAGCTCTCGCACACGTCCCCCCTCCCTCCCTTGAGTACGAGCAGTGGCTCCTACCACCCTGGGCTCATGCTTTCAGTGTCCCACGGTAGAATCTCCAGCTTAAATCTAAGCAATTTTGTATTATACAAAAGAAGAAAAACAGTGATGTTCAAAAGACAATTAGAATCTCCCTCATCTTCAAGGAAACCTGCAAAGAAGAGTCAGTTTAGCCACCACAGAGAGATAAATCACTGGATCGTTCAACAAAAGCAATTGGTTTCTACAACTTTCTCATACTTTTGATTTAATTCTTTAACTCACAGATGTTCACATGCTTAACAAAAGAAGTAATTGGCTCTAGGACTATATCCCTATTTAGATTTTATCAATGTGGGAATTTATAGTTTATACCCTAGTCTTAATTGGTCCCAAACAAGGTTAATTATTTTGGAACATTTCAAAATGCATGCACGAGGAATTCTACATTCAGCTATTTTTCTGCTTAATATCTTTCTGACATTTGAGGGGGAAAAATATTAGCTTCAGCTTTATTTTCTACTTCTCTTAGAAACCTGTCAGTACAATGCCAGAATGCAGTAAGCTGGATATCCAGAGGGTCATATTACAAAATTGGAGCATTCTAGCTATAAAACGTAAAACTATTCTTCAAAGTGGCTATGTTGCCATAGGTCCAGTTCTACCAAAAGAAGCATATAACACAGGATTTCCAATTATAATAGTACTTTTACTATAGAAATAACTTTAGCAGCAGCTTAATAAATCCTATTTTATAATTATAGATATTTATATTCACAGACCATATATACTTATTTATCTGAGCACATGTCTTTAGAATAGTCATATTTATAAAGAAAATTATATTAGAAATTTATAGCATATAACATTCGAAAAAATTCATCCTTAATTTCAGCATATTTAAAAGAATTCCACACATTTCTATGTTTTCCCTGCTTAACTTTCACATAAGTCAAGGTCCTGTTAAATTCAGATTAAAACATTTCTTTTAATTCCCACCACAAAATATTTGTTTAGAATGAGACGAGAGATAAATGCCGGAAAGAAAGAATGAATGAGAGACTAGTCCTTCAAATGTAATGACCTTGTCCTCTGTCAGTGTTCCCTCCAAGTGCAAGCTTTAGCTTCATTCCACAGCCTGCTCCTTTTCTGCAATTTCTGTCCAATTTTAATGTCAAATGGACTTTGTGGGAAATGAGCAGTGGGGCTGAAGAGATAAGGACTGGACAAACAGTGAAGCAGGCACAGACTCCAAGGCGCCCTGGACTTTGAGTCTTCTCGGGGGACCAAAGGGAGCCAAAGAGGGGCAGGCGGGAGCAGGAAGTGTGTAGCAGCACTGATCGATGGCCCAATCTACACTTCTATAGGTATTCAAACTTACAGCAAGCCCCACAAGAGGATTCCTGTCCTGGGAGTTAAGAGTGGCTTTGCGTTTCTCTTTATGCATAATTTTTTTACAGGGTTTGATTAGGCTACATTTTAAAAGTTATAAAAACAACAGAAGTCTAAGAGGAAAGCTATGACTTGGATGGGGTAATATCTAGAGTCAGAAGATGCAAGTCTTGTGGCTTCTCTGACTTTACATGGCTTTTAAATTTTTCTAAATCATTTATACAACATATAAGAACATCTTTTTTGTAGGGTTGATGTGACAGTTGAAGATAATGTGTCCTATAGGTTCCTTGTGTACATCCTGGTTGACCGGGTGGTCAGTGAGATGGCCATCACTATCATACGACATGATATACATGTACCATATTATAGACATGTAATACTATGATGTTCTATACAGATATTGCAATGCTATATAAATTATTATATCACAACATGAGTAGATGATTGAATGTGTTGGGCCCCCTGTTGGGTAACTCTTCTGCTTGGCCCTTCTGTGAGCCTGTGAGTACAGTATAGACTCCTGGTTTTCCAACGGGGGTGATCCCTTTGCCTCATCTTGGATGAGGACTCATCTCGCCTCCGACTGCCAAATGCCAGGTGGGTGACCAAATAAGTTAAGGACTCCGGGATTCATTCAAAGATAACAGGTTTTCAAGTCCGTCTCTTCCTGGCATAACCTTTAAGCTGGAACATGTGATGTTTTAGAGAAAGTCATATTTTAAAAAGAGAAGCCTGAGTGTGACCAGAAAGGGACACCTGGATCACTACCCTCTTTGGAAGATCCAAAGTACTATCTAAGTTTAAGCTTGTTTTCCTTAATTCTGAACAATGAGTTGTGGATATCTAAACCATGTTGTCTTTCCAGTCCCTGCTTTGAGCTGAAAGAGAAGGAAGAAGTAGCAATTTCTTCTTTCCTGTATACTTTCACAAATGTTATTAAAGGTTACAGAAAATTAAGACAATAGGAATGTTCAATTTATTGCTTCCAGAGATGAAACTACAAAATTAATGGGGCAGTGTATTGCATTGAGAGGCATGAAACAATAAACGGCATTAAAACATTTATAGCTAAAATATGGGGCTCTGCCAGCAGATTAGAGCTCTCCAATCACCCTGCTTTCTGGAGGCAATCCTAATTTTGGTTCCTTTGTCTCCAGCGGCACCAGTAGTCCTAAAACAGCTCAGAGACTCCAGGCATCAGCGATTCTAATAGCACCATAAGTTTATGTCATGGAACATGTGGAAATAGAGTAATGAAATAACGTTTGTTTATGTGGTTGTGGAAATCAAACATGGCCCCTTTGTGTGTAGGTTTTCCTAGGATAGTTCTAGGATGTATGCCACTAGAGATTAATAAAAGATGATGAAGAAAGGATTTAAAAACTGCAACTCAAGTTCAGACACATCAAAACATGTAGATATGAGAATGCATTAAATTTGTAAAATTTCAGAGTATTTGTACCAAGTCTTTGACCCTGAAGTTTAAGTAGTTTGAAGAAACTAGAAACAATTGTTTTCTGCTGGTAGTCTTTTAAAACACTTCTAATGAAAACCTAAGTGTTCTTCAACCTGATTCAAACTCTCCCAGATGTTTCTGAGAGCCCAATGGGACCCATTCTCAATGGTCCTTTAAAATGCTGATGAATTTTTGGGAGCTGATTGTGTGACAAAAAAGTCTGTAGTTTTTTATCTCCTAATTGACTTGTATAAAGGTTATTTCTCAGAGCTTTAATTTTAATTTTGGAATTAAGTTTTATTCCCCTATGGGATTCTGACCAATTTCGAGGATGACTTATATTTTAGAAATTTACTTCAAAGTTTCTTTGAAATCTTTAGGTTTATTAGATGTGAAGACACTTGAGTGTCTTAAGTTTACTAAGGTACCTATTAGAACTACCTCCTCCATTCCTGAACGGTAGATGCAGAACGACGATCTTGTGTTTATCTCATCGCCTTTGAGTTCTTCCTCTGCTCAGATTTAACTAGTTGCCCTAAAGAGAATCCTAGGATCATAACAAAGCTGGCAGATACGCATAGGGACCCTTTGGTCTGCACCTGTCTCCAATTTACTGAACTACCGTATCCCACCATGAGTTCTACAAGGTCAAAACGTTTATGTTGGGTTTTCTTTCTCCTGTGCAGACTGTGGCATGCCTAGAAGAATTAGGTGCTTTGCAAGTGTTTGGGATTCATACCGTAACCCAGTCTTCCTGCCCACTACTTGTTTATTCAGTCCTGTCCTAAATAAGTAGCTTCACTATTTCATGAGGTAACCCATTCTGCTTCCAAAAGAAAGGCACGTCCTACACTAAGTTAGAACTTATGGCTAACATTCTGATTTACCTGTTTAATCCAAACCACACGGAACAGTGTCAAATCCCTTTCCCAAATAGCAGGACTTTGAAAAATTATGTAAGACTTTCCTTCCCTCTCAATCGTAATTTCTCCAAGATTAAGGTCTCTTCTTCCAAGTGTTCTTTATAAGCACAGCTTCCAAAACCTCAGGGGGTGGGGAGGGAGGACCCACAGATCTGCAAACACTGATGATTCTGCAGTAGTCTGAGAACAGCGCCAGGACACAGAGTATCCTGAGAAAAGTCTGCCCTCGATGCGGCACTCCACATGTGGTCAGCCTGTAAGATGTCTGTACCATTTGGAAATCTACAAATGCTCACTGAGTCAATTTCCTTTTCAGGCTGCTTCATTCAAGTTTTTCAAACACATTCACTTGTAAGAAAAGAAGTCCGTATGGGGGGTGGGGCACATATTAGAAATTGCCTCGGAACCTGTCCCGTGTCTTCTCTGTAGACCACTCTGGTTGCATCTGCCAAGAGGGAAAAATTATTCTCCAAGTTGTGTCTCTGTATCCAGAAACACATGAACAGGCAGGGCGATGACCCAACGAGACCAGAATCCAGTTCTGAAGGCTGTGTATTAGTTTCTTATGGCTACTGTAAGACATTTCCCAAAACTGGGAGGCTTCAACAACAGAAAGTAATTGTGTCACGGTTCTGGTGTCAGTAGGGCCACGCTCGCCAAGTCTGTAGGGATGAACCAACGCCTGTCTCCTTGCTCCTGGGGTACCTGGCAGTCCTTGGGCTGGCTTGGAGGTGCACCACTCCAATGAGTGCCTCCGTCCGCACGTGACGCTCCTCGCTGTGTGTCTCTGTGTCTCTTCTCTTCAGAAGAGCACACCGGTCCTTGTAAGGATTGCGTGAAGGGCCCGGCCTACCCCAGGACGACCTCCTTTCAACAAATCACATCACAAGGACCCTATTTTCAAGTAAGGTCAAATATAGAGGTTCCGGAAAGGACAGTGTTCAACCCAGGACAGCCTTGGCTAACTCTCCCCCAGCGTACGTGGAGATAAAATCCCATCCTTGACAAGCAAAGCTAGAGGTTTCGTGTGCCTTTCACTCTCACTGTAATAATTGAAAGCAGACTCCCGCTTTCCACAACAGCAAGTTCTCCTTCTCCGTTCAGCAGGATGGGCTTGTTGGATTAAGACAGGAAAGGGATCTAAGTGAGCGTGAGCAGAGGAGATGGCAAGGAACTGATTTTGTTTCCCTTCAGTGATGCTGCAAACTAAGCAAAGAGGGGAAGCAAATGCCTCCTCGGCTTGGGGTGGTGCCCCGGCTGCCCCAGAATCCCCCAAGGGCGCCGCTGCCTCCAGCCTTCCAGAGGGCCCCAGAGCCCGACTCCGGGTAGGGGACTGCCTCACCTGCACCCGTCCAACCAGCTGGGCAAGGGGGCTAGGCCACTGTGTGCTTGAACGGTGTTTGGACCAGTAAGTTGGGGTTCACCTTGTGGGCAAGGACAGGTAGAACAAAAAGGGGAAAAACCAGAAACGGGACGGTCTGTAAGAGCAAAGTCTCTGGCATCCGGTTTCCTGGTTTTGAACCCTCGCTTGAGTTAACAGCTGTGTGACCTTTGATGGGTTATGTAACTATTCTGTGCCTCCATGGCCTTCATTAAGAAAGGAGTTTGTTTGGAGGCCTAGAGAGAGCTGGCTGACCTGCAGAGGGTTGCGGGGGATCGCTCTGGAGGGCTGTCAGTGGCCTGGAGATGAAGAGAAGGGGGGTGGAATGGGGGTGAGGTGGAACGTGGGTGAAGTTGCTTTGCAAATCGGCAGGCCGTAGGTAAATGTCACATCTGTTGCCTGACTCAGGGGTTGTGGGGAAAGCTGTGGTTTCCGGTCCTTCCAAGAAAACTAAGTGAAATCAATTGGAATTCGTATGGCAATTTGGTAACGTGATCAGATACAATGTAAATTTTTAAGAATTGATATCTTTTTTATATGCCGGCCGTCAGAAACACAGTGCAAAATTTGTTTCCACTGGCAGAAGTATCCCATCAGAGGGAAACTTCCACGTTTCCACTCTTCTTCCCCTCGTGAGATAGTTTTAGCTCCTTCTCTGGATTCCTCTCATTTCAGGAGAGAGTTGAAATATTTATCCAATCAAAAGGCTGAAACTAGAGGTTCTCCAAAACCAACACGCCCTAATGGACTATTGAAATCCCAACCTTTTTCTGAGACAGACACTGCTTTCAGTTTGTAAGTGGCTTTTCTTTTTGGAGTTTCTCTGTGTGAGTCTTTCTGAAACTCAGTGTCCGAGTATAACTTTGCCTCCATGGGTCAGATTGTCAGAACACCAAATTATAGAGACATTCATGGCCCAGGGGCATCACTGGAGTCCCAGATTAACGGCAGACTTGGTGTTCTCTAGAACGATATTGCCTAGAACAGGCTGCACAGGTAAACCCCATTCATCATCTCTAAACTGCTGCAATAGGGCTGCTGTGTTATGGAAAGAAAGGCTTGAGATGGGTCCTGGCCCTCTGTGCCCCACTGCCTGCTTGTCGGAATGGACCGTGTGTCCTACACCCAAGATCTTGACCTTGAGTGACCACCCTAATTCCAGTCCAGGGACTCACAGGAGATAGCACTAATTTTTTCTCCAGAAGTGGATTCAAACATTGCATCCTCTCGAACCTTCTCTGATCTTGCTGTGACCAGCAGAGGGAATTGGTCTCTCTCCCCTATCACTTGCTACCGTCTCTCCTACAGTGTAGATTCTGTTATCTACCCTTGCCTATCTCATCAACTAGCCTGGCTGGGAGGTCCCAGAGGCAGGGAGAGGTGGGGACAACTGGCCGTTCGCTCAACCTGTCTGCCAAACCATGTGTGAAATTTGTGTTTTGTTCCCCCTTACACCCACTCTGAGGTACTCCAAAATGGATCAACATACAGAATGATTTGATTCCAGCTGGTTCCCAATCCTTGGCCAGTATATCTCCACCACTAGCTGGAAACTGGCACTTTTCTGAATAGGAGATTTCCACGGATTCAGCTAAGGCCTTTAAGATATGCCTAGAGAAATCTGTATAATATGCTTTAATGTATTTAAAAACTCAAGATGGGCCCCAAATGAGCAAGCATGCAAATATTCGCCCAAGAGAAAACAGTGTTCTCTTCTATTTTTGCAACAGAAAGTTTTACTTAATCTGGGCAAGAAAGCACATGGTGATTTCTAAAGCTTTAATTTAAAGAGGCTCCTATATTCCGCCAGATCATAATTTGTACTTTTTAAGTCACCTAAAATATCAACTCTGGATTTGTAGATAATTAAGATCTCATTCTCATTTTCCTTTATATGCAAATCTTTCAAGAGCACCAACAAATGACTTTTTAGAGGTCTCTATGTGGACATTGCAGAGAAAATAAGCATGTCACCAGTGTAATTGTTATGTTGAATAGTCACTATTCATGACATAATTAAAAGGCAAATTTTAAAGGGAATTGGAGACAAAAAAATAAGCTTTATTCAGTGGGGGAGTCTTTCCCTGACTACGTAAAACTTAACAGGGGCCTTAATTGTTCTGCTCACTCAGAAGATCAAAGGCACTTGGAGTCACACAACTCCGGTACTTAGAATCACTTCTTGAACAGGTTGACCAAAACTCTGAACTTGGCTTGTCCTCAGATACTCTGCCTCCCACCCCATCACCCCCCCAGCGCAGATCTGTTCTGTGCTGGAAGCTTGCCTCGGAACACAGGAGTGCCCTGGACCGTCCCCTCCATTTCTCTGCCTTATGTGTTGTCCTCCCCCGAAAACTTCGTCTACCGAGGTTGTATCCCCTAGGTTGTCAGAGTGGGACACGCCGATGGTGACAAGAGGGGCAGTCCTCGCAGCTGATGCTGCCCTGAGCTAGCATGACACTGACTTCCCGGGCCTGGAGGCCGGACGGCTGATTGTCTCCTGGGAAACATGGCTGACAGATCTTCATGACCCTTGCCATGGGCAGTCACTCTCTGTGCTGGAGATTCTCCTTCCTTGGCCCTGAGCCTTCCTCCCTCAGTGCGGGTGAGTCTCCTACACTCACCTCAGCTTCTTGTGCCCACAACTCCTCTGTTCTAGGAAGCCCCGTCCCACAGGGGGGAAAGGACCCCGAGCAGCCCTCCCTCCCGTGGGAAAACTATACTTGCCCATCCCGAGGGCTGAAAACTCTGGGAGTACAAGCCCAGGCCCTCAGTCCTGCTGGCCGGGCTCCACTGGATTCTCAGCTCTGACGAACCCCGGGACTTTGTTTTGTCCCACTGTTGGGAACACGTTCAGGGCTCTCCAGAGGGTTCTACCAGCCAGGTGAGACTGGCAGCAGAGCACAGAGGTAGCGCCCTTCAAAGAAATCTCCTCCTTGTCTTCTCACCACATATGGGCTCCCTTCAGAAGCCTTCCTCCGTCCATCTGGGGAGCTGGTCCCCTGAAACTCCCACAGGCGTGCTGCTGACCGAGTGGCTCTGTGGGTCACGTGAGTCGCGGAGCCCTGTTTCAGCTCCGTGTCGCACCGGCTTTGGCTTACTGGAGCCAGACACAAAAGTGTTGGAGGACTTTCCCACTTATGGTGAAATCAGCTTTCCGTTCTTATTGTCTTCCTCAAAAATCTATTATTTTTCACATTGACAGGGTGGAGTGTAGATAACTCAGCATAAGCTTAACCATCAATGAAGAAGGATTGAAAAATATAATGGACATATTTCCTTAGAAAAACTGCAAATAGTATTGATATTTCTTTGCTTGCCTGCTTTCTGTATTTTATTTTCATGTACATCCTGAATTAATGTTCCAAGTAATAAATAAAGAAGCAACGGTGGCAATGTTGTTATGACTAAGTTCTATTCAGATCCTTCCAAGATCAATTTGCGTTTTCCCCCTTTAAATACGGTACTTGCCACTGAGCTTTCTGTGAGCCTATTTCTATCCATTTTGAGATGGCAGTGAACAGAAAGTGACCCTCCATTCAGGGACTTTGAGAGTCCGCGTACCTGTTACAACCCTGCATCTGCTTCCCCCAAACAAACCCTGCATTTATCTTAAAAACTAAAATCTAAAACTAACTAAACTAAAAAGCTAATATTTTAAGCTTTGTTTTTACCTTTAGATAAGTTGGATATTATACACATAAAGGGTTTCGAGGAATTTGTAGTCCTTCTAACAGAAATCAGTGAGTACGATACACATTTGTATGTGGATATGTTTATTATAAACAAGGTAAACAACCCCCTGATCAGATGGCTGGGATGTAGGTCTGTCTAGAAGCAGTGGAATATATGTTATCCTTCCAAAGTTTCTTAAAACTCTGACACTCAAAGGGACATAGTAGGATATTTAGCTTGTGACGGCAGGTCCGTCAAAACCTGCTGGCGTGCGCACCTGTGCTTACACACCTGTCCCACTTTCTGTTTATGCCTTGGGGTCCCGGGCCTTCTTTCTCTCACCTTAAGGCTGGCCTCACTACCTCCAGGAAAACAAATGCACTAGGTAGCTCAAGAAGCCATAGAGAGCAATGTGGTTTTTACCAACTATTTGGGAAATGCCAAAGAGAAGACCACATAGTTTATATTGATTGGTTGATTGATTGATTGATTGATTGAAGGGGGAAAAAATTACTGTGTGCTTACCATATGCCGAGTTAGCAAAGCGTCCTGAAAATCCCTAGAGATGGAAAGCATGCCACATGCCGCCGTCTTCCACTTCCCAAATCCACCAAAGACTTCCTCACAGCCTTACCCCTTGTGCCTGAATTAACACGAACCTCCATGTGAGACCTGGAGAGTAAAGGGCGTTTCCAGAACCCTGAAGAAACAAGCCAGCTTTCGGTTCCTCCCACCCCCACCGTCTTCTGCACTCGTTAATACCTTGACCGTGAGGTGAGGGCATGAATCTGGAAGCATAAAATCCAGATGCGCTGGTGGGCTTGTTGAGGCCGCTCAGAGGGCAAGGGGAGGGTGCTTAGACGTAGTGCGTTAGCTTAGCCAATGGAACAGTGAAGACATAGAACAAAGTTTCAAATTACTGACCGTTACCATTGCCTTCGTGCAGAAGAATAGGAATGTCAGCTTCCTCATCCCCAGCCACACACTGCCCATTCCTGGGAAGGTCCTGAGAAGACCTCCTTATGGGGGCAACCTTCAAACACTATTTTTTGGGAGGAAGGTCTGGGTTTTGTTTCGTTTTTGTTTTTTGTTTTTGTTTGGTTTGGGTTTTGTTTGGTTTCTTTGTTTTAGTTTTACTGAAATATAATATATAGTATGCATAATTTTAAGAGGTACAACATAATGATTTGATATATATTGCTAAATAATTACCACAAGAAGTTCAGTGAACTGCCATCACCCCACATAAGTACCTTTTCCCCCCTTGTGATGAAAACTTTTAAGATCTACTCTCTCAGCAGTTTTCAAATACACAATACAGTGTTGTTAACTATAGCCACCAAGTACTGTTTTCAGCTGTCTCTTAGAATTTCCATGAGCAGTTTTTGTTGAACCTTTGCTGGGAATGCCATTGTGTGTAATTTGTACAGAATCCCTGCGAAGGACTACAGTATGCTATGCACACTGTGTTTACAAGCCCAACCAGAGAGCATTTGAGGTTTTAAGTCCTGAAGCGACCAACCAACTGGATTTGAGAGCCCCCTCAAGTACATAAGATGTGGACAGTGGAGGACAGGACAGCATCTGGCGCCTCCTTCATCACCAGGGCAGCCCAGCAGACCCAGCCTTTCTCTAATCTACCAGGCCTATGGGACCAAATAGCAAGGAGCCAAAAGCTAGGTTCTTTTTTCAAATCTCGGTATTGTTACTAGAATGTAAATTCCATGAAGGCAAGGACTTTTGTTTCTTTGCCACTGCTTTATCCTTGGCCTAAGGATATCCTGGCAGTTCTTGAGCTCAGTAACATTTGCTGAATAGATGGGTATGGATGGATGGTATATTTGTTTTCTGTTGCTACCATAACAAACTACCTCAAATTTAACTGAAATAGCACCCATTTATTATCTATAGATCAGAAGTCCAGTGGGTGCCGTTGGGTAATATGGCCAATAAGGCCAAAATCAGGTGTCAGCCACCCTACATTCCTTACAGAGGTTCTGGAGAAATTTCTGCTTCCAAGCTCATCCCAGTTGTTGGCAGAAATCATTTTCAGGCAGTTGTAGGACTGGGGTCCTCATTTCCTGGCTGTTTATCAACAGAGGGTAGCTCCCAGCTTGTAGAGGCCACCTACCTTCCCCGGATCATAGTCCCTCCATCTTCAAAGCCAGCAATGGTCAGTCAAGTCCTTCTCATGCCTCCAGTGCCTTGGACCCCATTCCGCCACATCTCATCTGCTTTCCTTTTCTGCCATTAAGGACTCACGTGATTACATCAGGTCGACCCAGCCAATCTTAATAATCTTTTAAGGTCAGCTAATTAGTAACCTTAATTCCGTCTACAAAGTCCCTTCACAGCAGAACCTAGACTAGTGTTTGACTGAAGAATAAGAGAACAGAAATCTTTTTTTTTTTAAGGATTTTATTTATTTATTTGAGAGAGAGAGAGAGAAATAGTGAAAGAGAGCACAAGCCAGGGGGAGGAGCAGAGGGAGACGCTGAGCAGGGAGCCCATGCAGGGGATCATGACCTGAGCTCAAGGCAGACACTTAACCCACTGAATCACCCAGGTGCCCCTCAATCGTGAGGCTTCTTAGAACAGGAATCTTGAGGGACATCATTAGACTGTGTCTTTGGAAGAACTCATCTAAAACTTCATGCCAAGGCCATGAGTGTTACCCTGAAGCCAATGTTCAGGAGGATACAAAATTAACCTTAAACACTTTATGAAGGTAGAACAGCTCTACACTCCCAAGATCAACTCAGAGAAGACTGAGGATCTGTAAAACCTTGGGTGAGTATAACAAGAGGTCGAGTTTAAAGACTTTCATTTGAGTCATTTCAGAATCGAGCCACACTATGTAATGATCCAATGATTTATATGTAAGTGGAGAACAAATCAAGAAGTTCATTTCAACATGTCTTTTAAAAGGTTAGCCAGTGAGAAAAGAATAGCATCCCCAGTAGAATTCAATTAGCCTCTTGGCCAGTGGTGTTCTCTGCTCTACCACATGGCTCCTTCTCACAGAGAGTATATTTCATTTCTGGAGTGATTTCATCAACATTACCCCAAATTCCCATAGGCCAGTAGTAGTAAGGACAAGGAAGTATTATTTTTGGTACTGTTATCCTTGCTTTACAAATAAAGAAGCTAAGAATTGGATCAAATGACTTGCCTAAGGCCGCATGACAGAAATAAGCCACAGCCAAGACTTAAAAAACAGATCCTCCATTCAAACCCAAGCGACAGATACTCTGAAAATGTAAATTGCTTTGCCAGAAACAATGGTTCTAAGGCAGTTCTGACCTACAGACTTCTTTCATTTAATGTACTGAAGTAAATGGAGGTTTCATTGACCCACTCGAATAATTATTATGTGCTGTCAAATCAAAGCAGCTGTTGCTGATTTTCTCCACAAACTCAAATTCATTATAAAGCCAAAATGTTTTCTATCACCAATCTCCGTTGTGGAGTAGTGATCAATAATAACTTGAGAAAAATTCTGAACACAGAAAACTGGCAGCAAGTTCACCTGATTAAAAGCATGGAAGAGTATTAGCTATCCCTCACCTATGTTTCCGCTCTTTTTGCCAGAAGGCATTCAATTTTTTCTTCTAAGTGATCTCTAATCTTAGCGTGGGGCTCAAACTCACAACCCCAAGGTCAAGAGTCCCATGCTCTACCGACTGAGCCGGCAAGTGGCCCTTAAATCTCTTTTTTATTTAGATCCAGTGTTTCCTTCTCACAATTATCGATAAAAGCAGGGTACATAGTATAATCATCTTGTACACCAGGTCTTCCTAGAAAGGAAGTTACTCCCTAGAGTCTGTTTCAAAATCTCTATTTGAAAACATCTCGCCAAATATCATCAAATGTGAGATGTAATCAAGTGTTAAAGATAATCTACATTTTATGCAATCCTGAGAAAGAAAAAGTGTTGTCAGTTAAACTGTGACACACTATTAGCATCCTGATTAAGGAATGTAAAAAGTGTGACTTAATGAAATACTTATAGTCTCATCCAGCTTGCAGAGCGAGGTATCAACTGTCTCAAATATGGAAGATAAACTAACAGGAATGGAGCGAGCATCATGCCCTATTAACTCTCTGGGAACTTCCTCTCCATCCCCCTAACCTAATCCTCACAACTGTCCTCTATGCAAACAGTAAGACCAGTTTACAGACAAGAAAATTCAACTCAGGAAATTCTACTGGTTTGCTCAAGGTCATTCAGGAGCAGAAGTGATTCACATTTAAATTGGCTTGATTCAAAATGTGTTCTTTTTTTTAAAATTTTTTTATTAGATTCCAGTTAGTTAACATACAGTGTAATATTAGTTTCAGGTGTAGAATTTAGTGAGAAATCCCTTACATACACCACTCTAGCTCATCACAAGTGCCCTCCTTAGTGCCTATCACCCATCTAGCTCATCCCCCACCCACCTCCCTCAGGCGACCCTCAGTTTGGTCTCTATAGTTAAGTCTCTTACGGTTTACCTACCTCTTTTTTTCCCTTCTCCTATATCCATCTGTGTTTTTTTTTCTTAAATTCCACATATAAGTGAAATCATATGGTATTTGTCTTTCCCTGACTTATTTCGCTTAGCGTAATACTCTCTGGCTCCATCCATGTTGTTGCAAATGGCAAGATTTCATTCTCTTTTATGGCTGAGTAATATTCCATGGTGTACATGCACCACATCTTCTTTACCCATTCATCAGTCGATGGACCTTCGTCTCTTTTTATAATTTGGCTATTGTTGATAATGTTGCTATAAACACTGGGGTGCATGTATCCCTTCCAATCAGTATTTTTGTGTCATTTGGGTAAATACCTAGTAATGTAATTGCTGGGTCATAAGGTAGTTCTATTTTTAACCTTTTGAGAAACCTCCATAACATTTTCCATAGTGGCTGCACCAGTTTGCACTCCCACCAACGTTGTAAGAGGGTTCCACTTTCTCCTCATCCTCTCCAACATTTGTTATTTCCTATATTATTAATTTCAACCATTCTGACCAGTGTGAGGATCAGACTTCATTGTAGTTTTGATTTGTGTTTCCCTGATGATGAGTGATGTCAAGCATCTATTCCTGTGTCTGTTAGCCATTTGTATGTCTTCTTTAAAAAAAATGTCTATTCATGTCTTCACATTTTTTAACTGGATTATTTGCTTTATGGGTGTTGAGTTTTGTAAGTTCTTTATGTATTTTGGACACTAACCTTTTACCAGATATGTCATTAGCAAATATCTTCTCCCTTTCCCAAGGTTGCCTTTTAATTTTGTTGAGTATTTCCTTCTCTGTGCAGACGGTTTTATCTTGATGATGTCCCAATAGTTCATTTTTGCTTTTGTTTCCTTTACCTCTGGAGACGTGTCTCGTAAGAAGTTGCTATGGCCCATGTCAAAGAGGTTGCTGCCTTTGTTCTCCTCTAGGATTTTGATGGTTTTCCGATCTCATATTTAGATCTTTCATCCATTTTGAATTTATTTTTGTATCTGGTGTAAGAAAATGGTCCAGTTTCATCCTTCTGCCTGTGACTGTCCAGTTTTCCCAAGACCATTTGTTGAAGAGACCATCTGTTTTCTATTGGACCTTCTTTCCTGATTTGTCCCAGATTAGTTGACCATGTAGTTGTGGGTTCATTTCTGGGTTTTCTATTTTGTTCATTGATCTATGTTTCTGTTTTTGTGCCAGTACCATACTGTCTTGACCACTACAGCTTTGTAATATAACTTGAAGTTCAGAATTGTGCTGCCACCAGCTTTGCTTTTCTTTTTCAAGATTGCTTTGATTACTTGGGTCTTTTGTGGTTCCATACACATTTTAGGATTATTTGTTCTACCCCTGTGAAAATTGCTGGTGGCATTTTTTTTTAAATATTTTATTTATTTGACAGACAGAAATCACAACTAGGCAGAGAGGCAGGCAGAGAGAGAGGAGGAAGCAGGCTCCCCGCAGAGCAGAGAGCCCGATGCGGGGCTCGATCCCAGGACACTGGGATCACGACCTGAGCCGAAGGTAGAGGCTTTAACCCACTGAGCCACCCAGACACCCCTGCTGGTGGTATTTTGATAGACATTGCATTAAATGTATAGATTGCTTTGGGTAGTATAGACCTTTTAACAATATTTGTTCTTCCAATCCATAAGCGTAGAATGTTTTTCCATTTCTTTGTGTCTTGTCCATTTCTTTCATACGTATTCCACAGTTTTCGGCACACGGATATTTCACCTCTTTTGGTTAGGTTTATTCCTAGGTATTTTATGGGTTTAGGTGCAATTGCAAGTGGGATCAATTCCTTGAATTTCTTTCTCTTGCTTCATTACTGGTGTATAGAAATGCAACAGATTCCTGTATAGTGATTTTGTATCCTGCAAATTTCATGAACTTGTGTATCAATTCTGGCAATTTTTTCGTGGGGTCTTTTGGATTTTCTACATAGAGTTTCATATCATCTGCAAAGAGTGAAAGTCTGACTTCTGCCTTGCCTATTTGGATGCCTTTGATTTCCTTTTGTTGTGTGATTGCTGAAGCTAGGACTTCTAGTACTATGTTAAATAACAGTGGTGAGAGTGGACATCCCTGTATTATTCCCGAACCCTCCCTCCCCCAGAGGAAAAGCTCCCAGTTTTTCCCCATTGAGGATGATATTAGCTGTGGGTCTTTCACATACGGCCCGTTTCTGAGTTGAGGTATGTTCCCTCTATCCCTACTTTGTTGAGAGCTTTTATCAAAAATGGATGTTGTGCTTTGTCAAATGCTTTTTCTGCATCTATTGAGAGGGTCATATGGTTCTTATCCTTTCTTTTATTAATGTGTTGTATCACGTTGATTGATTTGCAAATATTGAACCACCTTGCAGCCCAGGAGTAAATCCCACTTGATTGTGGTGAATGATTCTTTTAATGTATTGTTGGATTCAGTTAGCCTGTATCTTGCTGAGAGTTTTTTGCATCCATGTTCACCAGGGATATTGGTCTGTGATTTTCCTTTTTAGAGGGGTCTTTGTCTGGTTTTAAAATTAAGGCAATGCTGGCCTTGTAGAATGAGTTTGGACGTTTTCCTTCCATTTCTATTTTTTGGAATAGCTGCAGAAGAATAGGTATTAACTCTCCTTTAAATGTGTTGTAGAATTCCCCAGGGAAGCCATCTGGCCCTGGACTTTTGTTTATTGGGAGATTTTTGATTACTGGTTCAATTTGTTTTCCAAGAAGGCTAGACTCTCTTCTTGTCCTGCTTATAATTTCTTGGCCAGCATATCTACGCATTTCGTGCGCGTGGGTCAAGATGACAAATGGAGAAGAGACCAGGCTAAAGACCATACTGCAGAATTGTTGCTACTTTATGTAGCTAACATCCAAGAAAAATGCATGGCCAAATTAGGTAACTAGAATCTGTGTGACCATGAACATTCACATGCATTTTTAAAAACAAAGAAATTATTTGGGATACAGCAATCATGCAAATATTGATATATCTCAATTTCTATACGATATTTTTGCAAAACACTGATAGTCAAAAAATTAGCATTGTGAAACCAGTTTTAGCTTTCAATTTTTCACTAAACTTGTTTTTTTTTATTTCAAAAGACCTACTTTTCAGAATAATAAATTTGAAATTATAACTCTAAATAGTCAAGCTTTAGTTTCTCTTTATAAGGAAAGTGGAACAAAATGATAGCATTATAATGAAATTGGGAGAGTAGAATAAAATAAATATTATAAAAACAGTTTAGCTATATTTATTGTAATAAAGTGAAACAATTTAGTGTCCACATAACAGGTTAAGTACACTGGAGCTGCCAAACTATGTATGTAATTGATACTCAATTATTTTAAACACATTGTTGTTGGTTTTTTTTAAAGATTTTATTTATTTATTTGACAGACATAGATCACAAGTAGGCAGAGAGGCAGGCAGAGAGAGAGGAGGAAGCAGGCTCCCTGCTGAGCAGAGAGCCCAATGTGGGGCTCGATCCCAGGACCCTGGGATCATGACCTAAGCCAAAAGCAGAGGCTTTAACACACTGAGCCACCCAGGCGCCCCTAAACACATTGTTTTAATAAACTTTCCTTGTTTGATGAATTTAGACTGTTTTTGTTGGCTAGCAGAATTACTTTCTGAATCATAATCTTTTTATCCTAACTAATCACATAGTTGTCCCAGCAGTTGTTCCAATAACTGTAGGTGTGTAGATTAAAAATTACTCTTCCTGTTCACTCCTCATTTATTTTGCCAAGTTGGTATTTTGAGTTAAGTGCAAGTGTAGATTACACAGAGGACAGTTTTCTCCTAATCTTGACAACTCACAGAACAACTGTTCTCATACTATCTATGAAGTCGTCTAAAATGTGGCATTTACCTATATTTATAGCGCATTACGGGAAAGTGCTTCTATGAACCAATTTCTAAAAAACCAATATCTAAAAACCAGTGTATACTTTTTCTTAGACTTTTCTGCCCACTTATACTAGAAAATTGATTGCACTATTAAATTTATCTTAGTTTCCCATATTTTAAAAAGAAAGCATAATTCATTCCAAATAAAACTTTTCTAGGGTAATAACCACTTAGCATATAAATGATTTTAGTATTGATATAGCTAAGTTTCTCTAAATAAATAATTTCCATGCCCAATGCATAATATACAAGACATGCCTGTTAAGTGATAGTTTTGTAATGCAAGAATTTCCATTATAAAAACCTGTGAGATGCAGTCTAACACATCTGAAGAATTAACACTCTCAGATTGTAATTGCAAGGTAAGTTCTAATTACTGTTTAATTTCTTGGTTGAAAATCTTTGGCATATGTATAATATAAAATTGATTCTGAAATTATGCAATTAATATTATTAGCATTTAGTGCTTCCTTTTGAAGTTACAGTGACATTATCTTTTTCGCTCGAAAAATGTTCAACCAGAAAACAAGTGCTTAAAGTTTGGAAGGTTTAAAAAGTGTCCATTAATATAGTTAATATATAAGTTGCTAAATTCAGGTGAACTCATTCAACTTCCGGTCATTGAAAATATGGTATCTTCTATAGAAGGTATGCTGTTTGAAATGTTTTACAAGAAGATAAACATTTTTATAATTCTGTTATCGAGGCCATGAATTAATATGCAGTGTTGTGACATTATCCTGTGATCTCTGTCAAATCTATTAGGGAAAGTTATAAATCTCCTCTTAAAAATTGATGTGTTCTTAGAATTGATTGCTTGTCTGAACTATGTCTCTCACAACATAAATCTCAGGGAATTGTTCTGCCGATTATATTTCTAGGGTAGATATTCCTGACTAATTTTAATGGGATTATTTACTGATTTGTCCCAGGTTTTAGTTTGTATTATATAACTGTCTTGACGACAGCTAACAGTTATCTCATCCTTTCTATATGTCAGAATAACTGACGTAAGATTTAATTGGGTTAAATGCTTCTTGCGAATCATCTCATTTAATCCTCACAAACCCAAGAGGAAGAAAGCATTCTTCACCTAATTTAATTGATGAGGAAATGAAAGCAGAGAGATTAAGTAATTTGCACATTGTCAGTCAGTCAAATGGTACGATAGCATTATTCATATGGAGAGAGGAGCAAATGTGATAACTTCTGTAGTTTTCCCCATTTCGTGAATGCTCTGTGTTTCCACGGCACCTAATTAGTTCTCTCATTACAGTGTATTAGACAAGTCATTCCAGTATATTGATTTCACCTCCAGTGCTTAAACCAGCTGTGTGCAACAAATAACATTCCAAACTTGTGGCTTATTCCAAAGGGTTTTGTTTTGTTTTGTTTGCTTTTAAATTCCAGTTCCTAAATGAGCAGAAATAGTGTTCAATACTAATAATTTACTATGATTTAAAAAAAAATACCATGTATGGGATTGATCTTGGACAAAGTTAGACCCAAATTCAGTATTTATGCAATAGGATGAAATTTTGTACCTGGCTACAGTTGATACAGGGTTTTGAAGAGATTCAATACTTTTTCTTTTTTTTTAAGATTTTATTTATTTATTTGACAGAGATCACAAGTAGGCAGAGAGGCAGGTGGAGGGGTGGGGGAAGCAGGCTTCCTGCTGAGCAGAGAGCCCGATGTGGGGCTCGATCCCAGGACCCTGAGATCATGACCTGAGCCAAAGGCAGAGGCTTTAACCCAGTGAGCCACCCAGGTGCCACATAAAAGGGCTT
Source organism: Martes martes (assembly GCF_963455335.1). Classification (NCBI taxonomy): domain Eukaryota; kingdom Metazoa; phylum Chordata; class Mammalia; order Carnivora; family Mustelidae; genus Martes; species Martes martes. The sequence goes on along the minus strand of NC_137893.1, from coordinate 5,443,438 downwards.
TAATAAATATATAACATACACAATTATCAAGACATTTATTACACATATTATATATTCATTAGAGCTCTTTTATCGTAGTTAGAGCATGCATAGACTTTTGCTGAATTTATAGCACCAACCTAAAGAAGTCCATGGACATGATGATATGGATAGCTTTTAAAACTGAGAAATTTTATCATGGAGTGTATGATTGTTCACGTGCAGTAGTTCATTCTTTGTGTAGAAAGACAATTGTGCTGACAGTGTTAGTTTTTACACAGAAGATCTCATCATCAGCAGGACTTAACTTAAGATGATTCAAGACAATTGCAAGAAATGTACTTTGGAATGAAGAGTTTATAAGATTTGTCCACTGGAAGATGTGAATTAATTGTAACTTGGAGAGAAAGAAAAAAAAAAACAGTAGTTTTACTTTTATAAGTCTGGGGAAGACGACTTGCTAATATTGATCAAGAGGACAGCCGTGCCGTGTAAAGGACTGCATGGTAGATCTTTAGCGTATTCGCTTCGTTCTGAGAGAAAGAGAGAGGGAAGAGAAAGAGAAGAGCACTGACTATAATCCACACTGCAGAAGGAATTTTAGTAAATAGAAAGATTAAATTTAAAACCAGAAGGACTCCGTTTTTTGGGGAGGTGGAAGGGATATCTAAGAAAAGTATGATAAGAAGTAGAAAAGCACTGAAAATGTAGAGAAGGAAGATCAAGCAAAGCCATCAGCTCTAACTGTCGGTATAAGGCAGGCTGCGTTCAGAATCAAGGTCCCAACGTGTACTCTGGATGACCACTAGGCTGCTCAAGTATATCAGATTCAGAAGGGCCTTATTTCCTATTTGGCGAGTCTCTCCACTAACACCTCTCAGTAAGCTGGCATCTGACCTCTGCTCAGACCCCCTGGATCACATGGGATTCACAGGACCATAGTGTGACTAATGCCATTTTGGAATGTCTTAACTGATAAAATTCTTTTCTATATTTAACCAAAATCTTCCTTCCTATAATTTTCCACTTTGGTCTTCATTATACTGTGAATTCCTCACTCAGACGCTCTCCTTCTGTCCAGGCCCCTCTTGACTTCATGGAATTCCACAGCTTTCTCAGTGCATATTTTCACATACCCCTGTTTTGACTTACTGATTTGGAATAACATATACCTTTTCTTGGTCAAGTCCCATATACACTAAGATTCAGTTTTAACTACTCCCCCAGGCTGACTTTTCAAGACCACATTTATTTGCTGTGCTTTCCTTCCCTTTGTTTCTCTTAGTCTATTAGTCTGTCTCTCAAAATCCTAATGCACTGTTCAAAATTTGGTCCTTTTTTCTCATACAGGTTTGCATGTCTAATCACACTACGTCCTAGATGTTTAGGAATCCCGTGTTTCTCATGATGTGAAAAATTAATACTGATTGCCTGCGTTTTAAATTTGGCATAAGTGACGCTGTTTGAGGCCAGAGCCGTCCACACAGTTAATAAACGTAGGCAGTCCCTTGTCTCCTCAGGATGAAACTTAGGTCACTGTTTTGGCCCAGAAGTGAAATATCATCTTGGCAGAACACTTCAACAAACATGCTGACATCTTGATTGTTTTTCTATCTTTTTGCTTATTATCATTTTATTTGACAGCCCAGCAAGCTGGGTTCAGCGTCATGTTTCACAATGCTAAAGAAAATCTGTGATTGTACGTAAGGCCTCTCTACCAGACAGCTTCTTAAAAAAATAATGTGCGATCTTTCGATATTTTCTTCCACTTGCTCTCCAAAATTCAATCACTTACCAAACTTACTACTTTCTGTTTGCAACTTTATTTCTAGCCATCTCCACCTGCCGCTGCTCTAGGTCGGGGCATGACGATCATACCTGGTTTATTACAGTAAATCCTTCCCTGTAGTCCTGGCGGCAAACATCACCTGTGTTGGTCCATCTCGGTTTGGAAGGCCTCCCTGCAATTCTAGAAACATGAGGTCAGCACTCTAAACGAGCACAGGACAAGAATGTGCTCGTAGGTTGTGGTTTTCTTTTCTTTCTTTTTAAATACTTCTATCTTTATAGTCGTATGACATTATCTCAGGACTACCTGTTGTGGGAAAGAGAAAATCCAACTCGTTAAGCAGCCCCTCCTCCCAGGACTTTGAAGGGCCTGCACATACACTCTCAGGACAAATAACACTCTTTCAGAAGGAGAAATGGCCAGCATGGCAACTGAATGAGTGTTCAGAGATAAACAAAAAGATTTCTGATTTTTAAAATTGTCTTTGCTTTGGGGCGCCTCGGTGGCTCAGTGGGTTAAAGCCTCTGCCTTCGGCTCAGGTCATGATCTCAGGGTCCCGGGACCCAGCCCTCTGCTCTCTGAGCTCTCTGCTCAGCGGGGAGCCTGCTTCCCTTCCTCTCTCTCTCTCTGCCTGCCTCTCCGCCGACTTTTGATCTCTGTCCGTCAAATAAATAAATAAAATATTTTAAAAATAAGAATAAAAGAATAAAAATGTCTTTGCCTTGTTATCAGTGTGCATTATCAGTGTGCATACCGCTTTATCCTCGTTCTACGAACGCTGCTGTTAAAGAAGTATTACGAGGTGGGGGCAAGCACCTGCCTCCTTCATAATGAGACGGAGAAAAAAGTTGGGGCCTAAAATCTCCCAGAGCCAAGTATATGATCGGATTATTGGAGGGATATCGAAGATGGAGGTCGGTTTTATAGAGCTAGCAGGAAAGTCACAGACAAAGCATGACTGCTGAGATTTTTAGTGTGAAGAGATCACAACCTGGCTGAACCTATGAGAAGGTAACATTATGGAGAAAAATCCAGGAACAAACCAACCAACAAAAACTAGGTAGGCCAGTCTTCACAGGTTCAGACAGAGAAAAGGAAGAGGAAAACATAGGTTTGTCCGTCAAAGGCTGGTAGGCCATTGTCTCACCGCTTTAGATAGAACTGGGTGGGATACGCTCTCTGATTCCTGCTGATCCGAAAGTCATAGAGAAAGCCATCTGCTCATGCATTTATAAGATGAGTTTTGACTGTCTTATGTGTGCCAGGCATTGTTCCAAACATCAAATATAGAATAGTGAACTGACACAAATAAAATCACAAATATCAGTCTACTCTTGTAAGTTCGAAGTGATGACAGTGGTGATAGCAGCCAGCCCTACTGTGCACTCGAAGTGATGACGGTAATGAGAGCAGCCAGACCTACTGTGAGTTCAAAGTGATGATGGTGGTGATAGCAGCCAGCCCTACTGTGCGCTCGAAGTGATGACGGTAGTGAGAGCAGCCAGACCTACTGTGAGCTCAAAGTGATGATGGTGGCGATAGCAGCCAGCCCTACTGCGTGCTCGAGGTGATGATGATGATGGCGATAGCAGCCAGCCCCACTGCATGCTCTAGCGCCTTTAACAGGTTATCTCACAAAGCCCCCAGCTAGGCTGTGAGGACAGCCCACTGTGGTTCATTCTCCTCTGAGACTCCTGGGGGTCACACTGCTCTCTTCACCAAAGAGCTCTCCAGGGAGGAGCCAGAACAACACAGGGGTGGGTGTGAGGATGAACATCAAGTTCAGGTTCACATCCTGTCCGCAGTCTTCCTCTGGCTGTCGCTGAAGTGGCCACTGGACTGATACTGTGGCAACACTCTGATGATACAAGCCTTTCAGACAGGTTGTGTTGGCCCGAGCCAGCTAACTGAGATACAGTGAATGAAGGACAGACACCCTCTTGCGAGGACCATCATGTAGCTGATCAGGAAAACCAGGCTCGAGTCCTGCTCTGTTTTGGTAGGTTGTATGACCTTAGGTGAGGCATTCAGTCTCTCTGTGTATTTCTTCAGTGAGCAAATGGGAAGGGTAAATGGTCCTATGTCCTCAAACACGTCGAACCAGAAGGGTTCATTACTCTCGGTGGACGTTCGCTGTGACACCAATGCTGCTTGCACTTCTCACATCTCTTCCTTCTTTTCAGCCTCAGAGCTGGTCGTCCTGTGTTCCCATTGTATCTCCCCACCTGCTTTGTGTAGAGCCTTTTACTTCAGAACCAAAGAAAGGAAAGACCTAGTTCCCTCCCGAGACCCCCACTGTCCCCTCCTTCTCCCACTGCATTGACTCCCAGTTGCCCAGCTCCACCTCCTACCTGAATGGTTGAAATCAATATTTTCTGGACTTTATGATCCTCTTGTAAACACTGGCAAAATCAATGAGATTTCCACACCGGAGGGTGAGGAACATTGACGTGGATGCTATTGATAATGACTTCCATTTCAGAAACGCGGAGTAAATACAGGGTGTTCCTGCTGCATTTATGCATAATGAGGCATTTATGCAAACAACCTCCACTCAGCTAGTTGAACTGCCTGGGGCAAAATAATATTCAACCTTCAAGCTTAATAACTGCATAAACTTAGAACGAATAGGAAGCATTCTGCTCTGGTTTTGAAGAGCCTAATTAAGTGTATTCAAGGAGATTTTTTTCAGCCTCCTCCCTTTGAAGCACATTTGTGGTCCGTTTCAGAGAATTGATGGCTGTCTTAATGTTTCATTGTTATAGAACATCCCTGTGATTTTTGCATTCTGTAATGCAATACCTTCGTTTCTTTGAAATAATCTGTGGGATTTTATGCTAAGCCTTGTTCTTGTTCCTTCCTGTTTTTATTCTAAGTGTATTAAAATACTCTTTGGAGAATGTGCTTGCAAGCTTAGGTGTATCTCACTTTATCTAATAAACGTGTTTCTGGCATGTAGTATGTAAATCGAATTGTAACAAATTGAATCATACATCTAAATGCCTAAGGGGTACCCATTTCAGGAAATAAATCATGTTCTGAATTTTAAGTGAATTTTTACACCCTAAGTTTTCTATCCAAGGTTTTCAAGCAACTTCATCACAGACCTATTAAAAGAAAGGTCCTTAAAAAGTAGTCAGTGACATCCAGTGACATGGACAGCTTTGGACTGTAATTAGCCATTGAAATAACTAATAAGTCAACCAAATCCCCTATGTAGAAACAGAAACCTTGGATCTCATCAAACCAATATTTACCACATGCCTACTGTGTGCTGGTTTCCAGAGTTACATGGGAAAAGAAGACACAGGCTTCAGGGTACTGGAGTGGATTCCATGAAGGAGTTTGGTTGTAGACTGAGTAGAAGAGATGAAACACTTTATCTTCCAGGGGACTAGCCTGGACCTTGGAAAGAAAAGAGGGATGCTTTATATTTTAATTGATATTAAAATCACCCAGAAGTGAAATTTATATGGTATGTGGATGGCAAATGTTTCTTAGAAAAGCATCCTAAGGGTGATGGATTCTGAATTGCTTTTTATTGCAATGGAGACATTGTCTGTATGTGTCTATAATTCCTCTTATGCCCCCTAACCTGAGGGATACTATGAGTGAAAGATTATAGGTAGGGGAGAAAATCACAGGGGTCAGGATTGAAGGAAGCAAACCGATTTGACCAATGAGTTGAAAATTTAAAAAAGCAGAATGAGGGCACAGTTTCATAACAAAATCACAATGTTGTCTACATGTAACCTGCTCAAATACAACCAACTCCAAAGAACAGGTCCTCTCCATCCATTCCGCATGCCATTCTACTAAGGGAGGACATCAATCTCATGACCTCTACTCTACTCTAGAGAGGTCATGAGATTGATGTCTTCCCTTAGTTTCAATGGTCTCATGTCTGATAATTGCATCATGGCCTCCTTTGGATCCTCATCCTAAGAGCAAGCCACCAACCTCAGCGGCCACATAACCCAAGACTATCTGTTCCACTGGAGGAAGGAATGGGTCTGTGCCGAGACTGTGGGACCTAATACCTCGTTGCCTTCCCCTGCCCACTTACGCAGGTCAGAGAAGCTTCCCAAGGGGAGTGATAATGGGGGTGTCTGAATGGAAGTTTGTCTTTTATAAACTTGGGATGATGAGCCGTCAGAATCAGAACCACTCAGCATGTGTCAAGCACCACTTCGGAGTATATTGAAGCAGAGAGTGGCAACAGTGCTGGGAAAAACAGGAAACAGACAGTACCTATGACTTAGTGGAGGTTTTTGAAAGAAACAAGTGAGAGTAGATTTTTGCTCAGAGCACAGTGTCAATGATTTAAGGCCGGGGTCCAAGGGCCTGAGCTTGGGTTTGCACCAAGAGAGTGCAGAGGAGGAAAAGCCTGAGAGATGGTGTTTGAAAAATCACCCCGGCTAGACACTTGATGGATGTGGAAATGCAGACACATGCTGATCTGGAAGCACCGTGAAGCCTCTGATGCCATTTCCCGGAGGAGATGGCACAGGAAGAAGCAGGTGGAGGGCAGGCTGTCGTGGATGTGGTGAGTTGGGGCGACCCTGAGTGAGCCTCCTCAGGAAGGACCTGGAAAGGCAGGCTCTCCTTGCCTGCCACCCTGCGGGCTTGGTCTCTTCCCCCCATCACCCACAGAAGGAGCAGTTTCATCCGGGTAACAATGCCAGGGTAGAGTGTGCAGCATGAACAACAGGCAAAATCAGAACTTGGATAAAAGCAGAAAGAACCTAGGGGACACTCATCCAGAGCTTTCTAGAATCACCCTCTAGGGTCCCTGCAGACCGTCTAGGAAGCCAGCACCGGCATCCAACCTTGACTCCCACCCGCGCACACGGCGCTCCTCCCAAAGCTCCATGAAATCCCTGAGTGGCCCCGTGCCGTGGCCTCAGCTCCCTGCCCGGCAGTGACAGGGATCCAGCCTGGGGAACAGCCCAGAGGTGGCTGAGAAATCGGGAAGGTAGTGAGAGGAGTAGAGATTTTGAGGTTTCAAAAGGAAGTTTCTCGTGAACAAGGGAGACAAGGCCATTATTACAGGGAGCTGTCAATTACATCATCTGACTCTCAGACTGTTCAGCCGGGGAGAGGAAAACAAGATCACAGACAGGAAAAGGCATCGATCTTTAATTCTCTCAACCTACAGGAGCAGAATCACCTGCACTTACGATCTTAAAATTAGAGTGAGGTGGAAGCGAACTCCCCTCCTGACAGCGATGGCGACGGATGCCGTCCAGTCTTCAGTGGGACACGAAAGGCCCGAGGTCTGTTATTGACTCTGTCACTAGCTCATTATGCGGCATGAGATAGAGCCTCTGTTTGCGAGGGGAACAGTGGTGAGAACAGTAATTATTTCCTGGGCGCACGCTGACGGCCAAGGTATTTATACATCGGGCGAGAGGGAGAAAAACAATACTTGCCACCTACCTACCCATTAGAGGTGACGTCTGGATGAAGGGGGTATGAATAGCACCGTATCGTCAGCTTCTGATCTGTCGGGTCTTTGCCTGACTTCGCTTTCCGAAACAAGGTCAGTGATGCAGTTTGTCCTTTGAGTTTCTGATTTCGAGTTTCCCCCTTCAGGCTGAGTGGCAGAGAAGCCTTCAGAGAAGTGAGCTCCCATTCTTCCTGGTTCAATAGAGCATTGCTAATCTGTGTTAATGGTGGATATTTAAGGACAAATTTTTCAAAACAAATAAGACTCCTGCATGGCCAACCTTGTTTTATTTATAGAACCTCACTTCCGAGTCCATGGATATTCTTATTTGATATTTCTTCATCTTAGGCTAGTTCCACCTTGCTTATTTCACTGGCTAACTTAGTAAAGAAGAACTAGTTTTAAAAATTCAGAGGGTGTCATATTTATTTTCTATACATCTTGTCACTTACTATGTATGTTTGTCAACAAATATGTTTCATTTTTTAGGAGACATATGGCTTCTAACTTGTTTGACTTAATAAGGTAACAGAAGTTCTGTGTGAAATCTGCCTCTAAGGGTTGCACTCTCACAGTGATTTAATGCTCCCGAGGGTTTCAGCTCAAGGGCAGAGACCGACCCTTTGTCCCCTCTTCTCCCCACCTCCCTTTGCCTTCCCAAACTTGTGAAAGGGTGATCCGTGCAAGGAGACTCAGAAAAGCTCTAAAAACAGAACAGATAAAACCTCGGGCTGTTTTCGGTGACCTGCTCTGATATCCTTTCCTTTACTTGGAACTGTTCAAAACGTCCAGTGAATTCTTGAGGACACCCTAGAGCTCGGCCTGAGTTATGAACACCTGCAAGGGGATACGTGCGGGGAAGCGCCCTCCTCTTGTTACTGTGGGCCCAGCTTCCACAGAGCCCTCATGGGGCAGTTTCAGGCAAGGGCAGGGGGGCACACATCCAATCCCACAACAATCCCACTGTTGGAGCCAGGCTCTCAGAGAATGCTCAGGATGGTCAGGTAACTGGGATGGCAAGAGGCAGAGGGGGACAGCTGTGGACCCCAGCCCGGTAGCCAGACCAGGGTTCAAAGACCAGCCACTTTGCCGTCACGAGATATGTGAGCAAGCTGATTAACTGGTCTGTGCCCCATGTTCTCATCTGTGCAAGTAGGATATTAATAGTACTTACTTCATAATTCTGTTTAAAGATTGGGGTTAGCATTAGCAAAACATTCAGAACATTGCATGGCACCTGGTGAGTGCTACAGAAATGGGAAAGACACGGGTTCTTGCTGGCACTATGATCAAGAGTTGGTATCCAGCAGCTCGGCTAGATGGGTGTTGAGTGCATTGGGGAAGAGAAGAAACCCCAGAGAGACTGTTTGGGACAATCCATCACCGTTTAGAGGCCTGCTTAGCTCTACCCTTCTTGGAACTAGGTCTACCCTTCTTGGAATTAGGTCTTGAAGACCTAATATGTTGTGTATCTTGTAAACTTTGAAAGTATGAACAGATACAGAAAGGCAATTGCAATCTATAATTTTCATTCATGAACGCTATGTAGAGACTGATCATTGATGATGCCTAGGACAACTCAAAGATGCACAAAAACCACTTCAGGGCTGTCATAATAGAGACAGCAGAGAGTTAAAGGCAGGAAAAATGCTGAGGAAACAATTCCTCTGCTCAAAAGAAGTTTCTATTTTAATTATAATCTCAACACCCCTCTATGTATTCTTAATCTATGTATGTTTGTTTGCTTTGCACCTTTAAATGCTGGCATTATATTTGGGGGCTCATAGTCCAGATAATGGCTGGCTGCGTTCATTTTATATTTCCATATTTGCAAGACCAATGGTTCATCATTTCTGGTGTCAGTTTAGCACTTTTTGTAGGATTTTGTACTACTACTTTTTGTAGAGACATATTTTGTAGAGTTTCCCCATTCATGGCAGGAGAAAAATAATAGACTCATTTTTTAAAATAGTGTTTTGAAATTGCTTCCAAAATAGCTAGAGTTTTAGGAGAAAAGACTGTGTTTCATATGACCCTGAAATGTTTAATGTGCTAAATAAGATAAGGGGAATTCTTCTCTTACTGGGAGGACTTCAAGGGGACTGACCTAGTATTCGTCTATTCTGGGGACGATGTTCTGCCATGTTATAACTCCTACTCGTCTTCCCATAGCATCAGCTGCATCACACCGTATGTCTTTACAGATCTCCCTTCATTTACCTGGACACCTTCCTCTGTGAGTAAGCCATGGGCAGCATGGTCATTTCTTTGCTTCTCAGCTTTAGTGTGTGAACTGTCAGCATGAGGCATTTCAGGTCCAGAAAATTCTATCAGAGTGTGAGAGTTCTTAGACCAGACAGTTGCAGATCACAAGGATAGGTGCCCTGGGCTAATGGGACATGTGACAAGTTAATACGGTTGGCTGGAAGGACGGAGCAGAGACACAGACACTCAACATTAAGCATCTACTATGTGCAAGGCAGAACTCTGCCTCTACTTTCTCCTCCTCTACAACCAAGTAGTTCTTCTTGTTTTTTCACACATAGTAGACTTATGAATCATGTTGATTTTAGATAAAATTTTGCAGCTGGAAGTTTGAAAGAGTTGATCTCAATGGCATCTCTGCATGAGTTTTGATCATGAAGGAACTCAAAGAACCCCAAGCCTATAAGGGAATGAGCTAGACCCAAACATTTGCAAGCATGGCCTCATCACTTTGGCATGGGAACCATGCCATATCTTGCCAGACTCTGGCCACACATTCCTTCCACCAAATGCCAAGAGGCATCTAACTGTTAGTCTTCAAGGACAAAGTGATGCTACATGAATAAAATGGAAACTGCTAAATTCAAAAGCTGTTAAGTAGTCTTCCATTTTCCAAAGTCATAAAATAAAAATAGTGTCACTCTAAATTTAATGACTGCAGTTACTCACACCTGACTCAGTAGATATTGGGGGGGCATAAGTGAATGCCCAAAATGTGTCTTTTTCAACCACATTTTTAACTTCATCAAGGCTCAGCTTATTCATAAAAAAAATAGAAATAATAAGTACTTCGTTGTAAAGATCACATCTGATAAGGCACTTGGTAAACTATAAAGCACTATACACTGTTCATTTTTTTCTTTCTTTCCCATTCCTTGGGCGAGACTTGTGATGCTCGAACCTGTATCTTAACATCACTGAATACTCCTAGGTCTTCGCTGAAATCTGAAAGTCCGTTTTACTTACGACTTAGCATGTGTCTCATGGGTTTGATGAGTATCTGTTTCAGGGTTTTGATATAGCAGAGTGATGGACCTCATTCTTGTTTCACTGCATGGGTTTGGTGGTCACTTATAATTTTCACTTCCAGCTGATCCTGATTCAGGTAGCCCTTCTCAGCTTGCTTCGGTGCACCTAATATGTGAATTTCACTTCACCTCTCAGTTATAGGGAACTTATATTGTTGAGTTTATTTTAACTTTATATAACACCCATTTCATGCTTGTTCATTCTTGTTGCTGTTAATCTACAAAAGCAGAACGGTATTGGGAGGAAGAAGATGCAACATTAGTGGTCATTTCTACTGATCTGCTTCTAATTCTTTCAGATATCTGAAAGCATTTAAATTGATCTCTATTTTGACTAGGAAGAAGAGCAAATTCTCCAGTATAAATGCATTCAGAACATTTAGATAATATCCTAAACAAAAGGGAAAAAAAACAAACTTACAAGTTTTCTTTGACTTTAATGATATATTTCTGACCCTGACTTGTTTATATTCTCCACCTTCATCCTACTTGAACTATTTTGTTGTTGTTGTTTTTTTCTTTTAAAGAAAGAAAAAAGAACCTTTGTAAATCTATCAAATGAAGATAAGGGAGAAAGGCCAACATTGAAACAATTTAATTAAAACTTTGTGGGTTTTTTATTAGGAAAAAATATTTAGAATAAAATATGACTTTAGAAAACATTTCCACCATCTAAGACTTTGTCTGTTGGTTTTTAAGTTGAAATCCTGTATTCTAGAGCCAACAGTACAGCCTTGGGCATGTGAACATAAGTTAAAGTAATTTACATGATATACGAAAAATCCTGATTTCTAGAAAAGATACAAAAATTGGGAAAATACATTTACTGAATTTTATTTTTTTCTCAAAAAATGATATTAACATAGAATAAAGTTTTCTCATTGTAGAACCTGATGTCCAACTTTTTATGGCTATGGCTCAAGTACTGTTTTTATTAAATCTTTGAATTGGTTGACTATTTAAGCCTTAATTTAATAGATCATAGTATGACCATGGAAAAAAAGCTGAGGAATTTAGGAAGGAGGCTCTGACCCTACAATGAAATATCCAGTTTACTCAGGGATGGCATCCTGTACAACAGCACAAGCAGGAAAAGGGCAGAGAAGAGTGGAAAACGGAACCAGGGGCCCAGAGCTAGTGAGGAAGATGGTGCTTCTTACCTGCTGGAGCCTTGAAAAAGCAGTATGACCATAGGATGCCCTTTGCACTGCCTACTATATTAATAGTAATTAATAATTAATAATTATAATATCAATTAATAATTAATAATATGGTAATGGTAATTAATAATAATAGTAATTAATAATTATAATATGGTGGGAAATGTCCAATAACCACTATTCTAATACTTAAAATAGCCCCCTCCATAGACATCTTGTAAATTTTTTAAAACTCTAACTTTCATAACTCCAAAATATTTATTCTCATGAATTATATTCTTATGAAAAAATAACAAATATGTGGGAAATATAAAGGAGGAGGAGGAAGAGATGAAGGCGAGCAAGTGTTTACCCTAGTCTAAGTAAAATAGTGCGGGGACTGGGAGATAAGTCAGTAGAAAACAGTGGAGAGTCCATAGACAAATCTCAAAGCATATGAGAATCTAAAATCCAATCTGGATGACATTTCAAATCATTTGGGGAAGGCTGAAGTATTCAATAAGTAGAATTCAATTCTTCTCCATTTAGGAAGAAAATAAAAGTCAGGATGTATACCTCCCAGCACTCGTCAAACACAACACTTCTCAAGTAGTTGAAGGATTTGTGTGTGAAATATTAAAACTATAAAAGTACTAGAAGAAAACATAGGATCGTTTTATTAAACAATACCAGAGTGTGGAAGGCATTTCTTAGATTTCAGATCTAAGAAACATTGAGGAGAAGATTTGCAGATCTGACTGTAATAAAAGCTAAAAACTTGTATACAATGAAAAGCAACCCAGTTTGTCCCAAAGTGGAACAGAAGGATTTCAATACATAAAGTAGTGAAGGCTTAATGTTCCAAACATACAAAAATCTGCTAAATAGAGAGGAGAAAAAAACAAGCAATGCAATAGGAAGAAACAAGTCAGAGAAGAAGCCTAGTCAAGAAGAAGAAATTATCATCTCCATTAATAATAAACAAATCACAACCACAGTGGGATATAATCTCTAGTTTTTATGAAATTCTTAGACATTCTTGTACAGTTAATGAAGAGGCAAATAGGCCCATGTTTTGAAAGATAATTTAACACTTTCTGTTCATCTAAGTGAATAGTCCATTCAACCCCTAAACCTTACTTCTAGGAAGCTATCCTACAGAAACCACAACACAGATGTCATTCACGTAGTAAAGATCTGGGATGAGTCTAAGTGTCCATCACTAAACAGAAGCCTGTGCAGTGTTTTATAAAATAAGAAATACAGGGGCGCCTGGGTGGCTCAGTCAGTTAAGCCATTGCCTTTGACTCGGGTCATGAACCCATGGTCCTGGGATCGAGCCCCACATCGGGCTCCTTGCTCAGCGGGGAACCTGCTTCTCTCTCTGCCTCTGCCTGCCACTTTGCCTGCTTGTGCTCGCTCTCTCTATCTCTGATGAAATAAATAAACAAATAAAATATTTTTTAAGAAATGAGAAATATATTCTACCTTGGGAAAAAGGGCACTGTGTATTGTAAGATAAGACACGCACGCAAATACATAGGGAAGAACAAAGTGAAAGTATGATTCTATTTTTGTCCGGCAGCTGACACTAGTGTATGTGTGTATACACACAGAAACGTTTACGTGTATTCCAGTAGGAGCAGTAGGAGCAGATCGGATGGGCAGGCAGAGTCACGGTTTCTGGAGGGTAAACAGATTTCCATCAAAATATGCCAAATGATGCTTTCATTCATGAGATACCAAAATACGATGGTCGGTAATTTTACTCAACTCGTCTCACCAACCCTAGACTGGGCTTTACACCTTTTTTCTGGAATGGCTGACCTTGAGACAGGGCACCCGAACCACCACATCTCTGCTGAATACTGTTAATTCCTCTAGATGACTCCTTCCACTTCTGTTCATTTTACAGAACTAATTTCTGTGACATTTTATTTTTACACAGCACTGAACCCAAGATTGTCTTCAGTATTTACGAGGGCATTTACAAAAGGAACAGAGCAAATGCAGTTTAGATAGGTTCCAATAATTCTCCCGGTCTTTCTGACACCAGTGTTTCAGAGTTCACCTTTCCTCTACACACACTCAATTAAATTAAAATATAGCATATAAAATGGTGGCAAAAGAATCTCAGAGGGCACAGCAGAGGTGAAAATAAAACAACTTCATATAAACCATTCCTATTATGAGTGAATATATTTAGATTTTGTTAAAATTAAAACCCAGGATAACTATCAAAGCATAATGGCATAGGCCAAAACAAAAGCGAGGAGAAAATGAGGCCGGTGGCAAGTCAACAACCCCTGTGGCATTCACACTGTTTATCCTTTTTTTCAGCCCTGAGCGGCGGGCCAGGCATGGCTACCAGACAGGGGACAGTGTCTGGGTCTTGTGCAGCTGCTCAGAGACTCACAGGGCAAGTGCCCGCCCCATCCCCCACCCCCTCATCTCTAAGTCCCAGGAACTTAGGGGGCAGCGGGTACTACATGAGTGCGTGCTGAGGAATTTGCAAATTCAAACCAAAATGGTGCCTTCCTCTCTCTCTTTTTTTTTTTTTTTAATTAGAAGATGAAAATTAAGACCAACAGAGTAAGTGAAATTTAGCAAAAATGAGGGTTCTCCCCAATCTCTGACTGACCCCTTTTTCCTAGGAGGTACAGAAAGAAAGACAGGTACGTTTATAAGGTATGTGCTATGGTGAGGAAAAACAAAAAGATATAGGTGTGTTTTTCCATTATGATGCTTTGTCAAATGATGAAACTTAAAGAACAGGTTGCCTCAACCAACTACAGATTGGAATTTTCTGTGCCACTTGCAGAAAATAACCTTTGCTTCCGTTGGCATTTTTGTCAGTCCATATTTCTAGGAGAAAACACTGCTTGTGGCTTCCTTCTCTTGGGACATGGAGCCCCTTGAAGAAGGGACTAGTCTGTTTCCTTTACTGCACATCCCAGCACCAACCACATATAGCGGGTCCTCGAAAATGTTTGCTGTTGTAGAATAAGAATTCCAGAAGACTTCACAGCTATATATATTCATTTGGGTTGATTTTTTTTTTTTTAGGTTTTTTTTTTTAGTTTTTTTTTTTTTTTTTTTTTTCCGGGGCTCTGGGATTAGATCAGCCATGACATTAAACTAGTTCAACCATACCCAGAAAAGTTAGGCACTCTTTGTAGTATATACAGAGGAAGAAGTTATTATCTTCGGAGCTTACAGAGATGACTTACCGTAATGGTCCTGTCGCTTGGATTATGTCCTATCACTTGAACACCTTGTGCTCACTACAAAGCCCACGTGTATTTCAAGTGAATAGTGAGCCTGCCTGACTGAAGCCCCCTGACTGTTTTTAAATTATGAGATCATCTTCAAGTATTATGTCTTTTGTTTCACTGGATGTATGTATTTCAATATGTCTCCCTTGCTTAATATAACCCATCTAAACAGGATGCTTAGAATATGTACTGTGTATTTTTAAATATTCCTTTGTCCTTTGATTGTGATTTATTATATTTCAAAGAGCTTTGAAATTAATAATTTCAAAAGACTTTTGAATTTAAAGTGTTTGGTATTTTAAAATACCAAAATGGTGAGATTATCTGAAGAAGATGGTTCTATATCCTCAGAAAAGCCCCTTAAAACTGGATGAAATTGAAGAATTAGAGTGAAAGTTTGATTCCCAGAATATTAATCTCGGCTTTCTTTGGAACAAAAAGCAGGGCCGAGAAATGGTCCTCCGTTGTAAATGGAGAAGGAGTTTAAGCATCTTCTTAAAGAATTGTAGTTTACTTCTAGTCAGGAGTAGCCAAACCAGAGAAAACTTGATTACTTAAAGGCACTAAGTGTACTAGGAAGAAAAGCACAGATACTTCCAACCAGAACAGCCGCTGTGGTCTGGCTCCTTAAGACCTGGAATTCTTTTTTTTTTTTTTTAATTTTTTTTATTAAATTTTTTATTTATTTTCAGTGTAACAGTATTCATTGTTTTTGCACCACACCCAGTGCCCCACGCAATACGTGCCCTCCCTAATACCCACTACCTGGTTCCCCCAACCTCCCACCCCCCGCCCCTTCAAAACCCTCAGGTTGTTTTTCAGAGTCCATAGTCTCTCATGGTTCACCTCCCCTTCCAATTTCCCTCAACTCCCTTCTCCTCTCCATCTATCCTGTCCTGTATATTATTTGTTATGCTCCACAAATAAGTGAAACCATATGATACTTGACTCTCTCTGTTTGACTTATTTCACTCAGCATCATCTCTTCCAGTCCTGTCCATGTTGCTACAAAAGTTGGGTATTCGTCCTTTCTGATGGAGGCATCATACTCCATAGTGTATATGGACCACATCTTCCTTATCCATTCATCCGTTGAAGGGCATCTTGGTTCTTTCCACAGTTTGGTGACCGTGGCCATTGCTGCTATAAACATTGGGGTACAGATGGCCCTTCTTTTCACTACATCTGTATCTTTGGGGTAAATACCCAGTAGTGCAATTGCAGGGTCATAGGGAAGCTCTATTTTTAATTTCCTGAGGAATCTCCACACTGTTCTCCAAAGTGGCTGCACCAGTTTGCATTCCCACCAACAGTGTAAGAGGGTTCCCCTTTCTCCACATCCTCTCCAACACATGTTGTTTCCTGTCTTGCTAATTTTGGCCATTCTAACTGGTGTAAGGTGGTATCTCAATGTGGTTTTGATTTGAATCTCCCTGATGGCTAGTGATGATGAACATTTTTTCATGTATCTGGTAGCCATTTGTATGTCTTCATTGGAGAAGTGTCTGTTCATATCTTCTGCCCATTTTTTAATATGATTGTCTGCTTTGTGTGTGTTGAGTTTGAGGAGTTCTTTATAGATCCTGGATATCAACCTTTCGTCTGTACTGTCATTTGCAAATATCTTCTCCCATCCCGTGGGTTGCCTCTTTGTTTTGTTGACTGTTTCTTTTGCTGTGCAGAAGCTTTTGATCTTGATGAAGTCCCAAAAGTTTATTTCCGCTTTTGTTTCCTTCGCCTTTGGAGACATATCTTGAAAGAATTTGCTTCTGATGGAAACTGGTGGGCTCTGTCCATCAGGGAGAAAAGGCATTCCGGATGCCTTTGTCGTTTCCCTTGTCCCTGGACTGAGCTTCTTTAAAAATCGAGCTATAAGCAGGCAAGTTACATAACTTAATTTCCTGCTGAAATGGAACATAAAGTGATTAGCTCAGGGACACTCAGGCTCTGAGGCTTTAAACCCCAGTGGATTGTGTACATGAGTTGCAGAAGATTCACGTGATACATACCTTTAGAACACTCACGGGCAGGGTCTCCGACTGCCAGTGAGCCGAAACTGTGCGCGTGTTCTGCATGGGACAGCTTCCCAAAGTTGGTAGCTCTTGGGAAACTTGTCTGGCCTAATATGGATTTTTGGATACATTTACTTCATGGAAAACTATTTTTTATCCAAATCACCAGGTTTCTGGAAGTAATAACTCTTTAACTGTGTTTTAAAGAGTTTATAACTTAAAAACCCCATTGATAAGGGTGCCTGGGTGGCTCAGTCAGTTAAGCATCTGCCTTCAGCTCAGGTCATGATCCCAGGGTCCCAGATCTATCAGTTCCCCACTGCGCTCCCTGCTGAGCGGGGAGTCTGCATCTCCCTCCGCCTCTCACCCCGCTCATGCTCTCTCTCAATCTCATTCTCTCCTTCTTGCTTACTCTCTCTTTCAAATAAATAAAATCTTTAAAAAAAATTCTATTTAATAGATATCTCTATTTTAGTAGAAAATATAAGAGAATTCCAAATATTCTTTAAAAATTCAAAATATTGAGGAAAACCACCTAAAATCCACAGGCTCAGGGAGCTTAGGCTCTACGGGTGTTTCTTAAGTGTGTTCCTGGATGAACTGTGTTGGAATCCCTGTGCTTGTTTAAACTGGGGGTTTCCTAGGCTCCAGCCATTCCTTGCATGAGAATCTGGGGGGAGAGGTGAGCAAGGGTGTGGAATTTGCACTTTAACCAATTCTACAAGTGATTGTTGCATGCACCCAAATCTGAGAAAACTTAATCAGGTGGTTTTTAAAGATTTTCCCATTTGGGTCTCATTTGCCTTTCTAGCATCATCTCCCACCACTGATGCCCTCCCCTTACACTCGTGTTTTCACTCTCGTCCCCACAAGCCGTGTCTCAGCATGGCTCAACAAGCACTCCATGCCTCGGCATGCCTTTGTGCAGTGGGTCCTATGCCTGGAATTCTGCTCTGACCTGGATGGGGCACAGTAAGGAAAGCTTCACTCAGCCAGAAACATTGTACAACCCACTGTGCTGGGTTGAATAGTGTCTCCTAAAACTCATATTCTTCCCAGAGCCTCAAAATGTGACCTGATTTGGAAATAGGGCTGTACAGATCTAATTAGTTAAGATGATCTGATGCTGGAGTAGAGTTGGCCCTTCATCCAGGATGGCTAGTATCTTAAAAGAAGGAGAAGAAGCCCAGAAAGTCACACCCAGAGGGAAGAACAGCATGTGAAGAGGGAGGCAGAGATGGGAGTGATACTCCTACAAACCAGGAAATGCCAAGGTTTGCTGACAATGCCAGAATTTGAAGAGAAGGGTGAAATGGATTCTTCTCTTAGTCTTCAGAGAGAGCACGGCGCCACTGACACCTTGATTTTGGACTGTGAGATGACAGATTGTTTTAAGCCACCAAGTTTGCAGTACTTTTTTATGGAAGCCGTAGGGAACTAGTAGACTTGTGTATTGAAGGTTGAGTGTCCTCGGATATGAAATGGAACTATCCCACCCTTCTTATCTCACAAAAGTATTGTGTGTATCAAATGAGATAAGTAAGGTGAGTGTGTTATTAGATGTATAAAATTCTACACAAGGATAATGTAAAGTTTTACTTATATTTTGAAAATCTTTTTATTCCCTTGCATAATCCCTACCATAATACTTTGTCTATGGCATATGCCCAATAAGCTTGTTGAATATTTTAATTTATTATTTTATTTTATTTTTTTAAAGATTTATTTATTTATTTGACAGAGAGAGAGGTCACAAGTAGCAGAGAGGCAGGCAGAGAGAGAGGGGAAGCAGGCTCCCCACCGACCATAGAGCCCGATGCGGGGCTCCATCCCAGGACCCTGAGATCACGACCTGAGCCAAAGGCAGAGGCTTAACCCACTGAGCCACCCAGGCGCCCCTAATTTATTATTTTAATGCATTGCATCGATTGTATTGTAAAAGATCCAAACATAAATACACAGAACAAGATGCATATTCAAATTACTGTCTAGTCATTTACGTGCAGCTTTTACTGCGAGTAGTGTTACTTCTGAAAGACATGATTTGGTTTGTCTAGTTAAATATAAGTAATACATATAATATTATTCAACTGTATATTAATTTTTAATATACTAATGAAGTGAAATCTATGAATTTGAAAGTAAGATTTATTTAAGATGAAAAATGTTTAATTTGTTTTCACAAGTATGGCTGATTTTACTTATGCTACTTACTAGAAAGCTGATAAAGGTATATTTTATTAAAAATGGCTTTTTCGGGGCTCCTGGGTGGCTCAGTGGGTTAAGCCTCTGCCTTCGGCTCAGGTCGTGATCCCAGGGTTCTGGGATCGAGCCCCACATCCGGCTCTCTGCTCAGTGGGGAGCCTGCTTCCTCCTCTCTCTCTCTGCCTGCCTCTCTGCCTACTTGTAATCTCTGTCTGTCAAATAAATAAATAAAATCTTTAAAAAAAAAAAAAGGCTTTTTTCCCCCCCTGTTTATTTAACACCCACCCCCGGAAAAATGGCTATTTTAATATCATTCCTTTGAAAGTGCTCATCAATAAATTTAATCAATTTCCTATTCAAACAACAGAACAGATCTTCTAGTCTTAGCCCAATAAAATGATCTCTTCCTTTCTGCAAGGAAAAGAAGAATCTGGATACTGGGAATCATTATTTATGAAGCGAGTGAAAACAAATTTCCCTTGGATACCCAACTCCTATTTAAAGTAAAACAACTAGAATGTTATTCTTGCTATGTTACTTTTCCTCTAAGACTCTTTAAGCAGTTAGTGTGTGTCTTGTGATTACCAGTATTACAATAATCCAGCGAACCTGATGGCAGTGCCCCTTAGAGGCAGAAAGTAGACATTGACAGTTTTAAGCAAGTGATCACCAGAGCCAGGAAGAGACCCTGAGATTTCTGTCACCCCCTCCCCCCAACTCCTACCGGTCCTTGGCAGGAGATATAGTTAACTGATAAATTATTTCTGGGCTCTTAATGTCATTTATTAGGTTCAAAAGAAAAACACCTAAATAGTTCTCTATTATGTTTAATATCAATTTGGATCCTCAGAAGTGAGGACAAAAGCTTTCTACTTCCCAGTGGACTTCAAATAATATCCATTGGATGTGCCCTAGGAAAACATAACTTTAAAAGTTGTTCCCTGGGGCACCTGTGGCTCAGTGGGTTAAAGCCTCTGCCTTCGGCTCAGGTCGTGATCTCAGGGTCCTAGGATTGAGCCCCGCATCGGGCTCTCTGCTCAGCGGGGAGCCTGCTTCCTCTTCCCTCTCTGCCTGCCTCTCTGCCTACTTGTGATCTCTGTCTGTCAAATAAATACATAAAATCTTTAAAAAAAAAAAAAAGTTGTTCCCTAGGATTAGTGAGGAAGAAAGGAAATGAGAATTAAGGAAGGTAATTTCTGAGTAATTTTCCTCAGCTGCTTTTGTCCATACATTTCTAGTGAGCATGTTAGTTAGGGTAAGCTAGGCTAAGTAACAGAATATACCCCCAAAATTCAGGAGCTACAGAAACAACATGGTTATTAATTTATCATGTTAAAAGGCTAGTGTTGGTCAGGTCCAGATGAAATGGGGAGAAGAGAGGGACTCTGGTCCATGCAGTTGATAATGGCTGGCTGAGAGTGGCTTTGTCATAGTTAACATGAGGCCTCATGAGCCTAGTCATCTGGGAGGAGGCAAAGGCACGGAGCAGGATACACAAGAAGGTTTAATAAACCAGATCCAGATGCGGTAGGTATCACACTCATTTTCATTGGACAGAACTAGCCTCATGACCACACCTCACTGCACAGGCATCTGGGAAATGTAGTCCATCAAGCACTCACAAACAAGAGGAAGTGGGATATGTAATTAGAACGGCCCTAGGGAGAAGCCTATTGTCCTTCTTTGTTTCCCAGTTTCCTTTTGCTTTATTTCTTTGTTTCCCAGTTTCCTTTTGCTTTAAGAGACAGTTCCTCCTCCTGCCTACCTACTAAGTCTATGCCACTGGTGGGGGGAGGCTGTATGTTTTCTTATAGAGTCGGGCAGGCTACATAATTTGCGGGGTCCAGTGAAAATGAACTTGTGGGACCCCTTGTCTCAATGGCAGAAAAGTTACAGCTAACAAAAATATAGTGCTATTTTCTTTTTTCCATGGCGTTTCTTTCTCCTCTGTACACCTGTCCCTCTGTCTCGGTCTCAGTTTGCCATCGTGGGGGTTTTTTTTGTTTTTGTTTTTGTTTTTTTGCCCCTCGATGCCGCTCTAATTAAAGAGAAATTAAAATTTTTAATTATTAGCATGAATTTGACCACTCATCCTTATACTGTCCAATTCCAATTTTCGTTGCAAACATAAGAGCATCTAACCTCTGTGTGAAATCACTGATACCATACAGTTTGTATTTCGTAGCTCATATATGCATACGTATTTTGTTCTTGCAAACAAAGTGGAAATGTTGTCCAAAACTAATTCAACTGTTTTCATTTCACCCCCTAATATACCCGTACTCTTCCGACAGTCTGTCTTCAGTTCTCTAATGCATAAGGAAGGACTTTCAAGCCTTTCCCTGCTGTTCTGCATCATCGGCTTCAGCTAATGTCGCTTCCTAACACACGAAACTCATGGGAGTAGGAAGGGGTGTGACAACAGGGCTGTTTGGTCACCCAGGTTTCTCAGAATGTCACTGCCTCCTCTCTGCATTCAGAGCAAGGTTTGGTTCAAACCAGAAAGCCTGGCCTCACCGGGCTGTAAGTGCTTACTCAGTCATGGATGTCACATGCTTACCTTGACCCGAATACCTCATGGCCCCCAGAATCCTGCTTCCATGGGACCCCATGGAAGAGTACCTACCGCACTCTCTGCCTGAGAGTGGGCAGCCAGAGGGATAGGAGGACTCATGTTCCTCTTGTCTCCTCCTCACACAAGTGTGCTCTATTGTGTCACCTCCTCATTCGCAGAACACAGATTCAAAGATCACATTACTAAGAGGTTCGGGACGACAATAGCAGAGCATTAAACCAAACACAGACTCCTTCTGGCCACGGGTACCATGCACCAGAGTAGGTTGTACAGTTATGAAACTAGCCACAGAGAAACTCTCCTCTAGTGCTTTGGGAGCTTTGTGAAAGAGGAACCGAGAGCTTAGAACAGTCAAATAACCTGATTCATAAATCCATCTCTATACCACAGAATGTAGAGGTTGAAATCATGATAACACAGACCAACATGAAGGTCTAAAGCACTAAGAACCGTAGGACATGCCATCAATTTGGAATGGCTTGAAGAGGGGAAAAGGAAATACTCTCTGAACGTATATCCTGACTGTAAAGTGCATCCTAATGTCAGATATTGTAAAATAGGGGGGAAGACTTCAATTCCTGGACTTGTACCGTAGCATGCTCTTTCTTATTATGTGGCTAACAATCATAAATTAATATTTAATTTTCCATATTTCAAACATCCAGAAAAACACAGAGGCTGGTATATAAATACCTGTGTAGCCACCGGTCAATTTTATCGAATACTAATGGTTTTCCATATTTGCTTCGCAAGACTTTTAAGGGGAAAAAGGGGAAAACATTTCAGATGACATTGATACTGCTGGGCATCCTACCTCCTAGTCCATTCCTCTTCGCCTCTCCTCAGACGTTATCTGAAATCACTATTTATCATTTATATGCATGCTTTTATACTCCAGTACATATATCCATACCACCAACAATACATTTTTCCTGTTTTTTTTTCTTATTTTATATAGGCAGTATAGAAGCATACATACCATTTTACAACACGCTTTCTCATGCATCGTGTTTATTCTGAGATCTGTATTGCTATGCGTGGTTCTGGTTAATCTATTTTAATTACTGAAGAGTGTACATTGCATAAATATACCTCAATTTATCCATTTTATGGGTTATCATTTAAAATGTTTCTAACCTTTCTTGGGGTACCTGGGTGTCTCAGTTGATGAAGCGTTTGCCTTCAGCTCAGGTCATGATCCCAGGGTCCTGGGATTGGGTCTGCATTGGGCTCCTTGTTCACCGGGGGGCCTGCTTCTCCCTCTGCCTGCTGTGCCTTCTGTTTCTGCATGCTCACTCGCTCTCTCTCTCTCTCTCTCTCTGACAAATAAATAGATGGAATCTTTAAAAAAGATCAAAAGAAAAGTTGTGAGCATTACATCTTTAATTCTTCTGCATGCTACCAAAGGACTCTCCAATTTACATGTTCAGGGGTAAAATATTAGCATTGTGTCCCTTCACATGGTGGCTGAGACTTGGAAATGTCAAACACTTTCATTTTTGCTAGACAAATGGGTGTAAGAGGTATCTTTCAGTTTGCATTTCCGTAATGACTGGTGAGGCAGAGCATCTTTTCTTATATTAGCTAACCAAGTTTCTCTTCTACAAATTGCCTAATTAATGCTTTCCTCATTTTTTTCCTTGAGTTTATTTCTTATCAATTTGTTGTATTTATTTATTTATGGCTACAATTCCTTGGCTATATGTATATCCAAACTTCAGCTTAATTTTCACACTCACTTATAGATTATAATTTTAATGTAAGCAGTTTCATTAATCCTCTCTTTGTGGTTTCAGACTTTTGACCTTGATTAAGATAACTCTCCCTTCCCTGACCCCACAGATATATTCTTGTCTAATTTTTTTCTAAAGATTCAGTGTTTCATTTCTTGCATTAAAGATTTTGATCTTGGGATGCATGGGTGGCTCAGTCAGTTAAATGTCTGCCGTCAGCTCCGGTCATGATCTCAGGGTCCTAGGAACGAGTCCCCACATTGGGCTCCCTGCTGAGTGGAGTCTGCTTCTCCCTCTGCCTGCCACTCCCCCTGCTTGTGCTCTCACACACTCTCTCTCTCTGACAAATAAAATCTTTAAAAAAATAAAGAAATAAAATAAAGATTTTTATCTTTTATCCATTTCAAATTGTTTTTGAATGGTGTAACGTAGGGATGTAATTGTCCCAATATCATTTGAGTTCTCCATCCCTATGCCATTGATTTGTTCCATGGCCTCGATCATTTATGACATTCCCCTTTACGCATGCATGTTTCCTCCCTCTCTTACTTTTAACTGCTATAGGTTTATAACCGACTTCTTCAAAATTATCTGACATATTCTTGACTCTTTGTGCTTCTATTTGAATTTGAGGATCAGCTTGTCAAGATCCACTGAAAAACTCTGCTGGGATTATTTTTTAGAATTACTTTGAATGTGGTATAGAATAATTTGTAGGAAATTAACATGTTTAAGAGACTGAATTTTCCCATCTACAAACAAATGACCTATGTCTATTAATTTAGCTCTTTTTGTACTTTATTTATGTTTTAAAATCTTTTTCCATAATGATTTTGGACCGTGTTGGCTAGTTTAGGAATCATTTTTTAAAATTACTTGGCTGTTTACTACAATCCTTACATTTCTTTTATAACATAATATCTTACATTTACATAGTTATAGGTGAAACTGTTGTATTACACTTTGATTTTTCGCCATATGAACTAATACAAAATCCACTTTATGCCAATCTATACTCTTGGTTTTGAATAATTTATTCAGTGAAAGATTTTTTGTGGAGAATCATATGTGATGAGTTAAAATATCTTGAATAGACTGCAAATGTTTCTGTTTAGTTTTCACTTAAAATGCATTCTAAATGTGCTAACAACGTAAAAGGGTACTGAATTATACCTATTAAATTCCCCAAATATAAAAACTTTGGATGCATCCCTATTTCAAAAGATGAATAGTAGAAATAGTACTGTTTACAGCCATGTTTCCAAATGCAAAAGGAGGGCATTTTTTTCTTGAACTATTTTGAGATGAAAAAAGTAAGCAAAGAGATTTCGTGATAGCTTTGAAACCAGTAATAGTTCTGAAATGCGAAATAAGGCGGTTGTCTGTCATCCTCGCTGAAATCACAGTTGTTTAACGAGCTCCTTTTTATGGTATCAACTTATGCCTTATTCGTGAATCTCCCCATTCTTTGCAACGCCATGCCGACTTTGGAGATGAATTTTAATTTCATCACTATCTATGACCTACAATATGTGCAGGAACCATAATGTATTTCCCCTTTATGAACATATTCCCAAACCTCCCTGTTCTGCTTTATTGTTTGCTCACCAGTGCTTAGTGTTATTTTATTCCTCTCGCATTCTAAATACAATAGAGACTCAGCCTTACTCCAAGGCAGTGTTGAATTAACTCATCAAAGGCCTCAGAAAAGTCCCCTCAATTCAAAGGGCAGTCCAAAGATTCCACATGTGACAAACGGACCAGAGACTCTTACACCAGAAAGAGCTCTGGGATCCCTTCACCCCAACCTCCTCCCCACCTCGGCTCCCAGGAAAGCCATCAGGCCTCCTGTAGAAATGGGATCTAAGATTGTGCTAAGTCAGGGGTTGGTCTCAACCTATGCTATAAATAAATAATGTGTATAAACTGCTCAGAAAGTTCCAGTTGCTTCATATGAGTAGACGCATTTAATCCTCCCAAAAAAACTAAGAAGTAGGAACAAATTTGCAGATGGAGAAACTGCTGGGGTCACATTGTTGGTAAATCAGAGTTGCCTGGCTTCTTGGCCCGGTGACCGCTGTTCTCAGCACCAGGCCCTGGGCAGGCTCTTTGCAAATGATCTCACATGGACTTCTCACAGGGACCCTGAAAAGTGAGGGATCCGTGGCTAGGTGTCAATGACTTCTCCCACCTGCGGACCCAGACCTTGCCTCCAGGCCTGCTGCAGAGGCCAAGTGCCCAGAACGACCGAAACAAAGAAGGGTTTACAGAGCTTGTCAGGGAAGCACAGGAATTAGCATACCCAAGTGCCAAACACTGCACACTTACCATGAATTTCATACCTGCCATCAATTTGACAGTGATGTTTTTATAATTACACATTACAAACTATGGTTGGTACTTACCTGAATTATAAAGCAATTTAAATATTATCTTGTTAGACACCTCAGTTTGGATTTCAAAGTTTTTCCAAGTCAAGAATCAGAACATGGGTCACGAAGGCGCTCATGAAGAGTAAATGAAAATGCCTGTTTACAGCTATGGATGAATATTTGACAACTCTACCCGGAAATGTGATAAGCCATCTCCTCGGAAAGTAATTAACACGGAGCATTTCTTCTTTATTCCCACCGGTTAATGGTACCAGTGCATAAACATTTAGCTGAAACATTTGTTACAATTCAAGTACCTGGTTGTCGGGGGTAACTGCTGAAGTTCCTGAAGGATCCTCCAGGTCCAGCTTAGTCTTGCGTTGTTCAGTTCACTGCCTCATTTCTAGAATAATCATCCAAAGTCAGTGGGTTTTTTCCTTTGAGTATTGGTGAACACGTGAGCGCAGAGTCACAGTGACTGGTCATGTGCTGAGTCTCCCTTGTTCCACTCGCGACGTCGTCCTGTGGCTGCATCAGTCCGATCTCTGCCTCTGTCTTCGCATTGCCTCATCCTCTTTGGTGTGGGTCACGTTTCGTCTCTGGTTCCATTTTATGAGGACACTTGCAGTTGGAATTAGGGCCTCCTTAATAATCCAGGTTTATTTCCCTTTGTCAGAATCCTTAATCATATTTGCGAAGACTCTTTTTCTTTACAAAGTAACATTCTCAGGTTCCAGGAATTAGGACCTCTTCAGACCATGATTCAGTCTGCTGTACTGTCTATAGGATTTCAAGCAAATCACTTAGTCTCTCTAAATTCAATTTTCTTATCTATTAAATGTGTGCATTGAAAGTATCTATTTCATAGGGTTGCTTGAGGCTCACATGAGATAATTTACATAAAGCAATTAGCATCATGCTTGGCAAAAAAAATAAATTTCAAATCAACAGTAGCTCTTGTGTTTTTCTATGCAAAGATGTCAGTATCTTTCCATCGCTTTTTGTCTAAATCTCTTAGTCTTGAAATTCGGTATGTCCATTGTCTGGCCCCAACAATTTTTCCAACCTTTCCTTTTACTGATTTCTTTGTAGAGCTTCTGTTCTAGCTAGATTTGTTTCTAACTAGCTCCTCTGCCTAGTTTTCTTGGTTCTCTTCTCTGTGCCTCTGTTCTCTGCTGCTCCTCTCTGCCATACTTTATCCTTTCCTCTTGTCTTGTCCAAGATACTGTCTGTCCTGCGAGGACTGGATCAGTTACATTTCCTTCTTGGAAGCTTCCCCAGCCAAACTAATCCAGGCTAGTCACTCCCTTTGGGGACTGTCAGTACCACTCTCGGAAGGCTTTATCAACTCGTACCATGATGGCTGGACACTTACACCTTGCTGCATACAAACACATGCTAGGTGCCAAGTGCACTGTAACGATGCAGAAACCAGAAAGGGAGAGAATTCAAGGAAGTCAGATCTGGGCTCGAAGACTAGATTCACATCTTATCTCCTTAGACCAGAAACAGAGTAGAAATAGCAGGCAGTGAATGGGCCTAAAGCTGTAGGGCTCCTGAGACTTCATGCACAGAGCACACGGTAGTGGCTGAGAGCCTGGCTTCTGTGGTCCTAAGGAATAATAACAGTCTCCCTGTAGGATGGAGATCAGGATGAGGCTCAATGTTCAGAGGCTGGACTGGAAGATTTTGCTACTAAAATCTGCTGCCGACTGCTATCTGGTCTGATTGGGGACCCAAGGCATTGGGTAAAGATAACTTGTAGACAGAAGTGGGTACAGACTGAGAAAGAATGAGATAAATGAAAAAAAAAAAAAAATCTTTCCACTTAAAATAAGCCAGCAGAGGGATGCCTGGGTGGCTTAGTTGGTTAAGCGGCTGCCTTCAGATCAGGTCATGATCCCAGGGTCCTGGGATCAAGTCCCACATCGGGCTCCTTGCTCAGCATGGAGCCTGCTTCTCTCTCTGCCTCTTCCTGCTTTTGCTCTCTCTCTCTGACAAATAAGTAAATAAAATCTTTAAGAAAAAAAAAATAAGCCAACAGATAAAAATTCCTTAACACATGAAGACATCAAATGCTAAGAAAGATAGCCAACAAAACAAACAACTAAAACATGTATGTTCCAGACTAAACTAAATTTATATAATAGTAAAGAGGGACTAGAGCATGTTCTGGTTGTATGAAGAAATAAGTCAATCAGACAAAAAAATGGGAAGAAGTTATTTTTAAGAAGAATAGAAAAGCTGAAACAAGAACAGTAAGATACAAAGAAGAACAAATGATAAACTTTGGCTAGATAAAATGCAAAACCTCAGAGCACTGATGAACTTTAAAAAAGAACATGGAAGGAGAGATTAGCAAGTTGAAATCTATTACTCGATTAGGAAATGGACCCCAAATAGAAAAGTCTAAATACATAAATTCCACCTGGGCACACCATGCGTAAAAACTGGGCAACTTCACAGAAAACCAGAAAATATGTAGGGCAAACAGAGAGAAAGGATGAACTGCTGCGGAGTAACAGTTGGGTTGACAGTGGAACACCAGCTGTACGAGATGCATGACAATGAGTCAGTGTCTCAAACTTGCCAAGAAAAAATAAAGCTGAGCACCTAAAATTTTATACACAACTAAAATATCATTCAAGAGTGAGGGGGAAATAAAGATATACAAAGACTAAAAGAGTTTCAAACTCTACTCAACTCTAGGTAAAACTGCTGTTTAAGTAAGTACATCAGCAACAATAAACCCAAAGCTGAGACTGGGAGACGGGATCTAATGACAAGTCCTCAAACTGACGAAATGCTAGTAAGATTCAGTAACTGTTGACTGCTTTAAGAAAATATTAAAAAAAAAAAAAAATGTAAACTAAAATTCTAGTCAACAATGGCAGGATACTAGAGTTTTCGATGCTCAACTAAAACTTTATTTTATTTGGGAGAAGGATAAAAATACTGAATCTGGATTTTTCATACATCAAACCATGCTGAAAGATTTGCAAAAAGGGTGGAGATAGAAAATATGTGTCCTAGGCAAATATTAAGCTAAAGAAAACTTATGTGGCAATAGACTATCAGACCAAAAATAACATTAGTAGAGAAAGGAGAGACATATGATAGTAAGAAGCAGAAGCTACCAAAGTGACATAAAAATTAAGATCTTATATTGACCTCACAATATAATCTGAACTGTAAGGAGTGAAAGTTAACAGAATTACAAGAAAACTTGACAGATCCATTAAGTAGGAGGTCGTACTCCTAACAAACTAACAATAGTTTAAATAGACAAAATAATAATAATAATATTGAAGACACAGGGTTTTTTTTTATTTTTTATCATTAAGTTTTTTGTTTTCATTCCAGTATAGTTAGTAGTATTGTATTACTTTCACGTGTACAATATAGTGACTCAACAATTCTGTACATTAGTCAGGACTCATCAGAATAGGTGTCTTTTAATCCCCATGATCTATTTCCCCCATTCCCCCACCCCCTCCCCTCCAGTAACCATTAGTTTGTTCTCTATAGTTAAATCAGTTTCTTGGTTTCTCTTTCTCTCTTCTTTGCTCATTTGTTTTGTTTCGTAAATTCCACACGTGAGTGAAATCATATGGTATTTGTCTTTCTTTGACTTATTTCATGCACACACACACACACACCACATTTTCTTTATAAAGTATGGAGATTCCTCAAAAAGTCCTGCAGCAAGAGTCATTCCATCCTATATATATATCCCCGCACACATCTTCTTTATCAATTCATCTGTCAGTGGACACTTAGGCTGCTTCCATAAGTTGGCTATTGTAAATAATGCTGCTATAAACACAGGGATGCGTGTACCCCTTTGAATTAACGTATTTGTATCTTGGAAGGTTAATACCCAGTAGTGCAATTACTGGATCATAGGGTCGTTCTATTTTTAACTTTTTGAGGAACCTCCATACTGTTTTCCAGGGTGTCTACACCAGATTGCATTCCTACCAACAGTGCAAAAGGGTTCCTTTTTCTTCACATCCTTGCCAATACTTGTTTCTTGTGTTTTTCATTTTAGCCATTCTGCCAGGTATGAGGTGATATCTCATTGAAGTTTTGATCTGCATTTCCCTGATGATGACTGATGTTGATCATCATTTCATGTGCCTATTGACAATCTGGACATCTTTTCTGGGGAATGTCTTTTTATGTCTTCTGCCCACTTTTTAATTGAATTATTTGTTTTTTGGGTGTTGAGTTGTATCAGTTCTTTTTTTTTTCTTTTTTAAAAACTTTATTTATTTATTTATTTATTTGACAGACAGAGATCACAAGTAGGCAGAGAGGCAGGCAGAGAGAGGGGGAAGTAGGCTCCCCACTGAGCGGAGAGCCTGATGGGAGCTTGATCCCAGGACCCTGAGACCATGACATGAGCTGAAGGCAGAGGCTTAATCCACTGAGCCACCCAGGTGCCCCAAGTTGTATCAGCTCTTTATGTATTTTGGATACTAGCCTTTTATCATATATGCAAATATCTTCTCCCATTCCATAGGTTGCCTTTTAGCTTTATTGATTGTTTCCTTTGCTGTGCAGAAGCTTTTTATTTTTATGTAGTCCTAATAGTTTATTTTATTTCCCTTGCCTCCAGGAGACTTATTGTAAAAATGTTGTTAGGGCCAATGTCAGAGAAATTACTGCCTGTGCTCTCTTCTAGGACTTTCATGGTTTTTGGTCTCATTTTTAGGTCTTTAATCCCTTCTGAGTTTATTTTTCTGAATGGTGCAAGAAGATGGTCTGGGTTCACTGTTTTTCATGTAGCTGTTCAGTTTTCCCAACACTATTTGTTGGAAGAGACTGTCTTTTCCCATTGCATATTCTTTCCTCCTTTTTTGAAGATAAATTGATAATGTATTGTGGGTTTATGTAGGTTGTTCTAAGCAACAAAATTAAAAGGTTAGTTTTGACCTATAGATCAGATCTCTACACCCAACAGACAGAAAATATACATTCTTCTCTAGGACTCCTAGAACATCTACAACATTGACCATGAAGAATATTAAAATCTCAACAAATTCTAAAGAAGCTATATTATTTAAGCCAGATTCTGTAGGTATAATACAACTAAAAAGATAGTGGTATAAATGAATTCATAAACTAAAGCTAAAGAGATTGAAAATAAATGTAAGCTATTCAGGTTAAGAATCAGAAAAAGAATGGAGTAATCCCAACAAAAACAGAAAGAAGGAAATAAATAAAATAGCAAAGATTAATGAAGTTGATATCAAAGAAACAGAAGATGTGCAAAGCCAAAACCTAATTCTTTGAAATGGCTAATTAAATGACAAATTTTCAGCATGAAGGCACAGGAAAAAAGGTATAAATAAACAATAAGAGGAATAAAAAGGGGAGTATAACATATTTTGTCATAAATGTGTTGTAAACAAATTATGCTAATTATCTGAAACATAATTGAAAGGGATAACCTGTTAGAAAAACATAAATTACCAAAATCAGAAACCCCTAATAAATCAATAGACATTAAAGAAACTCAAGATCATCAAAAGCTAACCCCCCACCAAAACAGTAAAAACATAACCCAGCCCACTGTACAAATTTTTCTAAATTTTCAAAGATTATCCCTTTTTCTCATACAAACTATTCCAGAGAATCAAGAAACATGGAATCAAGAAGAAGATCGGATGATTCTCGATGAAGGACTGGAGTGGTTGGTTCAAGAAAGAAAATTGCAGACCAGTTTTTATGTATGAATATAAATGCAAAAATCCTCAATAACATATCATTAAGTCAAAAGCTAATAATGCACCATGGCAAAATAGGGTTATCCTTAGAACAGAAGTCTGGTTCAGTATTGGAATATTTGTTACTATAACTTAATATAATAACTAATTAAAAGGGGTAAATTATTTTAACATGTAGCAAAAAATATTTGTTTGCTATGTCTGATATGTTTTGAGAACGATACTTCTGGAGCGTTTTTCCCATAAAAACATAGCTCATTCATGATGAGAAAACCATTGGATAAATCTAACTTGAGGAAATTCTGCCAAATATCTGATCAATTCTGATGATGAAAAACAAGGAAAGACTAAGAACCTGTTTCAGGGCCAAGGAGACTTTGGAGACAGTGATGACTCAAGTCAATGTTGTGTCCTGATGGGATCCTCCGATACCGTGAGGACGTTCATGGGCAAACTGGTGATACGCAAATAAAATCTAGAACAAAGTCAGTAGTAATGGATCAGTGTTGACTTCTTAGTTTTGACATACATAAGATGGTAATGTAAGATGTTCACCATCAGGGAAACTGGCTGGGAACTGTCTGTACTATCTTTGCAATTTCCCTGTACATCTAAAATTATTCCAAAATTAAAAAGTTTATTTAAAAGGGGAAAAAAAAAAACTCAACACCTACTCATGATGAAAAGTCTTTGCAAACCAGGAAGAGAAAGGAGGTTCCTTGCTTTGGTGCAGCAGCTGCACACTCCCCCCCCCCATGCCCTCACCAGCCTGAGAGCTGCGGGCAGTCAGAGAAGGTCCCCCCAGCAGCACACCCACCTGTAGAGGGAGAACTGGGGCTGAGCTATGGAGCAGGAACTGAAGAGGTGGGGGGCCAGGTCGGGGCAGAGTGACGGGATCCAACCTGAGAGACAAAAGGGGAGGAGCCAACAGGTGCCCTCTGCATGCAGGGGTGAGGGAGCCAGAGGAGAGAGCCATGCCCCCAGGCACCTGGGACGCACAAGGCAGAGATTCCCAGAGGAGAGGAAGGAAAGGCCAGAGGGCAGGCTGAGGCTTGCTGAGGACTGAGATTTGTGAGTGGACATTTCTAGAAAGATTGCATTTTTTTTTTAGAAAAGTAGCTTTTAAATCTTTTTATTGATCATGTGCTCCCTCAGTTAAATAAAATCTGTGCATGAAAAATAAACACAACACACACATATATAATATGTATTATATATTGTGTACATTAATGTGATAACAGAATCGTAATAGATAATGTCAGATGTAATACATATTACAATATGTAGGTTACTGAACTAACATTCGCATAATAAAAATACAAAAATAAAGATGGTACAGGATGATTCAAAAGAAAATATGAATGCAAGTATTTTTCTTCCTGCACCTTGTTGGTTTAGTGAGTTTGAGGCAATAAGATCAGGTACACATTTAAAGTCTGAGGAGTTGGTCTGGCAGAGGTGCAAAGAGGGGGGGTTCTTGCCAACCTCCCTCCCTCATCCCCTCAGCATCCTGCTAAGGTTGAAAGGTAATCCATGCTTCCTATCAGCTCTGAGCTTTACTGCTCTGGATGGTCTACCTCAAGGGTTTCTGGCTTGGTGACCCCTGGCCCTCCCCACCTTCCAGGAGAAAAATTCGTAAAAAGAACCCAGAATCCAGAGTCTGAAAGTCTGCATTTGAGTCTGGTCTTCATCTCTTTGACTGTATAATCTGGGATAAATTACTCTACATTCTGAGCCTTGGCCTTCTAATCCATGAACTGGAGATTATGTACTTTTCAGGCGTGTGTGTTAAATATATATATTATATAATTTAAATATCACATGTATATGATACATATTTTTTATATACAGAGTTTATGTAATTATATATTAAGGACTAAATGCAGTACTGTGTTTGAAAGTGATCTGTGAGCTAAAATTAACATTTCTTCCGACGCCAGGAGCTAGACCGGCATTCTCTGTGGTTGCTTCCGTAGAACAGTTTCAGCTGTGCAGTCTACATTCTGTCTGCACTTCCACGGACGCCGCGTGTCACTGCCTTGGGCCTGGAAGCAGCACTGACTGACTTTTCACAGTCATTAGGTTACCTTTTCCTGTCCCATCTAGAGCACTGGTTTTTAACTAGGAAAGACTTTCCCCTCCCAGGGCAGACTCAAGGACGCCTGGAGAGATCTTTCTGTTGCTGCAGATGAGGGTAGAGGGACAGCAGCGGTGTGTAGAGGGCAGAGACCAGGAATGGGGCTGCACATCTCACAATGCACAGGACAGTCACACAACAGGGAATTTAAAGTGACAATAGCGCCCGAGCTGGCACCCTTCCTGGAATTGTCCATCCATCCTCCAAACCTATGCTCCCAAGAAGAACGTGAATGTGCATGTGTGGGACGCAGAAAGACACTGACGGGGTCAAGGGCATGGTAGTTTTGGTTTCCGTTAGAGGTCACTCTGGCGGCACTGGCACGAGACCCGAGCCTGGACCTGGGCGCTGTGTGCTGGGGATCCTGACGACTACTGGCGACGAGGCAGAAGCTTGTCCGGCGGGGCAAGATGATGGAGAAGGAGGATCACGTGTGAGCGACGTTACCATTTTAATGTGCGTGACTTCCCTGTTGGTGAAAACCTTATAATCACTGAATTTCAATCTCACATAAATAACAGTAACATTTTACTGCTTTTCCTTCCACTTTTTTTTTTTCCTCCCTTCTGTTTAGTTCTCTGACTCTTCAAACATGCGGATACTCTGACATTTCTGTGAAGTCAGAAAATCCCTATGTGCCAGGTCATCCTTCTCAGGTTCTCCTCCTCCTTCCTTTCACAAATCTGCGTGGAGCGTTCCTCTGTGACCAGGAGATGTTATGCACAGCTTTGGCCCCATTGCTGCAATCCCAAGGCGCAGTCTTTGCCACCATTTCCTGACCACAGCAGAATCATCAGTCACCAAAGGCAACCGGGATACCTTCATTCCTGCCCTTGGTCACTTCCCCTGACGCATTCGTTGATGTTCCAAAACAGAAAGTTAGCTGATCATCAGAATTGTAAATTATTCAGTCTAATGGCATGGAAATTAATAAAGCAAAGTCGTGAGATGACCATCTGTTTCAAAGTTATCTACTTGTAGATGTTTATCAAGCTAAGAAACTCACCATATGTGTAACATATTGTCTGAAGAAAAGGAAATCTCAACTTCTTTCTGGAAAATCCTGACCTTGTACATTATGTTTTCCTGCATCTTGTTAGGGCACCTTCTCTAGTCGCAGGTGAATCCAAGAGTTGCTTCCCGTCTCTCTCTCTCTTCGGTTTTCATAATAGTAAGTCTGAATGAATTCTGTTTGCATAAGGTGTTCAACCTCATTCTACAAAAGGTCTGAAAACATCTTTTAAGTCCAATCTGTTCTTGTGTTTGCCTTACAGACTAACCTGTTTTTAAAATGCCTCTTCAGAAATGATACACTTGAATTTTTCTCATCGTGGCTTCTGTCCAAACATGTCACATTGCTTTGGAGATAATATTCCATTCATTTTCACAATATTCCTCTGAAAATGTAGACAATATTATGCCACCTTGCATGTGGTCAAACTACAGCATTCGAGGTGGGGGGGTGTGATTAACTCTCTCCCCTGCTGTCAGCCCCTGGGATGTAATTCTCTTCTGAACATCATTTGCACGGAGCTGAATACCCCGTAGGAAGCTCCCTCTCCACTCCCGAGATGATTACTGGACCGCGTCTTGTCTTCCTTCATTTGCCTGTAGGTTTTGTATCCAGGTCTGATCGGTGTGAGTTCACACACTGAACTCAGCACAGTTCAATGCTTGGAATTATAAGAGTGTTTAAGACTCAAATAAAAGGAAGGGCTATGGGCATTACAGATGGGCACATTGTGTAACATTATTTAAGCACACCTATATATTTCTTGAATAGAGAAAAATGAAAATTTGGCACTTTACAGGATAACAGTGGTATATTTGTTTTCTCATGCCTTGCTTATTTATCTTCATGACAGTCTCATTATATAGGCGGGGTTGATACTCCCAGAGCAGAGATGAGCAAACTGAGACTCAGAGAGCTTTGATCGCTCTCCTGGTATCTCTAGGGATAGACTACTTCCCACCAAACGGGGATCATTCAGCAGTCCTTCCCACTGTCTCTTAATTCACTTTCCTCTTCCCTCTGCAACATTTTCCCTAAAACTCTACTAACCAGGCTTCTTCCTTGTCCACTCGTCAAGGCTTCAGATATCTCATTTCCCTAAAATGCAGCTTTTATCACATTTCCCCCTTACTTGAAAATCATCAGTGGGTATCAGCTGTCCCTGTGAGGTCATGAATATAATGGGTCCCTGCCTCCCAGTTCCTGACGTGGAGCTTCTAAGACCCTTGGAATGTCCTGGGGATAGGAGAGCCTTTGGCTATAATGAGGCTATTCTTGGTGGGCTCCTGAGAAGCCTCAGAATGGGGACCAAGAAGCTTGCAACTTTCAGCCCCACACCCCCCACACCCCCACACCCCTCCACCGGGTCTCCAGAGGGAAGATAGCGGTAGAGGAATCACCTCTGTACTGTTCCGCTGTACTTAGGAGGGTATCTGACGTACTTCATGAACCTTGTATATATTTTTCTTAATTTTATTGCGTGATATAGTTTATTTAAAATGATATACCAAGGCACAGATCCAGTGCGAATTTTACATTAGAGAGCGTTATCCTGAGCGTGGTAGAACGTGTGCCGGCTCAATCGGGCCATCACAGCCTTGTCCGCTCTCAAATAGCAAATATTCCATCTCCGGCCAGAGGTTGTATCTGAGCCCAGCACCTCCCTCCGGAGAGCACAGCGGTTTCTGGAAGAGCCGGGCGAGAGCAGCTCAAGACCCACCCGTTCCTCGGAAGGTTCCCGTGGCCACATACCGCACACCGAAACCCAGGGCGACACTGGAAAATAAGTTCCGGGGGCGCAGCTGTGCTTGGCGAAGGACCACCTTCCCTGGGATTCTTTTCTGTTGCGTTTCCGCGGGGCGTGTGATGTGCGTTCGGGCAAGAGCATTAAAGGCCCCAGAACCCAGAGGCTGCCGGGCACCTGCCACCCCTGGGAGTACTTTGTTCTCTCGTCGATCCGGTCTGTCCGCGCCGCCGTGACCGGAGAGTCCAGAGCCGCCGCCAGAAAGTTGACAGATTCGGCGCCAAAGCGTCACCGGCTGCTACGGGCTCCTCGGGGCGACGCGCCGTGTTCTTGTAGAAGTGACTGAGCGCCTCTGGGGAGTCTGTGCCAGGAAAAGTGTCGCCGGCGTCGCGCTGAAACCCGCCCGCTGCGCCGGAGGAGGCCGCGCAGCCGCGGACGGGCGCAGCTGCTCCGCAGGGGGGTGCTCCGCAGGGGGGTGCTCCGCAGGGGGGTGCTCCGCAGGGGGGTGCTCCGCAGGGGGGGCTGCTCTGCGGGAGGCTGCTCTGCGGGGGGTGCTCCGCAGGGGGTGCTCCGCAGGGGGGTGCTCCGCAGGGGGGGCTGCTCTGCGGGAGGCTGCTCTGCGGGGGGTGCTCCGCAGGGGGTGCTCCGCAGGGGGGCTGCTCCGCAGGGGGGTGCTCCGCAGGGGGGCTGCTCCGCTGGGGGTGCTCCGCGGGGGGGCTGCTCCGCAGGGGGGTGCTCCGCAGGGGGTGCTCCGCAGGGGGGCTGCTCCGCAGGGGGCCGCCCCCGCCCCCGGGAGCCCTGCAGCGTCGCTCGCCGCCTGAGCCCCGCGGGCCCCCCGGGTCCCCGGGAAGTCCGAGGGAGAAAAGCCGCGAAGCCTCTCCTGCTCCCTCACGCCCTTCCTGCTCAACTTCCTGAACCCCGGCTTCTTCGGAAACCGTCGGCCCCGCCACCGCTTCTCGTCCCGCCTCCACCTGGACGCCCTCCTGAAGCTTCTGGCCGAGGCCGCCCGCTCTGCCCTCCCGGCGGCGTGGCGTCCGCTAACTTGTTCACTTCGTCTTCCACCGGGGCTCGGGGCTCCTGTCCTCGCCGTCTGGGGACTCGGCCCCTCCCGTCCGCTCCCGCCCCTCTGCTTCACCCGGCTGGCCGCCCCCTCCCTCACTCTGCCCCCCGCATTCACATCCATCAAACTGCTGAAACAGCCAGACCCACCAGAGTTCTAGAAGATTCCACACCTCCCGCCTGCCTGCAGGCACCTGTCCCAACATGTCTAAAATGTTCCCTCTCCTGTGTTCCCACCCGGGACCGGCAGTTACCAGAAAACTCTGCCTCTTTTCCATCTCCCCAGAAGGGGCAGGGCCATCAGAATCTGCCCTCCCTGGGACTCCCCATTCTCCGCTGGTCACAAAATTTTAAATTGTGAAGTTTTTCATTTCTGTTGAGTCTCTTTCCAGTTACACCTTAGTTCAGTCCCTCATTGTTACCTGCCTGTCTCTGCGCTTTTCTAACTGGATTTCCTGCTACTGGCCTTGAACTCTCTGACCCATCCCCGGCCCCACACACTGACAAGGACAATGTCCTTCAAACCACTCCAGACTCCAGGCTTCCGCACTATCCGGTAGCACTGCAGGCCCACCGCCTCTTTGCAACATTGGACACATTGCTCAATCGCTCCATGCCTCAGTTTACCGCTATACAATGGGAACAGTAATAGTAACTACCTCCCAGGCTTGTTGGGAGGGTTAAATAAATTAACCTCAGCCCTGCCTGAGGACATGCCCCAGGAGCTGAGTGAGAGCTAGACCTGAGTCCGGGCCGGCACGGTGGCCAGTCCTTAGTGGGACATTCAGTGCGTGTCACCATCTGGCCCCTATCTTCCTTGCCATCCTGTCATCCATCTGTAGCCTCAGCGCTCTTGCCTCCGTCTCCTTGCCTTTTCTGCCAAGACTGTCCTTCCCCTGGGCGGCAACAGGCATACTTCATGGGCAACTCAGTGTCACCTTCAAGGAGTATCCCTTCTCTCCTCCCAGAAAGGAGGAAACTAGCAGAATTATTTGCTCTGTCTGTATTCCTGTTAACACTTCGGTCATGGTTTTAATGCAACACAAACAGGATGTTATCATTCCTTCTGCTTGGTAGTGACCTCCCTGACTGTGGGAATCTGGACACCGCCATCTTAAAATTCCATAGCCCTTTAATTCCTTAGCCCAGTAAATGGTATGCAGTGGCTCATAAATAAATATTGGATGAGTTAATTCTCTAAATTGTAAATTTAGTGAAAAGCAAGGCTGAGGATGATGTTTTGTGCGGGTTTGGATTATATCAGTATTTGATTGGGGGTGTCTGTTCTGCCCTGAAACTTCAAAACAGGTTTCAGATCTTTTCTTAAAATAATGACTTTAAAAGTAAAATATCTTTTAAGAGATTTGGATGTATCACATTGTTTTACTTTCTATGAGAAAGCTTCAGTAGGTAAAATTCAGATTTTTTTAAAAATTTCGGCATCCCAATAAAGACATGAAAACTGAAAAATGCTCAGTTGGCTTTAACATAACTGCAATTTGATAAATATTTTGGATGTTTATTTGCAAAAGAATATAAAGAATCTTTATTTTAAAGACTCGTTTGGTAGAGCTGAAATATCACCATTGTACTCCGCTAGAATGAAACATTTGTTGTACTGGGTGGTTTTTTGTGGTTTTCTTTCTTTCTTTTTTTTTTAAATCACTTGCTCTTTAGACTGTTGTTTAAATCTTTTTTTTTTTTTTAATGTGTTACCAAGGAGAAAATGTGATAGCAAATTCCATACAGTAGAATGGTATGCCCACCCCGCCTCCCTCCCCACCAACACACACATAATGATGTCTGAGTATGTTCTGATCCGTATCCACCGGGTTTTGTTCCAAGCCTGAAAAAGACAGCCTCCCACTGAGCAAATCAGCCCTCCAGAGGATGTGTTTTTCTTTGGTGTTCTGCAAATTAGCACATATCTGTGCTGTGTTGTATGGTATTTCAGAGAGGCATTTTATTATTTGTCTAAATAGGAAAATGTACAGAAGGTGTGTGTTCTTATGGCAGACACAATTCTTTCCCCTCTGTTTAAATCAGCATCCGTGGGCACGGATTCAGTCCCACGAATGACTTGATTTGGAAAATCATGAATGTGATTTGAGTCTGCCCACAAAACCTCACCCTTTGGTCTGAGAAAAATGATGTACATAGCCTTAATTTTTTTAGGCATGTAGATATTCAAAACTCTAACTCCAGGGTGAAGTATGAGATGAAATCGATGTCTTAGAAATCTGCAGAGAGGTCATCTGACAATATTCTTATAAACACTTAGAGAATCATTTATACTTTTGAGCCCTTAAAATCTATGCCCAAATATTTCTTCTAAAATTAGCTGTTTTTCTTCTGCCTTTAATTTCGGTTTGTTTGGTTTAATGATAGCTACTGAACGTAAATGCCCTTTACGATGGCACTTTCCAGCTGTGCACAGAACTTTATATTTAAGTACCAATTTGTGAGGAAAGAATGCTTCCAGCTCAGTTGTCATCAGCATTAGAGGTTTTTAGCAATTGCCAATTATTTTCCTAAATTACCTATTTTAATTAAGTAAAATATTGTGAATTTAAGATTATGAAATGTTCAACTATTATTTCATCTCTAACTAATTAGTGAAAGAAAGAGGAAATAATATTTGGTGACAGTAAGTGGCTTTTTATAGAAGAAAACCCTTGCGTGCTTCCAATGCCTTCATTTAAGGAAAGAAGTACAAACACTTCATGAAATCCCACCGCACAGAACATGTTTGCTGGAGTATATCCTGGACTGATCATTTGTCCTAATAAAGTGTGTATATTCATTAGGATTTGGGAGGGGAGCTCTCTCCCCTCCCTGCCTGTTTATACCTATGGAGATCTCAGCAGACCAGAATCAAGTCTAGAATTTAGGGAAGGCCTTGATCATAACTGTGAATACGAGCGGGATCTGTGGTCTGGTTTTGGAATTTCAATCTCTGACTTAGGGCTGGGCTCGCCTTCTACTCGAGGAGAGTATATTAAGGGCTGTGTGCAGACCAAGGAAAATTGGCTCCAATCCCATCTGCCCAGCAGTTTACCACGATGTTGGAAGACTTCAAAAGCCACTACTAACTGACAGGGGCAACTAACTAGCAGGCGAAAAAACTTTCTTTTATATTTTATATCAGACTAAGATTCCCCCCACCCCACCGCCCCGGAACTGTTGGGTGGAGGCAGAAGGCATGCACGCAGCTCTCTTCCTACCCTGCACTCTCGGGGACAGTGGGGAGCTCCAGAGGAGACCGGGGCTAGTCAAGAACCCTGCTTGGCTGCTCCAGGGTACAGCCAGAATTCTGCAGTCTAGCGAGCTAATTATGCACTCTTGATGAGATCATTAGAGGACAATAAAGGAAAATGGAAACAATTTGCAATATGTGTGGACAAATTTCCATATAGAATAATTTTTGTTTGTATTTCAGTGTTGGGTAGAAACTTTCTATCCTGAAGAAAGGTTGTCTGTTTGTTTTTTATCTTCCGATTGAAACTTACCCTCTATGCACCAAAGTATACTCAAGAGTCGTTACTCTTTATGGCCAGCATAGGTGATACTGCGTGTTTGCCTTTCCGATCTGATAACGGTGTGGCATCCCACACAGAAAAAGGGAAAAAACCCTGGATTCCTACCACTGCATTTTCTGAGTGTTTATTTCACCCGCCCATCTGATGCTGGAAACAATTAAATTAGGATATTTATGCTTTACATGTATTTTTGTTAAAATAATACTCTTGGGATGTTGGGTGGCTCAGTTGGTTAAGCATCTGCCTTGGGCTCAGGTTGGGATTCGGGGGTCCTGGGATCGAGTCCTGCTGAGCAGGGAGCCTGCTTCTCCCTCTCCTGCTCTCCCTGCTTGTGTGTGCTCTCTCCCTCTCTGCCAAATATGTAAATAAAATCTAAAAAAAAATAAAAATAAAATAAAATACTACTCTCATTTTGTTTTCCAATGTGTTCAACACGCAATTTTGAGTTATATATTTTAAGACACAGAAATAAATTTATCATTATTTCTAACATAATCATGTAACTTCTTGGAGTTTCTAAAAGAGACATATTTTACATCAGTCTAGAGTCTATGTCACTCAACAGTTTGAAGCATCTAAAATCATATAGGCAAAGCCAGGGACTCCTGAGTGGCTCTGTCAGTTAAGCATCAGACTCTTGATTTCAGCTCAGGTTACGATGTCAGGGTTGTGGGATCAGGCCCCCTATAGGGCTCCGAGCTCAGCTGGGAGTCTACTTGAGATGCTCTCTCTCTCTCTCTGCCCCTCCCCCAGCTCACAAGCTCTCTAAAAAAATAAATGAAAAATAAAGAAAATCTTAAAAAAAAAATGATACAAGGGCGCCTGGGCGGCTCAGTGGGTTAAGCCTCTGCCTTTGGCTCAGGTCATGATCTCAAGGTCCTGGAATCGAGCCCTACATCAGGCTCTCTGCTCTGCAGGGTGCCTGCTTCCCCTCTCTCTCTGCTCTGCCTCTCTGCCTACTTGTAATCTTTCTCTCTGTCAAATAAATAAAATCTTTCAAAAAACTAAAACTAAAACTAAATAAATAAAATTTTAAAAAATGATACAGGCAAACTGGATGGATGGCTCAATGAAGTACAGTGGAAGCCAATAAAGACAAATGCAAACTACCGTCTCCAACAGTCATCCTCTTTTAAATACAAAAGAAGAAAGAAAACCAGTTAGATCTAGTATTTGGGGAAGAAATGAGAAAGTATTTGTAAATGAAAACTGAGTACAATTGGGAAAATAGCCAAGTGCTGAGAGTGAGAGGTGCGTGGAGTTAATTCTTCCTCCAAATGGGAATCTTTCAGCTACAATATCGACTCTGGAGGATGAAGTTAGGAGGGAGCAAAGAAATGATTACCAACAACGGGCAGAAACTGAAAGAAACCAGCTCCTAGATAGAAGAACTGTGGTGTTTTGCACCCTGTGGGGATGCATCTCTAAGGGAAGGTGAGCACTGAACACGAGCTGGACAGCAGAGCATTTTAACACCTTCTCTTCCCCTCATGGATGTCCCGAGATCCCCAGAGAGTTGAGCGGGCTCTGGGACAGCCGTAGGGAGCACTCCGTGGATGGAGGTGCCCTAAGCTGTCAGCCCCACACAGCCGAAGTGGAACTGCGCTGACAACGCAGCCGCTGCCTGAGCCTGGGCTTGCTGGCCAAACAGAGAGGTCAGAGAGAAAACAGGATAAGCACCCCCAGTGTCATTAGCAAATGCTCTTGTAGGTCCTCTGTGCTCATTTGTTCTGCAGGGAACAGGAGGAAAAATGGTCAGCAACCTAGATACTTAGGTTAAACACGAGAAAGACTATTTTGACAGCTCAGGGAAATGCTCTTGACAGTTAATCTTCAAAGGTTATGGACTCTTCCTCATTTGTAGCGTGTAAGACCACGTGGAGTGGACTTCTGGAGGAGGCAGACCAAAGGACCATAAACCATAGCAGGAGAAAAGGCATTTAAAAAGCCACACTGGTTTGCTGGAAATCACTTCACTCTGGGTCTGGGTATTTCTTCTGGGCTTGCAAGATTTAGCAAATTAAAGTATGGTGTGGCCCATTAATCTGAATCTCAGATGAACAACAAATGACCGTTTTTAATGTAAGTATATGTCATGCAATATTTAGGACCTACCCATACTAAAACACTTTTTATTATGTATCTGAAATGTGAAGGTCACTGGGCACCCAGTGTTTTCTCTGACAGCTGTCTCCTGCGCACGCGATCTGTGTCCTACGGTCCTCTGTGCCACACACCACAACTACCGCATCAGTAAATCAAGCCCGAAGTTCCCGTCTTTCAAACGGTGAAAGTGACTAGACGTAATCACTAACCCAGTGAGGATAAGTTTAAAAAAAAAAATCAATGTGAAATTAACATATATATATAATCATATTAATTTTTAACATATATATATAATCATATTAATTTCACAACATTTTTTAACTTATCCTCACTGGGGGTTATTTTATGTATATAATTCTCAGTAATGCACAATGACTTACCCTAACCTCGAAACTCACACCCCCAGACGACTGAATCACCGCCTGCTCTACCCCTCACCTCTAGCTCACATGAAGCTCCCAGATCAACTGGTGGAGAACCTGTTTTCTTAATGCGACTTCCCTGCTTTAAAAACTTCAGTGAAAGTCCAAACTGGCATGGAAGATGCTTTCTGATCCTCCTTCCCAAACGTTTCTGCTTCCTTTGCCCTTGACTCCTTCCCTGTGCTAGAAAGTGATAGATTTGGCTAGCGATGAGAAGGCATGACTAGTGTGACAAACGGAAGCATTGGAGGGACAAGAGAGACATCCCATAAGAGCGGTGGGCAATTCCACCTCCAGGGGCCGCAAAACACTCTCCGGGGGAGACGATGTTCAGACTGTGCTTTGAAGAATGAGTCAGATCTGGATACAGGAAAAGGGGGAAGGAGAAACAGGGCAGGCTAAGGAGCCAGGCCTGGAGATGGCGATGCATCTTTTGTGTCGAAGAACGCTGAGAGGTCCTGAT
The DNA here is from genome assembly GCF_963455335.1 of Martes martes. Taxonomy (NCBI): domain Eukaryota; kingdom Metazoa; phylum Chordata; class Mammalia; order Carnivora; family Mustelidae; genus Martes; species Martes martes. The sequence continues at coordinate 5,399,403 of NC_137893.1, read as the reverse complement.
CAGCTGACTGTGAGACGATGCCCAGATGCAAGGAGATATTGACCTTTCTGTAATCTAGAGAAACTTTTTGAGTACTGTGGCATAATTAGAGCCATACAATAGGAAAACTTATCCGCCAGCTATTTTAAGCATCAGAAACTAGGAAGTTAATTAAAAATATCTCTGATCTGTGACTTTAAAAATTCATTTTCAATATTACTGTAAATCCACTCAACTGACTCTAAATCCCATGCCCAATTCAAAAATCCTTTCTGATTTTCTGTTCTGTCCTATCCCCAGTCCAAGCAAAGATGATATTCCAACCCCCCCTTTTTGTCCAAGCGCATTCTCTCATTTCACCTTCTAGCTCAGCCAAGCTTTGTACACACTCCGCCATTCTGTGGCTTGTCTTCTGCTGTTTCTTTCTGTCTTTCTTATTCAACCCCTCTCTCTGGAATGTCCTCTCCCTCCTTTCATTTCCTTTAGGACCTCCTTTTTGAGCTGGGCTGTTCTTTTCCAGGACACTCCCGTGCACTTACTCCTTACACTCTACGAAACCCTCCCATCCACCTGTGAGATGCCCTGGTTTTGTCATTGGCTCTTGGTTCATGGTCTTGGTCATGGTTCTTGGTTCTTGGTTCATGCGGTCTCTCTTCCTCAGGGCTGTCGGCCATTCTTCTGGATTCGACCGTTGCCCACAAGTTCATGACTCCAAAATTTCGGTTCCAGATTTCCCCCTAAACCGCAGACCTATGTGTCAAACTACCTGTCTTCTCCCAAAGTCTCAAGGGTATTCCAAATCCAATGGGTTTAAAGCTAACTTCTCATCTTCCCCCAAACATGCTCTTCCCCCATGTTGCCTTCTCCATCAATCCAGTTCACAGATGAACCTGGGAGCCAATTTAGACTCTTTCTTTCTCTTTTTCTAAAGCATCACCTCTAGTCAGGTTAGTCCCAAACCCCTCTCTGTGCTGTCTCTTTACAACCTCCTGCATCTAGCAAATGTCTTCCTTTCCATTGCTACCACCTTGGTTCAGACTGAAGCTCTCTCTCCTGTAATCCTCCTCCAAGCCTCCTGGGCTCGTTTCCTATGGCTGCTGTAACAAGTTGACAGTTAAGAGTCCAAAACCCCACCAGCTTATTGTCTTATGGCTCTAGTTCATCGATCCAACGCAGCCTACTGGGCTAAAACCAAGGTTTTTGCAAAGCTGTGTTTCTTTCGGGATGCTCTAGGAGAAAATGTTTCTTTTCCTTCTCCAACTTCTATTTCTGGGCACACAGACCCTTCCACCAACTACAAAGCCAACAGCATCACATCTTTGTAACTTTTCTTCCTTTGGTATCTTTAATTCTCCTTTTTTAAGGACCATGCTGATATTGATTACATTAGACACACCCACCTTATCCAGGAGAATCTCCCCATCTCAAGGTCCTTAACTTAAGCAAAAGTTCCTTTTGCCATGTGATATAACATGTCTACAGGTTCTAGGAATTAGGATATGGACATCCTTGTGAGGAAGCCTTACGTTGCCTCCCACACCGCTACTGGAGTGGTCTTTCTAAAACACATCTCTTACATTACTAACTACTGCACATAACATAAAATCCAAGCTTCCTAGTTGGGCCTACATCTCTGTTCTTTGTCAAGTAACATGGGATATCTAAGAAACTATACCATGATGTTGTATGCCTTTGTACTTTTGCTAACACTCCTGCAACCAAGAGTGTTCTTCCCTTCTCCCAGCTTCCATGAACATCCTCAAAGCCTTCCCAGATGTACCATTAGAGATAGAAAAGCACACTCTCTCATTTGGGCCCTTGCCCTACCTATACCTGCTTCTCTCTCGTCACCTCTCCCACTTCCCAGTTTACCTGTGGAGCCTGGTCTACCACTTGAAGGCAAGCCCCTAGCGGGTGAGGAGGTGGTCTGACTTATGATCACGTCCCCAGGACTTCACGCAGTGCATTATAAACAACAATGAGGGAGCGAGTGGATGTGCTGAAGAATGCACAGCACGTATCCTGCTGATGGTGTTCGTGTGTATTCCCAGCCTAACACAAGGATAGTTATCCAGTGGGTTGAGAATATAAATAGTTATGTCTCAGCATAAAAAAAAGGAAGCAAACTTATTTTTCGCTTTACTACACCACTAGTAAATTCAACCAAACCGTCAGCACTGCCTTTGAGGATGCTATCATCCCTTATGTTCTGTCCCCATGGTTGTGGTCCCTTAGTGCCTTATTCAAGCCAACCCTTCCTGAGTGTTGAATAACTACTAAAATTGTCATTAGATGAGAAATAAATGGGGTATAATTTACTGATCAGTTGACAATTAAGGACGACTGGCAAACTGATGCACTCTATTTTTGGCATTTCTGTTCGGATCCAGGAAGCCTATAGTTCTTGGAAAGAAATGGGGAAAAGACCATTTGTGGGTTCACCTACAAAGCCTAATGGATATTATCCCTTTTATTTCCCACCATGACCATATGAGGTAGTCATTTTAACGCCATCCCTTTCATGGAGGGGCAAACTGCCGCTCTGAGAGACTAAGAAATTCACCCAGGTGCTCTGGTAAGTGTAAGAGCCCCAATTGGACCATCACCAGTGTTTTTCTGCCCCTAGTAAAATGAGGCTGCTCACTGTGTTAAGACCTATACCTGCAGGGAATGACCACCTTAATTCGCGTTCGAGCCGGGGAGAACCAAAGATTGGCTTGAGTGCAGAATTACAGTAAAAGCAGCCACTGTTAGATGGAGGAGGGAGAGAGGTGGGTTTTAGTAACCCGCTTGTGCATGCCTGGTTGAAGTGAACCACTAAACCTTTCACCCCTCATTACTTGTGTCTTAGGATGGAGAATGAGCTATTTGAGCTGATGAACCCTTAAAGATCAAAGATTCCATTTTTATGCAAATAGCCAAGAGCAATAAACCTGGGAAAGAGAAGTTTGGAATTTAAATGATGGTAGCACAGGTATCATTTAAAGATACTGCGAGCCAGATTGTTCCTCAGAATTAAATGCATGGCAATAACAACTTTCTAAATTTGTGTTTTAAATAATTTTTTAAATGAGAAGAGATAATGGTAAAATACAACCCAGAATTTCATTGCTTCGATAATACATCACAAACTTAAGATGACTTAAGTATGCAATTTTGAATTACATATTATTAAGAAATAATATTGTAAACTCTGATGTCCAGGCACCTCTTCCCCCTGAAGCAGGTGTGTGGTACTAAGAGCTACTGGAATCCAAGTTCAGTACCATCTTCAAATGAAATATGCCTTCTGTAGTTTGGAAACCCGTTTCATAACCACAGCTGAGTAATCCGTTTATCCGTCGTGCTGCCATATTAACTATGAGTCTATCTTTACATCCACATCCTGCCTGAGTAGACTATGTTGCTTGGAGGCAGAACATTCCATTGAAAGTAAGCTGCTTTCAATGTCAAGAGCAGGGACTTTGAAGTAACAGAGAGCTGGTCCACTCATAGATGATCTACTTGCCAGCCCAGTGACCTCAGACAGTTTAGTAACGTCTCTGAGCTCTTTATAGTCACTGCATGTGGTTGTTCTGAGGGTCACATGATACAGTATTTTAAGGGATTTAAATATTGCATCTGTCTGGCATTTGGTAAGGGTTTTGAAATGTCATTGTTATTTTTAACTTAAACAAAGGAAATCAATGTGCTCTAAAGGCAGGGTTAGTCCAGCCTTATACTTGCATTTATACCGTATATTTAAAAAACAAACAAACAAAAACAAAACAAAAAAAACTAATGTTAAATTTCTAGTAGAAAGAGCACTGGACCGAGTCCCAAGATACGGGTTTTAATCCTGGCTCTACACTCCCTATTTTTTTTTCCTTCCTTCCTTAGCCATCATATTAAGTATTTAATATAACAACATTCTGCTAAATTCTTTCTCTATCTGCTTTTTTTATTAAGACAAGGTCATGCATAACCTAGATTAAGTTATTTTTTTTTCTAGATTCTTTTACAAATAAGAGAGTTGAATACCTTCTCAGGTCACCTCAGTAATAGTATCCTAAAGAAAGGCCTTCAACAAAGTGTTTTCTTATTCTACTAGAATTCCAGGGCTGACAGTCCTGAGTTTTCATGACACAATTCCGCTCTCTTCCCGCCCTTCTGGAGGTCCCCATCTTCATTCTGTTTCCATTACTGTGACTTCCTCTGCCTGCCACCTTGAAGATCAACCACCTTCACTCAGCTCTGCTGTCTCCTTACTAGCCCTTTTCCCATACAGCCTGGCTTTCTCCTGCAGAGTGTTGCTTACCTACTTCCGTAGCTTAGATATTTTTATTTTTACTCTTTTTGCTCCATGTCTGAGAACCACTATTGGATTAAGAGGCCCAAACCAAAGAAATTATTCTGTATTATCTGTTCTCTATCAAGTCCAAGGGATGGATTTATTGTCATTTCTTATATTTTGTAGATGCCATAGTTGGGTGAGATTTCTTAATTTTAACAGAGTTAATGCTTCCAGGAAACGTAATAAAGATTCTATACCCATTTTAATAATCAGGAAACGATAGTGAAAATATATCTGTGAGTAGCAAAAATCCATCTACTTCAAAGTCTGCCACCAGAATAAATAATGTTCCCTCTTCAGCATCCTTTCTCTACCTCAAAATGTCTTGTCAAGTGTATTTAATATCCAGGATATTTAATTTACCACAGAGTTAACTCAGATATATTTGTATTACTTTTCATGCAGAGCTTCGCAAGTCGCCAAGACTTAAAATAATGGAGGTCTAACCTGTAGGTGAATAATTACTTTTTTCCTTTTCATGTATTGTGCTCACTAAAATATATTGATGCATTAATAAGTGGCATACCTTTTGTCCTAAATTTTTACAAAATAGCTGTTTTACAGAAGCTTGAATTGCCGCGTGCACAGTATTGACATCATGATAGGGAAGTGAGGCATTTTAGTAATTAAGTTAAGCAGTTATTTTGCCCCCACAACTCAATTTTCTTTCCAATTTTCCAACCCCAATTCAGAATTACTGAACCTGAAACTTGCTGAGAAGAATATATGTACTCAGCTTAATTTCCCCCTTTAATATGCTTAAGGGAACAAAATCCTCTCCTCTTGGAGAAATTTCCACTACACTTCCTAGATTTTTTTTCTTCCTTCCATAGCTATCAGATTAAGCATTTAATATTTTTGGCATATTCTAAATACTATCTGATTTACTCATAAACATCTGTTTTAACAAAGTGGCTGAAGCCTAGGGCTCATACATGCCCAGGGTCACAGTGAGGAAGTGGCATTTCCAGAATGTTGACCTGCTGGAAGTCTGTAGTTGCACCTGCCCCATTAGATAAGGTGCTGCATCTGGTAGCTCCGTGATAGGTCATCAGCACCACGTGTCCTTGGCCTCTGTTGCATTGTGCATCTCGTTAAACCTCATAGTCTGCAGTTTGGGGTCTTCCAGAATTTGGCTCCTACTTTACAATTCTATTTTATTCATCATTACTCTTGAGTTGAATCTTCTCCATCAGCAAGGCTAATTTCTTTGGCCCAGGACATGCCGTGTTAGCATGATTAACGATAAAAGTGTTATTTAGAGTATTCATTTTTCAAATTTTGAGGAAGTGGTTGCACTGTTTCTTGTTTCTCATTTTTCTTCTCATTTAATGCAGTATCTTGCAGAACATTCCATATCAGGACATTTAGATCTACTCATTTATTCAAAGACTGAATGCATTCCTTTGCGTGGCTCTGCACATCTATATAACCGGTTCCTTTTTGATGGGCGTTAAAGTTATTTCTAGGGTCTTGCTATGGAAAACAAATTATAACTTGTATTTTGTGTGTATACATATATTTTATGCACTTGTGTGAACACATTGGAAAAACACATTCTTGAGAATAAGATTTGCACGTTTCATTATGAGATACAGTGACCTTGACCCCGTCTATCTTGTAGAAGTCTAAGAGGTTGTTTGTCAAAATCCACATCTTCTGAATTTTGAGTTCCGCCGGTGGGTGTCCTTTGACACTCGGGTTGGGAGTAACTTTGTTCTGCGGCTCCATGGACTAAGAGCTTGTACTACACAGTATCCAGCAGAAATTACCAAAAGCTGCATGGACCTCCCAAAATCTAGGGATTACTTGTTCAGGTTTTAGAAAAGGATTAGAATTATAGACATTTATTAAAATTACTTGGTTTAGACACAAGAGCAATGTCTTCTCAAATGGATTGGCATGAAATTGTAAATCTAGATCTTTTCAGTGGAACAGACTAGATATATATACCAGTCACAAAGCCCTTGGCCCAAAAGATCAAATGCAAATCTCTAGGAGAGATGTGTAACTCCATCGGCAATAAACATCTGAGCAACCTTGGATCCAGGACTTGCTGGAGCCTCCAAAGCATGGACTCTGCCAGAAGGAAAAGCTGAGGGTAACAGGCAGCTACTGGGACCTGTCCCCTCCAGGGGAACCAGGAGAACAAGTACTGAGCGGGTGATGATCTGCAAAGAGAACCATTCTGCTAGGTGGAGTACAGCCAGGGAAAAGCAGTAATTGGTCATAGAAACAGTATCATTATCAACATGGCTCCTGGTTTAGTCAGGTTCTGGAAGGACTGTTGTTCTCAGTCTTGGCTAGACACTGAAATCACGTGGAAAGTTTTAAAAGCCCTGATGCGGATTGCTATTCCCACTTGTTCCACAACACCCCAAACCCCCTCAAATGCATCTAAATAATCTGAGTCACCTGTGTTCATGACACAGTCTTTTCTGCTTTCATTTCCTTTCTGCCAATTTCTTCCTTCCTGTTCTATCCAATCCAACAAGAGAATACCCTTTGAGTCGGCCCATGCAGATTACCAGAGTTAAATGCCTGCTCGATTTTCTCCAACTTCCTGGTCCCGCAGAGATTCAGGCCTGGGGCTCAGCCTGGGCTTGAGCATTTTTAAAGCTTCCCAGCTGGTACTGATATGCAGCCAAGGCTAAGAACAACTACAGGAGGACCGGGGCTCCCAGAACTGGCAAGGGCTAGTCAAGGATTCGGGCTCCAGCAAAGCAGAGCGTGGTGGTCTCCCGCCCCTACTGTGAAACTGAAGTGACGACAAAATGATAGAGGTAGAAAGCCAGTTAGGGGTCTCCGCCAACCCAGCAAGGCCAGAAAGGGCTACATAGGGCTGGGTAGCTGGGGCTGCCTTAAGACCCCCTAGAGACCACACAGCAAGACTAACTCGGATCTTACCAGCTCAGGCTGCTAATGTAACTCTGTCCTGACCAAGTCTCGCCAGGAAACAAGTACAGCGCTGCCTGCAAGAGGCAGGCATCGGTAGCCCCAGCTGGGAGGGGCCAGAGGAAATCAGGACCTGACCTCCTTCTTTTGAAATAATCGGATGCTTCCCATGTTCACAGTCTAAAGCATGGTTAGCAGCTCCCACGTGGGGATTTTCAAATGTTTCCACACCTCCTTGTCAATTCAACTACTTTTTTTTTTTTTTTATGAGCTCCAGTTTGGAGCTATATTTAAATGCTAAGGATTCTAATAGTATTGGACATATTATTGTCCATATTCTTACATGATTTTATTCTTGTATCTAACTTTGTAATTGAATTTAGTAACTTTAGAAATTGTCCATGAGTAGTTTGAGTAACATATTAAAAATTAAAACCTACTAAGAGAGTTTATAGAAAAATAGATTTAGACCCTCAGCCCAAATTCCTTTTGGTGTGAATAGTAACTTTTATTGTATGATACAAAGGTAAGCAAATAATTGCAAAGATAAATTTTCAAAGCAAAATAGAATTTTTAGATCTGGATTATTTTAAACCTATGGCTCCCATATTTTAGAAGTAAATATATATCTAATTTATTTCTTAAGTTGTCATGTATCAAAGAACAATCTCTGATAAGCAGAAATTGCTTAAATAGACACTATTTCAGATTTTCATTTCTTGTTTTTCTGTTCCCATGTGTGCAGTTCTGCAAAGTTCCACATTAAAAAAAAATCTGATGAGAGAGACATAAAATATTTTGAAAAATCTAAAGAGGAAGGGCATATGGAGAAAAGGTAATTGGGAGATAGAAATTGGGTCACAATATGAAACAAAATATTGTGTGTTTGTTTTTATTCCCACTCATTCTGCGATACACCTAATCTTCCTTAATTCCTTCAAATATCTGAGTGTTCATGACACAATCTTTTCAGCTTCTATTTGATCTCTGCCACTCTTCCTTTCTGCTCAATCACCTAATCCTTTGAATTAGCCCATGTAGCCAACCCAGCCCCTGCCACACACTGTGCTACTAAACTAAGGCCCCCGTTGGGGACCTAGGACCCAACTTACCCAGTGGAAATTTCCTCCCAGATTAGGACAAGACTCTGGCATGACTTTCAGTCTACCCTCCATATCCAATCCATTCTCCATGGACTATGGAGGGTGATGGCAAGGAGCTCTGTGCTTATCCCTTGCATGGGTGACCAGGAAAGCAAGCAAGGCTATCTTACAATCTTGTGAAACCTTTCATTACAGCAGAAGTCTTGGGATCTGGATTCAAAACTGTCAGATTAATAACTATTGCAGTATTCTAATGTGTTCTCTCTCTCATCCACTGGTCTGTTGGTTTTGGACCTTAGACTCAAGCTGGAGCCCCTATCACACTTGATTTTAAAACCTTGATTAACTAGCAGGCCACCTTGCTTAAAGACAGGAACCTAGATTTAAATCCAGGGGTTCATGTTAACTAAGTGGCTTCAGACAAGTCAGTAAGCCGTTCTGAGGCCCACTGAGATGAACTTGGATGTTCACCCTATCCTGTAGAGCAGCTGTGGTGATATGACAAGGTAATATAAGGTCGGGGGATGGACGGATAGGTGAATGGAGTTGGATGGATAGATGGATGGACGGGCAGAGACATGGATGATGGATGGAAACTGGTGTACTAGACAAGGATTTGCTGTTGTGGTCTTCACAGAAGTTTGATGCCAGAAGTATGTACTCAGCATCTCCTAAGTGTGTTGGATGTATGCTAGGTCCTATAAGAGTTAAGTAAAAAGACTGAACCCCTACCCCCAGGGACTGACATGTGTGACAAGTGCTACATAGCGACAAACAAAACACAAGGGAGGATGGCCGTATTAATTCCAGATGGGAGTCTTGAAAAGGTCTGATGAAGAATAGCCCTAAAGAGGGCTTAACGATTTCTCCAGAAGAACATTAAATGCATTCATTCTGGGCAGAAAGAACATGGTAGCAAAGGCACAAAAGCAGAGAGGATGTGGCACCTATCCAGAGAGCAGTCAACAGTCAAGGCCAAGCATGTGGACAAGGGATGGAACTGGGGAGCGGAGGGAGGGACGGCTTTGAGGATGCCCTAGGACAGAAGCTTCACTAGAATCCACCGGATACTGAGCTGAGGCATTTGCTTCCAAGCCAGATTCAATGAGGAGGAACTGACAGCGAGTGACCTCACTCGTTCAGTCCCACCACTTATTTATCGTTCCCTAGAGGTACCAAATACAGGGAATACGCTGGTAAAGGGGACACAGCCCTGACCTCAAGGAGACTTCTGCATCAGGGAGAAAAATGGGCAAATATACCAGAAACCTCCATCCTCATGATAAATGCTTAATAGGGGTGCGCACAGAGTGCCGGGGTACCCGGAAGAGGGACAGCTGACCCAGGCGGGGGAAATCAAGGAGCGGGTTCCAAAGTTGAGACTGGCCCACCGGGCTCCAGAGAGGTCTCTGGAAGGGGGGGGGGTGCAACAGAACAGGGAGAATGGGAAGAGAAACAGCATTTCAGAGACAGTTGTGGGGGTCCAGGTGATGGGTCAGAGAAGCTTGTTTAGGACAGTACGGCAGATAATGAACGAACGAAAGGCATTGTTGCATGGGCAGCAAGCCCATCGGCTCTGTTTTACAAACTTCATGAAATGCCAAATGTATTGAAACAGAATACAGTTTTGGGTTTTTTTTAAAGATTTTATTTATTTATTTGACAGACAGAGATCACAAGTAGGCAGAAAGGCAGGCAGAGAGAGAGAGAGGAGGAAGCAGGCTCCCAGGGGCTCGATCCCAGGACCTGGGATCATGACCTGAGCGGAAGGCAGAGGCCATCCAGGCACCCCCAGAATACAGTTTTTTTATTTGAAGTTTTCACCGGTTCTGCCTGCAAGCTCCCTTAATCGTTCCAAATGCAAATTTAATATGAGATCGATGCATTGTGATGAGTAATACAGAAGCCCGGATTCTTGGCCCTGGTGGGCTGGAGTCCCAGCAGGCTGGCCTGGGGGTCCTGGGCAGTGCCGGCCCCTGCCAATGCACGCAAACAGGTCTGAGCTCAATTCCTCTGTATCTGCTAGAGCGCTGTTGAATGTGCCTTCTCGGCCTGCTTTCTCCCCTGACTGTGCTGTCTGCTCCATTTGCCCCGCACCGTCACAACAACAACAAAAAAATGGAAATGAGAATCAACTCTTTATTTCAACAGCAGCGAAAGAATTATTTCGTTAATTGGTATATTGGTATCCCAAGAACGGCTTACTGTGCCAAGTTATTAAGAATAAGTAGACGAGGGGCAAATTAAACTTTGAATCACCTGTTCCTTTGGGCAAAATACATAAACTAAATTGACTGCAACCAAATGTCATATTATTTACATGGCGTGCACAATTTATTTCCCAAAAATGTGCTCAACAAAAGATTTGAATTTGCTCTTAAGCGTATAATGGATTCCACTTAATAGTGACGCTCTCTGTGTGCCCTTCTCTCTATAATTAAATCATATGGAAAAATGTCACAAAACAAAATAAAATGTATTTATTTCAGCCATATCTTCCCACAGCATGACATGAAGTCTGAAAAAAAGAATCACTAAGCATTTTTATGCCATCTGTGCTGGTAGGGGATACGTTTCCCAAGCACGTCACTGTAAAATATCCCATTTTGAATTAAGCATAGTCTACTTATTACTATATAGTATCTGACTGCATGAGTACCAAGTTGGACAAAATTCCATATCTGATACAATATTCTTATTTTCTCATGCGCTATTTTTTAGCAAAACTAGTCCACCATAATGTCTGTTACTGGATTTCAAGAGATCCAAAAGAGAGGAGTCATCAGTATATTATTGTATTGGTGTTAAAATCTCCACACCTCTTCATCTGAATAAAGTTCCTACAGTATTTTCTAACAATTGAAATTATAGCTTCTATAAGCAGAATATGGATCACTGTGACAACTTGGGTAATGATATTATTTGGGGCTGATAATCCCCTATTGCAGAAGGAGAGCTAACACGTCTGTACAATCAAAAAAAGCTGTGGTTTCAGTTAGCTTATGAAGCATAAAGTTATATCCATTAAAACTTCTGCCTTTCCAACAGAATAAACCTAAGGCTGTTCTTTGCCGTTATTAGATGAAATTTTATGAATACTTGTAGAAAATTTTATCTCTTATACTCAATGAGGCCTTCTCACAGTTTGTTTATGAGATGTGGAAATCCCATAAGTTTATCACAGGGTTTTTTGAGTGACTCAGAGAAACCCCAGAGTTCCGACTTCAACAGGAGCCTTAGCGTAGTCTGTGTGATCCTTCTGAGTTTGTCTCCCAGATGCCATACGTCATGGCATTGTTTGGAAACACATGTGAATAAGAAAATGTAACCTTCTTTACAAATGAAAAGTACTTTATTCTTTTTTAAGATTTTATTTATTTGAGACAGAGAGTGAGAGAGAGCACCAGCGGGTGGGGAGGGGCACAGGGACAGAGGGAGAGGGAGGAGCAGACTCCCTGCTGAGCAGGGACCCTGAGAGGGACTTGGGAGGGACTCCATCCCAGGACCCTGAGATCATGACCTGAGCAGAAGGCAGATGCTTAAGTGACTAAGCCACCCACACCCCTTTATAACTGTGTTGAGCTCCTTCTAGTTATAAGTCTTCCCAAATCAATTACATTTACGGTAAAAATTCAAACATAAGCTAAATTAAGAAGATAGGATTTACTTGAAAATAATTTAACATCAAATTGTCCATTTTAATCATGTTAGAAAAGCTACAATTTTTCTAAAATCATCAGTTATACAGTTTGTCATAAAAATCAAGGGCTAGATTTGCCTATCTTGATTCTACCCAAAACTCTGAAAAGATTTTAGGTTTCAGAAGTCCCATGTCCTTTAAAACCAACCCACCATCTCCCTTAAGCCACTTTTTTAAAAATTTAAATTCAACTAATTGACATATAATGTATTATTTGTTTCAGGGGTACAGGTATGTAGTTCATCAATCTTATATAATACCCAGTGCTCATTACAACACACACCCTCCCCAATGTCCACCATCCAGTTACCCCATCCAGCTACCCCACCCCCAGCACCCCTCAGTTTTTTTCCTAAGATTAAGGGTCTCTTAAGGTTTGTATCCCTCTCTGGTTTCATCTTGTTTCATTTTTTTCTTTCTTCCCCTATGTTCCTCTGCCTTGTTTCTTAAATTCCACGTATCAGTGTAATCATATGATAATCTTTCTCTGACTGACATATTTCACTTAGCAGAATACCCTCCAGTTCCATCCATGTTGTTGAAAGTGGCAAGATTTCAATTTTGATGGCTGTGTAATATTCCATTGTGTATATATATACCATATCTTTATGCATTCATCTGTCGATGGACATCTAGGCTCTTTCCGTAGTCTGGCTGCTGTGGACATTGCTGCTATAAATGTTGGGGTGCAGGTGTCCTTTCAGATCACTACCTTTGTATCTTTGAGGTAAATACCCAGTAGTGCAGTGGCTGGGTTGTAGGATAGCTCTATTTTCAACTTTTTGAGGAGTCTCTATGCTGTTTTCCAGAGTGTCCCTTAAGCCACTTTTGACAATGAAAGCTTGTGCAAAGGTAATTAATGAACTTTAGATGAGACAAAAAGTTGTCACCACCAGTAATATTATTATCATTATAATTGTGGCCATGACTCTTTCCAGTGTGGTCCTATACATTTCCACATGAACACAGTACTTTTTTCTGTGATATGAATTTTATCAACTGATTGTCTTTATTTTAAGCATTCTTTTCTACCCTGCCCTTGATATTGACCTGTCAGTGTCTTCGGTCTATGGCTTATCCCTCCATGTAACTGCAGGCAGGGTCAAGTCATGGATGTCTAAGTATCCTGCAGGAATCATGAGAGGCAGTCCAAGACACATCATCAAAGCACTGAATGGATTCTGCTTGTGTCCCTATTCTAATTTAAACAAACAAACAGATAAAGAGTGCACCTGAAAAAGACTTTGAGTCTTTTTTTTTTTTTAAGTGAAAATATTACTTTCCTTTGGGCAACTATAATTCCTTACATATTTACTTCTTAGACGGAGCTGAGCTTTTCCTCAGGTCCAGGGAGGACCACTTTTACCAAAAAAGCAAATGAATCCATTTCAAGTTCTCACTTTTATTTCTATGAACTATATTCTCTGGTCACCTACATGAATGCTTTCAAATGAGACTTTTTCAAGTGTTAAATATTTATGATTGTGCTTTCCTTTCCTAACTTTTGTGGAGTACTAGAGGTTGTGGCCATAGTATTCTAGCACAAAATATGGATTAACTTTCAGTCTGAAAGTTTGAAAGTTCACGTACTGATTTTGCCAACTGCAAAGGATGCTGATACTTGAATAAAAGCTTCTAGAACTGAAACTAATACCGTTCAGTGGTACACATGGTTATTTCCTCTTTCTCTTGAAACCCAGAAGGATAGGTCTACTTGTTCCTAATTGTGTTATTAGTTATTAATTTTTCTCTAGGTGCTCCGCTGCACCTTCTTTGGACTGAATATCATCAAAAGCCAAAAATATGCAGCAATACGGATTTGAATGAGAAATTAATTCTGGTCATGCTTTTTTAAATTAATAAAACCAGTGATGATCAGGATACGCAGCACGGAGCAACTTGTAATAAAATTAACTACAGTGCATGGCTTCCCGTTTGATGTTCAGGAATCTGGTTTAGAGAGGAAAGGAAGTACTGCCATTCTTCATCCTGGAGCGGAAGAGTGACGGTGGCTGCAGATGGCCGCCTTTGTGAAGGAGAGACAAGTTCCCTCACATGTCCATGAAGTGTCTTTACATTAAGGGTCACGTGCCTGCAGTTTTCTCCAAATGCCTCTAGAGGGTAATCTTCCATTTTTGGTAACGACCTCTCTAGTTGGTACCTGACCATCCTCAAATATCTTTCAAGGAGAAGCTTTACTCTCTTGTGACATCACTCACTGCCACAGGGTTAACTAATCCTTTATTCTCATTGTGCTTTTTGTGCCTGATAGCTGAGAAGAGTCTTGCGCCAGATAAACATTCCTCTTCAAAGGCATGGTCTCCTCCATGCAGGAACCTTTGATCCCCACCTTGCACTGAATGGCCAGTCTCCATTTACTGTCTGTCACAAACATCCCACCCAGTGGCGGTCACTTCTACCATTTTAAAGCCAGAGCTAAGTCTCTCCTCCGGCTCCTCTGTAGGGGTAGTCCAATTCCCATTCCTTCTACTACCTAGATCTTTGATTCTTCCTCTTACTCTCCTATTCACTTTCATCTGTAGCCTACACTTACCTGGAAATCTCCATATTATCTCATAACACAGCTCCTAAATGGAAGTTTATCAAATGAACTACAGAAGTGAAAGGACTTCACCTGTGATGATAGCAAAATTCTCAGAAACAGTTAGGTTTGCTTTTCTGCAAAACATGAGCATAAAGACTTTTGCGTCAACTGTTAGTAATATAGCTCATTTAATTTGGTTTTGGTATTTCAAAAGACAAAAAAAAAAAAAAGGCATGTCCAACCATAATTTTAAAAGTAAAACAGAACATATTGGTGACTACCTTAAGATCATTCAGTGACAAGTAGTATTTTGAAGAAATGACCACTCTGATGTGATGCTGACTGGGAAGAAGGAACTCCCGAGGGAGGAGAAGCCCAGTGCGTATAGCTAGGCATAGCACTGGCAGGGTGCTTACTGAGTCCTGGGCTGTGTGTTAAACAATTTATCTGCTTTATCTCATTTTATCTTCACCACCCAGTGAGGCAAGTCTTGGTGTTCCTACTTTACAGATGAGGGAACTGAGGCCCAGGAAGTTATACCATTTGCCATGACTGCGTAGTATTGAAAGTGGGACTCCCTCAGCCTATCTGCTCTAAAGCACAGAATCCTACCCATTCCCAATGATGTATCAATAACAGCACGACAACTACAGTTCTTCTCAGTGACAAAAGGATTCACTACCAATCCAGAAGTAAAATAACCTTTCCGCCCAGTTTCTCACAATTTCTAAGTCTACACCGGTCGCCTGGAACAGCGAGGCAGCGACGCAGTAACGGAGTATGTGACAGGGTGAAAAGAGGAGACAGGAAAACTCACCGGCTGGAAAAGAAATTTCCTTCCTTGGTGTCATGTGAGCCTATGGGTTATGAGCTCCTTGTAGAAAATTGACCTCAGCTGGCCCAGATTGGTAGCAGAGCCCTGAGGACACCTCTCCTGAGAGTCTGGAAGACCCAGCTCTCCCCGGGCGAGCACGTGGGTGGGGAGGGGCCGTTTTGCACCACAGACTCTACCATGCAATTATTCTTATGCCAAAGTCATAAGAAGACCTTGGACTTAGCACACAAAAGTTAAGGGACCTATGCCGACGTAGGACTCTGTCCTAGGTCTTCTCCTCAGCAAGAGCCCCAGTAAATATGCAAATTACAAAAGCATCTTCCCAATATAGAAATATCTTCCATTATAATCCCAGGAAGCTCTCAGCTTCTACATTTTATTAAAGCCACAGGTATTATTTTAGAACAAGGTCTTGAGCCTTCTTGGTATATACTTAAAACTTGCAAATCGCTTTTTAGTGTCTTAAATCTACAGCCAGCATTGGAAGTTTGCGGGTACCCTACCTTGGTCAACTCAGAAGTTTTTACTCCCTCAACCTAAATATGCCAGCCTTAACTTCACATGCAATTCTCTAAATGGAAGTTACCAAAAATAGAACACAGATAACTGAATTTTTTTTTCTACTTCAGTTATTTTAATTGCCTGAAACTATATTTTGCTTAGGCATCAGGGTAAATAGCAATTTGCCCCAGAGAGAGCCTTTTCGACCCAAGTCACTGAACGATTTTTATTAGTGCACACACACACACATGCATACACACACACAATCTGAGAATATATAGACATTTCAGCAGGACTTTTTCCTGGGAAAAAGAATGCACCACGCATTGATCAACACGATTTCTTGCTTCCTTTTCTTTTACTGGAGCGGAAGCCCAGGTGAGGGAGCTTTACTGAGGAGTTGGGAGACCTGGGTTCAGAGCATGCTTCTGGCACCCAAGAACCGTGTGATCCGGCACAGGCTGGACTTCTTGCCTAGCACAGACATCGGTATGCGAATTCGATTTTAAAATATTCACAAACTTGACCTAATCATTTTAACAGCAGGGATTAAACCTAAGAAAATTAGAGACAGGAAGAAACACAAATACCTAGATGTTTTAAATGTGTTTTTAATAGTTTTGGAGAAACAGAAATGAATTAAATATCCGATATAAAAATGGCCAAATAAATTATGTTTTATTCCTGTGATGGAATATTATGTTGCCATTTAAATGAATGAGAGCATTTTAAGGACATGATAAAATTATCCAAATATAAAATCAGGTTAAAAATCAAGGTATAGAACATATGCAATAGACTCTTACTAGTGCGCTAATGCGTGTGATCTAAATACACACATGCACGTAGGTTAAGGAGAAGCACGTAATGACAGTGACGGCTATTTCTTGGTAGGGTGAGGGTAGATGACTATTCTCTTCATCTTTGCTGTTTACCACCTCTTTCACAGCGAACAGTATAATCATAAAAAAGAAATAGTTACCTTAAAAATTAAAATTTTGGATTAAGCTAGATTCTCTCAAATTTCTTTACAGTCCTAAACATTTACTCCATAAGACATAGGATTTGGAATTCCCCAAAACCATCAGCCCTCAGGACAGAAACATTTTGTGCCACGGTCCCTCTCATCCGGGGCTAGACTGCAGAAGAGCTGCGCGCTGGGGCCATAAAGATCCCATGACCCTTTGAGGAACCCCAACATGACTGTTCTCCATCATGACATAGGTTTCCTCCTCTGGACTCTATCTTTGGGCTTTTGAATGCTGCAATAAGGTGGGAGCGTCCTAACTTATGTAACAATCATCACTTTGCTCTTCTCTCTCCCCACACATTTCAAATGATTTTTGCCTCCAGACCTCCAGAACATGGGATAGTGATTCAAGTGGCTGCTTCCCTTTTTATACAAAATACTTTTAAGGTCCCTCTTTCTACACTGAAAAGCAGAAAAGTACCTTAGTGGGTGTCTGGAGGTTCCCAAAGCAGCAGTTCCCACCCACAGTTGACCAGCACTTCGTGAGTTCCTGGTTTAAAATTGTAGAGTGGTGGTGTCTAGTTCTTCCCGGATCTTCAGGCATTACTCTGGGCTCCCGACGGTAAAGAGACTTAAATGCAGAAAGGCTGGCACGGGTTCCCTTGAGCAGCTGCTAACTGAACATTTATGACGAGGCAAAAAAACCCAAAGTTACCAAGTAGTTCTCTCACTACCCTTTGTAAGAGAATGCATGACTCAGGAGTGCACAGCCGTCCGCAGTTCTTTTCCCAAATAATGATGCTGACCTGGAGGTGATTTCTTATGTGAAATTTCCTTTCCCGCTTGCTCAGAGGACATGTTGCCATCCAGTCTGAACAGGGAACAGCGAAGTGAGCTCGACTCATACAATTTCCAGCTCTCAGTGCCTTGTCATAGGACTACAGGCACTTCTGTGGCATACCAACCAGTCGACCTCATTGCCTTCCTGTAGAGCCATACGGAAGCCATGGCTAACTCATGGAAAGGGTTCTATTTTAGGGACCATTCAGGAGAAGCACAGACTCCAAGTTCATCGGTTGAAATGATTTCATGTATTCAACTTATACCTGTCATGACAGTGTGTCAGTTTCTTAATCAGTTCTCACTCAAAGTGGAAAATAGCTAAACACTGTCTCCATGACAGTCACTGTGGCTAATGGTGCTGCTGTCACTTGGGGCACCTGCCTTTACTTCAGTCACCTCCTTCAATCCTCACAGCAAACATAAGTCAGAGGTCTTGTGTTTACCTTTTATACACAGGCAAATGAAAACTCGGAGCGATGAAAACGTTTGCCCAAAGTATAGCTAATTAGTAGCAGAGCTAAAACTCAACCCAGACCTGCCCCATCACATACTTGCATAATTGAAAGCTGCTCATTTCCCCCTTTCTTAATCTTCACTAGGTGAATTGTCCCAGTCTCTCATCCTGTTTCCCGATCCAGAACTCAATTCCTCCGAATTCGTTGCTGATGTCTGTTTGTTGAGAAGAAGGGGCACTACAGTAGTATTTTTCTCTGGAACCTACTCTTTTAAGACCTGCCCTTTGGGTTTGATCTGAGGGGCTGGGGAAAGAGAGTTCATTTGAAAGCCAGGGTAACAATGTCACCGGCCAGTTCCCTCAGGGGAGGCCATCTGGTTGGAAGGGGCTAAGGCGATTCTCTTGAAACTGTATTTGCAGAGAAAGCACAGAATTCTTAATTAGATTCTATACTTCTCTGACTTGGTTTGGTGGGGAGAGACCTAGGAAGGTCACAGAAAGTGGTTCTGAGTACCCCTACCCAGCGGCTTTCGGTGCTACCACTCCTGAGGAATTGTGGGCAACAATTATTTTTGGTGGAACATTAAAACGGATCTCTCTGGAAGCCCAAGGGGCACATGAAAGCACTAGCTGCTGCAAATACAGCTCCTGGGGTGCACAATGGGGCCTGGGAGAGGTTGGGTGTCACACAGCACGTGAGCACAACATAATGGAGTGCTAAGCCAGTTGGGGTCTGAGTGACATCCATCGGAAGAGAAGGAATAGCTCTGCTTCCTCGGGCGGCATTTCCACGGAAGGATCTCAGCACTTTGCAATTATAAGCCAACATTTTGCTTCCAGGTCAGAAAGGATCAGAAGATAAATTGGCTTTTTCCATTTTGAATTTCCAGTCTCAGCGAGTAGAATCCTTCCTGATTTAACGTTTCAGTTCTCCTATGCAGAGCCCAGGTAAAAAGTCTCTTCTGTTATTCCTGCCTGGGTGCTTACATAATTTAAGGATTTTGACGTCCACGTCCAAGTAACCTTACTCAGAGAAACAGCGAAATACAAGTACATGAGTTGAGTGATTACGAAATGTGGGATGCTGCGTCTTGTTTTCCCTCCCCGTGGGCTGCTTCAGTTTGTCGCACACACGCTTCAGTTTGTCCACACACACGCTTCAGTTTGTCGCACACACGCTTCAGTTTGTCGCACACAGGCGCGCCCCTCATCTTCACTCCTCCAGTGACCGGGACCGTAATCGGCCACAGAGGACGGTCAGGAAAAGCACACACATGTTCCTGGTCCTCTAGCAGTTACAGGTACATCGAGAAAAGTTGTGCGCTATCCAGGCTAAGTGACAAGAGGTAAAACTGTCCTATTCCTTAAGAGACGCTTTTCCCCATGAATCGAGAACAAAGGAAGATTCTCTGTGTTCACCTGAGCAGGTCATATACCGGCCTGTCCCGGTCCTTGACTCCCTTTCTCTTGATTATCATTTGTTTACTCACTTAGCAAATGTTTCCTGAACACCTGTCCAGTAAGAGGCTCTGTGAAGTGCTTGAATATTTGCAAATACATGAGCTACATAATCGCCACTGTGCCTGGGGCCAGAGAGAGTGGCAGTTGTTCTGGGGAGCCGGGGCTGGAGTCAGGTGAACGGGCCTGAAGGCAACCCCGCTGCCAGGACCAAGAGCAGGAGGCGAAACCCAGGGGGCCCATGGACACAGCAGGAGGTGATCGGCAGGACCCACAGCATCACCCATAACCGAGCGTCCGGTCATTACACGGATGGTCAGGGCGCAGGGGGGGAAGGAGAGAGACTTGGGAGCATCCGTGTGAAGCCAGCCAGTGACAGTGGTAAGCTGGATGAATTACCAACCCGGATCCCGTGGTGAGGACAGTTCTGTCGAAGAGCACCTGTTCGGGAGAGGGAGAGGCGGGGAGAAGATGAGCGGGAGGGTGACCTCGAAGGCCAGAGCACGGAGAGCAGACAGGCCCCAGTCCGAGAAGCCTACAGCAGAGCGTTTCCAAAACCAGGATCCGGACACTATGAGGCATCCGCAGAGAGGGAAGGACACGAAGACCCAGCCTGGGGAAGGGCTCGGCTGCGGCATCTTGGAGAACGTGTGGCCTTGGAGAGAGAAGTCACGGCAGAGCAGTGGGGGCGGAGGCCAGTCCGCAGATGGCTGAGGGGTGGTCAACCCTCTTCTGAGAAACCGGACAGTGGGAGTAAAGGAGCATTGAGAAAGAATGGGAAAAGGGATTGGGCGGGGTGGGGGGGGGGGGGTAGGTGCGACCATGTTCTCCCAACCAGAAGTTCTCCCAACACTCGAGCTGGCTCAGCTTCCTCTCAGGTGCTTGCGCACCTCGTGGACCTCTCCACAGCCCTTGCCCGCGCACCATGGCGGGGACAGGGCTTGTCTCCCGCTCGAGCCCTTGTTCAGCGGAGGCTCCCGTCTGCTCTGTCTTGTTCTCCACCTGGCGCTTCGAAGGTGGCCAACTGCAGATTCAGGACAGAGCGGGGAGCATGCACGTGAGAACGTTCCAGAAGAGGGAAAAAATAGACCGAGAGCAGAAGGGGCCTGGCGAGGAGGAACAAGAGTGAAAAGGAAGACAGAACGGGAGGAGCATCCTGTGCAACGTCAAGCCTGTCTCTCATGTTAAGTACACACTGAGGCGGCGGCTGCCTGATGCTAGAAACATCAATTCTCCCTTATTCCTTAATAACCAAACTGCTACTTTGTTCAGACCACTGCCCTAAGCAGCAAGACAGGATTCATAACTACTCCTAAAGTTGGTCCTGTTGACTAACTTATGGCCAGTGGCAGAGGGGACGTGCGTGGCCTTCAGCTGGGGAGGGCAGAGCTCTTGTCCTTCCCAAGCCCGGAACTCCGTTGAGAAGGGGGAAGCTCCAGCAGCCATTTTTGTCTATGAAGCAATCTTGAGATAGAAAATACACGCAAGACATTTAAATACAAAAGTAGAAGTCCAGTTCTCCTATTGCTTTGTGGAACTCTTGGACTCTTACCAGCCATATTGTTTCCTTCCCGACTTTTACCGACATGAGAAAGAATAAGTGTCTGTCTTGACTGAGCCAATATTAGGTAGGGTTTTCAGTCACGTGCAAACAAACCTAATCTTTTACTGGTAGACAAATTAATAAAAGTTTGTGCATTGATAGGACGGGCTGCATCTCCAGGCTCCCTGGGTCGGTCCCATAATGACCAAATGCCCAGCCTTTTCATCTCCCCACATCCACTCCGCAGACACAAAAGAGAAAAGGAGGACTCAGACACGACGGTATCAGCTTTCCCTATCATTGATGATTTTGTGGAATTCATTGCTTCTGGTTGCCACTCAGAGATAAAACATTCATGTGTTACAAGCAAAGTTTGATAAAATTACATCTGACAATTCCTACTTGGGTTGAGAGAGCTTTTTCTTTAAAAAGGCTGAATTCCTTCTGTTCTTATAGAATTAAAGTTTTTACTTTTCGTTTGTTACGAGTTGAATTTTCAGTTTGCTGAAAAAAGTCATGGAGACTTACCACTTGGGACTCAATAAAATACCATAAGTTTTTTTTTTTAATTTCTTTTCAAGTTTTAAACTGTAGGTTTTTTTTTTTTTTTTAACAAATGGAAAGATGTTTTATAGTAAAAGCTTTGCAGCTTGGATTGCATCGATCACTTGTTATCCTTTGCTTACGTGCTTTATCTGGAAGGTGAGAGGGATCCACAGGACCCCAGCTAGGGAACAGAAGAAGAGACAAAAGGAGCGACTGAAAGGAAAGAGGCAGGCAGGGTGGCAACTCCGTCTTCACCCTCTTTAACACTGACCCCTTCGGAATGGTGACCTGGGTGCACCCGCAAGTGACCTGGGAGCCACCTTGGACATTGAGTGTTCCTTTTAGGAGAATCTTATGTGGTTGGCTGTCCTTGCATGCTCTGTGCTTGTGGCCAGCTCCCTGGAGGCACAGGACCATCTCCGAAAGTTCTTTATAACTATCTTAGCAATATCCAGAGTGTAAGCCATGAAACGTCGCCTAGTTCTAGCCCATCTATGTACAGACGAAATTCTGAAGCCTGGACAAGTGAGCTACTTGCCCGAGGCTACACAGACAGGGGCCATGACCTGGCATGGATCACAGCCCTCGTGAAATGCTCATGAACGTTGAACACATGCTTGGTGAGCTGAATTACTGGCTCAAGTCATCCCGTGGCTCTACTGGCTTCAGGAGGTCTGTCTGCAGATGACATTGATTCTGATACCACTTGTATCACCTGGCTGTCGGCTCCGATCACTGGACTCCTTCCCAAGCCATACATAATTCTTGTTTTCATTCTGTTTGCCCTTAAATTCACCTGTTCTCCCATCTAGCCCGCATCTCTGATTAAGGGGTTGAGCCCTTTTTTGCTCAAGATTAAGTTTTGCTGCCCATTTCCTGGGCATATTCACTTCCCCAATGGAAAGTGATAAGTGAGTCACTCGCCCGATTGGTACTTTCTGAAAAACGAGCAACTCATGGTACTTTCTGAAAAATGAGAAGCTCGTAAAGATAAATGCTTCTTTCCACTGGGAGAACATGATGCTTGGGTTTATCAACAAGAATATTCATGAAAATATCATGAATCCCTTACAAGATTTTGTGACTAGTAGTACCGGCAATAACATTATTTACTATTATACGCCCATATGGGGTAATGAATTCATGCCAGTTGTTACATGGATATAATAAATAGAGCATGAGAATTCTGCTACAGAGTTGCACTGAGTTTATGGGAAGGTTTCTGCACGGTCACGTGAAGTAGTTTAGTCCCTTACTCTCTTGTAAGTAACTTACTTGGTTGTCCAAGTATACGCAGAGGCCAAAGGGCTGCTTCCTAGGTTGGTGTCATGTAGAAAACCAGATTTTACTTTTCTTTTCTCAAAGATTATCCATAAATTATTAACAATAAGCACTGCTGCTCATGGACTGACCACTTCATGGTCATACGCCAGAGGCTGTGTGTGCCTTGCCTGACGGTATCTGAATTCCCATCTTGTATCTTTGTTTTCTTCTCTTAAGTTTTATCTTAATTCCAGTTAGTTAACACACAGCGTCATACTCGTTTCGGGTGTATAATACAGTGATCTGGCAATTCTGTCCGTCACCCCGTGCTCATCAGGACAGGTGCACTTCTTAATCCTCACTTAATTCCCATTTTACAGACTTGAAAGTTAGGGCTCAGACACTTACAACAGTTACACAGAGGGCACTGAGATTGCAAATGTCAGAGCCTGGTTGTGGCCCAGATATGCGAGCTCAAAGTCTGTGTCTCTACTTAGCTTTGCAGCCTTTCCCAAAAGTCAAAGCAGCACTAAACCATTTAGTCATCTGGGCCAGTGCCTGTGCAGGAGAAATCGGGGCTCAGGGACGCTGAGCTCATGGATGCTGGGCTGTGGCTCAGGGACGCTGAGCTCATGGGTGCTGGGCTGAGAGATCCTGCCCGCATTACTAGTAGATGCCAGTGCAGGGATTTGAAACCGAGTCAGACTGACTGCATCCAGCCCCGTGGGGACCACCACGCTGCGGGCTGTTTGGTAAACTCAGGGTGAGATGGAGTATGCAGTACAACCTCGGTAACCAGGAAGCATTAGCAAACCTTTACCTCCCCACACAGCATCTCCACGGCCACCTCGGTGAGCCGGACGGCCACTTGGGGACAGCAGAGGTTCAGGGGCAATGAAAAGCTGAGCAGAGGCCGGAGAAGAAAGAACCAATTCTCCATTATTCTGTGGGTGCCTAGAGACGAACACTGTGAACTTGTTCCCAGCCTCTGCGTCTCATGCCAGCTGTCCTCCCCCTGCCCGTCCTCAGCCGCCACCCAAGGACCCAGCGCTATGAGTGTATCCACATGTGTGGGGACAGATGATTTGCCTGGGGTGGCAAAAAAATGGACATACACCTGCAGCCCACGCTTGCTATCATAGACATAGGGTCACTGCTTTGCCAACCGGATGGCAGTGTTTCCCGAATCGGGAACCTGCGGTGTCCATTTGTTTTCTCACCACTAACCGCTCGGTTCCTATAAACGCGTTGTGAACTCATGAAGAAAAGTACCGTGCACACCACAGTCACCTGAGTTCTACCTGGTCGGCACTGGCTGCGAGGCCTGGTGAGGCCTGGTGAGGCCCAGGGAAGTGCTGCTGTGTATCGTGTTGCTGATCGGGGAGATGGCCCTGAATGGGGACCCAGGGCGCCCAGCCTGCTGCTCGGAGCAACCTTGTTCTTGACACTTCTCCCTTTTGGATGGGGTCTTAGACAAAGACCCTAATCACTTCCAATCCTTGACAGCTTTCCTGCTCTTAGGTAAGGTTCGTTTCAACTCAAATAAGTTACCTAGGAACTGTCTAAAGGCTTAACCTACTTAATTCCCCTCATAGTTTCAGTTGAAAGTGATGGACTTTTCTAGGCCCGTTGTATTCCCCTGCCTGCTGGTGAAGTAGCTTTAGGGCCCGCTCAGGCTACTCTAGAGCCCACTGTTTCCCACCCACGAGGGAAATCGTGGCTTTCACCTATTTCTGAATATTCACGTTCAGAAATTCAGCTGATGGATGAAAGTGACTAAAGAAATCCCAATAGTTTAGGCTTTGCTTAAATTAATAGCTGGTTTTACTTTATTCTGCTTCTCAGTTAAAGCGCAATGCAGGGATGTCTCTGGAATGTTCTCATCTACAAAATCAATCCAAGTAAGACTGCTGATGACACTTATGTCTTCGACCACAATGACAATCCCCACTAATTCCTGTGCTGCTGAAACAATGTCTAGAGTCATGATATATTCAAAAAGAGACTCTCGCTGTTTAATGTGGCGCCTGATCTCAATGTGGGTCGGTTTTGCATCCAGCAGGCTTTATTGGAAAGAAGAATCTCCAAGTATTTACTTAACAAAATTAAGAAAATGCACATTTAAACACTGACATGGATGTGAATGAAAACTCCCTACATAAATGCATTATCTCATTTCATCTTCCCAAGTAAAATGGTGATGTGAGCGTTCTCCTACTTTATTGATAGGGAAACGAAACGTGTAGGTCTTCATTGATCTGTTGGAAGCCACACACATGGTAATTTGCCGAGCGCACTCTCGTTGGATGGTTTGGCTCAAGTCCTAACAGACTCCACTTTGCTAAGGGCCAGGAGAGTGGTCGGTGAGCTGGGTGCTGTGAGTCTGGAGGAGGGAGAGGTTCTGGCGGCCTTTCTCAGGTAAGGAAGGTTGTGGAAGAAACATGGCTTGAGGAATGGCAGGATTTGAGTAGTCTGGAAGGTGCAGCCATGAAACCATGGGGCGGGTCGGTCCTGCGTGACCAAGAAATACTAGTTGAAGGAGGGAAGAACGAGTGAATGAGGATGGAGGGCATCTGATATCAGGAAAATGATCTAAGAGGGTAAGAAGGCAAAAATCTCCCTGGTGTGCTGAGGGGACACTGAGAGGACAGTGGCTCTGGGAGGGGTTCCATCTTGAGCAGAGGACAGGAGCGGGGAGGTGCTCGGTGGGTGTGCAGGGAACTGGCACCAGGCCAGTAAGGGCAGAAACGCACTGCTTTGGCCTGAAGAACTTTATCCTGAAAACAATCGGAAGCCAAAGGCCACCTGTAGGGACATGATGTGACAAAGCCCAGTGCTTTAGGAAGATGAGCAGGGACTGAAATACAAAACATACAGAAACATCTGATGGTCCTGATTTTAAGAGCCTCAGCTGTGCCCCTCTAGCGCCTCCTGTCAGCTTTTCCATCAATGGGAAGCCGGGGACTTAAAGGTCAACCTGGCTGGGGGTGGGTGTGTCGGGGTGGGGAGCAGTGAGGTTTAAAGAAAACAAAGTAAAAGAAACACCTTTTAGGCTTTCTGTTCTTGACTTGTACCCAAAGAGATCTGTTATACGGTCACTCTTTTCATTAGGATTTTTAAGCTAATCAGTAGGCTTTATAAAGAATTACAAAGCTTTCACTGCAGAAATAATTAAATGAAGTAATTTCCTATGTCTAAAGTGATCAAATACGCTTCTGAAATTAGGAAAATGCAGGCTTATCATAAAAATATAGCTGTAATGAAACTGTATGGCTTTATTGATTTTATTATAAAATATTTCCTTTTTGTCTTCTTAATTCGCAATGAAGTGCTGATTTGCTTTGAAATAAAATATGGAAAAATCCTTGTGCTGTAGGAAGCTTGTCGCTCTAATGGGTGTCTTGCTCACTGGAACAGTATTTTGGCTGTGTTGGAGCACATTGAAAGGAATTAGATTTAGCTTTGCCAAAATTTCACTGTGAAAGAGTTTGCTATAACAGTGTTTTATTATATTCTTACTGAACTTCAGCCAGTTGAAAATAGAATCTCCTCACCATCCTTTTAAATTAGCCTTAAACTGCAGACAAAAGACAAAAATCAATGTGCAAATTTAGCTCCTTGCACGCAGATTCTTAAGAAATTTACCCTGGTGCTAATATGCGGCTCTCATAGATAATGGAACGTAGAGTAATTGGAAATTTTAAAGTAACATCTCTTATTCAATTTAGGTCCATTTAAGTGTCTAGTAAGTCCTGTACATAAATTGTTTCGCTAATGCTACAGGTTATACCGAGTCTCCGCGTATGCCTCAGTGCTAACTCAATAAAACTATCCCCGATGCGTTTCCGGTGCCTTAACAAAGTATGGTGAAGTTTGGAGCTTCGAGTTATAATAAAAACTGTTAGAAAAGAGTAGTGCCTAAGTAATGCTACAATCTATTTAATATTCTATTTCATTATAATTGCAAAGAGTTTAGGGTACCTAAACAGGAAGAAGGGTGTGTGTGTGTGCACCTGCAGCACACACGCGTACACACGGCTCATTCCCATTGGGTACCCCAGGTCTGGCGTTTCCAATTGCTTTAAGTGGTCCAGATGCAGGGAGTTCTGAAACCACTCTTACAGGGAAAAGAACAAAAACAAAAACAAAAACCTTTGTTTGATTTCCTTAAAATAACCATCAGGCCTGGACTAGTTAGTTCAGAGCCTCACCTATCCCGCTCTCCTCCAGCACCGGACAAGAGAGATCCCCAAGATCAGGAAACACAGCCTCGCCTGACTACGGCGCTGCTATAAAGAAACGTATGTGAAGGCACCCGCCGTGCGAGGAGGGAAAGAAAGCTGACCGTCCCTGGAAAAGACAGTGCCACGGGCTTCACAAACAAGTGCACCAGTGTATGGGAAAGATAAGAAGGGAACGATTTGGCTCCATTGGAGACTTGGTGGGCACATGGAAACGGGACAAACAGTGCAAATTAGGCCAGATCACTCAAGATTTGTTTCCTGGCCTGATACCTGAAAGGCTGGCAGAGCTGAAGCCAGACGGGCAATGCAACGAGCAGAAACCAAAAAACAAAAAAAGGAGTTAACCTAGCATGCGTGGTCCAAAGGCGGCCGAACACTGCTATCAACACCCAGGGATGGTGGGAGAGGCCCTCGGTCCCCATCCGGCAGCCCTGTGGGGAGTGGAGAGAGGAAGAGAAAGGAGCGATCGGGTTTACTTGGGGTTGTCACCCTCGATTTTTTACTGAAAACAGTACGTGGGAACAATTGGACAAAACAAGCCTGGATTGTACTAGAAAATGAAACTGACACAGAAAGATCCGAGGGACCTTGTTCTAAAACAGCCCACCCAACTCCTAGAACTTAGGGACATCTTAATAGGATATGTGAGGCTCGAGTCTCACATTCAGCCTGAGTAAAGCCCTGGGATAGTTCCCGGTCATCCACAAAATCTAGATTTTTCAAATGAACTGAGCTTAATGATGTTAAATGCTGTTGCTTTAATAATCAGTACCTTCTACGGCAAAGATATTAACCAATTTTTAGGTGATTAAAAAAAATTCATAAGCAAAAGAACAAATGGGACACCCACAGTGTAAACTGGTGGCCTGGTTACAGGTTCATCATTTTTTCATCGCTCCCCAGTAAGATCCTGGAGGGGGTAACCAGATCCTCAGCCTAACCCCACCTAACTGATCCCGTAAAATGCCAACCAACCACCTCAGCATAGGTGCAGCCGGAACGGAAGGGAGGCTTGCAGTCACAAACCGGGAATACAAACTGAAACATTCTTTTTCTTTTTCTGGATCTCCATCAATTTCCTGATTCCGAGCCCCACACCAACCCACCAGGTCCAGTCAGGACACTTCCAGTCAATCCGGGGAGATAATTTTGCCACAGTGAGGTTTAAGCTACCGCCCTGGTTTATGCCATCTTACTTCTTAGCTCATCGGCCTCTATTCTAAGGCCTAGGAAGTGACCCTGCCTCCCCCGGGCAGGGAGAAAGGGCCCACTCCCCACCTTTCTCTGCTTCAGCCCAGCGTAGACAGTAGCAAGTCTTCCTCAAATGGTGATCGGGCCATTCTGCTCACACTCACTCCACGGCGGCTCGTAGGCCCTGGCACTACCCATGTCCAACAGTCCTCTAGAGCCCTCCCAATGGGCTAGCTGGCCCACAGATTTCGTGGTGTAGCCGCTTCTCCGGCAAGCTTTTGGATCTACTCTCTTCCGCTCAGAATGGAGCCCCAGGGGTTGATTCCAGAAGCCTGGGCCAACATAGCCCCCCTGCCATCCATGTCCCCACAGCCCCCCACTGCCCAGGGACATGGGCTAGGCGTGGGTCTAGAGCTGCAGTGAGAAAGCAATATCCCGTTTTCTCCCCTCTCCGATTTCCCTCAAAGTTCTCCTTCATGCAGCTAGCGCATGTTTAGAGACCTGTTTTCTCTCCTTGTGCCCCAAGCGGATCTTCTCTGCCTTATATCGTTGTGAGATTTGGGTCCTTGGTTCCATTGGTCCGGTCCCAGCACCCCTCACTTGGAACCTGTTGTGCCTCCTGGCCCAGTGGGAGCAGGTGCACATCTCAGACGACTGCTCAGGACAAATCCCTTCTGTACCCCAGCCCCATCTCATGGACTAAAAAAGGACATTCCCTTGCTCCAAGTTAGTTTGATGGAATTCACTTTAGTAACCACCACTCTGCCCCCCTCCCAACCCCCCACCCCCAGAAGCACCATTCTGTCCAGCTCCTGATTGGCACAGACAGCAAGCATCTAATCGGCCTCAGTCCTCCGCTCACCCGCAGTGCACCCAGAATGATGACTTTGGTGGTGACTAGTGGGCATCAAATCCCAACATTCTCCTCTTTGATCCTTCTCTTCTCACTTGCGTTCTCAGACTCGCCCCCCACCCCATCCCAGTCTGGAGTGGCGGAGCCCCACACTCTCCTGGACACTTCCATCCCCTTACTTCCAGGTCAGAGGATGCTGGGTCTGTTTTGTAAAAGCCTGCTCTCTCCTGAATACCAACTCATGTTTTCAACTGCCTTTTAGATGCCTAAGACCCAGTATGGCCAAAATTGAATTCATTATCTGTTTCCTCCTGTCTGTCACATGCCCAATATTTATTAATAAATTGGTCATTTTGCCACCCCTGCCAGAACCCCAGAGCCGTCTTGGATGCCATCCTCTTGTCGCCAGCCACATCCCGTCAATTCAGTCAGTCTTCCTCACGCTCTCCTTCCACGGCCTCTGCCTGAGTTCAGACTCTCACCGTCTCACCTCATCTCACTTCTGGCTGAGCCCGTGGGTCTCCCAACTGAGACTCCATGTTCCTGTCTTTGTTAGTACACATGCCCGCTGCCACAGGAACTGCCTTTCTAAACACCAGATCACATCCTGGTGCTCCTTGGGCGGAAGCAAAACTCCCAGTTGTCATTTTGAGGCTAGCTTGGAGTTGCGTGCATTTATACTAAATCTTTTCCTAAAGAGAGTTTTGTGATCTGTCTGCAAGCACAGACCTGGCTTGCTTCCTCATACGAAGGGATACGCCCCATATCAGCCATTCTCTGTGTAGGAAAGTTTCTCCCAAATAATTACCATCTTGGACTTGTACACAGTAGGCACTTACCAGATGTTTGGTCAATGTTGAATTGACTTGTTCCTGCGTCGGTTGTTTTGATGACAGCTGATGCTAAACCTGTACCCGATCCAAATGACTGGTTAATAACTCTGAATCCAGGAATCTGTATTTCAGCCCCCAAAGCTGCTGGTGAATATCGATGTACTCTCCTAGATGTGACCTTGATAAGATTCTGACCTGACGCCAGGGCGTCTGGGTAGCTTAGGTGGTTAAGCGTCCAACTCTTGATTTCAGCTCAGGTCATGATGTGGGGATTCTGGGATTGAGCCCCTTGCTGGGCTCTGCACTTAGCAGGGAGCACTAATACTCTAGTCTGAAAGACTATTCCTAGGAAACGGGGCCCATACGAAGTGACTGGCCTGGGAACCCAGAGGTCCTCTCTCTGGGCTGGAAATGCAAAGCGTTTTTGAATCTGTGGTTCTAAAGGGCAGCCTCCCCATTTTCTATGGGTGGGCCTGCCCCTGCTTTGTCTAGTTTCATTTTTATGATACAGTCTGCCCCAAAATCTTCTCAGTAGTTGGAAGCCCTTGTGTGTTGTTCATTCAAAACACAGTTGTTGTTGTCCATCTAGATATCATTTGGTAGTAGCGAAAGAATTTTTTTATATATAGCAAGGTCGAGGCGTAGGACCTTTCCAAATGCTATTCACTTGTAGATATTTACCAAAGACAATTAAGGAACGCATATTAGAACTTGAAAAACATCTTCTACATTTCTGTTTTCTTGGAAGCAATCAACATACTTTCCTTTGAAATAGTAGAGACCACTCCCTTTTAGCCTAACAACATATGGGGGGATTAATTTTTTTAAAATGTCAAAGATGGTGAGGTGGAATGATACTGGACAAAACATTCTGCCAAAAGCAACTAAATTGGAGATTTATAATTCGTGTATAAATCCCCCTTTGTATGATCAAAGAAATCATCATCTGCACTACTAAGTTCTATGTCTAACATAATTTTGTTGAAGAGGAATCAGGCATGTAATGAACCGATAAGAGGTTTACTCACAAATACCTAACAGCCATCATGATGACTTCTGGTTTTAGGGAACTCAATTCTGTGGGTGAACTGTTAGCCAGTTTGTTAACACAAACACAAAGGGATTTAAGAATCCCTTTATAGCTCCATAGAAAAAGGAAAGGATCTATCACTGCCTGGGCATTTATTACATACTGTACATACTGTACTCAAAAAGAACAGAAACGGACTAGATATTTTGTGCCCTGTACATTTATTATCTGCTACCTTTAAAGACTGAATGACCTTGACAATCACTTATTGTAGCAAGTGCTTCCATCAACACTCGGCTTATCAGACTGCTAGTCTCTCCCATGGTCCCTTTCTCATGAAACAACATGTTCCATTTCATTTTCTTTCAGAAAGTTGGGCGTGGTAGTCCACCCTCGAGCTGACTCCATGTTGGTTTCTTGGGCAAGAGATACAAATGAGTTTTGTGAAAATGTATTTTGGGGTGCCTGAGTGGCTCAGTTGGTGAAGCGTCTGCCTTCGACTCCAGTCATGATCCTGGGGTCTTGGGATCAAGCCCCACATGGGGCTTCCTGCTCAGCAGGGAACATGCTTCTCCCTCTCCCTCTGCTGCTCCCCCCTGCTCATACTCTCACTCTTTCTCTCTCTGCCAAATACATAAATAAAATCTTTTAAAAAATGTATTTAAATGCAGGCACCAAACCATCAGCATCAACGGTTAGCTGCTCCCAGTACCACTCGCCCAATGCCAGTGATGGACAAGGGCTGGCATCCATGGCCCCCAGTTTACGTAAATGCTGACACACTGGTCACACTTGACATGCTCGGTTAATGCTTGCATGGTCAAACTCCCAGGTGGCCTGTCACTTGTTTTTGTGAGTTATATCTGGTAATAGCACAAAAGCAGTAGAATCTATCGATAAAAGTAGAAGGAACAGAATCCGAAAAAAGAAAGATAACTGCAAGTAGGCAAGGTCAACTGTCCTCGGAAGAAGCAGGTTTAAAGTGTAGGTCTTCGTAATGTAACCGTGTCCAGATTGCATTAAATTGGTTTTCCCTTCTCAGTAATAGGCAAATGAGGAAAAATAGCTCATTGCTGTCCACCCGGAAAGGTTTTAATCTATAAACCTTACCAGCAATAACTCATGAGTGGCCTATTAGGAGTCAGAAAACTTGCCTAAATATAATATAAATAGAATTTCAAAGGAAAGGTGTAAGTATTCTTCAATGAAACTCAAAGTCCCCAAACATCTGCAAGTGTGTTTGTTCCTCAAAAGCACAATCATAAAGATGGGGCCCATCCGCAATGGTCTGCCTTGAGCCAAATGTTTGAATCTAAGTTTTCTAAAGCTAAAATACAGATTAAGGGAAAATCCGGTTGATGCAAAGACTTGCATTAGACTCCAGTGCTCCGACAGGCCCCCCAGGAGGGGACTTAGGCTCTTAAGCAAAGAGCCCAATGCACTGAAGTAATTCTGAAGGTTAAATATGTCTGAAAATTGTCTAAAGGCCCTGCACGCGGCACAGGGGACCTAGAAGGCATGTGCTTTCTTATGAAATCTGAATTTCTTTCCTTAGAGAAGGTAAAAATGATCCATTTCCTACTTTTCTTCTGGTCAGACTTCAAAGGTCAAAAACATTAAGAAGAACAAAAGTTAATGAGAACAAACTAACCCCTCACTACAGAACCTCAGCAAAATCCATGGCGAGGCCCGGCCTGGAACGGGGCAAAAGTTTAAAGTACTTTCTCTTGTGTTAAATCCGTTCATCTGTCCCGTTAGCCTGCCGGAAAGACAAAGTCAAAACCAGCCGACTCCCCTTCCCCTGACGACTCCCGTCTTGTTCTGTCCTCGGCTAATGAAGCCCCCAAAGGCGAACACAAGTTTGCTCAGCCAACGCTCCGGTGCTGCTCTCCCTTGTCAAGTTTTTTACCCAAACGACCGCTTAGCAGTGTTTTCTGTGCTCCTGAAACAGCCCAAATCAGAAATCCCTTATTTCACACATATTAGACTATTGACATTAAAATATCACTTACATATTATTATTTCAGTGGCTTGGAAAAATTGTCACTTGAACTCAAGTTAGGAAAGGCACGATCCATTAACCCTTAGTTCAGAAGAACAACGTAAACTATGAGCGTCTTTTCCTCAAGTCTCCCACCCAGAGGGACACTCACGCTGCGAACGCAATGGTAAACAAACGCATCATTATCTCTTCGAACGCTCCAGATCAGAGTCTCCATCTGCACCAGATTTCTCTAAAAGACCCTACCCGGCTTCACCTCGGTGTCATCTGACTTTCCGCCTTTCTCTGACCTCCACATCTCTCTGTTCTGCCTCATCGCCCTCTGTGAGGGGCCTCCCCACCCCGCATCCTCATCGCCTTGCCCAGGGCTAGCGCTCCGCTCACATCCCTGCCTCCCAGTCTGGACGGCGCTAATCCCCTGCGCCCGGCCGTCCTCCGTGCGGCCGGTGCCCCTCTCTGGCCTGAGCCGTCTCTTCTCTTGAGCAAAGGCCCCGAGGCAGGTCCCTCAGAAGGCTTCCCTCAGCTCTAGGACGGCGTGTGTCCGTCCTTCAGCTGTGAGACCCTGGGATTCTAGCTTCACGCGCATCCCTGCTCTTCTTAGCCAGGCACTTCGCCTTGTTTGGGGACCGTCCTTCACACTTCGTTCTCACTCCGTCCGGCAGTAGAATGCCACCTTCTCCCCACTGCCACCCCCTAACTCTAAAACCCTCTGTGCTTCAAGACTGTTCTCAGGGAACCTCTTCTTTGACAACATTTCCATCCGGTCCCTTTTCTCTACACTAACGCGACACCTCATCACCGTCTCTTATGAGATGCACACTTTGCCCTGCCCGCGCTCCCCTCGTCTTGGACCCCAACGTGCACCATAAGCTTCTTGAAGACGACGGCTCACGCCTCTCTCTCAGTCTCGCCTCCCACACCAGCAGTGCCTTCCACGCAGTAAGCACTGAGGGAGTATTTGTTGAATTGATTTCAATTAATTCCGTTTTTAACTGAATCAAGCAAAGGATGTCACAAGCTTGCTTTTATAACTAAAGAGAGCACAGTTCTGCAGCTGTCGACACAGTCTCTGGGGGGTGGAGGGAACAACACGGGGAGAATCCTCGGAAGCCAGCTGACTGCTGGTCCAACCAGGTGCAAGTTGGGGAAAATTCTACAGTGAATGAAGGAAACTAAGACGCCCAGCGGAAAAGAATACCAACATTCTTGCAAATGAATCCTTAAGTATTATTTTTACAAAGAATACAAGGATTATTTCAGTTCCCTTGTGGACTCGTTTGTATGTTCTTCCTACAGATACTTTCGGAAAAAGACCTATTGTTTGTTTTTCTCTGTGCTGACACAGTAGCCATTGTTTATAACTGTAATCATAGCACACATAGTTGAAAATGTGGGATCGGGGACAAGCTGTATTTCCCCCTCTGGTTCTTTAGACAGTGAATACTGTGTTCTTTATGTCTTATCACAGCTCTTTTGTCAAACATTTAATGATTTTTTTCCCCAGACAAATTTGTAGTTTGTTATCAACCATAAAAATGTCTTTATCGCCTTGTTTTTAAACATTTAAACTTTGGTGTGTATGTCTCAAGATGAGCATGAATTAAGGTGTTTATTTCATTTTAAATACATTTTTTATTACGCTGTATAAAGCTAGATTTCTCCAACAAGGATGGCTTATGTAGAACTATATTTAGGCTTGATGAAAGTATATCTTATTTTAGTATGTGTTTGTTCCTTTTTTGGAAGGTGGTTTTGCCTGTTGGTTCCCAGGTCAGGTGTGTTGAGAGCATTTGTCAAACGTTCGACAGGCGCAGACATCTGTAACTTTGTGCAGCCTGTGGCAGCCACTAGATTTCCTGCTGCAGTGACGATCTGACACACTTCTCCACTCCTGGGATTTCTATTTTTCCAAATGCCCAAGATTTCTTACTCTTCTGTAATTCATAAACCTGAGACCCAAGGCTTTGGGAAATTAAAAAAAAAAAAGAAAGAAAAACTTTTATAATGGCATAAATACTAACTCTTTGTTTTTCCTGGTTTAAAAAATTACAATATGTTCCTTGATGTGACATTTGAAAGCTTTAATTCAAATGAATATTTATGACAAATAAAATAAATTTCAAACACATTTGGCATGTAACTTCAGGGCAATTTTAAAGTATCCATTTTTTAAGTTGGTGGTGGAGTCCACAAAAAGTCTTAATGTGCCACTTTATATTTTTATGAATATCAAATTAGAGAACATATTTTGCTGCTCCAACCATTTCCATGAGACTTCACTTAGATTGAAGGGATAAAAAATGATTGTCAGTCTTTCAGATGCCCAGAGGAAAACCCTCTAGTTTTGTTTTCAATTTGTTTTCAAGGGTTGATTTAAACTTTTTAAAGACAACGCGTGAGGAGGCAAGATCAGAGTGGGTACCTCCACCATTATTCAACATGGATTGCTCTAACTTCTCTTACAAAGTAGGAAACACTCCTAGTAAGGCAATTCTTCCCAGGGAGTATGAGACAGACAATTTTTAAGACTCTAGATATTGTGTCCAAAACGTGGGCCCTATATAGTCTTCCTTGAGAACAGGGTACATCAGCTTTCAACCAGGGAGCTATGTTTTCTTAAAGCTTTGTATTATTTCTTAAGTAGTTATTATTTTTCTCAAAGATAATTTTGTAAGTTTTCATAGGCAGCGTTAAAAACTGTACCGTCATGTCATGTTTTGAAAGGTACTCCTGCAAGTATTTCAAATAAAAATGAAAAAATATATTTTCAGTGTCATACATATTTTAGACATGTTGGGAGATGTATAGAATCAGAGACTTCTTCAAACCCATGTTGGATTAGAAGTCAATCTCTCTGTCTCTTTTTTAAAGATTTTATTCATTTATTTAACAAAGAGAAATCACAAGTAGGCAGAGAGGCAGGCAGAGAGAAAGGCGGAAGCAGGCTCCCTGTCAAGCAGAGAGCCCAAAGCAGGCTCAATCCCAGGACCCTGAGATCATGACCTCAGCTGAAGGCAGAGGCTTAACCCACTGAGCCACCCAGGTGCCCTGAAGTCAATCTCTTAATAGTGGTCATCCTGGTCAACAAGGAAGGCATCTGTGCTGGAGACTGAACCCAACTCCACCTTCCAGAGATCCCATAGCCAGTGTCCCTAGTGGCTGTGTTTACTTGGATGCCCCAGAACTTAGTTTTAATTATTTCTTTTAGTCTGTTTCTTTCTTTTATTCTCCAACCCTCTTTCCTTCAGAACTTTCTGTCTGTCTTCATGTTGGTCTTTCTTTCTCACAGTGGGGCCCTTGTGAACTCCCCAGCTGGTGGGTGCTCACAGCCATGTGCTGCCTGCCCATCGCACACAGGACAGGCTTACCAGGGCCATTCTACCCCTGGTCCTTCACCCTGGATGGAGCATGGCTGGGGTTAGTCTGCATTTGGAGTCCCACTGGCACATCTATACTGAAGATGCTGCCATTTTTTTTAGGTCATGGTTGCTTCAGTCATCCCAATAGCCTTACTGTAAAGGCATCAATGTCCAAGTATTTTGGAGTTACTAAAAATAATTATGAAAATTAGGATATGCAGACCTGCTGGGCCAATGGAATTAGGCCAACTGCCCCAAGTCAAGCATACTCTGCTACTCCTCTCTCTTCCTACCTCTCTCTCTCACCTCCCTCTGTATCAGCCCCTTCCTTGTCATCAATGCATGGTCTAGGCATCAGACATTTAGGGATATTCCAGGTGGTTCCTCCCCTAAATTTATGTCTTGCCTTCTCTCCTGAGCCTGGTCCTCTTCAACTTTCATCTTGATGTGGAGTTGTCCTCCAGAGAGAAGCCACTGCCAGTGACCCTCAGCTCTCACTGTGTTCAAAGTAAGGCAGTTTTTCAAAGGTAACAATTGAAGGAGGCTCTTTGTCCATGCAAGGGAAGATAGTATTAAGGGCTGTGTTGGTCCTCTCAACCACATATAGATGAGTGACATTTGATTGCTTTTGTATTTCATTTTAACGTTCTACAAATTACAGCAGATAGTTGTTGATTTCCTTTATAATTCTTTAAATTTCAGTCTTATCTTGAAGCCATTAAATCCAAAGAGAATGCTGTTAAGGAAGCTGTGAACTGTACACACCACCCTGACCACATTTCTGAGACTGTCTCTTGAGTTCAGTCTTACTTACACAATAAATTTGACCATGAAACCCATTAAGAGATGTATCCAATGAAGAAGAGCATTGAGCCATGCTCCGCTTTCTTTTTCATGTGTCCTAATGACACCATGTTTTCAATTCCATGAAACTTCCTTTTTGCTAGCCACCAAGGATTCCCCACTCCACCCTATCCAACTCCCATTTCCTGGAAATACACTTTAGACACTTTTTACACTCAGGGAAAATAGACAGAAAGGGATCCCACTTGTACCAGCGCCACCTGGAGCCTCGACAGCTAAGACAATTAAACACCTGACCCTGCCTGCCTCTCTCCTCACCCCCATTTGAACCTTATTGTACTTCTTTCTTTTCTTGCCTTGCCTAGCAAGGGAGCTCCTATGCCTAAAGATGATATTTCTTCTCCACACGAACACATTATTCTCCTCCTGAGGTCCAGTTTCAGTCCCCACCACAATTCTGCGGTCGCTCTCTTGGAGAGTTATCACCTTCGTATTCTAGATCTGAACTCTGTCTCCTCAGAGCCTCTTCTTTGATGGCTGACGACACAGACCTCCTTCTATCTTGGCCTGGCTTCTGAGACTTCCCCTCACAGCTCAGCAAGCATTCCTCTTATCCTTCTCTCCTTCATTCTCTTGCTTCCTGCCGGGCATCAGTACCTCTTCCGGTCATGAATCTGTGAGATGGCCTCCGCGGCCTCTGTGCCGATCTCTCGTGTGTTTTGTTCTTGCTCAAACTCTGCTTCTGTGCCTCAGTTACCTGCTCAGCGCTTTCCCTGCCTCATCTCATAGCCACATCCAGAGCAACATGTCCACAATCAAACCCATCATGTTCCTCATGGAGTCACTGAGGGAACTAAACAATGATGCTCGCTCATCAGTTATAAGTACAGGGCAGTGCCTGCCCCCCCAAACACATGGTCACCCGCAACGTGAACGCTGTTACTATTACCACTTCCCAAGAGCCCCCGATAGATTGTTTGTCTCCGTTAATGACACTGCCCGTCCTCTGCTCAACCAGCCTCTACGTCCTACAGAGATCCTTGACCCCTTCCTCCCCTTTCCCCACGTCCCTTCTACTCCGAGCCTCCTCATGTTCCAGGGTTACTAGGAACCTTATTGTAGAAAGTACTTCATCGGTTCAAGAAGGAAGAAAAGCCAAGAAATAAGATATAAACAAATATTATCTCTATATAACAAAAAACCGGGATGAGTAGATGTTCAAAAGATAGCAAGACAAACAGGTAGGTAGATGACAGATAGACAGGTGGATAGAAACACTAGAATGATGGAATGACACAAAGCATAAATGGAAAAGATGGCAGGGGAAGAAAACTGAAATAGAAAATAATATGTTGAATTCATTGTTGTATTACTGTGGATATTTTTACTTTTTTATTTAAAAACTTGAGCCTAACATTTTCAAGATAGTCTCCTTTTCCCCAGGAAAGAAGTACATATCTTATTAGTGGCTGTTTAATTTTTTCACTGTAAAAGTTTTCCTTTCAAATACAGTCATAACTGGCTTTCTGTTAGCATGAATCGGTTCTCATCTCTATGGACATTTTCAGTGCTTTCAGCTGTTTCCAGAGCACAAATCTATTTTGAAATCACCTCTAGCTGTAAAGGAAAAAAAAAATACCACCTGTAAATGCTTTTGTCTAGAAGTATAGCATCAAAATAAAGTACCACGTACCCACTGTCCTTATGAAACTGGTGGTGATTTTCTGTTCTTATTTTAAATTTTCTCTCATTACCTTCCATTTTAAGGGATTTGACAAGGGAACGTTTTAGACCAAAGCTATCTTATCTCTCAGAGGAACATAGAATTAACCACATCCAAATGGAAATTAAAAAGAATAGTTCTCCAGTCCATGTCAAATGCACAAAGCAGAAAGTGTGAAGTTGTGATGTCATATAAAGCATTTTGAAACATAGAAGGCACTGCACAAGGGTACTAGTCTTTTTAATATTACAGAGGAAATGGTTTCTAGATATACCTTTATCTGTGTGACTCTCCCAATTCCTGATAATGTGCGCCAGTGTCTTCAGGGAAATTGGAATTAATGTAAACCTTTTATCCTCTAATACTCTTTCGTTATTGAAATAGCCATTTCAGCGCGGTCCTTCGGTGCAGCACATGTCTTCACCAAATGAGTGGAGTTATTTATCCATTAAAATGATTTTTAGAATTTTTAGTTTTAGGAAACTGAGACTCAGAGCAGCTAAGGCTCCAGGTAGTGGTCACGTAGGTGGAAATGGCCCATGCAAGATTCAAACCCAGGAAGTGCAGCCCAAAGGCCTCACCCCGACCCGACAAACGGGTGCCTCCTGAGCACTGCTTGGAGAAGAGGAGTGACAGTGGATGCGGGTAAACAACATGGCCCGATTGAAATGTCATTGAGAAAGTGTGCACGAGGGTAAGGTGTCTCCCTCGAATTCCTCGAACCCTTCCAGAGCCCTCTGCAGAGGTAACAACTGTGCTATGTAGTTCTTAAGCTTGGGGGGTGTGTGTGTACACACAACATACTTATACACAAACATACACACAAATGTACATATCCACACACACATATATATATACAGTTAGAGATAAACATATAGGCAGTATATGTTACTGTATAAGTAATGTTTCATACGTTTTAAATATTATTAAGTGGCATATCATATATATATATTTTTGTGAATCTTGCATAAGGATACAAAACATTTGGCCCTTAAAGAATAGAAAATGACAATGTGTAATTTTTTTTTAAATTTTAAAACGGTGTCAGAAATGTTATACTTGGAAGGGCAGGAAGGGAAGAAATTCGCTTTGATAACGACTGAGAACCAGAGGAACCTTCTACTGAGTCCACACATAGGTTTTATTTTACAAAATGGAAAAAAAAAAATGTGACTAACTTTCCTCTCGTCCGGAAAGGGCAAGGCCCAGGCCTGCTGGTTCGCAGAGCCTGGAGCAGCCCCTGAAAAGGGAGGTTTCCTCTTGGAGCCGTCAGAAACTGGGACCTGGGCATCACGTCAGGACGAGAGCCTCCCCACCGCCCCCCACCCAGGGGCGGTCACGCGCGCACATGCACACACACACACACACACACACCTGTCCTAGTGTCTACATGTCTGATTCCATGATCTGTAACATTTGCATGACCTCACTCTGAGGCAAATAGTATTAACCTTGGACTTTAAGCACCAAGGGTATGAATGTGAGCACGTGTTGCATACTTCTAAGTTCATGCATACTTTCCGAACAGCACATGGCCGTGAGTAGGAGAGGAGGAGGGATTGAGTTGCATGAGCGGCATTCCAGATGTGTTGATAGAAGTGCAGCCAGAGTCCCTTTTCTAAGTTAGGTCAAATGTTAACCTCTTACTGCTCAAAGCAAGAACACCTGATCGTAGTAATTGGGAAGCCAACGAGTACTAAAAGTCCTCAGTAGCCTCAACGTCCCTTGCTGATCCTTGTTTTGGATCACACCTTGAGGGGGTGGCCGACCATGCTGATTTGCTCCAGACTGAGAAGGTGGCCAGGACATGGGGTTTTCAGTGCTAGATCTGGGACGGGTGGTGGGCCTGTGGCATGCCCTTGCAGTGGGATGATGGAGAATGGGCTGCTTCTCCTGCATTCCTGGACAGCCTGACACCCGGGCCTTGGGCCATTGCCAGCAACCAGAAGCCGGGGTCTGGGCTGGACGCACAGAGCATGGAACCCTGCCCGTCAGCAGTCAATGTCCTTTGAGTTCTGTCTTACCGTTCTAATCCTCCCATGACAAGGCTTTCATGCATTCTGCAGAATATGAGTTTCCATAAATGAGACATTAATTATTTCTTACCTTATAACCCATAAAACAATGATAAGGAAAATTAAAGTGACAGAAACATATGGGGAAACACTTAAAGCAGCATTATGAAAAAAATGCATACTTTAACAGAATTATTGAAAATTTTTAATTTACAGGGAGGATTCATAAACCCTTTTCTACACTCCATGCATATGTTTTATTAATTCTTATTAGTACATATAATT
Source organism: Martes martes (assembly GCF_963455335.1). NCBI lineage: Eukaryota > Metazoa > Chordata > Mammalia > Carnivora > Mustelidae > Martes > Martes martes. Next base: position 5,358,096 of record NC_137893.1, on the reverse strand, counting down.
TTTTAAAGGATGAAGAAGTCTTGAATGTCAGTAGTTTCTCCAGTTCTCTCTCAGTCCTGCTATCTGCCAGCGCACATCTACGTCCCGGTTTCTCTAGAAACGGAGCCGTAGAGGGATACGGGTGCTTCCTGCGGCCCAAGGAATTGTGTGGTGATGCCCCTCGTGGGGAGCCCCACAGGAGATCTAGCTGTGGAAAGACGGTCTCTTCGTGACCTTGGGGCGTGGGCTGGGATTAAATCGCCCTGGGGTTAAATGTCTGCCTCCTGCCCAGCTCTGCTCAGCAAATACTAACAGCCAGGGGTGCTCGGGGGGAAAGAGGGGAACAAGCCGAGACCCCACACTCGAGGGAGGACCGCCGCGCCCCACACGTGCCGGAGCGTGAACAGCGGACTCGCAGACCCTCCGTCCCACTGTTGTGTCGCCTGTCGCTTGGGACCAGCAACAGTCACTGTTCCGTTTCCACCTGGGGACGATGGCATGAACCGACCTTGGGGGGTCTCTGTAAGCATCAAACGTATGCGAGGGCCCCGTATACCTGAGGCTGTCACAGATGTTAGTCGCTGTTTCTGCTCCTTGCTAACTAAGGTTAGCGGGGCAGGCAGAGGGGCCCACACAGCGCTCTCAGAGGCCGGGCTGTGAAGTCAGAGCGGCGCCGGCGCGGAGTTGGAGCCGGACTCCGAAGGGCAAGAGTCAGAGTAGCCCGCAGAGGGGACAAGGGTGAGAGCGCACGTGGGGATTTCAGCAGGCCGCGGGGAGGGGCGGGGGGGACAGCTACAAGGACGGGTCTATAGGTCCCGTGGCTCAGAAGACCGGTGTGTGCGAGGGAGCTGGTGACGGAACGGTCCCCACTGCCCCACCCCAGGGCAGCAGGGGAGAGGGCACAGAGGGAGGAGGGAGGCAGGCCAGGGCTTCCCGTAGTCGCCACTGGATAGTTAGGAACTCGTCAGTAACTAAGGAGTAAAAACGAAGTTGGCCCGAGTGGGGAGCCCCATCCAGCAAACGACCTCTTGTCCCTCTCTGGTCCCAGCACCGCCATGTCTGTCTTCTGCCGCAGCTAAGACATTATATAAATATGGGTGTGCGTGCGTGTGTATTATAGATTCAGATTTTCATTCCGATGTTTTCCTACATTCTGCCAGCAGTAATAGAACAAGTTACATAAATTGCCACCAACTGTCAAGTCCTCAGGATCCTCCATCCTCAGAGTTCAAAGAGCCGTAGTTGTAATGATGGTTTTCACATTGAAATAAGGAATAGTAAACCAAGCTAGCCTAGAGAGGCTTCTAGAAAATAGACCCTGGATTGGTTCCTTGCCTGAGATTTCAGTAATTTATACCAAAAGAGAGAAAAAAAAAAGGAAATGAAAAATATGCAATTTTCCCTAAGTCTCATGAATAATTGAGAAAAAGCCAGATTATCGGGGCCTCAGTAGGCACTTCTGCATAGGGTTATAAATAAAGAATCCCGAAGGAGTACGTGGGAGGCCAGGCTCCGAGCCAGCCTGAGAGGTCAGTGTGGGGGCACCTTTTCATCTCCTGTTTGATGGGCAAGGGGTGACTCTCCAAAAGTGAGGGTCTGCGGAGCCCCAGTGTGTTGGTACCTGTTTGGTACCGCTGATGGCCACAGAGCAGATCATTGTCCTCCCCCTCGCTGTCTGTCCCTCCCCGACAATTGTCACTTGCTCAAACTGATGTACTTACACAATTTGAGATGAAGGCAGCACCCTCTCCATGGGTCAAATGTACCATTTCTAAAGATTTCCTTTGGTAAGAAACTTTGTTTGCCTCGAGTCTGTGGCCGATGCCTTTCGTCCTCCCATTCATCAGCTCCTGCAGCCCCCGTCTTGGTGCCCGTCGCACTTCCAGCGCCCCGGGGGAAGATTGCTCTCCTCCTTCTGAGTCCCTAGGACAATCGCAGCACACTCTGGGCTTGTGATTGTACACGGTGTCGCCAGTCATCAGAAAAGGCCGTGAGCGATATCCCAGGGCTGTTGTGGTTGTGTCGCTTCATGAGTCTAATGACTTTGAAAATAAAACGAGGAAAACTTACCTGTCCATTAAGCGCTGCTCGCAGGAGCTCTTTCTGGCTCATGCAGGGGGCCGCGATGACTCGGGCGCATCTCAGGCGAACTTTCATAGATCATATCAGGGTGCAGGTGTCTGCAGCCTTCCTACCTGAGTGGAGTGTGATCGTGTGTGCATGAGTCCCCTGTAAGGAGAAAACAGACTGCACGCGGGTAGAACCAGGCATCCCTTTTCACGGCAAACAGTGATCTTTAAGAAAATCGTGATTAAGTTTCAAGGAAGTGAAATTATGCAGTGATGCCCAATTTGAATTCTGTGGCAGGCGCGGGAGTTTCTCATCCCTAACGGGCAGTTTCTTCTTCTTCGTCGCCGTTAGACTCACAGGCACTGGAGTGCAGACAGGAACTGTGTTTGCATGTGTCTGGGGAAAGGTATGGGAAAGGACTGTCAGCATTAAGTTGGCCTCAATCTATTTCTCTTGTAGAAATATTTGCACCTTGTTACAGATAAGTGAGAGACCACTGAGGTTCCAGATTCTTTCATCGAAATTCCACTCCACCTTCGTCTTATCCACGGTATTCAGTTTTCTCTAAGATGATTTGTCACATGGAAGTTCCCACCTTTGTTCCATGGATTCGTATTTTCCTGCATGTACATGATTTTATACGCTCAGCATAGCCAGAAACATGGACGGGATGAGACACACCCTTTTCCCCCCACTCCCCATCTCCTCCCTTACCCCCCACCAATCCTATGTGGGACACATGGGGCTGTCGTACACGAAAGATCCAGAAGCTAGGAGATACCCCACCAGATAGCAGGAAGATCCCGTAGCCGAAAGCCGTAGCAGGATGTCAGGGGCTAAGCAAGCCCTGCCAAGTGCGAGGAGCAGAGGGAAGAGGGATGGAGGAATGTTCAAGAAAACAGTGTTTTTTGGCTCCTGGAGAGGTCCCCTAATTGGGGATGAATTAAGGGAAAAGTGATGTTTCTGCTGGCCTCTAGGCTTCCCAAAGGAAGCTAAGTCACAAGTAACGTCAAATCCAGATCTGGAGGGATTGCTGTAGGAAGAAAGAAATGAATAAATTCCTAACTCAGGAATTACATGGAGAGAAGGTGCCAATATCTGTTTTTATTATTTTCAGTTTGAGAAATGCCATACTCCTTTTTTAAAAAAAGATGTTATTATGCATTTGAGTGTACTATCGTGTCAATTGGGTTTATGTTGAATATTTCCGTAGGATTTTACATTTTTTCTTTCACAAATTGGAGATCTCCATCAATCTCCTTTCTGGTTTTTTAAAAAGCTTCATAGAAAGTGAGAAATTTCTTTAAATGAAAAAAAAAAAATAGTAGCATAAGCACACACATTCCTCTGTGATCTATTGTCCAAGCCGTGTTTATCTCCTACTAGGAGATCAGGCCCTCCTTCCAAGAAATTCTTCTATGCTTTTACCCTGTGCTTTATAATTCAGGCTGTGGTTAGTCTCTCTGCTGACATAAAATTAATGACCACTGCCCCCGGTAGGTCTTCACCACATGGGACAGGTGAGGCCAGGGTTTCAAGAGTCTAAACACAACACATGTTCGGTGAACAAAGAAATGAATGTGTAAGGCCTAAAATTTTCAACAGAAATAAACCTCAAGAAATACCCAAATTAACGGTCATTCTCAGAAAAATCCTTTGTTTACGTTTTCACTCCAATTCATACCTGCCACTTGCGCTAATTTCAATCTCCCCCCATGAGATAAACATGCATGCAGCTCATTTCTTTCTATTACAATTAAAAGATCAGACTGTCAGGATCCATAAGAGTCCCTTCGAAGAAAATGAAAGAACCTAGTATTCGTAATCTTGTTTTTGCAATGAAATTATGAATCACCGTTCACCAGAATGGAGTGCATTAGAATACCAAGTGAGACCTGACTGTCTTAGAAGAGGCAGGCTCTCAATCTGTGGCTACCATCTGGACGTCGCCGAGGAGGAGTTGGGATGGGCCGGCAAAGCTGTCAGGCGATGGGGAGCATATGGAGGTGGCCTCTTCGGGGCCACGGACCGTCGGTGCCGCTGCTTTTTCTCGTCACGGTTGTCCAACATATTGCCACTGTCTACGCGAGCATAGCTTAATAGCCAACTTGAATTCCACTGGAGTTAAAGTGGGGTTGCCCTGTTAGTAAGCTAGCTGACATCGCACACTTTGTTTTATTGGCTAAATAAAGCAAATACACTGTAAAGACTTGAAATAACTTCCACTCAGAGACTCTTTCTGAGATGTTTCTTTTTGTTTCTTTTTTTTTTTTCCCCTGTTCCCAAGACATAATGTGCTCCATTTCATCAGGGATAAAGATAATGGTGAGAGTTGTGGTTTTTTTAAAAGAATACAAATTAGAAAAAAGAAAAGAGCAGAGATCAACTTTGAAGCTAAATGCTGGGGTTTTTTTAATTGTTAGATGGTTATATTTAAGTTAGAATCTTCTCTATATTAATCAAGTTCTATCAAGGAAAGTACAGAAATAAAATAAATATGCATCTTACTTACTGTTTTTGGCACACTCTTGGCTTTGAGCTGCTTTGGCTGATCATACCTTAGGATTTCATCTTTTTGGCATGGCCTCCTAGCGTTTTAGTGCGGTGGCTCCCAAAATGAATGCTAAAATATTACTTACAATCCAAAAAAATATATATCTCTTCTTTGTGTGGAATAAAATATGAACTAATTTGGAGAACGGAACACTTCTAGACGTGTGTTTCATTAATATAAATATCCACCTCACCCTGGGTGAATTAACATCTCTCAGAATTGATACTACAATGCTAGTAAGAGAAAAAGAAATGAAAGCACTTTTCTACCAAAAATATTTGTCTAATGTCGAATGTGAGATTATGAAGCAGAAAAAAGCATTAGAGAATATGAGAGGATATTTTTCTCCTAATTTATTTCAATTGTCCCCTTTTGTGTTAGGCTTTCTTTAAAAGGTCTAACAGGGGTGAAGAGACAAGCTGTGTCTGAGTAGCTACAAATAGAAGCACAAGTCAAGGTAATCTATAGCCAAGCACTCGAATGCGTTTACTAAATAAGGTTGTGAGCAATATTAGGTACATTTTTCTGACACCTTTCCCTGTTGACAAGGAGTTGGGTGAATTTAGTAAAGGAAGTACACAGTGAACTATTGTTAGCATTTATCAGCAAATGTGGTGAGTGGCCCTGAAATAGAGCATCTTATCATCCAAATTTCTCAGTAGCCTTAATAAAGAGTAGCTGGAGTCGACCTACAGAGTATTAACGTGACAACTCACCTCCCTGGGAAGTGGGACTTTGACAAGGAACCAGAGGATAGATTTTGGTGGGTAAGGTTAAGAGTAGTTGTAAGTTGGCCTAGCATTTTACATTTCATTAATCAATTTTTCCTAACTCTATAATAAAAAGAAACAGCAACACAAAAATTACAGTGAATTTTTGGGTATCAAGTAGAGATTGAATGGTACCAACAACAAAACTTGTTAATATTGACAGGTTATGGTACAGGGATTATCTAATTTCACAGATGAGGATAGCACAAAATGAGACAATTTCTACATAATGTTTATTCTAGAGGAATATTATGACTTTACTGAGATTTTTAATCTCCTTCATATTGATTTTTTTTCATAATGCATGAAATAAACATACATCAACCTAGTTAACACTTGAACAAGGCCCCAACACAGTTAAACCGTAATTTGATATGAAGCATGTGACACAAAGGAAATGTGATATTGTATATTAGCAACTATATATTGTTTGAGGTCACACTATATGTCCATAATACATATATCCTTTTTCTCGAAAAAAACAGTGTGACTCAGCACTACAAAAGCCTTGCAACTAAGATAGTCTATGAAATCAACACTCCATGTCACAGTCAATGTATGCAGTCCTTGAGCCAAGCCACCTAAAAATCTTTAAGAACATCAAACTGTGCCCGTCGAGGGACCTCTGTTCACAACCAAAGGCTTTGTTAATTTAACTTGGTAAACATCTCCACAAGGACCATTATTACTGCGAAAGATGCCTGTGATGCCCAGGAAAGTCATAACATATTCTTCCATATATTTTTAAATACTATGAAACATACCAGAGCAATCAGATGAGTAAACAGACAATTAAATTGAGAATATAAAAGGCAGGCCAGCACAATGTATTAATTTGTTGCTCTTTAATGGACTTTATCTGTGACCCATATATATTCCTTCTCAAGTATTCATAGAAAAACTATCAAGGAAGTTTAGATATTTTTATACCAAGTTTCCATCCCTTCTGTAACTCATAATATCCCTCTTGAATGGAATACAGTGCCAAGTACTTGGTGGTCTCTAATAACTGTTGAATGTGAGGGCGAGATATATAGATATATATTTATCTCTACTGAAGAGTCCTTATTTAAAAAGATCTCCATCAAGGCACCTGGATGGCTCAGTTGGTTAAGCATCTAACTCTTGATTTTGGCTCAAGTCGTGATCTCAGGATCCTGGGATCGAGCCCCAAGTTAGGCTTTCCACTCAGTGGGGAGTCTACTTGTCTCCCTCTCCCTCTGGTCACTCTCTCTGTCTCTCTCTCTCTCTCTCTCTCAAATAAATAAATAAATCCTTTTAAATAAATCTTTAAAAAAGACACCTATCAGGAATAAAGCAGAGACCACCAGAGTAGATGGTAAGATAGACATGACCTTAGAAGGTCTGGACCCCTTCAGGTGCATCCAGTTCTGCAGGGTGTTAACAATACACTTTGAGCCTTAGTTCTCTCTTCCACAACAGTAGATAAATGTCTACTGCAGAGGTATATTGAGGAGATTGAATTAATGCATATTAAAGCAGCCATTAAATGTCTGGATTAAAGCTAGGAGTAGACTCTCAATTAAATTTATGTACCTGTTTTTCTTACTTATGCTGAAATGAAATAATATCAGTTCATAGTATACCAGTTTGTACTGAGTGGCACAACACTGAATTTTTAAGTAATTTCCCTCTTAGAATAATGCCAAATATGGGACATATTAAAGCAAGCTTGTAAGTCACTGAATAGCCAAGTTTAGGGGGGAACGGAAGGCATTTTATTTCGGGAATCCAAGTGCTGACCTGGTCAACTCTCCTCATCTTGGGCAGTCTCATGCCCTTTTAATCAGAATGTAAACAGACCTAAAGTTTCTTAAAATGCAAAAATGTCGCCCTTCAAGTAATAGCAACTTAATAAAAGTCTTTATTACTTTGTTGAAGCCTTATTTGATGATACTAAATTTTTTCTCTTAGGCCTATATGATAGGTTTTAATCGCAGAAACTTTCCTTTTAAAAAAAATCCCTTTGGCTCTTAACACTGTCATTATGACAGCAACACTTAAAGCTGACCTTTTTTTTGACAGAGTTAGAAATTCTTCCCCAGGCAAGGTGGTGATTCTTTAATGCTTATGTGCAAATTATGCAAATACCTCACATCGCACAGGGACATTTCATAATCCTGTGTACTACCCCTTCTTCAGGTTAATGAAAATATTAATGCTGGGTTCCAATAATATTTTCCGTATAGTAAAGTTGCTGTTTTATAGATTAAAGGACCAGACACTTAAGGTCAATCTAAATAATTGTTTTAAAACTTACCACAGTGAACAAAATGTTCTTTCTTATCCTATCCACCAGTACCAGAAAAATGTAAAGCTGCATTTACAGGTAGCTTTTTTCATGAGAATTTAGAACTTTACCATGTTTGATTGAGTATTTTTATAATGAATCTAGGCATAGGTCTATATAATGGAACTTTAAGAAAGAAATTACTCTTTGGACAAGAACTAAAACTGTGATCCTCAGTGTTTATATCAATATCAATTGTACATAATAAAATGACTCAAGAAAATATTTTGCTTAATATAGAGGTTACTACAGTAAAAGGTGGCTTCCTGGTTTCTTTCCCTTAGAATGAGCTGCTATGTGTAAGCAGTGGAAATGTTTGAACCTCTTGATTTTACAGTCCTTTCAAGCCTGGTTGGAAGCTAGACACATAAACAAACAGGGGATGCAAAATAGGGAGTTCTTCCTCTTCCAACAGTTTGTCCAAATCACTAGGTGGTGCCCAGGACAGTCAGTATTCACCTGCAGTGGGGGAGCCATGGGTCCAGAGAGGGGTGTCAGAGCCTGAATAATGAAGAGGACTTCCCCCATGGTGGGAAGCAGGCCCAATGGCCCCACAAAGGGAACTGGAGCACAGAGTGAAGAGAAGGACATTTGCACTAAGTTGGGAGAGGGGTGTAGGGCAGTGGTGGCTGTGAGAGATTGGTTACATGCAGAGGTAGATCAAAAATCTTAATATAAAAAGGATAATGGGAGCCAAGGGAGCTATAGATCTGGAAAGACAGAAGATTAGAATATACCCTCTGGTGTAGAAATAGAATTAGAGATATTGGGGTAAACCTGTGAATTTCAATGTATATAAAGATAGATACAGAAATAAATATGGTTGTAGCTATCTTTGTATAGGTATAGTTCTGTGCACTGAAACCACTGGGAATAGTGGCACCCCAAAAGCAGTGAGCACAATGAGTACCTAGATTTTTGTTTCTAAATACCATTCTTTCCAACAAGGAACCAGTCCTCTTTGGAGAAATGGTGGATTCCAGGACTAAGCCAGGGAAAGTACAGATGAGTGTGAAATAGTTGTAGAAGGAAGAAAGGAAGGAAGAGAAGGAAATAAGGATGGGCTTAACAAAAAATGGGACAAGTGCAAGGGACACAGATGCCAGCCTAAAGGGGTCCCCAATTGCCAACCCAGGAACAATTTGAGCGACATAACAATTAATGGTAGTAAAAATGGAGTTACAGACCATTGACTAGATTAGGAATAGGATGAATCCACAATAATATAAATAAATAGATGGATAAAAATTTGACAGGGCGCTGGGTATTTACATAGTTTCACAGCATCTTCTCACAAGATACCCATTAATTACAAGGGAAGAAGAGCAACTTTACCGTGGAGATGTTCGGCTGGCATAAACTAAATCAAAGCATCAAAGTTTACATGACCAATAAAGGGACAAATCAAAATCATGTTCCACCTGGTAGAATACAGTGTGATATCCCTGCTGAAATACAGAACTGGAATCTGTTAGGAAATATTAGGAAATATCTGACAAACTCAACCTGAGGAACGATCTACAAAATAACCGGTCTATAATCTTTAAAAATATCAAGGGCATGAAAGCCAAGGGGAAAAAAAACAAACAAACTGAAGATCTGTTCCAGATAGGAGAATGAAGAGACATCACAACTAAATAGGACAAGTGATTCTGGATTGGAGACTTTTGCTGTAAAGTATGACAATGGGACAGCTGGCAGACTATGAATGGAGTAGTCTCCTGATTGCAGTTCTTGCATTGTGGCTATGTAGGAGAACGTCCTTGTTTCAGGGAAGGTATACTAAAATATTCAGGGCTGTTTCTTTCTCGGTGACCAAGGTAGAGTATCTTCTCCTATGATTACTGGACATAGGTATTAATTTTTCTTACAGAGTCCCTTTACATTTTTTTTCTATTGTTCTGTTGTCTTTTTCTTATTGCCTTGTAGGAGCTTTTTCTAAATTAAAGAAATTAGCCCTTTGTCGGTTATTTGCATTGCAAATATTCCCACTTGAAGTGTATAAATAAATGCACTAATCTTTTGTTCTAGAACATTAAAGGGTTTTGTTTGTTCTGTTTGTACATTTTAAATCTCTGTTCTATCTGGATTTATATTGGTATATATAAAGAGATAAAGATCCAGCTGTATATTTTTCCAAATGGGTAGTCAGTTGTCCCAAAATCATATAAAAAAACCCTCTCTTTTCTTCACCTTTGAAAAGCAGCCTTTATCACAATCTATAAATTCCCACATTATTTGGATTGAATTCTGGACTCAATTCTCTTCTTCACTGTGTCCTCTCCAGTATCAAACTGTTTCCATTGTTAAAGTTAAATAATGTGTTTATAGAACAGGGCCCAATAGAACTTTCTGCAATGAAAGAAACGTTCTCTGTTTCTCTATCCAGTATAGTAAGCCACTAGTTACACAGAGTCCTTGAAATGTTGTTAGTTTGACCGAGAAGCAGAATTTTTTATTTTATTTATTTTTTATTAATTTATACTTCAAAGAGCCACATGGGGCTTGTGGTTACCAAATTCAACAGCACAGTTTTAATATTTTATGGGGCTAGTCCCTATTCATTTATCTTCTTTCCAGAATCTGCCAAGCTATTTTCACATGTTTATGTTTCCTTATTTTCTTCTTCTCTTAAGGAAACTAGATCTTCTGATCACTCGGAAAAAGCCACGTTGAATTTTTAGGACACTTCAGGTGGACTTGTTATAGAGTATTGTATCTTTAAGCCTTCTTTTAAGTCCTTCAGTAGAGCTGTAAAGTTTTCTTTATATAACTTTATACATCTCCTTTTAAGTTCATCCATAGGTATTTTATCATTTTGTTTTCTTTTCTTTGTTCTTCTATAGTAAATGACTTGCTTCCTTCCATTATTTGCTACTATATTTTCCCACATTATTATTTATACATACTGCAACTGTGGTATGTATACTTACAATCTTATTAAATTCTCTTATTTATAATAGTTTTTTGGGTGATTCACTTTGTATTTTCTAGTTATTAGTCATAAAATCTACAAAAGGTAGCATAATTCTTCCTTCCAATATTTTTGTACTTTTAATTTATTTCTCTTGTTTAACATCATTGCCTACAGTTTCAGTAACAGTGTAAGTGGTTGTAGCTCTGGCCAACATTCTCGTCTTGTTCCAGATTTTACTGGAAATATTTTTAGTGTTTTATCATTGAGCATAATGCTGACCATAGAAGAGTATCTATCAAATTCTTACCTTACCAAAAGTTTGTAACATCAGAAATGAATTTCAATGTTTCAAAATGCCTCTTTTGATATCTCCTATATGACTTTATCTAATTTGCCGCCTTTAATTTTTATCACTGTATATTGATTTGACCCCTTTATAAATTTTGTATGGGCCCACCTATATATCCAGGCAATAAATGCCACTTAGTTGTGGTGTACTTTTCTTTTAAGACTGCCAAATCTCTTTAACAATGACTAGAATTGGGTAATAGAATAATTATCTATATAAAGCTATACTGTCAAGTTCTGGTGCCAGTGGTATGCTCTGATCATTTTTTTAAAAAGGGCTTTGGAGGCTTCTTCCTTTTAATAGAGCTTAAGGGAAATAATAATTCCATGGAAAGTTGAATCAATTCATTTCTAAAGCCGTCTAGGCATGGTGTATTTTTAAGGGTAATTTATTAACAGCATCCATTGCTATTAGTTGGTTTTCTGTCTCTTCTGGAGTCAATTTTAGTAGGTCCCCTTTCCTTGAGTAGGCAGATTCTGATGCCATTAACCAAGGGCTAAATTCAGAAAGAGAAGGTTCGAGGAAATATGATGATCTTAGTTTTAGGTATGTTGAGTTTTGATGCTTGTGGTACCTCAAGGTGGACACAATCCACAGATAAAATAGAATACATGTCTTAGAGATATGTATGAGAGACCTGGGCTGGAAAGACAGCCACCTGCATGACTGTGTCAGTAATTACATCACAGAGAAATTAAGAAAAATGGTCATGGATGGAATTCTGGAGACCCCAACATTTAATGGGGTAGGAGAGAGCTGGCTCCTATAAAAAGTGTACAGAGTCAGTGTCCTGACCACTTGCTTTAAAGGAAGAGGATCCTGGAGACCCTGTGGAGACTCAACAGTGGGAGCAGCAAAGAGGCATTTCTTTCCCAAGAGGAGAGAATATGAGTGACAGCTGGAAACTGAACGGCTTTCACGTTATCAAGGAACCTGAAGCAGAAGAACTTGGACCAAAGCTTGATGGAGTTCAGGGCAATAGAGAATCAACACCATTGGATTCACAGCACCGTCATCAGGATAAAAGGGGAGGAAAATTCAAAGGAACAAAACTCAAGGCAGGATTTATAAGGGAAATATTTACAAATGCTTGGAAGCTATCATTAATGTGGAGTTGGGATAAATGAGACAGACAAAAAGAAATCTGAAACACAAATTAGAGCTTGATGGTTTAAGAAAATCAAAGTTGAGTCTTACTGCTTCAGAGATCCCTCCACAAACACCACACACCCACCCACCACTGTCCAGAGTGTATATACACACACGTACACACAAGCATACACTATGCAGCAGTACAACCGCATAATAATGTGAAACTCGGGGCACCTGGGTGGCTCAGTGGGTTAAGCCTCTGCCTTCGGCTCGGGTCACGATCTCGGGGTCCTGGGATCGAGTCCTGCATCGGGCTCTCTGCTCAGCAGGGAGCCTGCTTCCTCCTCTCTCTCTCTGCCTGCCTCTCTGCCTACTTGTGATCTCTCTCTGTCAAGTAAATAAATAAAATCTTTTAAAAAAAAATGTGAAACTCACAAGTGGCAATGTTGCTGTACTTTCCCCCCATTTGAGTTCCAACTTACCCTAATTATTTTTACACAGGGCACCACCTTCCAAGAACAGAACGACCTATTCGTTAGGGCTCTGCTGTTATTAAGCGGCACTGCAATTTTACGGTATTTGATGTGCTTGCTTTTGACTCGCCCCATCTGCTTAAATCCTTCAATAATCCATATAAAAACAATGACCCTTTATATTTGCTGCATCTACAGAATTTTGTGTTATACTACTCCACTAGTGTTCTACTAACATGTCTTTGCAAATCTGAATCTTCCCAGTTTTCATTCAAAACTTCCTTTGAGTCCTAATAGGACTGGGAGGAGGGAACCAGTGCAATGGGGCAGACTCAGGGCTTGGTGGTGGAGGGTCCTAAGTGAGGTCTAAACCTCCCTGTAAAAGTCAGAGGTGCAGCCCATGTTCTAGGTAGAATGCCCAAAAGGTGGGCAGGTCTAGGTGGATATCAGAGTCCAAACAAGAAGGCCAACCTGGGTGCAGGAAGAAGCCCAACCATAGAACAAACCTGTGATCCAAAGCCCATAACCACACAGGCAACACGTTGTCTGAATATCCCCAGGGAATTCATATTTGCTTTCTCCTCAGCAACTGCTTTGTTCCTCAGTCTTTAATAATAAATTAGCTTCCTATTTTCCTAAGAAAACAGTAGCATCACATGAGAACTAACACACCTTCCCCGTAAAATATATACCAACTTAATTACAACCATGCCCATATGTCCAGGGTTCCCTCCTCTTACTACAGACACAGTACCCTCTGTGCAATTACTAAAATCCGCCCCTCGAGTCCTGGAACCTATCCTCTCACACCTACCCCCGGACTTCCTTTCTGTAATGAGTCTATTCTCAGTGCATTTATCATGTTTAAAAAATTCCTTCTTACCCCCATACTCTCTTACATTCATCACACCATTTCTGTTTTTTTCTCTTCAACAAACCTCCGAAAGGTTGCCCATCCTTCCTGTATCCTCTCTCCATACCCACCCCACTTCCTCATCACCCAGTCAATGGCTCTTTTATCCCCTTCACCACATTAAGATACATCCTGTTAAGCCCCCGAGAGCCTCCATCTTACCCAACCCAATGGTCGGTGCTTTGTCTTCGTCTTACTCAAATCTCAAGGGCTGTAACCAGGCCAGTTGCATGACGCTGGTTCCCAGTTCCCCTCCCAGCTGACTGGTCACCCCTCCCCTCACCCTGCATGGGCTCCTCTGCCCCACAGGCCACAGGGCTCTAGGCTCAGGCCATCTCTCTTCTCCAGCTGCACTCTTGCAACAACTCTCCCCATAGGGGTCACTTGGAAATGTCTGGAGACATTTTTGTCACAGCTTGAGGGAAGGCTGTGGGCACCGGGGCATCAGGGCCAGGGATGCTGTTATAAGCATCCCACAATGCAAAGGACTGCCATCACAACAGACTCACCTGGTGCAAAAAGGTGCCTGTTCTGTAATGCAACCCTGTTCTGGTTCACAGTTTTAAACCATTTTACGTCCAGATGACAGAGCTCATGATGTGTATGCTCAGCCTTAGCCATCTCTCTAGTTTGCAAAGACACCTGCCTACGCATCACAATTGTTTGGGTATCTAAATAGGCGATTCAAACGTGACCTCTGACACACAACTCTTTATATCTATCTCTTGTTTGGTCGTTTCCATCTCGGTCAATGACACCCGTTAGGCCATGACCCTAAATGTCATGCTTCACTCTTCTCTTATCCTGTCCTGACCATCAGCGAGTTTGTTGGCTCCGTCCTCAGAATCTATCCTGGAGCCGGTCACTTCCCATTCCACTCAGAATGGAGCTTCCCAAGCCTCCGCAGTCTTGATGAGGCTTCTGCAGTAGCCAAGGAGTGTCTCTCCTTGCTCCCACTCGTGATCCCTGGACGTCTATTCTCCTTGTAACGTCCAGCGTTACCTTTTTAACACATACGTCACATCACACCATTCCCTTGTTGGGTATTTCCCAATGGCTTCTCATGCTCTTAGATAAAACCTGCATTCCTGACAGGTGCCTCCAGCCCTGCTTGCCCGTGCGGCCTCGCCCACCCGCTCCCTACCTCACTCCCTACAACCCATGCACACTGGCCTTTTCCCTGTTCCTCAGAAACACCAGGCCATTTCCTTCTCAAGCTCATTAGGATTCACACTTGCTGCCGGGACCCTCTTCCCCCTCAGCCCTTCGCGAGGTGCACACCATTGTTAAGATCTCTGTCTAAACGGTCGTCCCCACGGACCACCCGGTGGAAAAGCAGCGCTTCCTTCTCCCTGGGGATGCTATCCCCTTCCCCGCTTTATTCTCCTTCACAAAACCCATCACCATTGTCAACTACGAACTTACCTCTCTCCTGCTCTGAAAGGTGAGCCCCATGCTGGTCAGGGATTCTATCTTTTCACTACAGTGAAATCTAGATGAGAGATGGGAACAGAGGGAACTCAAAATACAGGCAGAGTGAATTCTGTGTCTTCTGCCACAGATGGGGACCATGGTGGGAGAGGGACAGCTCTGTCTTTATAATAACAGCTCCTATTTCCACAGAGCACTTTCTATGGGCTCTCACAGAAATTACCTCCTTCACCCAGGAGCTGCGGTCTCCAGCGTTCAGCCCTGGCACCAGTGCGTGCTGGGACACCCGGCAGAAGGACAGGCGGCTGTGCTGGCATGGGTGGGGCCAAGGCGGAGATTCTCATCACCCCCTCCTCATGTTACCACCCACATCACAGACTCCGGAACAAGAGAGAATTGCAAGCTTGAGAGCCCAGGTTTAAGGCAGCAGAAATAATGCAGGCAAAGATGGTGGTTATGAAAACTCACAAAGCACCACAGATTCTCCATCATCCATGACAGTGAATTAAATACGGAAATCACAATCCGATGCTGAACACCACAGGCCAGTTCTTGAAAGTTCCAAACGTATGTGCGATTTGGAGATACACATTTGCATAGCTTTTCTTTCATTATATTTCTTAATAGAATATCTGGAAAAGTTAAATGTTGATGATCACATGTAAATGTTACGAATAGTATCCAGAATGGCATTATCATCATTACTAATAACAGTTAAAATACATTGTTCACCAAGAACCAGCGATCATCCTGAGAGCTTACCTGGATTATTTTAGCCAATCTTCAGAACACCCCTAAGAAGTAAGATTCATTATCATCCCCATTTTTGAGAGAGAGAAATTTAGGCTTAAAAGTGGCTTATAACCTCAGGGCAGGTCACACAAGAGAAGGACAGAGCTGGGCTGACACCAGGTCCCACCCAATGGCTCTGAGCCCCAGTTCTGTTTTTTGTCAACTTCACATTAGAAGCAAGACGAAATAAGAGGAAATTATGATAGAGTCCAAGAATAAAACAAGCCTTACTACGTGTAGATTGCTTCTGAAAAAAGCCCAATGACAAGCCAGCGTTTTGACGGCAAAATCCATAAGAAAAGGATGAATCTGGTCTGCCTCCGCTGTCTAGAAAGCATTTCATTATATTATAAGTAAATATTACATAATAAAGTAAATATTCTTCCCCACATCTTAGTCAGAGCTGCATTTTCCCCATTCTTTGGACTTCTGCTTCCTCGTTCTTGTGTTTCCAAACAAAATGGAACCTGGTGATCAGGATCCTCAGGAAATCGCTCCACCCTCACACTCGAAATCGGCGAGTTGCAGGCGCGATGCCGTGTCCCTTCTAGGAAGGGCAGCTGGGGCGAGCGAGCCCCGCCCTGAGGAGACAGCATCCTTTATTAGCATGGCCGTGCTTCGCTGGTGTTTCATGGATGCTCAGCGTGTCTGACGTGGAACCCAGAGTCCTCGGCTTCAGTCTGATGACCAGGCAGGGAAGGTTATTTGTGCACAAGGGAACTATTTAAAAATAGTAGCAGTTTGAAATAAACAAGAAAAAGTAAATGAAGAAATAGGATTCCAAAGGAAGGCAAAACTGTGCGGCACCCTTGCCAGTGTGTGCTGGGGGGGCAGAAGCACGTCATTTTAGCGGGTCTGGGGAAGACCCAACATTCAGTGTCATTTGGACGCCGATGACAGGGAAGACGGTGCCCATTCATTGTCCCACCTCCAGGCTCAGTGCATTGGAGAGAAGAGCCGAGGACCCCAGGCCCTGGGAACTCACACAGCTCGGCCGGGAAGAGTTGGACAAATATTTTCTCATCACGGGCTCTGGGGTCTTTGGATCGGCCTGAGGGTGGGAGTACATAGACAGGCTGCGTCCTGGTGCCTGGCGATGTTCAAATTCAGCGCAGAGGAGGCCAAGTCCAGAAGCCTAATGAACCATTTTCCCTAAATAAATCAATTAATTGAAATGATCAAATTATAAGAATAAACTGATAAGCAATTTTTAGAACCTTCACAATAGAATACAGAATTAGTTGAAAAATCAAGAAAGCTGATGCACCACAAAGCATATTTCAGTACATAGTGTGGTTTTAAAGGAAACGGGTTGGAATTCTAGAAATGGAAGATCCCCAGGACCCACCCCCACCAGTTGCCCTGCTGAGTGTGCTGTGAGGGGTGGGAGACGGGAGTGTGTGCCAATAAGTACAATGCGTGAGCAAGAGTGTGGCCCAGAAAACCACTTTCACAAGCACCGTTTCATGAAAGCTCATAAATAATGAGGAAGGAGGAAACTTGGTAGCAATCCTAAAACAGCTGAGACATGTGTCCAGTCTGTGCTAGAAAGAGAATTTAAGAAATCTGAACCAATAAGAAATAATGTAGACTTTGCCGACATCAGATAAATAAGGAAACATTTATGAATGCTAACATCTATAAAATTACTAGGTCTAGACTGCATGCATTGCAAGTAATTAAGAGAATTGACTATAATACTTAAAATGTTACTTTTGAAAAATCGTTTAGAGTTGAAGTAATATCAGAATGCCTCAGAGAAAGTTAACGATTATTGAGCTTAGAAAGGGAAATAAATGAGACTATAATATCATTGGGATTATTTGACCTAACGTATAGACACATCACCTTAGATAATTACTGATTAACTTTTATTAAAAAATGTGGAAGTACGGTATGTGCATACCATACACGAGGAAAAAAAGAAGTAAAATAAAAGAATATTAAGAATAAATTAAAATATCAAGAAGAAAAATGTGTCTTCCACTGAGAAAGCATTCCCTGGGTGCCGGCTGGGCTCTGTCCGGGTAGCATGCCAGGCCTGAGTGGGGCAAGGGCAAATTCAAGCAAGAATGAAACAAGGTCCCTGCCCTCGGGGGGCCTGCAGTCTGGGGAGGGAATTAGATGATTCCATGTGCAAAGCACGAGGGCGAAGTCCATGCTCTAAGCAGGGAAGCCGGAGCCAAGGAGGGATGTGTTTTTTGCTGACATTGGCTTGCGGTGGTTCCCATTGAGAGAAAAAAGTCTAGGGAGAAAGAGATGCCTGAAAATAGGTGGGGAGGCCTCGGTTGTAAGGGGAATGGCTTTCTAATTGCACTGTTTTTCTAAGCCATGGATGGAAAACAAAATAGAGGTACAATATGTTGCCTCAATCAGGTTTCCTGGAAATAGGCTCTGAGATGGAGATTGTCGTGCAGAAACCATACCCGTAAGAGAGTGACAAGGGACTGGCCAGAGGGGAGGCTGGGCTGCAGGTCGGTGGAACCAGGATCCCAGGGGATCCACTGAGTTAGGGGCTGGGTCTTTGTGTCCAGATGGCAGCCACAGGTCATTGAGTGTGCACTGCGCAAGAGACGGGACAACTTTGAACAAAGATCTCCTATCTCAGGAGGAGGGCAAAGGCCAGCGAGGGGCCCTACTCTCCAGCGCTGGGGGTAAGACCTTCAGTTTTGAAGGGGACCCCGGCGGCCCTAAGGAGCAGCCTCCACCGTGCAGGGTCTAGTGAATTGAGAAATGAATGGAAAAGTGCAGGCGTTCTTTACCTTGACTCCTACTTAAATAGCCAACTGGATTAAAAACCGTGAAAAACTACGCATGATTTCATACTAATTTGTATGTGGCATACCAAAAAAAAAAAAAAAACCATAATTTCCCACTGTTCTAGTAAGTTAGGAATTGAAGGTGCCCCTAATATATGGACAGTGAGGTTAGCAGGAGAACTCTGAGCCATTGGCAGCCCTCCTGAATGAGCACGTATGGTCAGCCTGCCTCATCACTACATGCCTTGGTCTATGCTGACGGTTGCAGAAATAGCTTTATACCGACCTAGCTTCTCAAAAACACTCACTTTTACACCCATATTCTTATACACATTTGCAAGAAGATTGGCCTCATGCCACGAGATGAACTGCCCACCCTACAGGAAAGCCCAGCCTAGAAGTTGATATCATCCGCACGTCTCTCCCACCAGAGTGACACGACCCACCAGAGATTACAATAAGAAGAAATAAGGCAGATGCAGCTAAGCTGATAGGATAGATCTAAGTTGGAAAACTAATTTTAGCTTAGAAAGAAGAGCACATTGATGAAGATTGCTAAAATTAACATTTTGATTAAGGGTTGAACAGAGAGGCTGTGATTGTGTGTGAGATCGTGAAAAACACATCAAAATGAGCACGAGTTCAGTTTGGAAATGTGACCAAAACAATTTTTCGATGTTATACGCAAAAAATGAATCATGGAACATGACCTCAAAAACTAATGATGGACTGTGTGGTGACTAACATAACGTAATAAAATAAAAAATATATATACAGACAAATTGAATTGTCCACTATTTCTAATGTTCACATTAGGTAAAAAAAAAAATAGAGTTTTTTTTTTTTAATCTTCTACTAATGATTTTCACAAAAAAATCCATGCCCACTCAGGGATTTAACTATTTCTCCAAGCAAGAGATTTCTCAAGTGAGAGCTAGTGGGAAGACTTGCAGAATCAGGAAATGTAAGCCAAGTCCCTGAGCCCGGGGGGGGTGGGGTTAATCTATGTCTGAAAAGTATTGAACTAGATCAACCTTGTAATGGCAGGTAAGTTTTGGAAGCATTTTCTAAGCAGACCAGTCTTTAAAGTTAAATTGGGGGGGGGGGGGCAGAGGGGAGGAAGGAAGGAAGGCAGGCCATGTAGAGTACCTTGTGTGTAGTGGAAGCTCGGCTTTGTTAAATTAATTAATTCAAAATTAGGTTGGAAACCATTTTATTGCAAAAGGATTAAGATAGTGATTCTATTTTCTGACAATGTGATATGATTAGTAAAACTCTATTATACCCAAGATTTCCTTTTAAGGAAAAAGTACAATCCTATTTTCTAAAACAGTTTTGGTGATGCTGGGGAAACAAAGGGACCACAGTGAAAGGACGTGGTAATTTTTATAAAATTCCCCAAAGTGAAAATTTCAAGTGGAAATAAAAGAAATATTTAATATAAATTAAATGAAATGCAGACTGGACTAATGATCTAAGAAAGTGGCCTACATTTGGACCTGTCAAATAAGTCTTATAAGTCAGAGAATGAGTTCAGTTATTTTTTTTTCCATTCTAGGTGGCTTGAAATTTAATGTCTATTCAAATGTCTAAAACTGTAAAACACCATCTAAAATAAGTTTTCTAATTTGCTTGTTCACTTTCCCCCTGAAACATAAAAAAGGAAGAAGGGGTGTCTAATTCTGAGACAATTGACTCTTCATTTGGTGTTTTATTAAAATATTAAGTCTCGCTACTCTAGAGGTCCCTGCGTGGCTCAGTCAATTAAGTGTCTGCCTTTGACTCAGTCATGATCCTGGGGTCCTGGGAATCATGCCCTGCATAGGGCTCCCTGTTCAGTGGGGGGCCTGCTTGTCCCTCTGCCCTGATGCCCCCCCACCTGCGCTCTCTCGCTCTCTCTCTCTCTCTCTCTCTCTGATAGTAAATAAATAAATAAATTTTTAAAAAGAATCTACACTAAAAAGCGCTAAATTTCATATGTCAATTTAAAAGTGTTTGCAAAATCATTTTCAAGCACCAGTTCTTCAGCTTCTCAGAGCAGTGAGATTGTAGCTCTCAGTTTGCTTGCCAAAATCATTTTATGGTTTAGCAAAGAATCATCAGTGGGCTTGCCCCAGTAAGTTCTAGAAACGTTCAGTTTAGGCTTGAATTTCCAGAGTCTCGGCACCAACACCACACTGATAGTCAAATACCATCATTTTCTCCTTTAATCAATTTCAGCACTTTTTAAAAAATAGCAATCCTATAGCTGTCAAATACTGTTGGGAAAGACTCAAGTAGTTGTAGGAGAAACCTTCTCTGAAGAAAACGGGAACAAAGAAGAATTTCTCTTAAGAAAGAAGAGAAGGTGGAGGAGAAAAGTCTGACTTTCTCTTATAAGGACCAACAGATTCCATAATTCCTTAAGTTTCTCTATCACTCAGACTCCAAACCTTCTCCAGGTGACATTACAGTGTTTTCAATTTCATGTCCAAAGATTCCCACCAAGCTCCTATAATTTAGAACCTAATTCATCTGTGACCCTGGAACAGTTTGCTTCTAGGCATTAAAATGAACAATTAAAATGATAGATTTAATATTGCTATTGTTGACATCCTCTCTAGTGGCATCGGAAAGGCCTCCTTAAATCCCTGTTTATTTCCAAGTGGCCATTCTCCACGGCATCTTGTGCTCCTTTCTGAAAGTGCTTTGCAAAGGAGAATTTATGTCCATATATGTAACACTTATGTCGTGTGTTACATCTTTAAAGAATTTTCCAGCTGTGAACCTTCTTTACCACACAGCATTCCTTTAAGATCAAGCATTTCAGAACCAACTTTTAATCTCTCCCTAGCAGCACAAACAGCTGTGTTCTTTATAGGAGGAATTTATGCACCTTGGAATACAGGTTATCTCAGGTGCCAGCCACCAGTATTCTCGGAGTACTTGCCATGTGTCTACATATCTGCTTGTTGCTGTTGGGAACACCAAAATTCTAGGTATTCCCCTTAAAAATCCCTAAAACATAGTTAAAGATACAAGTAGAGAGCACAGGACAGTATGTGACGGAATGCTACGTTAGCGTAAGTCCAAAGGAGTTGGGGGAGGGGACCCAAAATGTTGTCAGAGCCTTAAGTTGTCAGAAAAAGCTTTCTGAAGATGTAGACCTTGAACTGAACTCTAAACAGCAGTATATGGAGAGAGGAGGTAGGTAGAACATCCCTGTCTAGAAAGGCAGCGTCATGGAAGATGTCTAGAATGCAGTAAAAAATATAGTAGGTAAGATGGAGAAAGGGGTGTAGAGGTAAATATGCTGTAATATGCAGGCACGGCTGAGATGCAGCCAATCCAGAAAATGGATACCCCAGACAGGGGCTGCCAGGACCCGCCCAGCGGCTTCTGGTGCAGGGGACGGCGCAGACATGAGGAAGCCAACAAAAAAGGCCAACCGGCCACAGGACCGAACGCCCTGGGCAGAGTCTCTTCCTGCCCGAAGCTCCGCCCGTACTTCAAAACTGCTTCTTGCTGCTTTCATCCCCTTTCTCAGCAACTCACTTTTCTATCCCCCATCAACCACTCACCACTGTTCCAGCAAATGTGCGCATAGAGCAAGAATAGTCGTCCATGCCATTTTCTTCTCGTCCTGCCTGATCCTGGTCAGTTTCCTGACCATGCCCTTCCAAAGCAGTGGACGGTCTGCACCCCTTACAAAACACGGTGAGGTCATGCCACTGTGATGGTTGCACCTTTCCATGTGCCCCTGCGTGCATGCACACAGTCTGATAAAGATTTAGCAGCTTCTTCGTAGGTCATGACAACTTTGGGACCAGTTCACGTAATCTGTTTGACTCAGTAAGAGGTGACTTCACAAAGTGTGGCTTGAAGAGGCTAGTAGTCCTTGACTTATTTCCTCCCTTCCATAGGACAAGCATCCAACTACATGACTCAGTTGCCCTGTTTTCCAGTTGGTCTTTTAGTTTAACCTCTGCACCCTCTACTTCTGCCTGAAATTAGCCACATCTACTTCTATGGAGCTCCCTAGATGCACCCAGGAGTGCACTAACAGGAGAAGGGCCAAAAGGAGAGCCAGCATCCGTGCAGATATGCTTGCTTGAGTCCTCAAGAGGATCTGGAAAACATTTGTCTCTGAAGTTGGACAGAGGAAGCAAGCCCTCTGCCCTTGCCATGGTTCATGCTCAGATATGCCTGGACCAAAGAGGAGGATGTGATGCCCACCACCTATCCTCTACTCCAACACCTGCCACATCTTCCCTCTACCCTTGGCAGACACCACTCACCAGCCATAGCCCCTTACCACGAGCTGAGTGAGTAATTTCAGAATCAGTTGACAACTGTTCAGGTTGGCTACAAGGTGAAGCCCGTATCCCTCTCTGAGCTAGGACCTTATGCATGCAAGAACCTCCCTAGACCCCGGTCTGCAGGACCAGCCACAGCCCAGCCCAGGAATGCTGACTGCTCTGTAACAGCCTGAGAGCCAGTTCTTGCTTCGCTCAACTAGACTTGGCATTAAGTTGGTATTATATAATACTGCACTTGCAGACATAACACTGCAGTATGTGTTGAAATGGACAGATAATTGCTTAGAAAAATAAAACAAACCATCTCCTGTGCAGACTACTTGATGCAGCCTACCTACATGCCCAGAGTCCTTCAAGGCTGCTCTGCTCTCAGAGTCAGCCACTACTGACTGAGACAGCATCCCACAGACCACAGAGACTGTGGGGAAAAGGGCATGAGGGTTAGTGCCTGAGAACAGGCCAGTATGGTTATATTCATTTTTAAAGTATTTATGACCAGGAGAAAGCATAAGGAAAGAAGATCAGGGTCCCATTTTTATAATCAAAGAATGCTCCCTGCCTCAGGTGTGATGTCCACCGGGGCTAGCAGCTCTTGGGGCTCCTCAGCGGCTCTGACAAGGTGCCCCAAATCTGCATCTGAGTGTCCCTCTGATGTGATGGCTCTTAGTTCCAGCGTGGAGGGTCAGAGGAAAACCCCTTCACCGAGGCACCCAGAAGGTCAGGGAAGAGAAGTAAAGGAGGGAGAAGAAACCGAGGAAGAGAAGGGAAGGAAGGAACAAATGAGGACAGGCCAGAGTGGGAAAGGTGAGTGAATGACCAGCAGAGAGAGGAGAATGGCCAAAGGTTACCTGTGGGTCAGGAGAAGCAGGCAGTAGGAAGAGACAGATAATTGCCTGGGTGTGCCACAGTAGGAAAACAGTCCAGTATGATCTGGGAACACACCAAGTTAACAGAGATTCCCTCCTGGGAGATTTCTTCCCAGCTGGAACCCCCAAATCCTGAACAAATGGCCCCTGCACCTTGCCTCCAGGAGCCTCCAGCCCTAAACCACCCCTCAGCCTCTCCTGAGCTATTCGTCTGGCTGACATCTCCCCCAGCAACAGGGCCACATCCCTCTGGGTTTGCAGCTGAGTGTCCCCACTCAGACAAGCCAGTCAGTGGAGCAAAGGGCATCTCCTGGGAGGAGAGGGTCTCAGCAACAAAGCTGGGACTTTTAAGTGCATTTTCCTGCCAAAATTGTGTGATGTGTGCTGATACGACATACTACTATCAGCAGGCCTTTTGGTTCCCATGAAAGTCTTCTTCAGTACAGTTTGCTTCCTCAAGCTTTTTTCACAACAATATCATCATATGTCCTCTCGAATTTTCATCTTAACTGATTCATGGTAGCAATAGCCTGTGTACTGTCCTTGATGGCCTTCTCACCAACTTGTATTTTATACAGACTTCTTAGGAGACTTACAGAATTTAAGGACAAAGTTGGAGATGAATGTACGGATGGATGGATGGATAGATGGATGGACTTATTGATGAATAGAGTATGCCTGCCAATCAAAACAGGGAATTAGAGAAGGGATCCAGGAAGGCAAGTCCCGGAAGAGTTTTCCTAGACATTCATTTAGAGGGAGAGAGAAATATGCTATTTTCTAAATCACTTTTGAGTAGGTTAGATGACTTTTGTGTGCTAGCACCCCCAAAATAACTACCCTGTATTTCATTCTGTAAGAAAATATCAGTGCAAACCATGAATTTAACTATGAGGTTTTTTTTTAAAAAAAAAAATGAGAAATGTTGATGTAGAGATGATGAGGGGTAGGGAGAGCAAGAGAGACCATTGGTGGACAGGGGGACTGGACACAACTCTCCAAGTAAGAATTGGCAGTGGTTTCAATGTGTTAGGGGCAGAAGAGGAGAGAAATGAAAATCTTTGAGAAATATTTCGGAAATATAAAGAAAGGTCTTAATAAGAGAGACTTGGATACTTGGATGTGAGCAAGAGTAATGAATATAAGGTGAAAACAATATTCTGAAATAGGAAATGTGCAATGAGAAACAAGTTTGTAGGAAGGAGAGAAATGGGAAGTTGTACTTTCATTCATTAAGATTTCCGTGTCTAGGGGACATCCAGATGGAAATATTCCCTAAATCATTGGATGTTTGGCTCTGCAACTCCATTAAAAAATGTCTGGGAAGAAATAATAGATTTAAGAGTCGTCTGGTTTTAGAGCATAACTGAAGTCATTAATGGAGGAGATGGTCCATGGATTGTAGTGCAGAGGGGACAAGTGAAGTCTAGGGGGAAGCCCTGAGAAACACCTACATTTAAGGGACAGAGAGCTGCCAAAGGGGTCCAGAAAGATGCAGCCAAGGATGTAGGAGAGAAACTAGGAGAGTTTACTTCCACGGAAGCCAAAAGAAGAATGTGTTTAAAGAAAGGGGGCAGAGTCAAAGATTTCTTCTAGAGGCAAAATAAGACAAAGACTGAAAAAATGTCCATGGAACTGAGCAAGAATTCTTGTTCTTGGGAAGAGCAGTTTTCCTGGAGAAGGAGAGCAGAAGCCAGATTATGACGGGCAAAACAATACATGAGATGTGATGAAGTGTCGATAACTCCTTCAAGAGACTTGGTTGTGAAGGAGATAAAGGCCAAATGTTGGTAGTGTTTTGGGTATGGGAAGAGATGTGTAGTTTGTTTTAAAATGAAAAAGACTTGGCTGTGTTATAATGAAGATATAAGCTGCATGAAACCGAAGATCCAAAAGAGAAAGGAAATAATCTATTGGATGAGGCCTCTGAAGAGAAGGAAAGACATGACTGGAAGGACATCATTGGAAGAATTTGCCTGACATTAGAAGGAGCTCACCTCTTCCAGCTTAGTAGGAGAGAAGAGGGCAGAAGGGGTGGTTCTAGTATGCTCTGAGCATTTTAGAAGGACCACATTTCCTTCTGCTCTGTAATATACCCAAGACCCGTAATATTTTCCCTTCCACAAGTTATATTCTACTGATAATCCTGAAGTATATGACTATATTCCACCTCCATTAATTAAACATGGTGTAATCTTCTGGAGACAGAGGCTTAATTAAAATAATTTCCCAGTTTCTCTGTTGTACCATAGCTGCCCTCCATGAGGATAGTTTATAGTCATAAAATATCATCTGAGCAAATGGAGGTGGTTTTTGTGACTAGAAAATTTGTGTCTCAAGAGTATGGTTCTCATTTCCATGGCATGAAATATTTGCTTCGAAATTCCTCAGGATTGTCTTCCCTTGAGAAGGGGTTTTCCTTGTTGTCATCCCACATTGTTCATCCCCTGTGTCAGTACACGTAAGCCTGCAAAGAAACAGCATTCTCAAAATACAGTAACTTACTAGAGCCAAAGAGAAATTATTAGAAATATCACTTTCTTTTATATAGTTCTCTCTGGAAAATGTTCTCATTCCATGAAGTTTTAATGTCTATATTATAGAGACTTGTTTTTAATTTTTCAAAATTTCTATACTATTCTCCAAAGGGATCCTTAAAGTGTACAGTTTCCTTTTTAAAATTCTGCCCTTGGCAAGCCAATTTACAGTTTGGTTTGGTGTTTCAGTATTGTCAAATATTGCTTAAAAGGGAGAGGCTTCAGGAAAACCTACAAACCTTCTACTTTCCCAAAGGTTACTTGTTATAGAACTAATCTCCACGTACTTATATATCTACAAACACCTTTCTATAATTCTTCCTAAATGAAGGCAATAATCACTACAAGAAACTTTGGAACCATGATGGGCTAAACCACACAGGGTACTATACAAATGTCGGGGCTTAATAATGTAAAAGGGAAACTACTCTCACCGATCATCTGCCGAAGCACATTCATTTTTCTTCAAACCTAGTGAAGTTTTACCTCCAAGTGGGTTTCCCAAACAACACTGCCCTCCTCCATTCCTTTTAGCACCATCTTGAACTCACTTCCTTCCGTGTACTCTTTCAGTTATCTGTTATTATGACTTATTTATGTATAAAGCTTATTTATGTATAAGCTTTTCTAGCTTTTTTCCCCTCTTAGGAATTAAACATTGTGACAGAAGAAACTGAGTTGACTCTCTTCTACATATTCCTAAGCATAGGTATACTTTGAGCACTCCATAAATATTTGTCTACTGACTAGTTGGAAAGTTTAGTCTTACATAGATGCAAATGAAAGTCATCTCATTTTCTAACTCAGATTGGTTGGTAGTATGGTTGAACTACACAAGATTTGGAGCCTTTGTTCACCCCCAGGAGAATAAGTGGCCATGATTAATTAAAACTGTCTACTGTAGAGACTTCGGGAAACTTGAGAAGAAATCAGGAATATGCAAACCCGTTCCAATCTCTCTTGCCATCTCTCTTTCGGGAGTGTTAAATGGTTGGTAGATTACAGTAAAAGGGTTTTAAGATACAATAATGTAGACATTTCCTCTAAATAGTTAGCATGATGAATTTAATCAGCTTAAATATGTGATTTGTGTTTGGTTAGTCGATTGGTGGATTCGGTGGGAGGTGATTAGCTTCCATTTCTTTAGTCTGACTGTAATTTTTGGTAAATTATATAACTGTTTCACAAAATTCTATTGGGATTGTATATATCCTGGTTTACGTTAGTTTTATTTTCTTGATATAATCTTACATAAGTGGATTCATGACTTGGTGAATATTTTCTATATGAACATTTTCTGCCAATGTAGATAATTTGATGAGACATTATTAAATAGGGAGAAATCTAGCCTTATTTTCTTTTTTCTTTTGCTCAAGCTAAAAGGAAATGCTCGACTTTTGTTGAGAATGAATGTAAGGCCAACAATAACATTATTTTTAAATAGTAATTTTTTTAAGACAAAGTGAGTTGGAGCAGTCTCTTTGTCATTGCAGTTACTGTCTCTAAAGCCACGTTTCTGTTCTCATAAGATAGTTCCTATGAAAAGAAATTGAAGCGCCGTAAATCACATTAGTGTAAGGTCACAAATTAATCACTTTATAGCCTATTTTCTCTTGAAAACTCTTTCTTTGTAGAAATTCTGCCACAAAATACCTCATAGCATTCAATTTCATCGATGATTACTGCATGTTTTGCTCAGTATTCTAAACCAAGTCATTAGGAAATGCTGTGGTTGCCAGCCACCATTGTCCTGTTTGACATCAATAGGAAGATGCTTTATTTTTATTTTCTGGTGTTATTTATTCCTTCCACAAGATACATGCGTTTTATATGCTGCTGAAATCCCAGGGGCCTTTCACTGATCACTTAAATGAGGGCTATGCCTTAAGGAACATCTGTGGAAGATAGTTTTACCAAACCTTTTACATAAGATTGCACTTACATTTCCGTTTGGGTTAATTGAAAAAGAAAATATTTGATGATGGTATGGACTAGCATCAGAATTAATTTATATCATAATTGAATTTATGTCCAAAATGTTCATATTCCTATTGTTTTAAGAATGTATTCAATTCCAAAGCTCAAAGCTCACCTCTTCTGTACAAATATTGGTGTTAATTTGATTGAATCTGTCACTTACAGCAGTATCACATTTGGGAAAAAGGATTTAAGTACCAGGACAGCACAGAATTTGGATCAAGTTTACATGAGAGGAAGTTTTCTGTTATATCTGCTTATAATGAAAGAAGAAGTGATGTGACACAGATTCTTTCTGCTTTCAGTCCAATCTGAAGGAACCCTTTCTTCCTGGTGTGCCACACAGGGCATTTGAGCTGGGACTGCCGGCGGTCTCAGAACAAAGAAGAAACACTTTTAACACCCATCATCAAGGACCTCCAGAGTCTCAACTCTTTCACTTTGAATAACTCTTCTTTGAGTTCTATCGACTTTAATCTTAAATTTTCTCAGCATTATAGAGTAGAATATGTAGACTTCCCAGAAAATTCCTCTCATGTGAAAAAAGCTCTTCTCAAATGTTTTCTCTTCAGTATTTCTATGGATCGTTCGTTCTTTGCCCTACACACTTCAATTAACCCATCTCATAATACTTCAGCATCACTTTTGATTTGTAATTGAGATGATTTTTTGCTCTCTACCAACAGAAGTGAGTTTCACGAACAAAAGGTTAGTATTTGTCTGTGTATCTCCAACGACTGGCCTGGTGGTCGTCACATAGTGTGTAGTAAATATATTTATGAAATCAATCGAAAGGAAGCTTTTCAAATTTGAGATCCAAATCTCATCCCCTAGATGATGACTTGAGACAAAGCAATTATTCCTTTTGAATATTTTCCTCATTTATAAAGTAAGGCTAATGAGATCTTCTCTCTCAGTTGCAATGACCAAAGAAAATAATGGTTGAGATGCAAAATATTGTTACTTTTCTACCTTCATGTAGAAGAAATTCTGTCAAGATGTTCTGTCTGGCTGGTACTCTTGTACATTGTTGGCACTCAGCAGAGACTTATTGCGTGCTGGAATAAGTCTTCTTTTATTATAATCACCTAGAGGCACTTGCCTGCTTTCTTGGTTTTAAGGACTACCTTTATAAAAGGAAGACCCTTTAAGATCTACACTTTATAGTATTTGGTCATTAATCCCTTCCCGGATTCATGTCTGTAAGAATTAGCTAAGTCAGAATTACTACCAGGAATCCCTAGTTGAATACCTTACTCCTTCTGGGGACAAAAATTAAATGTCTGTCCCACCAATTCTTTATCCTTCTTGCTATGACAAGATCAACCACACATAGCCCATGGGTCATCGCCCTTTTCCTTTTTACATCCATACCCACTCATACTCCTACACTCTCCCACACTAGAAATGTGCTTGGGAATCATAGGTGGTTCCAACTGGAGTAAATCAAGGGCTTCTGCGAGGCTTTAGTTTGGGAGTGGGATCCCGGTGGGGAGACTGGACAGAGCTATCTATGGGGAGGAAGTGTTTGGGGAAGATTGAGGTGCTAGTGGAGTGTGTTAAGGAAGAAACCTATGGAAAAAGGAAGCTGTGGTGGGGAGAAGAAATTTAAGATAGGGGCAGAAATATTTTTTTTAATGTTTAGGAAAAGTTTGGCTGTCCAAGGTACAAGCACTCTACTACCCACTTTGTGAAGCCTTCCATAAAATCCATAATTAAATATTTAATGTTTGCTTTTCATGTTGAATTCAGGGTCTATGGCGAGAAAGGGTGAGGTCCGGGGTGATGGAAGAGGCCAGGTCCAACATGTCCAGCTGCCTACCAACATCTATTGCTTCTCTGACCGAAGGTGCTCATTAGAATCATCTGTGATTCCTTTCCCTCCTCTGACACCATCCCTGTAGCCACTAGGGGCTGACTCTCTGCCACGGTACTGTTGCTCATAACTTGCCTTCTTTGGCAATTCAATTCAGATTAATAATTCAATTCAATTCATATTAATAATTCAATTCAGATTCAGATTAGTTCAATTCAGATTAATAATCTTAAAAACACCTCTTTTTCTAATTTTTGCTCCTGCTTTGCTCATAGGCACTTACAAGGTTAGTCTTCTTTAAAAATAAAAACCATACAGCCTAGAACTCTTTGTTTATTTATCCAACAATTTACATACACTCCTGGTGGCTGGTGTCGTATGGAAAGTACACAGTGCAGAGGAAAAGGCCAACCAACATCCCTGCAACCAAATCCCACCTCTGCCCCTAGTAGCTGGGTAACTATACAAGTTACTTCCCCTAAATAAACTGCTGGAACAGGTTTTCTTCACAGCCTGTCTGAGCCTCCTTCTTTTATTCCTTTTCTGTGTAAAGTATTCATGTTCCAGAAAGATCTCTCATGACATCTATTTGAAATTTTATAAAAGAAAAAGTTGGATTACTCTTTTTTTTTTAATTCTTTATTTCTTTTCAGCGTAACAGTATTCATTGTTTTTGCACCACACCCGGTGCTCCATGCAATCCGTGCCCTCCCTAATACCCACCACCTGGTTCCCCCAACCTCCCACCCCCCGCCCCTTCAAAACCCTCAGGTTGTTTTTCAGAGTCCATAGTCTCTTATGGTTCACCTCCCCTTCCAATTTCCCTCAAATCCCTTCTCCTCTCCATCTCCACATGTCCTCCATGTTATGTGTTATGCTCCACAAATAAGTGAAACCATATGATAATTGACTCTCTCTGCTTGACTTATTTCACTCAGCATAATCTCTTCCAGTCCCATCCATGTTGATACAAAAGTTGGGTATTCGTCCTTTCTGATGGAGGCATCATACTCCATAGTGTATATGGACCACATCTTCCTTATCCATTCGTCCACTGAAGGGCATCTTGGTTCTTTCCACAGTTTGGCGACAGTGGCCATTGCTGCTATAAACTTTGGGGTACAGATGGCCCTTCTTTTCACTACATCTGTATCTTTGGGGTAAATACCCAGTAGTGCAATTGCAGGGTCATAGGGAAGCTCTATTTTTAATTTCTTGAGGAATCTCCACACTGTTCTCCAAAGTGGCTGCACCAACTTGCATTCCCACCAACAGTGTAAGAGGGTTCCCCTTTCTCCACATCCTCTCCAACACACGTTGTTTCCTGTCTTGCTAATTTTGGCCATTCTAACTGGTGTAAGGTGGTATCTCAATGTGGTTTTAATTTGAATCTCCCTGATGGCTAGTGATGATGAATGGATTACTCTTTTAACGCTTTCTAATTCCCTAGGGCAAGCAACTTAAGAATGTCTTTGATATATTTATATGCCAATCTTTCTTCAATTCTTAATGGAAATTACAGAGCAAATTGATGTTTGATATTTTTAAGCATGTTTTTTTAATCAGAAGGTTTTATACACCATGTAAATTTCATTAACTCAATCCAGAAGAAAAAGGTGACAGCTAGCATTGAACCAACACATTGCAAAAGTTTCATATAAATTTATGTGTTCTCATTTGGGGAAAATCAATAAAATATCCAACTGGACAGTTATATTTTTGACACAATCTCACTTTATCTTCTGAAGCCTTTATTGGATTTTCACATGAAGAAAACCAGAAAAGATTATAGGTTAGAATATAAAACAAACCCGAGTCTTTATGATTATTCCAACTTTTAACCCAAAAAAAAGTGTGTGTGTGTGTGTGTGTGTGTGTGTGTGTGTGTGTGTGTACAATGTATCGTCCGTCCGTGATTTGAGGGTTTCCTTGTGGGGATGATGTAGCCAAGGCTCCAGCCAACTTCCTCAGGAGGCTCTCGGCCGGGCATGACACAGGAGGGGGACTGGTGGGCTCTCCAGTAAGGCACCAAGAGGGACGAGCCAGCAGCTAGAGGGCCCGGGCAGTGAGGGAGCTGTGGCCCAGCCGGGGCCTGATCTGGGGAACTAGTTAAGAGCCACCATAAAGTTGAGTCTAGGGGGCTGTGTGGTGAGTCATGTGCTGTTTATTTTCTTTGAATGAGAGTACGGTGAGGGGTTGCCTTCTACAGCCTGGCAGGAACCAGAAAGCAGGGTGAGTGGGTGGGTCCAAGCTTCGACACTGCACATGAACCTAGAGGCATGGGGCAATGAGGCTAGCCCCGCAGAACTTGATTCGAAGGCAGAGCTCAGCCCCTGTCAGGATTCTGACATTCACGTCCACCTGTGAAAAAATCCGGTGGGGAAAGGAAGGAGTAAAGGACGGAGGTGAGCGTGGATTCTGACTCAGAACAACGACGTTATTGCTTAATTGGCTTATCCAAGGTTAAAAGTTTTTTGGTGTTTTTTTTTTAAACAATTATGTTACCCAGAGCTCTAAAAAAGATTCTAACTTATCTTTGAGCTGTAATCTGTGACTGTTTCCATCCGTGCAACAAAAGATGTGGGATCAGAGTCAGAAAATTAAATTAGGTTCATTCACAGCCCAAGAGCTCTCCTCTTGCCCTATGGGAACTGCTAAGCTGAAATTTCATCTTCCTTCTCCTTGCAGCATCTTTAGGTGAATGATAATCATCTGATGCATTGCACTAAAAGCTAATCGCTAACATATATATCAGCACGGCCACTTTCTATTAATTAATGCCATTGTGTGTTGTGCATGTAACAAATGCGAATTACCTAATGGGGCAACATTGGTTTCCCCCCACGCATTCTTCAGTGCAATTCAGATCCCATTCGGAAAGCACTGCTTGGTGACCGGTGGCTTGTGATCATTGTAGCGTTTTGCTCTGGAGTTATAAGGCTCAATTACTTTTCTCAGTTATATGAAATGTCTTCTCTAATGAAAGACCAAAAAGACAGTATTTTCAGCATCTGACACAGAAGGGTGATATGATAACATTAAATTTCCCTCCGATCCAGCAAACATTTACAAATACAAATAAGGAAAATGACGATTGCTCATCCAATGTGTTTTGGCCTCAGTGGATTCAGTTAATAAGGAACTAGAAGAATTAAGTATGGGTAAACCACAGCACCTTTAGAATGCTTAGCAGATTACTGAGGTATGGCAGTTACAGCAACAAATGTTTTCAGGCTGAAAGCAAAAAAAAAAAAAAAGAAAAGAAAAAAATCACTTGAGAAAATGATGTCTCCAAATATTACAGGGAATTACTTCTTTTGTGTTCAAATGAATTCAAACCTAAACCAACATTTAAATGGGCTTCAATCATGAATTGCAAATTGCAGTTGAAATGAGCATTGTTTTGTTGATAGTTTAGTCTGAAAACAATTGTCTTTTTCCCCTACCAGGATAGTGCATACTTGATTAAGTGGGTTGTTGTTTTTTGTTGTTTTGTTTTGTTTTTTTATTTGTGGGTTATTTGCTTTGTAACAGGCCAATATTTGAATAAATGAATTAACCCAGGGAGACAGCCTTGGTCCTGACCCAAGCCTGACTTCTCTTTGTACAGACGTGTCACGCAGGAGCCTTCGTGCCTGTGGTGGTAGAGTTTGGTGCCCTTGACTGCCCTCTGAGTTTGGATGCCGTGGCCTTGTTATTAGACAAATGTCCCTGACACCAGAGTCTCACTCGGGCCCTGCAGCTGGCTGGAGCTGACACTGCCACACACAGTCACTGGGAGGACCTAAGTTGCTCAGGCACAAAGATAGGCCTTTGGCAAAGCTCTGTTAAGGACGCTCTGCCTTTGTCTTTCCTGCACAGCCCCAAGGGCATGCTTCCCCCGAAGGAAGCTTAGGTGTACTTTTAAACTAGACTTTAAGTCTCTCGAGTGTCTTTCTGTGTTTGTCAGGAGAAATTGGTCTTTCCATCTGTAAGATACCATAAATAGTAAACACCCTTGTGCACGCGCACGTACACACAAGGGCAGGAGCATGTGCCTTGTGTCCCCCAGCGCTGTCCCTCTACTCCCGTGGCTTCCTGCGAGTTCTGGACGGGGTCCTGTCTGCTCGTCTTCTGAAATGGCTAAAGATGCTTAGAGACCAAGACGACTTGCGTCAAACCCTGACAGGGTGGTTGAGTGAAATCTTGTTCCATCTAATTTAGAAGATGAATAATGGCCTTAATTGTTGATGACTTAAAAAGAGAGAGATTTATTCTGGGAGTCCAAGGCCCAGCTGCCCTGAGTGAGGGGAGCCAGGGGACCCATCTCATCCTGGCTCGATAAACAGGGCCTGTGACTGATGGTAAAAACCATATGTGGTCAAACAGAGATGAAGAGGCGAAGCAAACATTTTCGAATCGAACAATACCAGAGCACCTCGAGTTTGTCGCCTCTGTTTTGACTATAGGCTGTTCTCTGCAGCTACTTTTGTGTGTTCCTTCAGTGCTCTACCAAGAATGTTCTCCGTACCATGTATGACTGTATTTCGGGTAACCCCATGTGTCCTAGTCTCTAACCCGTTCTCTATTTCATTTTACAGACTGAGATAGGGCAGTTCATTTAATGACATTCATTCCGATTCTTCTCCATAGGTCTTTGGTTTTGGTTTTTGGTTTCGGGTTTTGGTTTTGTTTTCCTGAAAGGAAGTCTCCTTTCTTAGTTGTCTTCCTTAATTTTTCCCAGTTACATTTAGGTTTGGTGGGGCTGATTTATGACACTTTTCTCTATGAGCTTCACCAAGGATCTCTCCTTGAATCATCCAGTATTTTCTGTAATATTCTGTAATATTGGACCAAGGGGACTTGAAATGTGCACTTCATGAGCACGTTTTAGACACTGAAAACGCGGTGTGGCATCTTGCTCTTATACAAATAATGTAAGAGCCCCTCTGTCATAAGAATGACCTGCCTGCCTTTGTCATGTGCTTCCATTTACAAAAGGAATTCCTTGTTGTCTGTGCTGTGTGTTTTAGAAAAGAATGCTTGGTACTATCTACACTCCATCCCACAAGGCCTCATCTGATCTGTTCAAGAGCCGCAAGGCTGAATCCAGCCCCAGAAATTATAAGTCCAACCAATGACTATGACTTTAAGTATCTAACTTAAGGTTATGGGAAATATGGCTTCGTTTCTCAAAACATCTATCCTCTCAAGGTACTGACTCATTCAGTTGCCAAACTAATGCTTCATTTTGATGTAATCTTTTGGGAGAGTAAAAGTGAACAGTGCAAAAATGAAAGTTTTTCAAACACTAATGGAGCCAAAACTTGAGATTTTAAGGTTGGCAAACACGATAGCCCCTAAGAAATCGCAGTGTGTAAAAAATTGCGGAGGTCTTAATGGAGGAGAGTACATTCTGTTCCGTTTCTGGTTTTAGTAACCCAGAGACAAAGAAGCTAACTGCCCTCTGCGTGCTTGAGGGAGGCAGACAAGACGACCTCCCTTTCTTCCCTCCCTTTCTTTTCGTTACCATCACCATTTTTGCAAAGTCTGATCTTTCATTCAGTTTCTATTTCCCAGAGTAAACTCTCCAACAAATAATATTAATTTCGGACATTTCACACATTTAAAATTAATTCGAAACAAAGTAAAACAAGAGATTACAATAATTTGTCTTTACTGAAGAAACCTCACATACATTCAGTAGGAGATTATTATGACCTTACCTTTTAAAAAAAAAAGATTTTATTTATTTATATGAGACAGAAAGAGAGAGATCGTGATGGGGGGAGAGTAGAGGGAGAAGCAGGCTCCCCGCTGAGCAGGGAGACAGACACGGGGCTCGATCCCAGGACGCTGGGATCATGACATGAGCCTAAGGCAGGCGCTTAAGTGACTGGGCCGCCCAGGCACTCCTGGTCTTATCTTTTAAAGTCCACTTTGGGAACACTTTTTCGCTTACTTCTATACTGTAAACTATCGCTCTTTCAGAAACACACAATTCTGTCAGAATTTTAATGATAGCCTAAAGCTGAATTTAACTTAGCAGATGATCAGACTGGGTGGTTTTAATATTCATCAAGGAGGACCGTAGTCAAGAACAACCGTGTTCATTCAGAAACCGCCTGCTCAGCCCAGGCTTCTGGACACGGGTTTGGACCGCCAGGTGCTAGCACAGGTGTAGGGGCTGTTATCAAGGGGAACCCTGAATCGGAGAGTGAGTAGAGTTCTGCCCTCTGTCTGCTTCTATCCTTTTTTGTATCCATTCCCTGGTGACATCATTCCCTCTCCCGGCTTTCAACACCGTCCGCGATCTGACGCCCGGTATCTGGCCGTGCCCCACGCTTCTAACGCTCGAGTCCGGCCCGCTAATAAGCAGTTGCTCTTGGGTGACCAGCGGGCACCTCACTGAGCATATTCAAGGCAACTCCCGACTGGCCGCTGGACATTTTCCGCCCCATCCACCGACTTCCCAAGAATCATAGAGCTACCTCGAAGCCTCCATTGCCTTCGCCTCCTACATCCAATTTGACAGGAACAACGCGGTGTTCTACCCTGTCCCCTGGGTAAATCTGGATGCTCCCGCGTCCTCCCACCAAAGCCTCCCACCTCACCCGGATGCTGCCGCAGCTTCGAAGCGCCTCTGTTTCCGCTACCGTCCACTCGTACTCCAGTAGCCAGAAGGGTCTTTCGCAAAATTAAATGAACTTTTGTTACTCCTTTGCTTAAAATCCTCCACTGACATCCACCACGTTTAGAATAAGACAGTACGGAACATCATCCGGCCCTTACCTAATTCTTCGGCTCCTTCTTCTCTCTTACTCAATATTCACATTCAACGGTCTCCCATCCCGCCAGAGATCGTATTCTTCCTCCAAAACTCCAAGCTTGCTTTTCGCTCTGCCTGGAACGCTCTTACCTGGCTGCTACACATGGCTCCCTTCTCCTCTATGCAGACTGTTGTTCAGAGTGACCTTCTCATAGAGGCATACTTCGACCACTCTGTCTCTCCCTCCCTCTCTCTCTCTCTTTTTAATATTTATTTATTTACTTATTTTAGAGAGGGGGGTTGAGGCAGAGGCAGAAGGAGAGGGAATCTTAAGCAGACTCCACATTGAGCTCCATGCTGAGCACGGGGCCTGACACAGGATTCTGTCTCACGACCCTGAGGTCACGAGCCGAGCCGAAACCAAGAGTCACCACCCAGGCACCCTTGACCACTCTGTCTTAAGTAGGGATCCAGACCTACGGGCCTTGACACATTTCATCAAGGAGTCCTGTAGTTAAGTACAGCTTTACTCAGTACAATTAAGGATAGGGTATCCCCATACCCTGCTCTATTTTCTTCCTCATATTGACAACCACCTGAAATGTATAGTATCTATGATACGCACATCTAGAGTATTTATACAGTTGTTTGGTCGGCTGTAAGACTCAGCCAACTAGAATGGCGGCGCCAAGAGAGCAGGGGGTCCATCGTGTTCAGGGTTGAAGCTCTCACTCCCAGAAGGTGCTCAAAAATATTTTTGAATGACAAACAGTTCAAAGCCCTCATTTACATAAAAATACTTCACTCAGTATTTACACATAGTACTTCTCCACTTCTTTTCACAAATGATTTAAAGCAGCTGTAAGCAAAAACGTATATAGGAAAGGTCAAAAATAACAATCTAGCACCAAAGGGGAAAAAAAGTAAAAAAAAAAAACAAAAAAAAAACAACAGTAAGATGCTCAGTTACAACATTATCATGAGAAAGTAGCAAAGTAGAAAGTGTACTATGCTTTAAGAGAACAAAACTTTTCCTAAGATTAACTTCTAACTGGAAGTTCTCGAGAGAGCTTTCACACAGTAAAGGACAATGTCCACAGCAATATTTGTAAAGCAAATGCAATGGTCCTTTTCAAATGGCTGTTTCTTTGATGATGGCCAAGGGCCCAAATTAAAATGCAATACAATGAAGGGGAGTCGTTAAGGGGCTGAGCTAATATGCTCCAAGAATATAGGATTCTGCTGTCCTTACTTGAACCAAGAAATGACTTTCATCTAGAAAACTCACCTAATAACATAGTCAGCATTGTTTATTGCTAGGAATTAAGGTGATTTCAGTAATTCGATGAAAACCTTGCATTAAAGAAATGCCAGTGTAAACATGCCTTTATTTATACTGTTCCAGCTAGAAAGCCCTCCTTCTGCTGGATGGGGTGTTAGCCTACATTTGCCATGTCCCTGGAAGAATACTTATTATTTTCTTTTATAAATATCTGTCCGTATGTTTTCTGTTCCCTATTAAAGCTTAACTTCTGGGATCCTTTGCTCTGTTAACTCCTTTTATCCCATTCCTGCTCTTCGTTTATGGTCTATCTTTACTCTTAGTTTACTTATCTATAAATATTTTTTAAAAAACAACTATTATTACTAAAATTGTTAAGAAATATCAAAAGTTGCAAAGTATGTTATCTTCTAACAACCAAAATACAAAATTATTATCACTACGGTTATTTTGTCACCGACTGTGAAAATCAGGACTTGACTTAGAGCAGAATCAGAATTTAATTCGGGCAGTAGTGAGCATTCCTTTGACAATGTTTTAATTGGCTCTCATTTTAAAGGCATTTTTAAAAAGTACTTGTGGAAGGTCTGCAGCGAGCCTCAGGTGGTCATTTTGACTGGGATCCCCTCCAAAATGGACCATGCGTAAGGGACACCACAGTGTCTCTATCCCCCTGGAGACTTGCCATTGTCCCAGCTCATCTGTAAACAAGCAAGATTTTGTCATCTTTCTCACTGAGGCCCCCGCCCCCAACTCCAGTCAATTCAAGACCAAGTCTTTCTCACTTTTGTGTTATGTGTCAAAACCAGAATCTTTTGAAGGATAGGCTTCTGTCATATTGGCACAGGGGGAAACACATTCCCGTGTTTACAGAGCACATCATCTCTCTTTCCAGCAACAGACTTCGGGGGGAAACCAAGACCCAGTTAACTTTGCCACAGACTCATGCCTGAGATATGCGACACGTCCACCCCCAAACAGAATGGTGGCCAGCCTCTCTGACACTCCTCCCAATTTTGCAAAGGGCAGCAAGACAATGACAAGAAGGACATACTTGGTACCAGGCAGAGAGATTTTTGAATGTTGCAGGGATAGGGCGAGGAGGCTGTCACAGTCATGTGCCCCCAAGAAAAATGTCCCCTTTTATTTTTCATTCAGCTGTCACTGAGAATCAAAGAATGCATTGGTAATTGCTATTGTCTGTAGGATTTTTTGTGGTTCACAGCCAGATGATCACCCTTTACTGAAAAGCTGATTGTATCAGATTTACTCAGCCCCTTCCAGGATATCTAGTGTTTTGTGTTGTTATTGCAAAGAATTTGTGCAAAAAAAAAAAAAAAATTTTTTTGCTGCTGCCACATTGCTCGATTATTCCATTATATACCATCAACAGAACTATTTACTCATAATGTAAACACACTCTTCCAAAAAGCAAAGTAGCTTCCTTCATGTAAGTTGTCTAATGGTTTATCTGAATGATGGGTTGGGACAGTAACCACTGATTCCCCTGTCCTATTAAGCCACAGAATTCCCAATTTCTGACCGAAGTCTAAATCTAAACCAAAAATCTATTTGACATCTTACAACTATTAGATTTTCTAATAATCCTGAATAAGTAATGGCCACACTCACTTCTAGAAAAAGCACATGCCTCCGCCCGTTTAAAACAAAACAAGTACCTGACTTGGTCTGAAAGAGACCAGAAGCTAGGAAGTCGCTTGACTTTCCCACTTTCGGTGTTTTCTTAGCCAGAAGAGAAAGAGAAGCACGTATACAACAGAAAGCAATTTTCCCCAGACGCTTCCCTTCTGAGCATTGATCCCGGCTATTGGCCTGGACACGGAATCAAAGCTTCACCCCAAGTCTCTGGGTCATTATAATTTTGCCTGTAGAGTGGAAGTTGCCCCCAAACTCAAATTTCTCTTGACATTCCAACATTATGTAAATGACATGATTAATCGTTTCAAAACTTCTGAAGACACTTTCAAATATAGGTTGTCCATTTCGAAAAAATAAGTGTCCCTCTTTCACTAAATAGCGCCACCCTCACTCGTTATACTCATTCAGGTTGTTTGGGGCCCAAGTAGTAGCTGACTAGCTCAGATCACCAATGGTGATCTTCAGTTGTGGTTATGATTGAAAAGGTCACACATTAATTTTGGTCAACAAGCGTGAGCCTTCGAGAAACAGGACCTCGAGCCGCCAGAAACGAGCTCGGCCGGCCCCAGGCCCTGGCCTGCAGTGGCGCGCTCACAGTCCACGCTGCGGGCACATCATTACACGTTGAGGGGCGGGTGGTCTCCACGTGCTGGGGGGAGGGTGCCGAATGTCAGGACTCCCAGACTCAGCGACCCGACAGGCGTCCCTGAGGCTCCCGGCAGTGCGGTACTGTGCACGGCGAGCTTGCACAGGTTAACGGGGCGCTGAGTCCAGGGGGCTCGCCTCTGGGTTGGCTCCTCGGTGCAAACTGAAGTTCAAGGCAGAAAAGGCTGTTGTTTAAATTGAAGAGAATCCGTTTGTGCCAAACCACCATCCACCCTCTTTTGTCCCTCTCAAAAGGGAAGTGACGCCAGCTGGCTGGTCTGAGGCGAGGCATCAGCACAGGACTGGTCAGATGACACTTTCCTTCCCCATGCACAGTTTCGACCGCAAGGAATAGCCACAGCAAACACCCTACAAGGCATCATCAGAGAGCACCACTTCTCTGAATGACCTGTGGTGTTCTTCCAAGCGGCCACAAGGTGATAAACACATCTTTTAATCATTGTATTGTCCGCCGCGGGAAACTGCAGCTACGCTGTTTTTGCCCACTTATGATAAATCCATTCATCACGGACGATTAAGTGACCGCTAAGGAAGCAGCACCAAATTCTGACAAATAAGGATGGAGAGAAAGCAAGAGACGGCCCACTCAGCAGTTTCACCGAAATGTGCCCTTAAGACTGAATTTGCCTCGTAACCATTGAAAAATGAGAAGTAAAAAACAGGAGTTTTTGTTTTTGTTTTTGTTTTTTGTCCACTGATTGATTGCCTGGTAAAGAGACAGACCACTTGCCACGGCGTGGCTGTAAATGACTTCACGGTGGAAACGCTCTGGGGCCTCGTGCCCAGCCCCATCAGTTCCTCTCTGTCCTCTCCATCCTGCTTCTGCTGTCTCTTCACTTAGTGGGAGGAAAGCACCACATTTTATGACTTTTAGACAATCACACACATAGAAAAGAACTAGAATAATAAATCTTTTATTGGAACATCTGAAACTTTAGCTCTTCGCTTTTTGGGTTCTTGCATATTAGATATTCCTATGAGAAACCGTCCGTGACCCTGTGAATCACTATGATTGGGTATTTCGGTGGATCCTAAACTGGTTAACCAATATTCATTCAAAATCTTCAGTAGCTTAAGTAGAAGACACATCTGTTTCCCACGGTCCTCAGATACTTTCCATAAGTATCTTGGGTACATTCTTGGATGCCTTTTTAGATTATATTCATTCCCTCCTTAGCCTTCTGCTGCTTCCGCTAAATACTCCACGAGGTCATCAAGAGAAGGTGTACATGTGAATAATCCCCATTATCAGTCCATTCTATACTCCATCCTTCGGACTCCATAGAAGAACTACAGGGACCAAATACAAGTGACAGTTCATTGTCGGCATGTGATAGGAAAGCAGAAATATGAATGCTGTAGCACTCTGACGTCCAGGGATCTGAGACATGATCATTAATAAACAAGTTTGTAATCATAGATTTGACCATGGGAGATGGTGAGACCTGAGTTTTCATCATTCACTGCCTGAGTGACTTTGTAAATTACTTAACTTCTGGGTTCTTCTTAAAATGGAAAGATAATAATCCTGCCTATTACTACTGTTATTATCATTAAATCGATGTGGATTTAATGAGACAAGGCATACCCCCAGTATAGTAGAGTGGCGTCTGTTCACACCAGAAGCTCATAACCATGGCAGTAGTTGGTGTTATGCCACCAAACCACAGAGGGCTCCCACGTGTGTTTTCTCACCTGCATCACAAGACCCCGGGAGGCAGGCAGAGTCCCACCTCACAGGTGGAGAGTCAAAGCTCAGAGACACAAGTGACTTGCAGGTGTGATGAGGGCCTTGCTGGCATGAGATAAGCCATACCCTACTGATAGTAGTGAACATTCTATCCATTCTTGAATATTCTGCAAGTGTATACTGATTACCGAACGTGTGCCAGGCATCTCTCTCCAAACAAAGCGGAGGCCCTGCCCTCCCACAGTCCAGTCCAGCAGTAGTAAAGACACAACACACAAGGGGACAAACCAGTGAGCAGGAAGTGTCAGAGAGTGGTAACCCCGACTCCAAGAACGAACTGGAGAGAGGGGACAAAAGTGACATGGGAGGTGACACTCTGCCTGGGGAGGTGACATTTGAGGTGAGC
This sequence comes from Martes martes, assembly GCF_963455335.1. Taxonomy (NCBI): domain Eukaryota; kingdom Metazoa; phylum Chordata; class Mammalia; order Carnivora; family Mustelidae; genus Martes; species Martes martes. Next base: position 5,315,741 of record NC_137893.1, on the reverse strand, counting down.
ACCGGTAACAGGACCCCAGCCATGAGAGGCTTGAGTAAGAGGGTTCTGGGGGCAGGAACAGTATGGGGAAGTTCAGGCAGAAACCCACTAGCAGGCACGTGGAGGAAGCAAGGAGCCAGGGCAGCTGAGGCCGCCGGGCGAGGGAGAGGGCCTGTTGGAGAGGAAGGGCTTCTGTTTCCCAAGAGCCCTGACTGGCATCTGAGTTGGCATCCTGAGTGTTTAAGCCTGCTATCTCTCTGCTCCTAAATTTTGGTTTAGAGATCGTTAATGAGATGCTTTATCTTTCAAATCGTCAATGAGTCTATCTCCCAAGGTGCAGCTCACCAGCACTTTTCCTCAAGTGCTCACCAACAAGTTTTTACCTGTTGACAAGAAGCAGATATAATTAGAAAAGGGCCTGGCTCTTGACAAAACAAAAGGCACATAGTTACCCTACTAAATCCTGAGGTGTCCCTTAAAAAACCAGCCCCACATGAACCAGCAATTCTGCTTCTGGGTATTTATCTGAACGAAATGAAAACACCAATTCAAAGAGATATATTCACCACTGCGTTCCTTCAGCATTGTTTACAACAGCCAAGATATGATGGCAACCCCTGTCCACAGATAGATGAATGGATATAGAAACCGTGGTGTGTGTGTGGATGGAATATTACTCAGCCGTTAAAAAGAATGAATTCTTGCCATTTGTGACCATATGGATATATGTAGAGGGCATGATGCTCGCTAAGTGAAACGGGTCAGACAGAGAAACACAAACATCGTATGATCCCACTTATATGTGGCATCAAAAAACACAGAAATAAAACAAAGCAGGAACAGACTCACAGGTGCAGGAAATAAAATACTGGTTACCAGAGGAGGGAGGGGTTGGGGCAGGTGAAATAAGTGAAGGGGATTAAGAGGTACAAACATCCAGTCATAAAATCAGTAAGTTATGATGATGTAAGGTACAGCCTAGGGAACAGAGTCGATTCTGTAATAACTTTGTGTCGTTGCAGGTGGTAACTGGGCTTAGCATGGGGAGCATTTTATAATGTAGAGAAATATCGGTTCCAATTACTCTGATGTGCACCTGAAACAAATAGGATAATGCATGTCAATTATACGTCAATAAAAGGAGTTTTTTTCAGCCTGCATCACAAAGGAAATAGTAGAGAAGTTTGGAAACTGTGCACAAGTAGACTGTGATAGAATTACGTCCAGTGATGTGTGTGTGGGTAGCTGCGTGCGCTGCTTCCTCGTTAATTGTTTGACCCACTCAGATTTAAGCAGCTACAAAGACATAAAATCCTAGAGAAATCAGAAAATGTGAAAACTTGATGAGCTTTTGTGATATTTCTAAGAGACAGAATTCTAGTAATGAAATCGAACTGGTTGGACTCCAAAAGGTTTTCAAAGTTCCAGAACAAGTGTCTAAATATCAAAAAAAATGAGAGAATTTCAGGAAAATCAAATGTGGTTTTTCCATGCCCCCTTCCTTGACAAGAGCTGACACGGAGGCCGGAAGAGGGGACACAGTTTGTCGGGGCACACCGAGGCAGCCGAGAAATCAGACCCAGAACTCAGTCTCCCCGCCCATTACCCTGAGCTGCATCTCTATAAATATAATGCGTGTTATCAGGGCCAGAGTCACAGCAGAAGAGATTAAGGAGCATAAAACTATCTTCCCTCACCAGGTGCCTTCCTAAACCTGGAATTCCACTATTAGATAAGCAGTCTCTGGGAAAACGTATTTCCCAGTTGGTCTGCTGCTGGGACGTCAGTGAACTTGGAAATGCCGTGGCCTACCAGTGCTAGGCCAAGTGCAGTTGGGGCAGAGGAGAGGACCCCAGGAGCTCCTGGAGCTGAGCCCCACAGCAGTAGTGGGGGGGGGGTGGGCAGCGGTGGCTCAAGGACGGATGGGAGAAAGGGGAGGGGGGAATGACACCAGGATTTCTCTGCCCCTGCCCCATGCCTGCCCTAATGAGCAGCAATTTCGAAGTCGCTGACAGCAAACTGAAAATGCAAATTTAAAAAAAAAAAAAAAGTCATTCATCATGTAATATTTCTAATCTGAAAACTGACATCTGATTTTTGAGGAGGCTGCTTTGGGGAGAATTTCCTGTTGGTCTCAAAAGACCTGAACCCGCATTAATGAACAGAAGTGCGTGCCTGAAAGAGAGAAATCCGAGGAAGGGCGCAGGGGTAGGAAAAGACTCCCCACCCGGCCCAGCCCCGAAGGAGTCGCTTTAGGAAAAGGCCCGGCAGTAAAAACAAGTAGCCCCATTCAAGTGGAACGTCACATTCCACCCTAAAAAATCCCAACAAACTGCCCCATTGTTATTTGTTGTTTTGCTACAATTAATAGACAAAGCAATTGTTAGGCAAGACTAGAGCTGCCCTGTGGGCACATGGTCCAGGTTCCTTGGTTTAGGAGTGGGCTTAGAGGGGTTTAAGAAGTGTGGGTAGCTCACCCCAAGGTCATTTTCCTGGACCAGGTAAATAAGGGTTCCCAGGAAGTCTCAGGTTAATTAAGTGGGGGCTGCAAATGAATTGATCCAAGGAGGACAATGAGAGCAAGGCTGTTCTAGAATCCTCCTTGGGGCCTGATACGGCACTGCTTACACCTGTGGGGTGACAGCCTCCTCCCTGCCCTCCCGGGCCCACCCCTGAAGGCCAGCAGTGTGTTTCGGGAGGAAGACAGTTACCGAGAGCTAGGCGGGCCTGCTGCCCGCGGAGGTCTTCAAGCAGGACGCAGAACAGCAGAGATCCTCAGCCTCATTCTGTTCTGAAAGTCTGCTGTTATCTTAAAGCCTTCTTTTTCTAATCGACTCTTTAATTATGCAAACTACAGGCTTTCTCAGGCGGGTTCTCCATTACAAGTCAGAACAGGACTTAGGCAGCACACAAAGGAAGAGCCGCGCACACTGAGAAGTTAATGGTTAACCTGGACTTAAACCCATCATCAGCGGGGGACTGCGAAGCACCTCACAGGCCAGGGCAACATCCAACCAAAACAGGGCCTCTCCCTGAGACCGGATTTTGCCTGACTGCACTTTCCAATGCAACACTCAGGTGGAATTGTTACCCTAGTGTGGGACACAGCAGGAAAAGACAGCATCGGGGAGGCAGAGGGGGCTGGGATCTACGTTCAAGGAGGACACATCAGGCCTTGAGGGGAGCCAGCCTGGCCCTTGGCTTGGTTCGAGGGGTACTGCATGGGTCTCCCAGCAGGCAGACAGGTGAACGGAAGCCGGTGTCCTCCACGATCAGGAGGTAACTGACCAACGGGGACCACTCAGATATTTGCCTTGAGGCAGCAGACGTGGCTCTCCAGGCCAAGAGGAGGTGTGGGTTCTGGTCAGGGAGACAGCTTCCAACCCAGGAGCAAACACAAAGCAGGAGGTCAGGCCAGAGGTCAGGCCAGAGGTCATGGGTTTGGGAGCAAACTGCTCACCTGGGATTCATCTCCGGTACCAGCAGCTCCTGACTTACTGGAACAGAGGAGGCACAGATGGTACCAAAGTTCCCATGTGTAAGTAGTTGAATCCATCACTATTAGCTTTGTAGCTTCCTCGATGGCTCCAATTCTTTAAAAAGTGATTATCCTTCCAGAGACTCATGTACTATTCTACTTTCTGCTAATTTTTCTATGAATTTTTAAACATATTTGACTTTAATTTTCTTTTAGTACACAGGATAAGATGTGTATCTAAATTAATTTTTCTCTAATGTGCTATATCTCAGAATCATATATCAATTAATCCTCCCCCACTGTTTTGTACTGCCTGCTTCACTGTACATTAAATTCCTACTCGTAACTTGGTCTATTTGCATTCATTCTACAAACACACACTGAGGCCTTGCCACGTGCCAGGCACTGTTCTGGGTGCTGGAGACACAACAGTAAGCAGCCAAGTTGAAATACCTGAGCAATTTTGGTGGAGGAGATAACAAACAAATCAATAAACTATGTAGTCTATCAGATAGTCAGACATTCAATGAGGAAAAATAAAACAAAGAAGGGAAATGAAGACTTCCAGCCAACGTGGGCCAGGTGCAATTTAAAATCAGGTCAGGGAAGACTTCACCAAGATGGAGCCATGTGACAAAGACCAAGGGGTAATGGGCCCATGAGGGAACCATGTTCCCGGCTGACAGAAAGCAAGTGCAAAGGCCCTGAGGGCATGGCACATTCAGATTACTCACAGAGGCCATGGTGGCTGGACCAGATGAAGAAGAGAAGTGGTAGGAGATGAGATCAAAGGTGAGGAGGTCGCCAGTTCAAGTGGACCACCCGTATGGACGTTGACCATTACCCTGAGTGAGACGGTGGATTGGTTTCCTAGGGAAGCTGTATCACATTACCACAGCTTGGTGGCTTGAAACAGCAGAGATTGGTCCTCTCACAGTGGTGGAGGTAAAAAATCTGAAATCAAAGCATTGGTCACGTTGGTTTCTTCTGGAGGCCCTTAGGGAGAGTCTGTCCTGTGCCTGTCTCCCAGCTCCTCGTGGTTAAAGGCAGTCTTTGGCCAATCTTGCCTTATAGATTCATCGCCCCAATCACTGCCTCCGTCTTCATGTGGCCTCCTCCCCTGTGTGTGTCTCAGCGTCTTTTCCTTGTTTGTGTCTTCTAAAGACACTGGTCATTGGATTTGAATCCACTCCAGATTTAAGTCTGGAATGGTCTTAAGCCAGATCCCCAATTTGACTACATCTGCAAAGATCTTATTTCCACACACATAGGTACCAGGGGTTAGGACTTAGACATATCTTTTGGGAAGACACAGTTCAACCCAGGACAGATGGACAGCTGTTGGAGGTCTTTGAACACAAGAGTGAAAAGATTTGATACGAGTTAAAAAGATCCCTCTGGCTGCCATGTGGGTATGCATAAGAGGGTCAGGGCAGAAGCAGAGACCAGTTAGGAGGCTACACTGGTCATCCAGATGATGGATGATTAGAAGTAGTGGACATAATAGTTACATGAGAGGTAGAAGTCCTCGTTATAGAAGAGATTGATTCTGATCCCTTAGTCAGTCCCACTGATTTAAATTACTATTTTTTTTACCACTACCAAACCATTTGATTGCCCTTTCTCTATGTTTTTAAATCTCTGATAGAGTTAATCCTCCCTTTTTCCTTTCCTAGTAAGAACCTATTGAGAATATTTTGTCTTCTCATTCAGGAAGATAGATGATAGATAGATAGATAGATAGATAGATAGTCAGATGATAGATAGGTAATCTGTCAATGTATTCATTTTATTATCACTTTTATTATCGTTTTTAAGATTTTTTTAAAAAGATTTTATTTATTTATTTGACAGAGATCACAAGTAGTCAGAGAGGGAGAAGCAGGCGCCCCACTGAGCAGAGAGCCTGATGCAGGGCTTGACCCCAGGACCCTGAGATCATGACCTGAGCCGAAGGCAGAGGCTTTAACCCACTGAGCCACCCAGGCGCCCCTTGTTTTTAAGATTTTTAAGAAATGCTCTCGACAGCAACTACATACACCCCAATAGATTCATCCCCAAGGGTATCTTAACAGAGAAGGGGTTGATATTGTGATCAGGATCTATATTTTCATTACATTTGGTGGTGGCTGTTGATAATTAGCAAAGCTATTAATTTTGGTATGTTTATTTCAGATCAAGCATTTTATCGAATCATTTTATTAAACCTGATTATTTTTGCTGACTTCTCTGCATATTCTAGCTTTCCATTATGTTAAGTGCAAATAATGATCTTTTCTCTCTTCCCATTATCATACCTCTTTATTTTTTCATGTCTCATTGCATTAACCAGAGTTTTCAGAACACTATTAAGAAGCCATCCTTGTTCCAATCTTTAAACAGAATTTAATTTGTCTATCCATTAAGCACAATATGGGCTCCTATTTTCCACGACTTTATCATGGTAAAGGAGTAGCCTCTCTTCCTAATATTTTAATATTGTGAAGGGCATTATTAAACGTTATCAGTCATCTTTTAGATGTTGAATCAGTTAAATTCAACCTATTGATGTTGTTTATTATCCTCGTAAATCCTCTCATGTTGAATCTTTCTTGCTTTATGTCACATGGCTTCCAGAAGATTGGCTTAGAGAAAGATTTCAGGGTGTTCTTTTTTGCGTTTCTTTGTATCTTTTTAAAATTAGGCATCTGCTTTATTTTGGTGAGATAGTCATTAAAATCAATATTCTTACATCATATCCCAATATTTATGATGATTGTGTCACCCCGGGAGAGGGCCTGCGAGAACTGCCTACTGATAATTTTTATTAACCCTTCCGGAAAAAGCCCTAGCTTTCTGTGTCAACATTATTATAAAACTGTCTCTATGAGATGCCTCTGATCATTCCTGCTGCTCTGGTACAACACAGAACCGTCCCTGTCTCCTACCAACTAGGGAGGCTTGCGGGTTGCACAGCCTCTTAGAGTTTATAAGCCTTCTCCACACAGATTGTCACAAGGCAATCACAGATTATTACTGTGCCCATTTTTACAAGTGAGGAGTCTGACGGCGACGTTAGGACCTTGCGTGAGACCGTCTAGTCAGGCGGGACGGGTGACGACACTAGCTGAGCTGAGGAGTCCTGACGCGAGCGCAGGGCCCCTCTCACCACCCGCCACGGACTGAGCCTTTACAGCTCTGCATGAAAGCCCAAGGGGACATCACATTCTGCAGGAATGTGGAGCAATCACTTCTCTGGGGAGAGCCTGGAAAAGGTTCCAAGATCCCCAGGGCCACTTCCCAGCCACCATCTACACCGCCCCCCGAACCTCGTGTAAGCCCCTGGCTCCTCTGATTTTCAGGCCCGACCCCTCCTGATCTCCGTCATCCGCAGGCCCTCACCCACGGGGCCATGCGGATCTCAGCATCTGGCTCCCAGGCTGCCTCTCTCCTCCTCCTCTAAGCCTCCTCATCCATGCGGGTCCTCCTCCTAAGGCCCACCTAAAAGGACTCCTGCGACTTCGCGGATCCATTCCGTTCTAGAGATGGTTCGACGTCACTTCAGCCACCTGGGCCCACGGCCTCTTTGTGAACCTTGGGAGACCCGCTCCTCTGCAGCACTCCCTCTCCCCCGTCGTCCCTCCTCCAAACTCTCCGCCGTTGTCCCGTCTGTCCCGGCCCTTCCTCCGCAGGCCGGGCCACGTGGTTGGCCATTCACACCGTATGAGACCTTTCCCTGGGCTCCCACTCATTTTGACAGCAGGTCTTGGGGCTGGGGGATGGGGTGGGGGACAGTGAAATTGAGGGAGGCAGGAGAAGCAGGAGTCTCCGAGGAGCTGTTTCATGCTGCGTTCCCGTGGCCTGGAGGATAGAGCAGAGTTTCAGATCGGAAGAAGGGGCTGCCTGGGTTTCTGATGAATGTACCCGCCTCCACCCACGGGAGAACATCCGACGGCTCCAGTCCCCAGCCCTGGGGTTGTCCTGTGTGCCACAAGTCTCTACTCTGGCTCTCCCCTCCATGTAGATCTTCTCTTTGATTCCCTCCCTCCGCGTCCCCAGGCACTGTCATGGCACTCTGGCATTGCCACCTCCGGCCATCATCCAGAACCTCAGTGGACCCCTTGGCCGGCACCGCCTGGGTCTGGGCTCTGTCCTGCTCCCGGCCTGGTCCTTTGCCATCGGCTGTGCCTCATTTCCTGCCACAGGGAGTCCTCTTCAAGCTCCCACATTGGTCCAAATTGGTCCGGTCCCTACCGGGCTTCAGAGCCAGTTTACAAAGAACAAAGGCCAGTTAGTCTCTAACTCTGCAATCATTCAAAGTTGAGTCTTTAAAACGCAGAGATTTTTCTGCTTCATCTACCCACAGCTCAGCAACTGTATTTCTACAGCTATTGTTATTCTATTTCTGTTCCTAATTGCTATTATAGAAAACCGTGCCTCGCTGAAGCTTTGGGAGTTGCCAATCTGTGGGCTCCCTTCAAATGTAAATGTGTTATGCAAATGTCTTCTGGGGCTGGGAGTGGGATACTGTGGTCTTCCCTGGATTGAGACAGGAGAAGAATACTTTCTGGGATGGCTGAGAAATAGAAGACAATTCTCTCCCCTCCTGATTTAAATACACACTGTTCTGAGATTGTTCCTGTCTCCAACTTCCTCTCCCACTCTAGCAGCTGAATTTAAAATACTTGCTACAAAATGCTGCTGCTTAACTGTTTCATGGTCACTCGCTATGGGGACACGGGAATGTTGGCCAGCTGAACTCCCCCCCTTTAGGGGCTCAGTGTGTTGGGGGTACAGGAGATGCTGTTAGAATCTGGGAAACTCGGGGGGGGGGCGGAGGTTGGTGGTTTTTTTTTCAAGTATGGAAACTAACCTCCCTAATTACTGCACTGAAATGGATCAGTCACTGTGTCGTTAGCAAACCCTTAAAACAGTGGTAGGAATGGAAACACCATTCCAAGTCGTCACAAGTCTTTGAAAAGCAACTACGGAGAGGCAGTGAAGGTGTCCTCTTCCCAGGACGCCTCTGATGTTGGAGCATTGGGTCCTCTGTCCAGGCTCTCCCAGCTCCTGAACCCGCAGCGGCCCTCCCCTCCTCCCCTCCTTTGTGCTGGGCTCATCTCCCTTCTTCCCACCATCTCCAGTAGCAATGTGGCCCCCAAAAAGTTCTCGGCTTCTGAGTTAACAAGTCCTCAGACTCACTGGGACGTCGACTTAGGACTCATTGTGCTGCACCGGACACCTTGTGATGCACTTGGCAGAATTTCTCTGCCCGCTTTGAGGTCCTCAGTAGCTTCTATGTTCGCTAGCATACATTGCTGACATTTCCTAAGGTGAGGGGGTCGGGGGGGAGAAGTGGCACAAATGTATCCTGCACGTTCTAAGGTAAACTAAATGCTAAGCTATATGGAAGTAGGGGGCAACTCAGAAAATGCTGGGAACACGGCCCTGGCCCACGATGTTTATTTAGCTATTGATTTTGCACACCATCCTATTACTGAGTATTGCCCGTGGCTTCGCTGTATCATTCTGAACTCCAGAGGAAGCAAGGGGAGCTTACTCTTCCCTGGAATACCATTTCTGTTCTAAAGTGCTAAAAATACTTTAAAGTGCAATTAGCTTATTTAAGAGGCAGAGATTATAGAGTTCTCTGCCTGCCTTGTAGGGTCATTGGGAGGATAACAGGGGTGGGTAATACATTTTTGAGCTCTGAGCACAGTAGGAAGAAAATCTTCATATAAATTCGAGGTGGCTTTGTAATTATCCAGCAAGATCAGAATCTGATCAAAGAGAATCACTCCAATCTATTCAGTTACAACATGCTCTGCGTTTTTTTTTTTTTAGGTTTAATAATATATTACAAATGGACACGTGTTTGTGAACATGATTTATGGTCCAATTAGATCCCTTGGATGGTGCCCTATGAACGTCCGTTACGTTCTGTCCTTTCCTGATTCTCATGACAGATTTGTCTCATAGTTCCTGTTCCTGTAACAACCTTTATCGTGTTTTCTTCAGGGAAGAAAGTTGCCTAACGTATACATTTACCCAAAATTGTGAAAAACAAATAAATTTACATGCCAGACTCAAGGCCCCGCTTTTTAACTTGGCTCCTGGAGCCAGGTCTTTTGGCCCGCTGTGGCCTCTCTCCCTTCTTGCAGACACATGACTTGAGTTGGCACGGAGTGGTGCCAAGGCCCCAAGGAGCCCGGGAAGAATTCTGCAACAGTCTGGGAGCCAACGAGGCTCTAATAGGATGGCTGACCTTGCTTCCCAAGAGAGAAACGTTAGCTTGCAAGAGCTGCCCTTCTAGATGTGCTACCCATGTGGAAACACCAGGTCCCTACTGCGGCCTACTGTGCACCGGGGCGGGATCCTCCCCTCCAGAGCAAGCTCCGTGACACTCAGAAATACCTTCGGATTGTAAACCCTTCTCATTTCGATCACAAAAGCTCTGACAATTTCTCCTACACAGTCAGAAAATGGTGGGAAACTTTCTCACGTTAGGCACACCATTTTTTCTGGCAGGATCTGGAACTAAAGACCCAGAGTCAGGTTAAAAACGACATTCTCGCTGAAACAATTTATGAGAAGCCTATTACCTAGCAATTTCATATTTGAATGTAATTATGTTAATGTTATTAGTACATTATGAATGGGACTAATATGATTATTGTTTTGTGTGGCATTACAGGAAATTAATTTAAGTGGATTTACATATTTTCAGATAAGAGGCCAGCTAACGTGGAAAAAGATAAGGGAGGTGACGTTACTTTGAAACAAAAATCAACAGTAAGAGAAGGCTGCGTGTTGACTTCATTTGTAATCCGAAAGCAGCCATTATTGTGGGGTTTTTTGTTACTGGGAACATTTTGCAATTTCCAAAGTGTTTTTCTTGTTTAAATGAGTGGTCCGAATTAAGCTCTCAGCCGCTCTGGGGCGTTCCTTGGCCTGTCCGTCCACAGTTGAGGGAACTGACGATCCAGGGATAAAACAAGCTGCCGCAGATTATACCCAGAGTCCCAGGCAGTGCAATATTCAAGCCCAAATTGCCTAGAGCTCCACTCCTACACCTAGATCACAGGGGAATGCAGCTTTTTACGTCAAACCATGTAGAGTTCTAATTAAATCAGGTAGGGCCTCTGAAAATTCTCCTTCCCAGGATTTAGGTGAAAAGAAGTGCCCATCAAAGGATTCATGTTTGTATCTGCACTCGGGGAGGCATGACTGCCATCACAGGGCTGGCTTTCTGCGTGTTTCTGTCTCTTCCCCAGGACAGTCTCCTAGACTCACTGAGCCCTCGCTCGGGGCCGGCCCTGGGCTGTCGGAGCTCTGCTGCTGGGACCCGGCACGTACAGGAAACCCGCGGGCTGCACAGGCCCGACTGTGCATTTGACCTCTGCAGTCAGTACTAGCTGAGGGCGTTCAAGAGTGAGAGAGAGGTCCCTGGGGGTGGTCGGGGGAAAAGCTGCCCAGGGGCAGGACTGGGGCTGGGCCTGGACCCATGAGCTCCACTGGCCAAGAGGAAACTCAGGGCATTTGAGGTCAGGGGACCTCAGGCAGAAGAAGGAATTCGCAAGGCATATTCCAGGCCAGCCATGGAAAACCGAGGGGCGAGAGTAAGTTGGTGACACATTGCAGATGACCCGTAGTCCAATGGTGGGGGCGGGGAGCGGTGGGTGTTTCTGCGGGCTTCTAAACGCATGACTTGGACACAGGAGAAGCTTCATGTAGTGCCGAGGAGTTGGAGAAGAAAGAACCGGGTTAGGAAACAGAGGAGTCTTTTGCAAGGTTCTAGGCCTGGGGTGATAAGGGCTGGACCGGCCGGCCGTGGTGGCCGCGGTCACGCCTGAGAACAGTATCTCATCTGACGCAGTAAAGTTTCCGGTCACCAACTTTACGCGGACATGTGCTAATGATTGGTGATTTACGTTAAAATGGACAGTTCTTGGAGGACCGGCATTTATGTCTCTGCCTCTTCAGCACGAAGTCAACAGCAGGTTCCTCTTGAATACTCACCGACCGAATGAATGACTGGAATGAGGGCCTGCTGGAGAGCATCTCCTGAGGACAGGGACTCAAGGCGTCTGATAAGCCCGGGAGGAAGCTGCTAGGGGCTCTGTCCTGGCCTCCAGCAGGCTACATTGCCAAGGCGCGGGACCCAGCTGGTCCACATCCTTTCCCTGGTTGAGGCGGAAGGCCTCCAGGTGTTTCCTGCGGGTCCGCGAGGGACCCGCGGGCTTCCGTTCACACGGCAGGAGGACTGCGGTGGTTTCTGTCCCCCGTGCGCTGGAGGTGGACATTCTTTCAGCCCATGGGCATTTTGCGTTTGTCTTAAGAAATGTGAGGAAGTACAGTTTCCGAGTAGAGAATGAAATGAAAACGATAATATTAATTCCTACGTTATGCGGTCGTTGCGAGGATTGAAATGAGCTAATAGTCACGGGTCTGTAGGAAGCGCAGTATGGGCTGTTGTGCTATGATCACAATTGCTGACCTAGGCAGTTGCTCCGCCTTGTAAATACAAAATATTTTCATTCCAGGTATAGGCTTAAAAAAACTATTCCTTCGTTTCACTTTCAGCCATGCAGACTTTCCTGCTTTCCTTCGAAACAACAGCTGGTTTTCCAAGTGCCCAGGTGGCATGCTGGTCATCGGGCTTAACCATTCCACCAGTGTTTTATTTTAGGGATTAAAAAAGAGAAAATAAACCTAAATTTTTATATTAGCATTTACCATAATAGCATGTTCCTCAATTCTGAATCAAAGATTAATATCATAATATTTTGACTATTATACAGTTCACTTCTGCAAATAATAATTTGATCCATAAATTTAAAATGGATATTGGTGTATCTCTCATTATTTAGCATAAAAATCATTCTGTCATTACTTTCTAATTATCTTTTCATGAAAAAAGAGGAATAGATCTATTCCTATAAGGTAATTTGTGTTTAATTGAATTAGTAGTTGTCTTTGATTAAAGTGTTCTAAAGCCATTATAAAATGAACCTCTTACGTATCTCATATTGGTGAATCATTTTTACCTGTGTTATTGAAATGGCTAGAAATATCCATTATAAGGTTTATGAATGAAAAGTGGAAATTCTTCTCTTTCAGAAAGGTGGGTGAAAATACTACAAAGTTAGAAACCAGGTTTAGATTTTTTTAAAAAATCACAGGTAAATACGATGCTAGTAAATACGATATTTTGTAAAGAGAAAATGCACCATAGTGTAGGAATGTAATGCAATATGAAGAGAGTAATTTGGGGTCAATATAGTATTTTGCCATTTTGCTATTCAGCAGGAGGGTAGAGCATATTTACCTATTTTGTGTGGCTCTGAATTTGCTGGTAATTGCCACAGGGATGGAACAGGACCCCAGGGGAGTGCGTCGGACAATTGCCCGGGAGCCTCCAGAGGGGACGGGGCAAGGTCAGGCGGCGCCGGTGCTGGATGAGTGTCTTAGATCTAAGAGAACATTCTCCTGCCTCTCCATGCTCTCGTGCTCACCTTACCTTCCTTTTTCCTAGCATTTATTGATCATTTACAAGCAATATGCCCAGGGCCTTATGTGCCGGACCTCTTAATTCTCAAAACGGTCCCATGAGTTCAATATTCTTGTTGCCCTCCCCTTGCAGAGGCTCCGAGACTTACCCCGTCAGCCGGTGAGCCCGAAGCTGGCCTCGCGGGTGGGCTTCGGGTGCTCACGCTCTGGACCCGCTGCCTCCGTTGAGAGCCACGGGATGGAGGAAGTTTCCCTCTCCCCGCGGTACTCTCTTTTCCAAGCAGAGCCCCTTCCTGCCCTAATTTACGGTTAGCCCCTCACTGGGTGGCTTAGGTTGAAAACAGAAAATGTCTACCTAAGGCTGAGGCTAAGTCTGTGTGCCTGTGTCCAGAGACCTGGAAATCGAGGGTCATGAGGGTTGGAAAGACAGAGGGTGCTGAGGGACACGGGCACCTTGCGACCAACTCAGCCTCTGGAAGAGGCAGGAGAGTGCTCTGGGGGAGTCCCTGCAAGGGCCCGTGCTCCAGGAACGCGTTTCCAGAGATTTGTACCTGTAGAGGCTGGACCTATCTCTCGGCCTTGCCGCTGGCAGAAGCCTTGAGCCCTGAGAATGTCATGCCCCATCCCTGGGCCCACCCGTGACCGCCACACCCTTCCACAAGCCGTAGGCTTCACGCTCAGTAGGGTCCAGTCAATCTCTGACTCAGCAAAGGGCATTTCTGCCCCCCAGAACCTCATGCAAACCCATCAGTATATGCGACTCAGTCTTTTGGTAAATAAATGATTTATCTTCACTCATTTACTTACCAAACAACTCTAAATGCCTACTATGTGCCATCCACTGAGCAGTTCTCTGGTCAAGAAATGAGTCAATGTATAAGAATAGAAGATGTCCTGCTTCAAAGTCCTAATTTTTTAAGGTATTTTCACAAACCTATATATCCAATAGAACCATAATATTTCACACCAATTCTACAAAAATCTATTTTCAATTAATACAAAGCTTAGATCATCATGCATTTGAAAGGTATGGTTTGTTCTTTTGAAGTATCTACCAAAACTCAAATTTTATTATTAAGATACTACAGAGGACCTGCTTTTTTTTTTTTTTTTTGGTAAGGATCTTATTTATTTACTTGAGAGATAGAGTGAGTGAAAGAGAGAGAGAGAGAGAGAGAGAGCACAGGCAGGGGGAGGGAGAAACAGATTCCCCACTGAGCACAGAGTCTGACCCAGAGCTCGATCCCAGGACCCCAGGATCATGACTCAAGGTAAAGGCAAACACTTAACTGACTGAGTCACCCAGGTGCCCCACAGAGGACCTGCTTTAAAGGCTAGATTAAAAAGCAGTTTTGAGGGGGGTACCTGGGTCCTGCAGTCGGTTAAAGATCGTGATCTCAGGGTCTTGAGAGCGAACCCCATATCGGGCTCTACCTGCAGTAGAGTACTTACTCTCTCAAGTAAGTAAATAAATCTTTTTTAATAAAGCAATTTAATTTTATAATTTATAAAATTTATAATTTTTATAATTTAATAAAGCAATTTTTTGTATATCAATGCCACTTATATATGCAGACCTTTTAAACTATTATTAAGTATTTAAAAGTAGTTTATTCTTAGACGATATAATATAAATCCCTGTAATTATTTAAATTATTTCCTCTGTGAGTAAAGGCTATCTCAACACAGTCCCTAAAAAGTTATTGCCAATTCCAAATTACTGATTTCTGTCTTTTTTCTCTTCTGATTGTTAACTTTCTGGCATTTTACCATGCTTTGTTGGGATTGGCAGGTCTGGAAAAGAAAGCTAAGTAATATTCAGATCAATTACTTCTATTCTTAAGAAGTGTTTTCAGGCCGCTACTTATGAAAATATTAAGGTAATTTAAAAAGAAAAGAAATTTAGTTGCATCATAATGAAATTCAGCATATTAATTTTAAATGGATAACATTCAGTGGAAAACAAAAGTAAACTGCACAATGCTTTTGGAAATATGGAAATATTATAGGTGATAATATTCCACTCAATCTGCATTTAAAATCCCAACTGTCAAAAATCTTTTAGTTACTTGATAGAATTTATGACTTCACATTTCTGATATAGTAGGAATATTTGCCCGTTTTTTTTTTCCACAAGAAAGTACTAATTTAGTCTGATGTTCATATTTTCTTTTCTGACGACTAAGGCCTTATTTTTGTTTAAACTGTTTTATGATTCTATCAGCTATAACATCAGATTTGCCAACTTTCATTCCAAAAATCAGCAGGTTTTACCTGGTTTTATGTAATATTCATTTGTGTTTTATTTTTATCCGTGCTTCCTTAAAAAGCAGGAAATTGGATTTGGATCACGGTCATATTTCTGTCTTTACACTTTTAACCGCCTGGGCTAGCCCCTGCTCCCTCCTCATACTTGTTCCATCTCTCCTGTACGTGGGACCCCATGTGTGTTTCCAGCCTGGGTGGATAGACCAAAATCATGTGCCTCTCAATTTTTCCTAGCTGCTATTTAAAGTTTTCAGACTATATTCGGCTTTCTATAACCGCCTTCTCGTCTGTCAAATAAATTAAAATATTTACTGGTCTTTCCTAGATCCTAGCAACAGCCAGTTGGAAATGGCAGTTTTCAAAAGATCTCATTCACAATTATAAGGAGCTATAACCAAAACTGTGTAACTCCTTGAAGTAACCGTCATAAGGAATCTGCAGGACCTCTGTGAAAGGAACCATTTGGGCATTTTGAGGACTGGAATAAATGGAGAGACATAACCTTCCAGATTGAAGCTGCTTATGTAGTGATGGTCCTTGATTTTGCCCTCTAGCATCTGGTAATGGGCCCTGAGTTTTCTTTGGGGACGCTAGCCCGGCCATTACAAACACTCTAGGTAGGGTGGGACACTAGAGAGGCTCTTCCCACCTGCCTGGCCCAGAGTTTAGCATGTGGATCAGTTGGATCAAGTGGGACAGACTGAGATACTCAGAGATGGTTGTGTGATTCCCGATGGTGGATTCTGAATGGTGGATCCAGCCTTAGTTCACACCACCCACATTCCCAGACCATCCGAAGTTCCTGCCTCCTTCCTGAGATCTGGCTCTTCACTGTTTCCTTTGATTCTAGAAGCTACCTCATACCTTTCCCATAGTTGCTTTTTATGCTTAAGCTATTTAAAGTTAATTGTTGCTTTGCCATGAACTCAACTACTATAACTTAATACTGTAGAGATGCTCCACCTCAAGTTAATGAGCCAATGGGAGACGTTTATAGATCTTAAAAAAGTGATTCAAATATTCATATGGGAGAATAAATGGTTTAGGAAACCAAGTAAGTATTGAGGAAAAAAAGAAAAAAGAAGGAGACATGGACTCTACAGATTTTAAAACAACGGTAATTAAAATTTGTGGCCCTAAGAATAGTATAAGTAGACCAATATAATAGAAATGAATCTAAAAGTATATTAAAATTATTTAATATTTTTATAAAGATGCCATTCCAAATCAGTGGAAAAGTAAAAGCTCATCCAATAAGAGGCACTAGGTTAGCAGACTAACTCTGAGGGTGGGGAAGAATAAATTGCAATGATTAGGCCTATCTTACACCAGTAGTAAAATTTAAAAATATAGATGACTTAAAACAATTAAATGTAAAGTATAAAGTGAGATAAGTTTTTAAAAAGCCAAAATATAACAAAGGCAAATGTAATATCAAAGAAAGAAACAATAAAGGAAAGGTAGATTTGATTACATAAAAATGAACACAATTGTGTGTGTTAGAATTCTGTGTGTGTGTGTGTATATATATACACACACACATATGTATGTGTATATATATATAACCTTATAATTTATATAACTTATAAATTATGTAACTTATAATTTATATATATAAACTTATAAATTATATAATTATATAATTTATTTATATATAAGGTTATGTGTGTATGTGTATATATATAAACTTATAAAAGAAATTATCACATTCTTTGTTTTTATCAATAATGGTTGTTGAATATCAACCATGTTGAATGATCACAAATATTTACTTATGCCTTAATATAATTAATTTGATTAATAGCATTCTTAATAATGAATCATCTTTATATTCTGAAATAAGCTATATTTGGTAGTGATGCATCAACCTTTTAATATGCTGCTGAATTTAGTTTGCTAATATTTTATTGAAGATTTATGCTTCAAAATCTATAAATGATATTGGTCTATTCACTTTCTCTGCGACTTTAGTGTTTTGTGTATTATACTTTCTATGGAGAAAAAAATTTGGTAGTTGCCCATTTTTTCACCCTGAACTCTGGAAAAACACACTGGATTTGTGGAATTCTCATGTCTGGGCCTAGTGATTTTTTTGTTGATTGCAAGGAGAGTAGCTCTTTGATAGCCTTCTATATTTCTCCCATAGAAATCAAGTCTTTTTAGATTTTCTATCTCCTCTGGGGTCAGTTTTGACAAACTACAAATTTCTTAGAATTCTTTTTCTATTTCTCCGAAGTTTAAATTTGTTTATGTAGAAGTGAAAAAACTAATGTCCCATGTTTCTTTTAATTCCCTCCATGTTCTGTTACTCACCACCTCCCTCCATCCCACCCTGCTTATTATTTCTTCTTTGCATAATTCCGTATCCTTTTTCAGTTATTTTGGCTATTGGGTTGTATCTTTTACTGTTTTTTTTTCCCCCTTCCAAAAACATCTTTTAGATTTAATTTGTTATATTGCCATTTTTGTCTTCTAATTTATCTTTTCCTCTTAAAAATTTCTTCTGATTTTATTCATTTATTTTTGTGCTCCTTTTCTAACTTTTTGAGTTAACTTAATTCTTTGTTAATTTTTAATTAATAAAAAGATATGAGGTGATACATTTTCCTGAGCATTTTAGTGGCCTCTTGTAACTTCTGATGTACAATATTTTTATTATGCTGTTTTCTATTTATTCTGTACTTTTGAATTGTATTTCCTCTTTGAACTAAAATTGCACAAATAAAACCAAGTCACTTGGTATTTTCCTTTGCTTTTGTTAGATATACTTGTCTGTCACTTGAGAGATCGTCACTTTCAAATGATGCTCTTTAACCCCCAACTGTTGCAAATGAGGCAATCAGCAAATAAGCTCTACTTCCCATCTTCTTTCCCCCATCTTTTTCTTTGCTAGTTGTGTCATATCTACATTGTCAGAGCATATTTAATATTCACATTCTGTTTTGTCACCCTAATTCCCACATCATTTTAGTCTCCATTCTTCAGTTAAATCTACTCAGTACCTAGCACTGATCATGTTTGTTATCCCTGGGTAAACTGAGGACTGACCTCCAACAGTTTCCTGGAGAGAAACAGCATTCTCTTTATCTTTTGTCTTTAGCTAAAGACAGTTGTAGTTAGCTTGCTTGTCCTTAGCCCTTATACTTGAAGACTAGTTTGACTGAGTCTAAAATCGCTGATGTATTTTATTTTCTTGAGTTTGGATAGGCATATCTCTACTATCCACTGACCTTGAGGATAACCGTGGAGAATTTTAAGACCAACATGAGTTTTCCTGCTTAAAAGTGGCTCAGTCCTTTTTTCTGGTCACCCAACTATTTTTCTCTATATTTAAAAGTCAGTAACATAGTCTATGTCTTCATGAGATAATACATAGGATCAGATCTTCAAATCGGACTCAAAGAATCAGAGATCCTGCCTCTTAATTAATAATTCCAGTGATACAAGTAACTTCAAGACACAGGGAAAGCATGAAGTCAGATTATCTGTTTAGCTTCCAAGGTCTTTTCTGGACACACCGGGATGTGCTCTCTGACAGACATTTGAGGTCCCCAAGGAATGTGTGGACAGTATTAAATTTAATCATGAAACACTTCCATTTTATAGTCCAATAATTGGCATTTTTCCCACTATGTGTCCCCTAATAAATACTGTAAGGAGGTTCAGAGTATGTTCACATGAATATATGGTCATATCTTTCTGTCTCTACCGCCACCCCAACCTTCATCCCCACCTTCATCCCAGGATAGAGAGGATGAGTTACAGACCCACTGGTGCTGAGCATTCTGGGTCAGCTTTCCATGACACATGGTGTATTCCTCCAAAATATGGGCTCAAGTGTTCCTTTGTTTTAATACTGATTTCTTAAGTTTTTTAATATGTGTTCTGTCCCAATTACTTCTCTCAAGAGCTCCAATGATGCATATTTTGAAAATCTCTATGCCTGTCCTCTCTGTCACTTCTTCTCTTCTCATTTTAAGTTCTCTATTTCACTCAAATTTTGATCAAGTTCTCTCATTTCTATTATTTGTCCTTATCATGTTTCCTGTAGGACTGTTCTTCCTGTGCTGCTTTCAGTTTGGTCTTCATTTCTATGATTTTTTGCTCTTCTTTCCGTGTTCTACCCCCTGACCATTTCCGCTGGTGGTCTTCCTGTCTGTTCCCTGAGATTTTGTGGGCTTGCTTTGTGGTTGTGATTGCTTCTTTGTTTATGTATCAGTTGTTATTAGTGAAGTTTTAATGATTCAAAGTTTCAGAGACTTCTGTATCTGACCACAGGCCAGTGGTCAAAATTTCATGACCCCTTCCCATACTTTTTCTTCAAAGATCAGTCCATGCCAATGTTGGTTTCGGATTCCTCTACAACATGAGTTGGACTTTCTAGTCACTTGGAGGACCTGCCTGTGAGAGCAGAGGGTCCACTCCGCACAGATAGAGTGTTCCTGCCTTATTGTATTATTTGGGAAGAATTATCTTCCCTGCTTCCTCAAACTAAATTGACCTAGGAAGCCATCTGCCTGAGGCCTGCCCTGCTTGTCCTGTGTCAGGGTCTACCACTATATCAAGCCATATGACGGACAGTCAGCACTAATGTCTGGGTGGGATGGGGTAAGGGCATGGGAAGGGTCCACATGTTTGAAGGTCTATCTTAGATCTTACAATGTATGCAAAATAGATCGAAAGTCAAGGGGGAAAAGAAACTCTAGCACAAAGTCTATAGCAATAGTCAAAAACCAAGTCCAATCTTTTTTCCTTCTATATGAAATCTATATAATGTACATTTAATTTCATTTAATTTCAGAAATAGAAATCTATAGCAGGCTCTCTAGAAAATGAATCTTCAAATTAATCATTTTGAAGCTAAAATTTAAACAGCTTATATTCAATAATTGCCAATTCTAAGTCAAATACAGTATTCATAGAATAATGATAAGTAATTGACATCTACTGTGTATGAGTCAGGCTACATTGAACTAACCTTTTGATCTAGTAATTTAACAGCACAGGAAAAGAAATGAGGCCTACTCAATTTTAGCAAGCATTCCAAATTCAATTAACTTTAACCAGTATATTGACAGCATTCTCTCTTTTCATATTAAATTAAAATATCTTCAATATTCAAGATAAAATCAGATGAGTATCATGTCCACAAAAAGCAGATCAAGTTTTTCAAGAATGTTTTAAAATTGTTATAGATTAAATCATTAGCAATAAGATTATTAATTTAAATATTCTGGCAGGTGATCTTTCCTTTAAAAATTTTCTTGTTTGGATCACTTGAAGAAAAACTGCAATTTTCTTTTCCTTACTGAATAAGGCATTCAGATGATGTTAAGACATTGAAACTGAAGGCACCATAGAAGAAAAATTCCACCTTAGCATCGCAGATTTTAAATCAAAACCTATGAGGTGATACACACACTAATGGTGATATACACACAGGCTTACCCCATGTAAGAAAAAGAAACATTACCTCCCACTCTAAGTAATCATCCGGTCAAACTAGTCCTCTTAGAGCCAAGAAGTTAGAATCTAGGCAAAGTTCATGGTCAAGATGTCTCAACTCAAGTGCTTCCTCTTGCATCTCTAATTGGCTCCCTACAAAAATAGTTATTCCTCTTGTCTTTTTATAAAAGAAAATTCATTTACATAGCTTTGGAATTTGCTATGAGAAGACTCAGACCATCCAGTTTTCTGCACTTCCTTTAGTCATCAGATGTGTCCAGAAGCCACAGTTTCTTTCTGCAAACTCACAGTGCCCTATGGCCCCCTGTCCTGCCCTCCTTGATGCAGGTTTTCAACCCATTCCTGCAGTGGTCTGATAGGTATACAGATTTTGTGTAATCACGTAAATTGTGGTGATTATTATCAAACAAAAGAAGTTCCTACCATGCTGAGATAAAACATATTATGGAATGTTTTTTACTACTAGTTCCTGGCATTTGGTACTTTCGTATGTGTATAATTAAAAAGTCATTTGGAGACTATTATATACATAGCTATCTGGCATTATAATGTCATTATTATATGGCATTATATTTTTATGAAAGAAATCAAAGTCAAATTTTAAATTGATTTGGGTATTTTTAATTTATATCTCATTCATAAATGTGCATGATATTAATGTAAAGAACAGTGATAACCTTAAAGAACAGTGTTTGATGATTCTGTTTGGTGATGGATGCATATTGTGGTGTCTGAATTTTTTTTTTTTTTTTAAGATTTTTTACCCATTTACCTGACAGAGAGAGAGATCACAAGTAGGCAGAGAGGCAGGCAGAGAGAGAAGGGGAAGCAGGCTCCCTGCTGAGCAGAGAGCCCGATGAGGGGCTTGATCCCAGGACCCCAGGATCATGACCTGAGCCGAAGGCAGAGGCTTAACCCACTGAGCCACCCAGGCGTCCCATGGTGTCTGAATTCTTATGTCTTTGTACACAAAACTCCTGATGACTTCCCAAAAGAGCTTGACTTTAAGATGTGGAAACTGAAGAAGGAATTGGTTCTTCTAATTTATAACAAGCAATTGCATATCAAAAAATATTAGAAACTAATGGTTAAGTCAAATGAACAAAGAAATGGACATACATTTTTTAGATAATGTTTTTCATAGTAGGATGTGACACTGTTCTGGATACATAGACAAGTGTTGGATTTTTCCAGTAAAAAAAAAAAATTTAAATAGAGTTTAATAAACAGATTCATTTTGCATTTTTTTAAATGGTTGCTAGCCAAAAGAATTATAGACTTGGAAAACTCCGAGTGACCTTAGGGATTCTCCTGTCTCTCTCTCTCTGCTAGACACAAACAAACCGTCCTTTAAGGAGATTGCAGCTGGCCCATGGCCACTGCAGGAGCTGCCTCTAGACTGCAGTAGTTCCCACCTCATTAGTCTGTCTTCACCGCCCTGGGTGTCCACAAAGCTCTTAGGCAGGCGTTCATATGATGAAGGGTGGTCTGGCAGAGGGATCCCTGAACTAGCAACTGGGAGATGTGAGTGGTTGTTGGGAAACTGCACGTGAAGTTTCTAAGTATATTTAACAGATAAATCTCATTTTAGATACTTTAAAACTTGGAACAGAACAGTACTGTAACCCAGATAACATCATATAATTGGTCTTCCTGTCTCCTGATGGCATTTAGGTTCCGGATGTGGAGGGCCACCTGTCTCCCTGAGGACACCTCCTTGATGATGCTTTCATGTGTCCACAGGAATATCCATACTCTTTCCTCTACCTTGAAACTTTGTCCTCTCTCTCAGTGTTCCCTATTGAAGCTAAGGCTGTTGCCGCCTACCCATCTGAATAAGCCAGAAACACAGACATACCCCTCATGCCCTCCATCAGATTTCACATCAAGTTCTATTTTTTTTTGTATTTTCTGAAGTATGACATCATTTCTCTATCACCCTAGAACAAACTGTTATGATCACATTGTACCTCAACAGTGCAATAACCATTTAGTTTATCTTCCCTTGAACATTGTCGAAGCAGTAGCCAAAATAGAAAATTAATTGTCCCTTGTCTATTTACAACCATCCTTGACATCTAATTTTACCCTTAGAATAAAGGTAAATGACTACCCTTTATGTGACCCATCTTACCTGATGTCACCTGACTCCAGCATCACCTGAATCCCGCTTACTTCTCCAGCTTCATCTCAGATACCCCCCCCCTTCTTCCATGTCCCCTCGATTCATCTCAGTTTCTGAACAAGTCAACACTCTTCCACTTCAGGGCCTTTTCTCAAACTGTTCTCTTTGTCTATAATCCTTTATGCCCCGCTTTCCCTCCCTGTTCCTCCATCAGGCTTTCCCTGAAGCATCCAACTCAAGGAACTGCCTTGCCCCTCTATACCTGATCAGGCTTCTAGGTCTTACGGTCCCATAGAACGATGGAAGTACATGTTTGTTCAATGTCCCTCTTTCCTGCTAGACTTTCGAAGCTCCGTGAGGTCAGGGACTGGGTCTTCTGTCAACCGCCATATCCTCAGTTCCTAGCACAACCCTGACATCAGACTGCAAAGAGAGTCTATCTTTGATGGAATCTTGCTGCCTGTCGTGGCAGGAAAAGCCAAAGTCGCCATGGAGATAGCCGCGTGTGACGCCATTAGGAGGCCGCTCAGTCCACAGAGCTAAAGCAGAAGCAAAGTCTGAGGGAGGGAATGCAGCAACCGTGGGAGGAGGAAGGACGCCCACTTCTGCCCGGGCGGAGAGCAGACCACGCCTGTCAGAAGAAGGAGCGGAGCTGTCACAGCAGGGGCTGTGATCAATTTTCGAGACGCATGGGCCAAGCCGTAATTATGAAGCATATACTACGCTGCTATAAATTTGTCATGGCTAGATGACAGCACCCCGCAGAGAGCATCGCCCACAGTGGGGGCTCCATAAGCACTGTTGGTTTGAATGCGATACCAACGACGAAACGAGCCCAGCGACTGACCCCGGCTTCCGGAAGGAGTGAAGGGCTCCGCATTCCGTCACGCCACGACACACGTGGTTAGTTGTATCGATTTCACTCCTGAATTGGAGAAAAGGGCTGAATTACATGGTTCTGTCATGTAAATCACTTTTTAAAATGATTCTTCCATCTCTAAAGTTATGCATATTTTGGAACATGATCTATCTCTACGGAAGTGGAGGGGTGAATGGAATATTTCATCAGAATAACTATTTACCGACAATTCGTACTCTTTCATAGTCCATATCTTTTGGAATGGATGGGACTTCATTATTCACTGGTTTGTAAAATCTTCCAGACTGAATGATGAACTCACATCTGTTACAATTGGTATGGATGATAAAACTGGTGTGAATTGCCCATAAATATTTATTGTCAGGAAATATCAACACGTATTGCTGTTCTTGGGAAAATAATGCATATTTTATTATTGATACATAAAGCAGGACATTTGTGTTTACTACACATAATGACATAGCAGTAGAATAATATTTTGTGGAATATCACAGAGGTAGAAACAAAGACGAAATTTTGGGTTCTAAAGCCAGATTTATGAAAACATATTTAAAAGGCCATACTACGAAAATGAGCCCCTTTTAAAGTATTAAAAACTTTCACTTAGTCAAGAGTTGGCCATTGAGTTGTTGTCAAAAATAGATGGTTTGCAAAGACCCTTCCTGTGACTAACTGGTATATTCATGATAAATTCAACAACCCTAGGTTCCTAACATGAGCCTTGATCACGAACCATAAAACATGTTCCTCACCGAATTCCATATTTTCTCTCCACCTCCCCCCTCTGCCAAATAAAGCTCTTTTGGGGAAAAAATTTTGCACAATGAGTAACTCTAACAATGTGTAAATTTGTACATATGTCTGTGTGTGTCTTCATATGTGTGTACGTGCGTGCGTACATATATACTTGTTGCCTAAAAGACCATCTGATCCTATATTTTTCCTAAAGAGCAGATAAAACATAATAGTTCATGTCTAACTTTGAAAAGTCTCTATGTTTGCTGGTTGGTGGCACCATCAGATGAGCGTGATTTTTCTGGGTGATAGAACGCTACAAAATCCAGAGCCCGAAGGAAGGGAACTGTGGGCGAACATGGAGTTCACGCTCATTTTTGGTATTCCTTGTAGGTTAAAAAAGCACGCTCTCGCTTTTCGTTTCACAAAGCTGAGCCAACATTTTAAAGGCCTGATCTATCCTTCTGGGGCTTACACAAGGGGAAGGGGACCCCTCCCCCAGCGAACGGAGCCCAAGGTCCTCCTCCCACCCCCTCCCCTCAGCAGGGTGGTGCCAGCACTTCCCTCCTCCCCCTCTCCTTGCTCCGCGCTGGTCCCGGGGGCCTCCGGCCAAGGCCTCGCTCAGCCTGTCCCGTCCGGTAAGGCAGTGCCAAGGTTAGCCCCAAACTCTGACAGGGCCCCTCAGGGTTTGGAGTTCCCACTGAGCCAGCTCTGGCAAGTCCTTCAAAGTTCTACATTTCTTAAGTTTTTCTCTTAAATTCTGACTTTCTGTTATACAGTCACCCGCAACGAACCCCCCAAGCCACGGCAGTGCACACGCACGCTCTTTGACACTCGAAGTGTCGAGCAAAGAACCACCAGCGTCTTCTGCTGGGGAGCGAGTTGTTTCTCACGGGTCGGATGAGCCCCGGTACCACTTTCCTTGTGGGCTGTGTTCGGGGTGGAAGCTTCCCACAGTGGGCATGGCTTGGAGGTTTAAGATTTTTCAAAACA
Organism: Martes martes; assembly: GCF_963455335.1. Lineage (NCBI taxonomy): Eukaryota > Metazoa > Chordata > Mammalia > Carnivora > Mustelidae > Martes > Martes martes. The sequence goes on along the minus strand of NC_137893.1, from coordinate 5,290,328 downwards.
CAGCACGGTAGAACTCTGTGTCTTTCGCTTGGTTGTTTTCTTAGAAATTAAGGGAATGATTTTGGAGAGACGAGGCCTCTAGATTCTCCTTCTTTTTTCTTTACTCCACAGAACTTAGGTAGGATCCAAATCACATTTATTCTGTATCATCTTTCCAGAGTTTGCTTTTCCAAAGGAGGTGTCCAGCGTTCCACCGTGACAACGGCCAGTTGTCAAACCTCACTGAGACCCTGCAGTTCATTCGTAATTGCTGTCTCATCGCAGGTCGTGGAAGTCCCAGGTGGCGGCAGTGTGGGAAGCGAGCTGGTGTCCGATCTACCGTCAGAATGACGCTGAGCCTTCAGTCGCGGGAGTTACACACTCGACCGTGGTCGAGAAACACCTTTCTCCCCTCGTGCTCCGTGTGCGCAGTGTCGTGTAGCAGGGACGCCGAGCCAGAGCACTGGAGGGGCGACGGTCCGTGAACTGAGCTCAGGGGCGGCTCCGAGCCTGGACCGCTGTGGGATGCTGGTGTCCTGCCCTCCAGGGTCTCAGCCTCGGTTTCTCTACCTTTCAGGTGACAATTAGACCCATCGCGTGGGACCGTGGAGAGAATCAGACTCAGCGTCGGTCAAGTGCACACCTCAGAGGAAACACTGTGTAACTAAGGGCTATTACTAATATTATCCAACGTTTGAAATTTAAAATGAATGTAAAAGAATTTGGCCATTATCATCATCTCTCTGAGCGGGAACTAAAAACAAAACAAAACAAAAGGCCTAAAAATTCCTTGTTGCCAGATTTATAATGTTGAATCATCTTACTTTACCTGGAATTTGAGCATAACATTGGTTCTTGATTATCTGAGAGACATAATGCACAGAGAACTTTTTAATCACAAAATAACTACTCATCTATGCCACCAAACACTTGTGGATGACTTTTCTCAGTTACCTCCCCAAAATGCAGAGAACATAAAGTAGTTTTATCTAATACCTAAAAATACCAACAATGATGACAGCACGGTGATGTGTGTGTCGTGAGAATCATCGGGTGCTTCCTAGAGAGAAGTACAAGCAAATTTGGGACTGGGTGTTCTTTCCCGTGACTTCCTCCGTGGCTTCTCAAAATTAGTGCAATTAACCGTGAGCTGCCACAGTGACGATCAGAAGAGTGTGACCAGTGAGGCTGGGACCAAGTGATAAAAGGAGTCCTCCGTCCGGGAGGACAGGCCCCAGGTCCGCCGCGGGCCACCGCAGTGTTAGACCGGGGCGTACAGACGGGAGGCTGGGAACGAGGCTCACGCGCTCCGATGCGGCATGGCCCGCACGGACACTCAGCGCCCGCGGCGGATGCTGGGGTTCGCCCCCGCCCAGCCCCTGTGCCGCGGTGTCCTTGCCTGTCCTTCAGTCTTGTTTGTTTTGACTGACTGACTTTCCTGATTTCGGCCTTAGATGCATGAGAGTCAAGTCCGTTAAATATGTCTTTTTTCTTTATGGGATTCCTTTTCCTAAGTATTTCAAAGCTGCTTTGAGGTCTGCTTAATGACGTCACAGATTGTAAGTATCGCCGTATTTCTTGTGTTAGTCTTGTGTCAGTGTTTCTGTTGTAAGTAACTCTCCGTTTTCCCACTGACTTCCTCAATAGTTCTTTTTATATGTTTTTAAGTTTTTAAATATGGAAGATTATACTTGGAATAGAATTCAAGGAAAGCTAAGAAAGCCTTCTAAGTAGTCCAGTTCTCGGGTCCAGGTGCCAGCAACCGTCACAGCAATACGTCCGTCCAGTAAACACCCATTGCGCCACACCTGCCGCGGACGCTGTCCCCCCTACCCCTGTGCTCGTCCCCGGGGGGCGTTACTGTGATCCCCTTCTGCTGGAGGAAACGCAGACGGGCAGAGTTCACTGACCTGCTTGTCCAGTTCCTGCAACTGGTGGGAGGGGTGGACCCAGGACCGTGCAGGCAGCCAAGGCTCCCGGCTTTTGCCATGCTGCCTCTCAGCTTTCCTTGGGCAACCCGTCTCCCACAAATCATTGCTAATCCTCCCTCTGTGCCAAAGCTGAATTCTCTTAATTCACACGCACACAGAACCACCCCTGGGGACGCTCTTAGTGGGGGCAGGTCATATCCATAACCTATTTTATAGGAGAGAAGTTTCCAAGGGACCCCAAATGGGCAGCAGCACCCAAATCTCCAGCTACTGCTGCCCCTTTCTTTGGCTCCTGAAGATGTGTGGAGAAGCCCGGACTGAGCCAGTTGGCAGAAGCAGGCCAGGAGCTCCTGGGCAGAGGGGCGGAGCCCTGGCTGCCTCCCGCTGCCTCCCTTCCTGCCTTGTGCCAGCTGCACACCTCGCACCGTGTCTCTAACACTCCCTTGCCCAACCTCGAAGTGGGGCCGTCAGTAACAACGCCTGCGTCACAGTCTGTTGCAAAGATGAGATGAATTAATACATTTCAGCAGACTACAGCACCTGGCAATAGAAAAGCACAGAACAGACATCAGCATTGACATTATAATGATGTCATGGTTCAAGGGGGAGTGCTCCGCAGGGGCCCGTTCACAGAGCTGGTTGACAAAGGATGCTGCCTTAATGAAGTCAGCTGTGCATGAGCTTCGTGTGAAGTCCAAAGTCAGGGTGAGGGTGAGACAAAAGTTGCGTCAACACCTGCCGTATCGAGGGAGACAGCATGGGAAGGGCGTCTGGGTGGCTCAGTCAGCTAAGCACCCGCCTTCGGCTCAGCCCTGATCCCAGGGTGCTGGGATCGAGTCCTGCATTGGGCTCCCTGCTCAGTGGGGAGCCTGCGTCTCCCTCTCCCTCTGCGTGCCGCTCTGCCTACTTGTGATCTCTCTCTCTCTCTCTCAAAAATAAATAAATAAATAAAATATTTTTTAAAAAGAGAGAAAGACATTCAAAGATAGCTCCTGTCTTCAAGGAGCTTAACTCTTGTAATTGAGGTATTTTCACATTTCCTGTAAAATGGGGTACTTGGTGATAAGTGTTCTAAGAAAAGCATACACGCTCTGTGAATGATTAAAAGGAAAATATCTTGTGGTTTTTGTGATCAGGAAAGTCTTTATGGTATGATGAGCTTTTTATAGGTTTTAATAAGCAGAGATGGGGAAGGAAATCAGAATGAAGGAATAGCACAAAGGAAAAATGAGAAGGTGGGAGCCTCTTACTCTTGGTTGGCGACAACAGTTGTCACTTGACTGGGGCCCAATGCACCTGTGGGAGATGATCGGAAAGTAAGCGTTGGCCTCGGGCCCATTAAAAAGGGCTTGATTCCAGGCCAAGGAAGCTGAAATGTATTCTGCAGATAATGATAAATTTCCAAAGGTTCTCGCCAGTGGAGAAATGCAAAACAAACCGAGTTAATGAAGGTTTCAGGAGGGGTTGAAAAGGATGAATTTGAGGAGACAGAGAGACAGAAGGCAGGAGACAATGATGAAGTTGTTCCAATAGTAAGACAAATTTAGTGTCGCACTGTAAGGGACTAAGTGTGAGGCCAGCTCTGACCACTGAAGGGATGTGGAGTGTAGGAGAGGCCTGAGTCACTCTTCTTACACTTTCACAAGCGACAAGTCCCAAATTCTTTTGGTAACAGAGTCCAATGTCTAACATTTTTCATGGAACAAAATTTTCACAAAAATAAAGCATAATATATTCAGAATGAAGGAGGAAATGTTATAGGAAACTGTCATTCGGCCAATGTTTGTTTTAAATAGTGCAAATTCAAAGAAGCTTCTACTCCCTAACTGGCTGTATTAATATTCTTCAATCACATTGAGTAATCTAAACAGATTAATTCAAAATTCCGTTTCTTCTGGCTCTCTAAAAAGATCTTTCTCTGCGCCTTTGAGTGTACTATTATAGAAGATGGGTGTTACCTCCCATCCAGGGCTCAGTGAAATAAGTATGCAATCTCACATTCTTGGAAGGAGTTTTTCAAGCATACGGCCAGATACAGATTGATCCTGAATGTAAAAATCAAACACAGTGCTAATATTTATTAGATACCTTCCCAGCGTATCAATGAATTATTCAAGTTACTAGAAAAGATTTTCCATTACTGCCCTTTGTTGTAAATATGAAAGGTCAACAGCAAGTAAAGTTTCTAGAAAAATCCTATGAGCCATGTTGTTCTTTGGAGATTTTAATGACCCTTGGGTCAAGAACAACGGTCAATAACGAACTACGGATTTCAGCCCTAACGATCAAATGCAAGGGCCTCGATTTCTTGTCTGTGGCTCACACGCACACGTGTAAGCACTCAGCAGGGCAAGTGAGCGTGTGGGCCCCAGTTACCTCTGCGGTTTGGAATATCTGCCGCCCAAAGCCAGCTCTTGTCTCCATGCTGGGAACCAAACAGGCTTCACAAAGGGCAACAGTCAAAGTACAACAATGGAGTGAAGTCTTACGTGCTCATGTCTGGGGTGATCCAAGGCAATGGCCTGACCAAGACAATGCAGCCTTCTCCACAGAGAGCTGTGTAGTTGAGAGTCAACATCAGGAATTATGGGAATCGAATTTGTTGGAAATTTCAGTTATTATCGGCATATGCGGTCCATGAGATCAGAAAGATTTGCAATAAAATGTTTACCTTCCATGTCAAGAATTGGGGGAACTAAGAAGCTGATATAACAATCAGACAAAATTATGTAATGAAGTCCAGTGAATATGAGAGAAATTTAGCACAAATACTCAAAGAATTACGGGTACATGCATTAATGTATGTCAGGTCCGGGCATATAAAGAATCCAGGCTCGCCATGTTGTGAGACTTTTAATGAAAGTTTTCATCATTTTTGAAAACTAAATGAGTATCTAGAAAATCATGTTTTTTGACATCAGTGAAGATTATAAAAGAGATAATGGAAAAGAAAATAACAGCACTAACCACACTTTGATACATTCTCATAGTCTAATGATAGCCTCTAAAACTTTTCTGTTTTAATTCCAGCCTCGATTTTATTTTTGCCAAGATACCACCTAGCCTGATACCTACAATAGCAATTACAGAATATGACCCAATTATTTCCTCAAGAAAAAAAAAGAATTTTTTTTTGGTTAGGAAACTAGATATTGTAATGAAAATGTTCTAAAAGATGCAATTGTAGTAAAATAGATGAGGAAATCGTACTTCCTTGTATTAAAATATTTTTCATAAAACATTAAAAATATATTAATGAGAATTTAATCTCATATAAACAAGTTAATCTGCTCTAGTATTGCTTTATGTATGTTTATATGAAATTGCATGGGAGTAAAACAAATTATGTCATCATAATATGGTTTTGTATCCCCTACGGAAATTCTTGTATAGAATAGTTTTAAAAAGCATATTATAGAGAGAAAAAAAATCTTAGACTTAGTGAAGATGGTATCTTTAAACAAGTTATTTTCTTGAAGAAGCAAGGAAAAGTGCTAAAAACAAAATTTGTATTTAAAATTAGTCAATAAAGTTCAATTGTCAATGTTGGTCTCAGTTCTTCTCCATGTTAAGTGGCAGGTCGAGGAAAAGAGAACCATTGGGCAACCCAACCATTTGGGAAGGAAAGAAATATTTTGAGGGATCAGATATAAATTTATTTTTTATTTTACAGTAAATTTTCTGAAAACCATATCTGTAGCTATATTTAATTTTTACTAATCATGGTGACGCAAAATTACAATTTGTACAGTATGAATTTCACAGTGTAATTCCAAAACAATTGTAAGGACTTACAGGAATTCAGAATTTTGTGTGGTTTTTGTTTTTATTTTTGTTTTTTAACCTTCTGGCTTTTTAGAACCTAATTTTTGGGGTCCTAGGTATGTGGGTTTTTATAGGATTAATCGGTGGTTTCCTGGCGGACTCAGGCCCAGAGCAGTGGCTGGATCCATGGGCTAAGATGGGAAGGCCTGCGATGTATCTCATGCGTTTTATTTTAGCCGGTCTTTCAGATAGGACAATAATTAGACCCGCCAGTAGCTTTTCCATATGAGAAAAACAACTTTAACCGCTTCACACTGATTTCTGCAAACAGCTTGCTTTTTCTTAATTTATAACATTGTATCTTAGAACAGGAGGTACATAAGAGGAAGTGAAAAAAGTCATACATCCTGAAATGTCTCTCCAAATAATAATATTTACCTTATCTCATTGAATAGCATGTCAGTTATCAATCTGACCTTGCAGTAGTAGTTCAGTGCCAGTCGGAAATTCAAAATCCTTTATAATGTTTGTTCTTACCTTAGTTTCTTAGTTTCTTACCTTAGTTTCTGCTCTGTGTAATAAGCAACTTACTTTCTGCTACAAAGCTTTGTTGCATTAATTAAGTTGAAATAAGAATACGGAAAGACTTTTGGTTCCCTCGTTATTCACTAAAGAGGGTGGGCAGGTTCATCACCAGATCTCAAAACACAGTTGACACAACTGTGCTTATTTATGCTAAAAGAGATATTAGTACACTCACTGAAATGCATCTCCAGCCAGAGGTCAGGGTTAAGGTTATTGGCATGGTTGATGAGGACACTCATGTTGCACCTGTCTGCACTGCCTCTCGCCTGAAGATAAATAGCAGACTTCAGTTTCCAAAATAACAGTGTTGTTCCGTACCGCCTCGTTTGTACAAATCCAGCTTGAAGGGACCCCAAAGCCTTGACTGAAGGCACGTGGTAAATAAGGGCCAGACCGAAGCGCTCCAGGTGGTGCCAGTGACTAGCCTCGTTAGTAACCGAGCTTGGTCCTTCAAAGGATGACCTAGGAAGCAGACTGACGGGTGGGCGGCTGAATGGGTAGATGGAAAATCATAAGGGAAGGTTGTAAAGAAAGCTTTTTAGAAACTGAATCACTGTAAATGCTCCTCCTTCTGGAGGTGATAATCAATTTCTCTAAGTAACTTAATGATTATGCGATTCCCTCTACAATCCACAGATATCCTCCGCGATCCCTCCGATTCTTTCGGTGCCCAGGGTACTACTGCCTCCGGGCACCTTTAGAAGCAACAGCAAGTTCTTCAGGCCGTCCTGTTGCCCCCTGAACCAGCGTCCATTGAATCAGTCCAAAAGAAATGATGCCAGAATGTCTTGTGCCCCAGGAAATCTAACTGGAGAGATCTTGGCACTCCCTGGCTTCCCAGGATATTGTGACACTTTGTTTCTCTTATAAAAACTACCCAGTGGATAAACAGGCTAAAGAACAAATCATTCTCATAGGAGGGGAAAAGAAAAAAAAAAAAAATGAAACCCACAAAGCAAAAAAAAAGTTAAAGAAAAAATGTTAGCCCTCCTAAGTAGTGGGAAGAAGGTTGACTAAAGTAACCTTGAGTAACGCTTGGCGGACAGAGTCAGGAAGCAGGATTTTCCTGCTGGCACCCAGGGCTGTGGGGAACAGGTAAACTCGGATGCTGCCCATAACATTATACATTGGAATAACTTTCCTGAAAATCAGTATATGTACACCAACAACTGCAAGAACGAACTGGGAACTGTGTTCACAGTCTGTGAAGCGGTACCCTGGCTTCTGAGGGTTGGTTCCAGGAAACAACAGAACTAAGAAAGAGACAGTGCACACCAAGACGTGTGTTTATTGCATCATTCTCGAAAATTGTGACAGTCAGAAAGTAGACAGTGTCCCTAACCAGAGGAGGACAGCTACATAATTCACACTCCCGCACCCCGTAGCCGGTAAATAGTCATTAAAAGTTACAGTTCTGTGTAATGTGTATCGATGCTGACAGGAACGAATGCGATAACTTGGTGGAACCGTGCGCGACGGTGACAACGTCTTCCAACCTCAAGGCCTTTCTCTGCGTCCGCGCTTTGGCACAGGCCGTCCTTCCCGGGCTGCTTGTTACAAGCCCGTGTCTTCTCAGCGTTCGGGTCTCAACTTCAGTGTCACTTTCTCAGGAAACCTTCCTGGTCACCTGCCCGGGCCAGTCCCCTCCCTCTCTGTCGCGTCCCCCATTCCCGTTGCTCGCTCGAACTTCTCCCTCTGGGAAATGCTCTCGGTCCGTCATGGGGTTCGGGGTGAACCTTCTGTCTCTTCCCCCGGGGATGCGGGCTCACGTGTCGCTAATCTTGTTCTCCACTCACCTTCGGCTACTACGACACTGCAGGGTGCGTCTTCTTGAAGTCACAGAACTTGGAAGCGGCCTCTGAGTTTAAATTAGAACCTGGCGCCTGACGTCCGCTGTCACCGCCTCGCTCCTCTCGGCCTCCCAAGGGGGCAGCCAGTTTGCAGACGGGGCTCCGAGCGCGTGAAGCAGTGTGTGAGCGACCAGCAGCTGCCCTCGCCCACCTCAGGGGCTCTGGCTGCTCCCACAGGCACCCCCCCCCCCAGCCCAAGCCCGTAGACATGGCAGGGGTAGCCAGCCTTACCAGCCCCCCTCCCCCCCGTGGAGGCCAGCTATGCGGAAGGAGGGCAGGGGACGAAGGTGGTGTCTTCTACTTCCTGGCCTACCTCAGAACCCCTTGACTCCTGAAATCGCCACCACTAAAGCTGCTTCTTTGAGCCAAATGTCTCTATAAAAATATAAAGAACCTAGATACAAGGACCCACCATCACCTGGCAGATGTTTTAAGACCAAGAACATAGGTCTTGTCTAGAGAAGCCTCTAGAGGGGCAGTGTTCCTTAACGGGCAGGATTTCCAAGATTTCCGTTTCCATTAAATGGAATGATTTACTTAGAGGCCTAGGGTGGCGAAGGATAGAAGGATAACAGAGCCCTGGTAGGAGGACCCTGAAGTGAAGGAGGTTAAGAAATCAGTTGAGCCCTGGGTCCAGGTCACTCCCTCCACCTCCTGGAGGTTTGTCATCTGTGCTTTTTTGCCAAGGACATTTGCCCCGTTTGCCCGGAAGCTCTGCACTAAGGTCAAACTTGGGAGCCCGGCCAGGGATAGGAGCCATGAGGTCCACCACCATCCCAAGGGACCCAGGGCCATGGAAGAGTCTAGAAGAGGAGAGCTTTTTTGGCCAAAATAGTACCCCCTGTGGTGATGGTGGTAGATGGGGTGATTTTAGCTAGAATAAGAAACAGGAGGGCAGTGGTCCTAAAGCCCCACGTCGGTCAGCCTCCTCCTGTGGGGATGAGCTCTGAGCCCGAGCGCCGGTCCACCTCTTCCCTTGGTCTCACTGTCTCTTTGCCGGGCATACCTTTCTCCGTGTGGTCAGCAATAGGCAAGGACTCCTTCTCGTTCCACTCCCTAACACCACCCCCCACCCCGACAGCTACGTGCTAGATATAAAATGGCAATTTTAACACGTTGTTGTTAGTACATATTAGGTGCCAGTTAGTACCTCAAAACACAAAATAAGGAAATCCAAATATATATTATTTTGCAAATATTAAGTCCCACGGTAATGCTACATAATTACGACCTAATTGTGGCTCCGGGCACAAGCATCAGGTTTGCATTCAAGAGCAAAACCCACTTTGTCCCGTTGATTTCTAGGACTGCATCTCGCGCAGTCAGCCAGCGACCTAGGAAACTGGCTAATCATGAACTGTGCCCCTGAAATTCGGCAAATCAGGACTTCGCTGAAGGGAAACAGAAATAAACGGGGCCACCAGTGCTCAGAGAGTCAAGCCTGACACCCTTTGCGATAACCCGTCTTTCCCCGACTCCCTCAGGTCCCAGCATATCGAACCGTCCCCAAAGGAGAACAGGGCTTAGGAAACTCTGGGGGATAAGCTTACACCATAAATGGCTTTAAAAAGTCCCACAACTGAGTGTCTCGATAGAGACCCAAGCAGGGTCCGAGGAACCAGTCTAGACTAGAAGGACAAACGACTCCTGAGTAGGACCACAGGACCCAGGGCTCCGTGTGCACAGCGAGTCTGGATGACAGCGAACTTGTGCTTCTGCACGACTTGAAGATAACGCCACTCGGGTCTGCTCCTTCTCTGAAGCCGTAGAGTGAACCCGTTTTACAAACGATAAGGCAAAAAGCTTCCTCCAAGCCGTTCTGTGGGCTGTCCCTCCTGTCCTACCGCAGAGCAGAGTTCAATTATGCCCAGTCCACTGTTACTCAGGTGCAGGAAGACCGACGTCCTCATGGCTACGGCAGTAACAATTGTAGAAATTTATCAACAGCACGTTAAAGTCATAAGGACGTAACACAGGTCCTCTCATTTTATCCACGCACCAGTCCTCACAGGTGGGTATTACAGCTGCTTCGAGCGGAGATTGGGCACCAGGTCGAAGGTCCCACGGAGCCAGGATGCAGCCAGCCTGGGCGTGTTTCATCGCCCGCCGGCCTCAACCCCTTGGGGATACCGTTTGTTTTGTCTAGACTCACCTTCTCTTAAAATCCTGATTCGGAGGAAAGTGATTGTGTGCACTAAGCTGAGGCATCTTCCAACGATAAAAATGTAACTCAGGCAAATACACATTCTTCCTTCAAAAGTATCAGAAGTCAGCGTATTTGGCCCACCAGCATTTCCAGCAAGCTTCGGTTTCACTTCTCACACAAACCCGATGCTGCCGCCACGCCAGACTGAATGGCCACATCTTCATTCCCCCACCCCACACACAATTTAGATATTTTTTTTTTGAACTACTTTGACTGGACGTGAGCAAAACCTTGAACATTTGTAAAAATTTTGTTAGGCAAGCGCCAGCATTTTCAGATGACGTTCTGCGCCAGCACGCTTGGTGGCAAAGTGGGTGTCTCTTGCCACATTTCACTCACCAGTGTAGAGGCTGATAAAAGTTGATAGTCAGAGCTTTGGAAGATATTGCAAGGTTATTTTAAACCGAGACAGCCGAAAAAGGCTTGACAGTTTTCACGTTGTCGCTTGCAACAGCCACTCAGTCTGCTCAGCCCCGGAGACTGCTCCGATCTGTTCATTTAATATATTATTTTTGCATTAGTCGAGCTCATTGGATGAGAAACGTTCCCACTCTGTAAAATTTCCAGCTAATGGCTTGGAAATCTACTTGAATTTTGCACCCAATAATTCATTTCAGAATTTCCAAGGAGGAGATAGTTAAGGCAAGCCGAGATAAACCCCGGATCAGCAGGAAAACATCTGATCGACGTGTGTTTTCACTGTAAGCATCATTAGTGAGTTGATCTCCTTAATTATTTTCTGCAGTAGGACAAAAAGTACATCAAGGCCATGGAGGCCTTTTACTTTGGCTCCCTGCCCACTGTGCAGGCGGTTCCTCTAAAACGTTCTCACCGAACTTTGTCATGCTGCCGATGTCCAACGTGGTCCTGCACAGGCTTGAGTTCCGAACTCATTACGTAGATGAAAGTTCCAACAAAGATAATTTGGGGAATATATCTCCCCATAGTTTACTGCATCTGCTGGTAACATTTGGTAGAGATTTGAAATTTCTCTTTTCATTTTTGTGCCTCAATTTAAAAAAAAAAAAAATAGAGCTGAAAGCGGGTTGTATCATTAATGTTTCCTGCTAATGGAAAACCATAATAACAGCTGTCATTTTGGCTCACTTTAAAAAATTTTTAGTATCAGTCTAGAAGTAGTAAAATTATTTCCAATAGGTTTGCCTCACTCCTGAAAGCAGCAATCAATATTTCTTTTCCAATTAAAATCATGTATTTGGTTATCTCTGGGGCTGGTTAGAAATTACTGTGTGGACATACAAGAAATTATATTAAACAAAATTTAGATATTAAATGAAAACACTATAAAAAGTTGGCATTTTCTTCATCTTGGAACAAATGTTGTTAATAAAGTGAATGGAATAATCTGATTTTTCATTTTAGAAAAAAAAGTTTTATCTTCTCAAATTTGAGGGTGATCCAGGTAAACCCCACTTTAGACCCGGGAAGACTTTGGGAAACAGAGGAAGCTACCTAATTACAGACACCCTCCATGCACCTAAACACATTTGCTCAGACTTGTCCAAATTCACATAAATGCTATTTTCATGGATAGGAACTCACCAGCATGTACACAGTGGACAAGAATAAGCATTAGGCAAATTGTTGGCACTCCATTTGGCATATAGTTTATTTAGAACGGAATTTGCTTATGTTGAATCTGGCTTGGGTAAACCCACAAAGCAGTAATTTACTCATTCATACCTTCCCTTGACAAATGTTCAGGTTGCATTTGATGCTCATGAACAAGGTTTACACTGTAAGTAGCAGGATCCTATCCTTCGAGAGGTGGTAAAATGTAGGAAGACTAAGTAAGCATCAAACACTTCCTAAGGGTTCCAGAGTGACATGGAAATAAGGAACATGAATGGATTGCCGGCTATAGTGCTAGGAATTCAAAAGAAGGAAAGATGACTTGGAGTCAACTTCACAGAGGAAGTCAGTCAGAGCGAGCCTTACAAAGGGTAAGGTCGGACTTACCAAGAAGGAGAGGGGAGCATACTGTTATGGGGAATTTCAAAGGCAGAAATGAAAATTGCTCACTTTGGGGTTAGGAAGAAATCGGGTCTGCGTGGAGCAGGAGGTCTTGGTGGGAAAGAGAAAGTAGGAGACTGACCTCATGAGAAAGAGCGGAGTCTAGAGGGCTCTGATGATCGGGAACTTGAATTTGACAGATAACACCATGTGGGCACAGATGTTGCCTGTGGTCAGGAGAGAACGTGATTAGGAAGTTAATCTGCAGGCTAAGTAAGCAAGGAAGGGGAGGCCACGAAGATGGGAGGACAGAATAGAGGACTAGTTACAACCCAGGGTGGCCCGGGTTTATGGCACAGACCCACCATGCACCACACATCGCCAACCGAATACAGCAAAGGGAGGAGTCAAAGAGGGCGCTCAGACTCGGGGCTTGCAAGGCTCACGGAGTCAGCGCTCACCTCGTGGGCCCATTTGAGAACCTCCACACAGCACTGGATTCCATCAATGACTATACAAGAGTCCCACGAAACAGTTTACTGAAGGAACACTTCGGGGACGATGGGGACCTTGCACTTTGTTCCATAATTTCCCCAACTTCTGTGGCTTTGGGTTGGCTTTTTTTTTTTTGTTTTTAAAGATATAGAAAGATAGCTACAAGATTCCTCCTGTTTACCTCTTCACTCTCCCTCTCTCTTCTTCTTAAAATATTCTATTTATTTATTTGACAGAGAGAGAGAGTGCGAGAGAGAGAGTGCACACAACAAGCAGGGGGAAGGGCAGGCAGAGGGAGGGAAGGAGCGGACTCCCCGCTGAGCAGGGAACCCAGCGAGGGCCTGGATCCCTGGACCCTGGGATCACGACCTGAGCCGAAGAAAGAAGTTTAACTGACTTAGCCACCCAGGCGCCCTAAGAGAGGTTATTTGGGGGGTCTAGGAACACTCGATAATTCTTCCATATAAATTAAAGGTAATTGCTTCTTCAATTTATGCCACTTTGGCTTACAAAAGGTTTTATACAAATGCTTTACTTTCAAAGAGCAGGGAAAACCAGTAAATCACAAATGCTCCTAAAGATGGGGGTATGGAATGTGAAATTAATCCTAGAATTTCCCTCTATTACTCACGTATTGTATGGCACTGAAAAAATAAAAAAGCCCTTCAAATCGGCCAGCCCTGATTGTTGTCTTTCTGCACACCCCGTGAAGGATGTCATTATTTCAAGCACTTATGATGAAGTCAAGATAGCATAATAGTCCGTGTCACGAGAAGGAGGCTAAGATGAGCAGGGTGCTGCCCTGTGAAGCACGAGTGTGTGGATTGCACAGGTCCAATATCGCCCCCCCGCCCAGCACTGATTCCCTTAGACCCTTTCCCCCAGTGGCATTCCTCCTCTACCGGCTTGAAATTCTTCAACAGCTAGAAAGGCGGAGTTTCTGCTGCCTTGCGCCTTCCCTGTGTTGACAGAGGATGCTGACGTCTCTCTTTCGGGATCGTCTATCACCCTTCTTGTTGCGCTTCAGGGACACCTGCCGCGATTTCTCGATCACCCACGGTTTCCGTTGCTCTGTTGACCTATTTCACTTCCCTAAGCAGAGTCTGCTTGTCTGGGGAGGGATGCCAGCAACGGTCGCCAGTTCACTGGGCTGGTCTTTGTTTTAAGTGACGCTACGTTCGCTTCGCTGTTATTATTATGACGCCACCGCGGGATAGGCCAGCGAGAAACAGATTCAGGACAGAACTGGACAGAGAACTCTCTGCTCCTTTTAGACGCAGTCCGCTCATTAAATCCTGTGGGCCAACAAGAAGAGAGATGTGCTTTCACTTCAAAAGCTTGAATCCAGTTAAATTCAATGGCCACTGAACCTATTGTTACAGTTATCCTGTAGAGAGATAAATTAGTCAACCCCCCTACTTTTTTCAGTATAACTTCCAGATTAAAATGGTCACTATTCAGAGATGGACCTAACTTGCTTTTTTGTAATCTTGACCAGATCACTATCAATTGAATACGTTAAAAATCCACATTTGGTCTTTATTTTAAGAAGTCAGAATCTATATAGACTTATTGAAAAAGCAGAGTGGAATAACTTTTCACAGCGTGTCAACAAGTAATTTGACTTTTTGACAGTGTTTTATTTCTTTCTGCCTGAAATAGTGCTTTTGCTTCCAAATTATATAACCATTAGGCCTTTCGGGTTTTCTTAGAATTTGATCTGAAAGCTGAGTTTGATGCTTGGAGATTTGCGACTTACTTTGTAGAATTATATATTTGCTTTATCAACTTTTCAGTTGCAATACAATGCATCTCTTGAAAAACCACCATTTCCAAAAAGCATGTTCCAAAGTTATATTGTGATCTTACAAAACATAATGTTAGGATGGTAGCAACCAGAGATCACCCAAAGTTCAATCCGTTCTTTGTACAGGGGAGGGAACTGAGATTCAGAGGAATTAAGCAACCTGTCCATAGTGAGACATCTAGTTATTATATACTATTATATACTATACACTTACTATTATATAGTGAGACAGTAAGTTATTGGACACTGAAGGTACTAAGTTGTTGAAAAGCTGTATTACAAGTCATTTGCCTTGACATCCAATGTTATTTTTACTATGCCAGTACATTCTAATGTCATCATTGTTAATATTTATAGAGAAATAAATCTAATTTGCAGTTAGCGGATGGCAATTGTTTAGAAATTTTCATTGTCTCTCTGAAGGGAAATTTTAATATTTAATAGACAGTTGGGCCAAGATCCATGATATCTTCAATTTCACAAGTGATCGGTGGCCCCATTCAGAAGATGAAAACCCTTCCTTGAGCTTTTGAAACTGTGTTGGCTTAGTAGACTCTTGCTTTAGTCACCCAGCCCCTGTGTCAAGAAGAGAGGAAGAGAGAGAGAGACATCCAGCTGGGAGTCGAGGTCTTGCTTCAAAGCTTTTATCTTCAGAGGAAAGAAATCTTGTGAATTTCATTACTGTCAACAAGATCTGAGAAGATTTGAAGTATTTAAGCCCTTGGGCATCTCCAGCATGCCAAATGCTATGGTTATTATAAGTTATTGGTTGCAAAAGCATTGCAACTTTGATTCACACCCCCCATGAACGAAGACTTTGGACATATCCATTGTACAGTCATTCTTCGGGGTATGCTGAAAACCATTACTTTCTAAGAAGATAAGAAGTCAACAAGGAAGCGGTGACTAAGCTGAAGCCAAACATGGAAACACCTGGAATTCCGAACGGGGTGACATGTATTATGGTAAAGGAAAAAAAAAAAAAGATCTGTCCCCTCCAAGTACCACAGCAAAGCTAAGAAAGGAAACAAAAGACGCATCGGCTTAGGATTCTAAAAACAGATAACCCTCACAACATCTCCCCCAAAGTGTCCTTCTCTCAGTGCAGAGAAATGAGTTGTGTTACAGGATTTTCTTCCCCTCTTCACTTTCTCCTCTATTCCCTCATCTCCAAAAAGGATCAGATTGGAATTCACAATTGTTTCCACTCTACTTTTCCAAACTTAACGGGAGAAAACCCTTTGATTCCAAAACAAGCAACAATTTCTCCAGAGTCAGTTGGGTCCAAGCTAACCCCAAATAAAGAGATATTTCTGGCAAAACAAATATTGACAATTTAAGCTAGGTCTTGAAAGTAAAAATTTCTTAAAAAGTAAAATATATCTTCTGTTTCTCTTTTCCTCCTTTCTTAAATTAAAAAGAAAAAATTCAAAATGCTTTGGGAAAACCATTTCATCAATATTATGAGATATAATTTCAATGACATCTCTTTTTTAATGATAAGAGTTTTCTTTTGGAAAACGTTAGTTTTATTCTACCGAAGCTGACATCTGCTTAAACACCAGTTAAGTGTGCCCAAGAAATTCCTGCTTGGGTCATCTCAATCTTGTAACTGCTAAATCCATGACACCCAAAGGAAAAATTTGTTCAGAATCATCCAACAGAAAATCTGTGATCAAGAGGGATCTTGTAATAATAATAATAATAATAATATTTGTGGTAGGTCCCACCTGCACGTACCTGCCAAGACCTGAACCCAGGCCCCAAGGGCTCACTTTCTTTCTCCACAGGGATGACATCACTGCCACGCAGCCCAGAAGGAATGCAGCTTTAGCTCTGACCGAGGCCGTCAGAAGTTACAGGTTCTGACAAGTAGAACTCCTCACCGTAGGTCTTTAGAACGTGTGAAATATTTTAGCACAGCATTGAGAAACCAAAAAGTGCCTTTTCTGGTCCAGAAAGAAACACTTTGGTTTCTTCCGGTAGCACTCTTTTTTTTTTTTTCATTCTGTTGCTTTGGGGATGTCGGCCAGCCCCGTTGGGTCACATACCACAGGACCAGAGTCCTTGCTACCCGCTCAAGCTCGCCAGCCACTTCACCGGGGGAAACAGTGCAACGAATGTGCTGTCTGTAAGTCATTTGACATCAAAGGATGCTCTCATACTGAGAACCGCTTTGGGCTGGACTTGGTCTGGATACACATTCAAATACCATGTCTGCAAAGTGACCACACTTCACAATGCATGAGACCCCACACACGAGTGGCCAGAGGAACCACGGGACGCCAGTGTAGCCAAACCATGATGGGTCAGGAGCAATTCCTTTCAAAGCCCTGCTTTTATGGCTGCAGTTTCGCCCGAGGTACACTGAGCATGGGTCTGCCTGGCTCACTGTCCAGTGCTGTCCGCGGGTGCTGTGAATCCAGCTCTGTCGGGTGAACCGTCTTTTCATCTGAGAAATGGGCTATTTCCCTGGTTGTTCAAGGTGCCGTTGTACACGGGGGAGGCGACATGAGCCACTGTGGTTGACGAGCATGGGGAGTAAACATCATAAAGTCGCAGCTTTTAAAGTCAGTAGTGAGCATCAAGTGACCACAGTCTGGACCGTATTTGAACCCCCTCATCGTTTCTAGACCCATGCAGGTGCTTTTTTTTTTTTTTTTTTTTTTTAAGATTTTATTTACTTATTTATTTGACAGAGAGAGAGAGAGATCACAAGTAGGCAGAGAGGCAGGCAGAGAGAGAGAGAGGGAAGCAGGCTCCCTGCTGAGCAGAGAGCCCGATGCGGGACTTGATCCCAGGACCCTGAGATCATGACCCGAGCCGAAGGCAGCGGCTTAACCCACTGAGCCACCCAGGCGCCCCCATGCAGGTGCTTTGTAACCGAGTTTCCCGAGCCAGCATTTTCTCTCCAAGTGTGTGGTTCGTTGGCTTCTAAAAGCACTTAGGTCTCTCCCACGGGCTGGGCCGGTTTGGGTGTGGGGGGGGGGGTGGTCCTGCTCTGCCCTCCGGGGAGCAAGGACACACCAGCCAAGACATCCCCCAAACCCACAGAAGCGTTTCCCTTCTGGAAATTGTGCCTGTCCATCTTCTTAGTCACACCCAGAAAGTATAGGCTGAGTTTAAAAATGATTTCATCTGTTGGTGTCATGTAGTAGTTCAGGCACATAGAATAAGCCACCCCAGGTAGGCAGTTACAAGTTTTATATTTCCGATGCCTTAAATAGTGCTTTCCCTTCCAAATAACACCTTTGTGGAGTACCGTTCCCATGAGAGTATCTACACATTTAACATTCAAGGGTATTTACCCAAAAACGTTCAAGTCAGAAAAATCCAAATGTGAATGTAACTGCTTGAGCCTCGCTGTGGCCGTCCACGTGTCTGAGATAGAAGTCTGGGGCGTCTGCTGGAAACACACAGATAAGGGTGCTCTCGGGACACAGGTCACCGAGACAAGCCAAGCAGCAAGGGGGATGCCCGTGGCCCTGAGGGTCCGTGAGGCAAGGGTACATGAGCCTGTATTTCCTTCCATGGTGGGTGTGTGATCGGAGCCTTCTACAAGAGGGCGCTCAGTCAGAGTTTCCCCAGCAAGGCAATAAGCCCTGATTTTCCTGGATCGCATTACCCCGCGGTGCCCAGCAGAGTGCCTGGTCTACAGAGGGCCTCACATCGTAACAGCTCCTGGCAGGGCCCGGGCCAAAGGCACCCTCAGTGGGACCAAGAAATTCTGCCACCGCCAACTGCAACACTGACGTGGGAAGCCCTTGCTCTGGCCGCTGAAAGTGTCCCCTTTTTTCTGGCTTTGCTTCTCCTGCCTTTCCCCCCCTTCCTGTAATCACATTAACTGAAGGAAAAGAATACAGCTTCTACGTGGTTTAGAAATCGCAAAAGTGCTAAGAGAATGTCTCACCCAAATCCTACGTGATACGTATCTGTTGCTGGCCCGTGTCCACTACACACAGATATTTGTGTGAAATGCAGATGTGTCTCATGTAGCATCCCTTTGAGGTGGCCCTTGGTGGTGAGGTGTGATTCGTAGTCACGTCTCAGAGCCGCTGAGTTCATCGCCAGGAGCAGGCTGGTGCCAGAAGCAAGACTGGGATCCACACATCCCGGTTCCGACCAATATGGCGCCTGGAAGAGGAAGCATCTCGATCAGGGCAGTTTAAAGAGGGGTATATAGAAAAAAAGTATGCATGTGATAAAACCTATTGCCTACACCATCTACCGTTTCAGCATGCAGAATAACAAATGCATTTACGAGGGTACTAAACTGGCACCACTTCCAACCACTACCTGTACACCTCCTGCATGAAGAATCTCCAAGAAGATTACTACAGCCCTTGCTCTGCTCTGCTCTGCTTGCCTATTATCCCTCTAGAAAAGCAGTCTGGCTTAAACCTGTTATAGTCCCTATTTGTTTGGTTATAAATAAAACATATCTTTTCCATCGTCGATGTACCTTTCCAGCTGCTGGACATAAAACAGATTCCTAGCTTCCTAAATTGAAATGTCATCTTTCTAATCAGAATTGACGATTGTAAATAACCATCTGGATTTTTTTTTAAGTGCCCTATTCTTACAAGTGTACCTTCCGACCGCATCGCACGTGTTGGAAATGGTGAGCTCCCGCTCAGATTCTCAAAAAACTGGCAATATAACCGTTTGGAAACGGAGAGCACATCGCTCACCTGCCTCTCAACATGGTTTGAGGCTAAATTGTGCCCTGTCATCGCTAAAGCAGGCCAAATAAGGGATGTGTTCCTTTTTGGTCTTTTTTTTCTGCCCCAGTGATATACATTCTGCCAACCACAAAATATGCCAACTCCAACTCACTTTTTGAATAAGCAACTTCTGTTCTGTTCTGTTCTGTTCTCTTTTATCATTTGGGTTTATACGCTGTTGAGAAACAAAAAAGCTACATAGTTTACTTACTCCTACAGTTAAATATTTTTTAAAAAGCAAGAATAGGTTATTATTGAAATAAAGTGTTGCTTGTCACTGTAGCCTTCTGGAAGTCAGTGGGAAAAACAGGGTGTGTTAAGCTTTCCATTGTGTGCGACTTTCCAGCCCCCTCTGCCTCCATCAGGAAAATATGTGTCCCGTGATCTATTCAGTTCTTGACCTTTTGACTAATATGCCAACAAAAGACGCCATTTATTAGTCATTAATTTACGTATCTTTGCCATAAGGAACGAGATCGAGGCTGTCACCACTCAGCAGCATCACCGATGACATTTGCCATGTGCCCTCTAGGTGTTTGCGCTATGGGCTTGGCTGTCCCGTGCAAGCAAAGCTCATGCCACCTTCCCTCTAAGTCCACGTCTTTCATGACCACGAGGAGTCTATCAGGAATGCCATCTTGGAATAAGAGGCCCAGAAAGATCAGTCAAAGACCCCTGCTGGACACGCTTGCCCATTCCAGTTGGAATGTCGGGAAGCAGAAGCCGTTCCTAGCAGATACCTTCTGTGATATCCATCGTGCTGGTCACACGTGATCGGTCTCCGTCCCTCCTGCCCCTTTTCTGATTCTCTTGCCCTGCCTTCTTTTGGACTTTCTTTCTTAAGATCTTTTCTTTACACCTGTAACAAATACCAATGACCCCCTCCGACACACACACATACACACTCGCGCTCTTGCGTCCTCTCTTAATTCAACCTAAAGACTTTCTCTTTTTGGAAAGTTCCCCCAAATAGATTAATACCACGTTGTCCTCCCTAGTGGGCACTTCTGACGGCAAGGACTCTCTCCTCCCATCACCACGTGATATCTAAAGGAAAAAATAAGCCTGTTACTCTGTGCCTTTGTCTACATTTTTGTTTTCCAAAAAGTTTATCTTGTGCTCAAAAACGATAAGGTAAAAATCTTTCTTCAAACATCTTATCTCTTGCTTATTCTACAGTAACTTGTATTTGGTTCTTTAGGATCAACTACCCTGTACATCCAACTCACTTAAATCGAGCTTTCTGTGTGATCACAGAAATGCTTGCATCATGAGCAAGAAAAGCCCAACTAATTGAGGCACCTGGGTGGCTCAGTTGTCTAACTGGCAGACTCTCGGTTTTGGCTCAGGTCATGATCTCAGGGTCATGAGATCGAGCCCTGCATCAGGCTCTGTGCTGGGTATGGAGCCTGCTTAAGATTCTCTTTCTCCCTCTCCCTCTGTCCCTGCCCCCTGCTTCATGCTCTCTCTCACGTGCCTGCACTCTCACGCTCTCTAAAAAAAAAAAAAGAAAGAAAGAAAAGAAAATCCCACCTAATGACAATGGCTTTGCATTATAAGGCCATTTGTTATGAAAAATTGATGTATACCATAGCTTTATGACTCATAATCCCACTCTCTGAAAATTAGTGATTATTTCTGCCTGCCTTCACCCCCACCGAAAGAAACTAATCAGGAAAGCGATTCCTCTTCCTTATGCTATAGAAGACAGTGATATTTCTCTAATGAGTTTCTGGAAAAATCAAGCAAAAGAGCTATCTCTGCTGTGTGGGGCTGTACTTGTTCCTTTTAGTACTGGTCTGACCCATTGCTCGGTCCTTTCTTACACGTCCAAAATAACTGAGGAGAAAAGTTGGAAAAACCATTTTTCCCTCTATAATTTTCACATTCAAGCAAAATCAACCCTTTGGAGCCATACTTGAAATGTGGATAGAATGAGGACTTTTATCTGCAGCTCTGGGCTCTGTGCGGCCGTGGCCCGAGCGGGTCCGCGGCCTGTCGCTTCCGCAGAGATAAGATGGGGTGACGTCAGCAACCGGGCATCGGCGTGATCGTGCCCCGCTTCCTGGAGCACAGGGCTGTTGAAGCCCCTAGAAACCTGCGCGAAGCACATCATGACTGTGTATCAAAGAGAGCTGCTGGGGGAACCCTCGCAGGATCTCCATCCTCTGGATGGAAGCCAAGGGTCTCCGTTTTAGTTAGACTCCCTCACACCTGGGTAATTCCTGCAGATGTCGTACGGGTTGGGTGCGATCAGGTACTTCTCCTCCAAATGGTTTAAGATGGAGTTTGCCCACCCAGGCTCCTGAGGCCGCTGCAGGCCCATCCCGGGCACCCCCTTCCCGGGCACCCCCTTCCCGCGTAGAAGCTGGGGGGGAGCTGCAGAGGGCCCTTCAAGGGTCTGCAAGGCCCGGCCTTGGCTGGTCCCTGGGAAACCATCTGATAGCTCCAGCGGGAAAGGCAGTTTCCTCCTAGCCGTCCCCCCAGCCCCCACATCTGGGTGATGGAAATCACTGCAGATGACTGCGCGCTTGGGGGAGAGACAGATACGACAGCACCAAAGACATGGGGGCGAGCTCAGCCTCTCCTTCCCAAGTGTATCCGTTCAAACCCCTAACCCGAGGAGCGTGTTCATTTCTGGGACTTTGAAGAACTCAGGGTCCAAGAGAACACTTTTTGTCACGGTCAGGCCTGAGATCTGTGTTCTGTCGTGTGCCTGTGATCACCCCACTTGGGGTTAGTCTGCTGTTCCCTTAGTTCAGAGGACTTTGCCTCGGCCGCAGTCTGGGGCTTTGCGTGCTCGCAGAGCTGCGGGTTAACACTCCTAGAACTCCCCGGGACCAGCTATAAAATGGGACATGTTTGCGCCCCCTCACAAGTGTTTGAAAAAAATGCCTAGACAGATGTGTAGGGTTTCGTGGCGAAAACGGCGCAATAACGGGGCTCTTTGTGTGTCTGAACCAGTGAACTCCGGAGACGGCATCGACTACAGCCAGCAGAAGCGGGAGAACATCGGCGACCTGATCCAGGAGACGCTGGAGGCCTTCGAGCGCTACGGCGGGGAGGACGCCTTCATCAACATCAAGTACATGGTCCCCACCTACGAGTCGTGCGTGCTCAACTAGCGGCCGGGCCCCCCTCCCGGCCCCGCGCCCGCGGCCCGCTCCGCTGCTTTCGGCATCTCATTCCTGGTGACTTCTACAGCTTTCTCTTCTCCAGCTGCTAAAATAGTGGCTTCTGGACCATTGGACCGTTAGCCCTATTGAGAGCAAGGCTTTCCAACGCATAAATAGTGCCTGTTTCTTAGATTACAATAGTGTACTGTGCTCATTTGTTCTCCGAGAAGAATTGCTTCTTTATACGGCTCGGACAGAAGCAGGAGTCCGAGCGAAACCTTCAGTTGTATAGACAATAAAACTATGATTTTCATGCGCAATTCAGCAATTGCTGTTCTGTGTCTGCCTGCCCCGAGGGTGATGTCAGAGGTTGTAAGGGAAGAGTTTATGCTGACGGCTTAATAGGTGTTTGTCATGGAGGAGAAACCCGGGTTCCGCGGCCCCTCTCCGGCAGCTGGGCAGAGCTCCGCGCTTGGACGTTCAATAAAACCGTTGACTCTCCATTCCAGTTGCAGAAGGACAGGGTTGTGGCCCCTTATGGGGCTCAGCTACCAACGTAATGAACGCTCCCGGCCCACTAGTCGTCTGGGCTTGTGGGGGGCTTTCCGGTGCGTGTCTGGGGAGACTGGAGGGTCGGGGCCCGGTGGGGGGGGGGGTAAAATGCAACACGGCAAACGTGATAAAAATGCCGGCGTGAATGCCTGTCCCTCCCCATGACAACCTGCCACGTGTGAGGACCCGGTGTGTTCCTGACAAGATGTGACCCGGCCGCTTGCCCGGGGCTTTTGATCATTTTCAGGAGTAACTTACACGCATCTCAACAATCGTGTGGCCGTTCTCCTTTCCTTTGCTTCCACTCACAAGGTGGACGGGTTCTCCTCTCTGTAGGTCTGAAGGCAGTATTTTGGAATTTTATTGTAACCAAAAAAAAAAAAAAAAAGACAAAGAACATGTACTTTTTCATTTAACTGAGAAAGAAAAAAAAAAGGTGCCCAAAGAGAACCCCAAACGTAAGGTAATCAACCCTCCCCCCATTTGGCTTTTTAGGCTCAGCTGGGTGCTAAGCTCGGGGTGTTTGAAACTCAGCCCAGAAAACTTCATAAAGACGGAACACTGACTTCGCACACCTGAGAAATGCCGCAACTGCCCAGAAATGCGTAGCCTGAAGTCTCTCGTTCTGTAGCAAAGTGCAGTTTCTGCACAAAAGTGAAGATGCAGAATGTGTTCCATGGTGCACGGAGCAATGGCCTCGAGATTACTGTCACTAATTATCTAAGACTCAAGTTTCCCAAGGCAAACACCAAATTCGAAGACTGGTTCATTATTCATCTTCCTTGATGACCGGCTCAGCATTCGAAATCTCCCGTCTCAGCAGCTCCCACCACCCAGACTCCGGAGGCATTTTTTAGGATAAACAGAGATGCGTGACTATGTAAAACAAAGTGGCTTTGGTGTATATTTTGCAAAGGCGTAGTTAGAAGCAGACACCGACAGGTTAAGGCAGGTTTTTCTCCAAACTGTAATGTTCACTTACACCCGTTAGCGCTTGTCCTGGCATCACGGACGTATCTGAAGGGACACCACATCCGTGAGACTCCGAAAGATGGTGGCTTGTTGGCACCTTTGGAAATTCCTACTTTCATTGTTTCGTTAGGAGACGGAAGCAGGGCTGGCCTATGGCAGAAACAGGCCTGGCTTCTTGCTCTGGGTCATGTTCTTGAAAGCTACCTGGGAGAGGGAACAGAGAGCGTCGTGTCTGCCCCTCCACCCCAGTCCAAGAGCCCCAGCTTCGGCCTGGAACTAAAACATCACGGTTCCTCTTCCTGCTCTCAACTTACTAGTTCTGCACCTTGGGTATGTTAGTCAACCTCTCTGAGGGTCAGCTTTCCTTGGCGGTAAGGTAGAAACTATTCCTACCTGCAGGAATGTTGTAAGGACTAGAGTGATCCATGGGAAGGGCCGAGTGCAGTTTCTTATACCTTTGGCGTTTTATTTCCAAGAGAAACATTATGAATAATGATGAATTTTTCCCCCAGCAAAGCAATGTATATTCGGAGAATCTTCAAACAATATGGCACTTCCTGCAAGGCAATGATGAGTTCTTTGTTATAAGGAGATAATTTTTGCAGAAAACCAAAATAACTCCATAAATAGCACCACGTTCTCTAGAGAATTCTTCAAACGTCATTTCGCCGCTACGGAGATAGGAATGGCCCGCTTTTCAGATCCTGCCCTAGGTTTGTCTTCTGCTTCTCCCAAGTAATTTCGGATTAACTCAAAGGCGATAGTGACTTCTTTCACTGGCTACATCTTTGCACTGAAACTTCCTTTTAAAGATGCCCAAGGGCATGCGGCAATGAAAAGTGGGAGCTGTCAACCACTGGTGTGGTAGGCAATGGTGTTTGCCTGTGTGTTTGTGTGCCATTGTGTTATTTTTACCAGAAGACGCCAGCGCAGTGTCACAGTTAGTTTAAGGGAAGCAGTCAGTCAAGCCCTGAATGTGAGAGTCAAGATCCGGGCGCAAACTCTGAGCTTGGTACTCAGGAGCGGCAGAGCCCAGAGCGAGTCACGGGAACCTGATCTAATCACCCCTAATAGCCTCTGCTTCCCCGGGTCGCGGTAAGGGCCAAATGATGGGTGCAGGGCCCAGTGGTTAGAGCACCAGAGTGGGAACTCGGCAGATCTGGGCGTGAATCTCTTTCCACTAAGAAACAGCCTTGTGACCTTGGGCAAATTATCGAAACGCTCTAAAAGTCAAATCCCTCATCCCAGAACAGGCCCTGCAATGTCTTCTTTGCAGGTTTGTAGCAAGCATCACCTGACAAATGCATGTGGCCAGCCCATCAGCGTGCCCAGTGGGCTTCCGGGATCCTAGGAGGATTTTCCTGGGAAAGCAGCCAGCCCAGTGCCTGAGGTAGGTAGGTAGGTGCTCAGTCCATGAGTAATGCCCAGGGCGGGGCTGTTCTCACTCTGTCTAACGAGGTCCCCATCGGCGAGGGCCTGGTCTCGGGCCTCCCTCATAGTCACGGGTCTTGGGTAGAACATGGGACCTGGCGAGAAAGACATCAGAGCTTCCCCAAGCCCACCCGCCCTCCCAGAATCCATCTCGGGAGGCGCGCCCTCACCTGCGAGAGTGGCCTTCCTCTCCGGCCACCCCGGGACGCCAGCCCGTAATCGTTACCACAGGGGCAAAATGTCAGGCAGAAATACAGAGTTCAAAAGTTCTGTGAAACGGTTGCGTGCTTGGGGAATAGGATTTCAAACCCGAAGCTTTCTTAAACAAAGAAAGCTTTAAGTCCTTCTGGGTTCACTTACCTGAGCTCTCGAGAGAAGTTTCAGGGTAGGCTGTGGGACATCTCGGAACACTGTAATTTAGAGAAGCAAAAATGAAGTCATGTTAAGTCTGTTTCTATACCGAGGGCATCGCTTACTTCTTTTGGCTATTTTGAGATGTTCGTCACCAGCCCTTTGTAAGCAGAGGCTGGGAAGCTGATATACCCTGGGAAATATTCCTGGGACATTGTTTGAAATAGAAATTCTACTTTCAGGATTTTAGGTGACAGCAGAAAAACCTCAAATGTTTTTTAAACAATTGTCTCCACAAAAGTATCCCTTTCCTAGGAAAGCCCCCATTTACCAAAGTTCGTCCAAAATCGGACACTTCCAGATCTGAGCTGAAAATGACCCAGTTCCCGTTCACACCAGGACAACTCACGTTCACTGTTTAAATGTTCGGGGCCCCGGAGGACCTCGGCGCTCACACAGTCAGCAAATGAGCTGTGCTCTGAGCCACCCGGGAGCCACTCAGGCAGTAAGTCCCCCTCGCGGTCCGCCTTCCCCCGCCCACGTGCCCCTCTGGGGCCCTCACAGAACACCACACTCTCCCGGAGACCCAGGAGGAAAGGCTTCCCCAAGCTCCGCCAACCGCGCGTCTTCTAAACCTCGGTACTTGCGGTGCAGCACAGTTGCGGTGACTCCTCGTGCCCTCGACTGAGCACGGCCTTGCTCTGCTCCTGAGAGAGCCCTGCCGAGCTCAGGGGGAAAGGCCTTTCCGAAATGGGACCTCGACCTCATGCCCCCCGTGACCGTTTGTCATCGTGCTGTTTCAGTACAAAAGAAACCACAAGCGTCCTCTCTGCCCTGCCACGGGGAAAAATAACAACAACAATAATAATAATAATATAATAATAATAATAATACAAGGGTGTGGGACTTACTCAAGAGCATGTTCCGCAGGGAAATATGTGTTGGGGTTGACTCTGATGTTAAAAATATCTCGCGTCCCCTCTGTCCCTCTAGTGGTCTTAAATGCGTGAGTGTGAAATCCCAAACCCACACGGGCTCTTTCTGAAAAACCCTAAGAGCCTTTGCCCCTTCCCGCAAGCGCAGACGAAGATACTAAAGTGAATGCAGGAGCGACCTAGCCCAGGCCAGAAGGTGGCTCAGCGCGATCTCCAGAGGAGGGACCGCTTCTGTGACCTGCGCCTGCAGGTGCCGCGCGACCGGGTCTCAGGGCTGCGGGGGTTTGCGCCCTCCTGCAGGCTGCGTGGGCTCTCCTTGCACTCGCTAATGATGGTGCTTGGCGGGAAGAGCGCCTGCACTTTGGCTCGTTTGCAGTTTCTCTGTTTCAGGAGGTGGATGTTTGTTCTCCCCGACGGGAGTATTTTTTAAGGTACTTGGATTCTTTATTCATCTTTACTTTGCCAAATTTCTGTACGTTTCGGGCTGGGTGAGAGGTCTGTTCTCTTCCCATGTTCCAGAAGTCTAAACACGTATCACATCAGCTTCGTGATTCTTTAGGAAGTACTGAGGAATGTCCCCTTGTTTTGCCTTAAGAATCTTCTGGAAGCCGTACACGGTCTACTCGGATGAGAGCACGTGGCACGCGGGACCTTGAGGATAATTTCAGGGCATTTCCAGACGTGCCTGTCCCCAGCTGTGCACCGTGGGACCCCACATCAGGAACACTTTCGTGAGGAGGTGAAGCCCGGCTCTTGCACTGAGAAAAGCAGCGCTTCCGTTAAGAGAGGAGGAGGACGAGCGGTGCGCCCGCTTAGGGACGGGGCCCCCGGGAGACCAGGACAAACCCCGCTGAAGGATGAGCCTCCAGCCTGGGGCGGTTCACGGCCGCTCGCACGCTCCTCTCCTTCTCATCTCCTGCGCTGGATCCTTCTTCTCTTCCTGACCTCAAATCCGTCAGGGCCCCATGGCTGGGCCTCCGTCTCCCCCCCCCTTCCCCACCCGGGCCCTAGGTCGCCTCACCCAGGCCAAGACTTCAGGTGCCATCTATACATCCCCGATTCCCAATCTCCACGTCCGCTTCCCGAATTCCCACCAAACATTCCGCTTGGATGTCTGAAGGATGGTGAAACCAGGCATGAAACCAAGCCCTCGTCCGGCCTCCTCCCACGCGCCGCACCGTCCAGCTCAGTCCGCGGGAGTCCGCTCCACCGCTTACTCCGATCCCAGTCCCAGAAGCCCGCCTGGCCGCTCCCCCTCTCGGACCCCACATCCCGCCGGCTGGTCCCGAGCCCTTCCGCGTTCCCGTCCAGCCGCGGCCTCGCCCACTCGCTTCTGCTCCACGGGGACGCCACGCGCAGGCGCCAGTGACCCTTCAGACCCGGATCCCCTCGGATCAGCAGGCCACTCCGACCCTCCAGCGACGTCCGCCTCATCCCGAGGGTGACTCCAACTCTCACTCCCTGCCCTTGGTGGCCCCTGGCTGCACCTGACCTCCTGACCTCCCCCGTCGTCTCCCCGCACTTCCCGCCGCCGCCTGGTCTCCCACCTCCATGTTGCAGCTCTGCTGGCCTCACCCCTGCCCCGCCGACAGGCTGGACATTCTGGCCTCAGCTCTGCTCCCGTAATCCCCTCAGCCCCTCACCACCACCACCCCCCCTTGCTCACTGCGCTCCCTCGCTCCCGACTTCGTCCTGGGCTCTGCTAGTGTCACTTCCCCAGAAAGGCCTTTCTCGCCGCCCCGCCCTTCCTCCCACGCTCTACCCCATATTTTGCTTCACTTGCCTCAAAACACTGCTGAGTATCTGACCCGCTAGGGCACGTTCGCTCGCTTGCTTGTCAAACGCAGGCTGCGTGAGCCCCGGGAGTTTGTTGTGTGCCTGACCGTGTCCCCCACTGCGAGGCGGGGCCGGCGCACAGTCAGAACTCAGTGAACATTTGCTCCATCGGTGAATGAGTGACCCTTACCAAATGGCCCAGAGGGTCCACAGTCAGACCAGCGAGTCAGAGAGAGCTTGGCCCCTCCTCCCATGTTGCAACTGACAGACGGGGACACTGAACTTCCTTGGGTGGTCCCGAGAAGGAAAGTTACCAGTCCAACATAAGAGTCATTGAAGATGCTCAGACTTTGGAAAATTTAAAAGGAATCTGCTGTCGTGGGGACAGGCATTCATTATTCTGTTTAAACCAAATCAGAGGAACATGTTTTAAATATCCTCCCAGTAGCCAGAAACATGGGGCCAGCAGGTCGTCCAAAGACAGAGGGATGGCCTCCGTGTGCGTGGCCACATCAACGTGGCTTTGCCATGTGGTGCTGGGTCACAGGCTCACCGCCTCCTCTTCCCGTCCCTCCTGGGGTTCCTCCAGGAACACTATCAGGCTGGAATCAGGAGGACCGTCAAGGTCCCTTCCAAACACCAACAGTCAAATGGATGTTTCCGTGGGACTCAGCACGAATGGACTCAGATGTCCATTTAAATCTGTGTTGTCGGGGAGGCTAGCCAGAAGTAGACATTGACACCCGGAGTCACCCCCCTCCCAGTACATCCGAGCACAGTGGTTCTCAAAGCAGGGTCCCTGGGAACCTGGGATGGGTTCACATTCAGGACCCCTGCTCAGATCCACTGAATCAGAACTCCAGAGCAGGCCTGGCCTCTGCGTCTGAGCAAGTCCTCCAGGGGCTTCTGATGTCCTGGGAAGTAAGGGAATGACAGTTCCAAACCAAAGTCTCTGTCCCAGACATTGATTCCAGCCCTCGTGGAGGCCGGTCTACGCATCTACACAATGTCGTTGACTTTGTGGCACCAGTCTCCAGGGACCCTGCTTTCAAGCCTGACCACTCTTGCAATTTTCCATTCAGCATAGGACCCTTCGAGAAAAGTAATTTAATGCAGCCTTTAAGAATAGGAGGAAAGCGTCAACGTCCTTCATCAGGAAGAGAAACTGAACTGTTCACAGTCTAGAGAACGAACAGGTGTATCTTAGAAAAATATGGTTTAAATCAACCTATAAAAAGCCAATGGTAAAAACCCATCATCTTTGCTTCAAGAGTTACCAGGGGGGAAAAAAAGGCTTAAAGTGTCAGGCTTCGCTCTCACATTTCCAAACATTCAAGGTGGTTGTCATCTTTATACTTGAAACTTAAAAAAACTGAATTATTTCTATTAATACAGAAAGGGAACTCTCTAGTGAACTGGGCAAAATTCAGAGGGTTCGGAGCTGCGGTTCTAGAAACAGCTCACTTACTCCTCGCCCCCTTGCTGAATTCCGATGCCTGCGTGGGCTTCTCCCCACTGCCTCGGGTTTGTGTCCGGGGCTGGTGAGGCCATCCTGCAGCTTCCGCTGTCCACGTGCGTCCCTCCACTCCACCAAATGCAAAGCAGGAAACTTCCAGAACCAGAGCTGTAAGTGGCCTTTTGTCTCCTCCCTCATGCATCTGGGGCCGTGAACATTACATTAAACTGCATCAAGGCAAATGTCCTATGAAGAACTTTATTGACAAAAAGGTAAATTTTTAATAACCCGTCAGTAGGCTCCATTCGAGAGGGGGAGTATGTCATGGGAGTGGGCTCTTGACATCTCCTCTAGGAATTCTCCAGACTAAAAGGATGTTTTCCGTTTAGAGGGAACCCAACAGCAAAACATTCCTGAAGTATGACAATCTCTGCCCCAAATCTCATATATTTGGCGGATCTTTGTTTGCTGAGGGGAGTAACCTGCCCTCTGGTAAGGTGCATTTTCCCTTCGTTCAGAGCAGCACAAAAATGACCCAAACGAGGAAACTGGTGAAAAGGCTGTATTGGAACAGAACAGAGTTCTTCCGGACTTGCTTGAATATCTAATAACGTCACTAACAGTAAAGGCCACGCATCCAACAAATGCCACAGCGCCTCACAAGAGGCCAGAGTCCTGACTGAATGCAGCCTTTCTCCGGAAATCCCGCGCCAGAATAACGCACCGAGCCGCGAAATGCATAGAGGCCTCCGCCTGTCCCGCAGCGAGAGGGGCCGCCAGCGGGCCCTCCCCACCCCCGGGGTTTCGTGGCCCTTCTGGACGGGCTAGAAAAGGGAGCCATCTACCCAGTGTGAAAAATAAAATTAAGCCCAACGAGGGGGTGTGGGGCGGGAGGGGGTGAGAAATGGTGGCCTGGGATTGGGTTGGGGCTTAGGTCAAGTTTTAAATGGGGACTCCACCACCTACTAGCCGGACAACGTCGATCTTCCAGGAGAATCCTCCGTGCCTCAGTTTCCCCGTGCGGACGGTGGGAGGAAAGACTATGTGGGAAGGCATGGGAAGGATTACAGGAGGTGTCTTGTGAAAATCGCTTAAAACGGTGCCTGGGGCGTCATCTCTCAACGGAGGCCCCTGGGACCTGCAGGTACCCGTCTGCCATGAAGACGGACCAAGCGCCCCAGCGGCGAGTCCCCACCGAGTGACACAGCAGCGAGTCCCCACCCTTCCCTCGGCGGCCCAGGCACGCCCACCCCAGAGCACGGGGCCTTCGGATCCCGGGAGACCGCCCGGGGCCGCCGGGGCTCGACGGTTTCCAGCGTGATGGGGCCCTTCCCCGCGCGCGGAGGGGACGCCCCGCCCGAGGCTCCGGACCCACGTTTCTCCTTCCGTGCGTCACGCTGTGAGGCGGTCTGGGGTGTCACTGCAAACACGGACCCCATTGCGTTAAAATGTTTCCTCCGCGTCTTATTAGTGAAGCCGCCAGCCCGGCTCGGCTCAGCCCAGCGAGACGCGCGGCTGCTCCCGTGGGGACCCCGGCCCAGCCTCTCGGGACCCCGGGCCCGCGCGCTCTCTTCCCGGCCTCCCCGGCCTCCACGCACCGCTTCTCTCGGGCGGCTTTCCCGCCCGCCGGGGCCCTAAGACCGGATCAATAGTCAGTCGTTGGACAAACATTTTTTAATTTCCCAGGAACCGCAGACATAAAGCAGGGTGAGAGGGAGCTGGGATTTAATCACAGATGAGATTTAATTTCTGTACTTTCAGCTCCGAATGAAAGTTGTAATTTTCCCTTCCGAGCTGCACCGTTCGTCCCCCTCGCTTCCGCCCCAGGCGCTGCGAACGTCGCTCGTCCTCGGCCCGGAGCTGGGGGCTGACGGCTTGGACCGCGGTGCCCCCGCCAGACTCGGGAGGAGACGCTCGGGGCGGCCCAGCCCGACGTCCCGGCTCGCCAGGCAGGGCCACCTCCGGGTGTGGACGGGCCACCTTCGGGTGGGGAGGAAGCGAGGGCTCACGCGGGGCCTCCGTTGGCCTTGACCTCTGATCGGCAGGTGCAGCCGCGGCCCCATCCGTCCGGCTCCTCCGGGGCCCGGGGCCAGGCCGCGCGCCGACTTCCCCGCCGCTCAGCGCACCCGCGCCCGCCTGCGGGGGCAGAAGAGGCATCGGTGAGGCCGGGAACATGAAGGAAGCAGGATGTGTGGCCTGGCCTCGGGCCTCCGGAGGACAGTGTGGGGCAGAGAGTCCCCGGGCGCCGCACATTCGCAGACGCCACCAATGACACAGCGCGCCTGCCTCCGTCCCCGCGATGAGAACACGGGCCGTCGGGGCCGCTGAAGAGCTGGTCCGAGGCCACGCAGCCGGGAGACGGGGATGCCGAGGGGCTCCCAGCACCCCAGTCCTTCCACCACATGTCGCTGGAGCATCTCTGGGGGAGGCTGTGTGGGAGCAAGACAGGCCTCCCGCCCACGAGCTGGAGGTTTGGGTGAGCACCAAGGTCCAGGCGCGGTTTAAACCGGACTCGAAGCTGCCCAGCTGCCCAAGGAGCCAGAGACTTCCCTTCTCCTTGGAAGCTTCAAGAAGGGCCAGGGACCATCAGAGACCGTCCCCAAGGGGTTCCCACAGTGGGCAGGAAGCAGGCCCACGGAGACTTCGAAGTCTCGTATAACCTTCACGTTCTGTGAATCCGCACGACGGCATCCACCCCCTCCAGAGGTCAGGA
This sequence comes from Martes martes, assembly GCF_963455335.1. Taxonomy (NCBI): domain Eukaryota; kingdom Metazoa; phylum Chordata; class Mammalia; order Carnivora; family Mustelidae; genus Martes; species Martes martes. The sequence goes on along the minus strand of NC_137893.1, from coordinate 5,257,710 downwards.
AAGGAGAAAGAGCAGGTCAGCCACAGGCCGAAGCCCACCAGTGGGACGGGGTCTTCCGCAGACGCCCGCTCCCTGCTCGTGGCATCTGGCACCCCTTCCTGGAGCCGTCACCCCCCATCCCAGGTGCTGATCTGCCCAGGACTTCCCTCGTGGGGTTCCGACCAGGACAGCGCCCCTCACTGACTCAGAGACCTTGCCCAGTTTCCCACCCCATGTCCCTTCCCCTTCCAAGGGGCGCGAAGGGCCTGCCCTGAGCAGGGGTTCAGGAGCCACCAAGCCACTGAGAGCTCTTGGCCACCAAACACGGAAATCCTCTGGGCCTCAGTTTCCCCTTCTGTGGAACGAGGTGACAGGGCTAGGTCTGGATCTCAAAGTTCCTCCCAAACATTGGACTCTGGGATTCCAATCGGTGATCACGGAGGCCAGGGACTCCCTATCCTCCTCCCTGTGCTTCTCCCACACAGCTCACCACGGCCCCTGCACGGCCTTCGGAAGAGAACAAGTAACATTCGAGTGACTCCAATCTGGGCCACCCTGCCCGGGAGGGAGCTGCCCCCTCAAAGATGTCGCAGCCCCTGCCCCCATCGCGGGGCTAGAGCTTTTCTCCAGGAGGAAATGGGACTTGGCCAAGGTTGTCTGCGGGGCCTGGGAATGCGCCATCCCGGGAGCGCGGAGGCCGTGGCATCCTGTGCCAGCCTGTCGCCCTCCCCGGCTCCCGGCCACAGCTGCCAGTAGCTGCTTTCACCGAGGCTGAAAGGGGCCGGCCCCAAGCACTTTCTCACAGCTCCTCTCTGCTGGAAGGAGCCCTCGCCATGGTGGTCCCGCCAAGAAGCTGCTTTGTGCTTGCTTGAGCTGCACTTTCTTACCCACCGGCCTTTCTTCTCCTCGTCCCCCTAATCCTTTCTGGCCGGGCGTGGGCAGACCCGAGGGGCCGGGCCATCCTGCGGGGGGCTCTCGGGGCAGGGCCCCACACTGGGCCTGTCCCACCGTGTGGCCTTGCACCCTTGCTACTGTCCCTGAGCCGGCCAGCTTCTCTCTCGCAAATCTTGAAGGGCTGGGACTGCCGCTCTGGGGGGCAGTTTCAAGTTCAGGTGACGCGACGTGGCGGCACCTTGTTCTAAAGGAATAAGGACAGTTGGATCCCGTCCCAAGTGAGAACACTCGGGAAGGGGGAGCGCATTTTTATCACATGGGTCTCCACCGTGGGAGACAAGGGCTAGAGATCTCTGGATCATAAGCTCGTATGTTTGTAAGCTGCTCATCTCCTGGTCACTGTTTTTCACCAGACTCGTTTTAAACCTGTACTTGGGGCACCGTGGGCTCTTCTGCGGGTGGAGGGTCCTCGGTGTCACTCTCCCACGCCCCCTCCAGGAGCACGTAACTCCCACGCAGGAGCAGACAGTGGAGGGCTGTGCGTCCCTTCCCGCCCCTCCCCGCTCATCCCACTTGCCCCGTCTCCCCCCCCCCCCAGCTGTTTCTCCCTCCTTCTCTCTTCTGCCTCGTCTGTGGCCCATTCGAAGTTCTTCCAGCAAAACTCCCGGGCAGCTTCTCAGGCCACAGAAGCAGAGCGGTAAAATCCTCCCACGGTGAAACGAGTCCCTCTAAGTGAAGGGTGTACGTGTTGGGGGAGCCCCTGCAGAAGGACAGATGAGGGGTGACCACGTGAGTCGCCGCATCCAACTGGGTGGGGAGCAGGCACCCGGCAGGGCCAGGTGGCCACGCTGTGCTGGGCAGGGGCACGAGCTCCCCACGGCTCCCTGGTGGCTCTGCGCTTCTCTTGTCAACTGAGCTGGCGAGAGGGAACCTCCTCCAGGAAGGGTCACCGATGTCACTGCCCATTTAAAGAATTGGATTCATTCTTGAAGAAAGCTCTTCGGCGTCACGATTCTCCAGCACCGAGGGGCCGGTCCCGGAAGCGTCCCTCCTCCCCTCCTTGTCCTCAGCGACGAGCTCTGTCCTTCTCTCCCACCCCCTCCAAGCCCCGGAAGGTGAACTCCTTAGGGCAGAGGGGTCGGTCTTTCCTGCCCTCTCGCCCCATCCAACCCTGACCTCCCGAGGCAGCAGGATGCTCTCCGAGAACACCGCCCACAGAGTCCTGGTCAGCAGCACCCGTCTACTGGCCTCCAGCACCTGCTGGTGGCGAATTCAGTGGACCCCAGACGGCGGGAATCGGGAACAACGGGACGAACACACGTGACCTTGCTTCTTCTCGAAGACGGCTTCCTGTCCCCATGCCTTGGAGACTCTTCAAGGTGGGCAAGAAATTTGATTCGTGTGTCGAATGCCCATTTGAATAAGTTCAACAGTAGCTATAGTGCTTATTAAGGAAAAGGGAAAAATTAATTTTAAGAAGTTACAGTCACAGAAGAACAGATACCAGTGGTCACTAAGCATGTAAGAAGTTCTCACCATAGATCGCTGGGGAAATCCAGCCTTGAACCTCACTGAAGCACCACGACACACCTACCAGAATGACTGATGAAGACCAGAACCGCCATACATTGTTGATGAGAGAATAAATGTCGTAACCACTTCAACTATGACCCATAAATTTCACTCCTCGATATTTACCCAAAAGAAATGAAAACATTTGTACACGAAGTTACTTGTACAAGAATGTTCCTAGAGCTTTATTTATAATAGCAAAGAACTGGAAAGAGCCCAAGTGTCCATCAGTAGGAGAATGGATAAATAAATGGGAGTATGTTCCTATAATGCCTACCGCTCGGGAAATAAACACAATGACCTACCGACACCAGCCGCACCAGGGATGAAACCCAAACTAGACTCACCAGGAGAGAACATGCTGTCCATTCCCTTTACATGAAGTTCCGGAACAGGCAAAATTACTCATGGCAGAGAAGGCGGTTACCTCTGGGTGTGCCAGGACTGACTGGGAAGGGACACATGGAAGCTACCGGTGATGGGATTGGTCTGTATCTTGATAGAGGTTCGGGTTAAACAATCGTATACATTTGTCAAAAATAAATAAATAAATTAGCAAATATGCACCTCAACTGTGTGTGTTGCATTGTAAATGGGTTCTCTAAAGAGAAAAGAAAAAACCCTGTAAATGCTGGAGAAAAAGAGCTATGGTCTTTCTTGGGAGTGGTCTACGAGGGAAATGGGAAAACACAAAGATCTTGCCTCGCAACAGTATGGGGCTCGGGCCACTGTGGAGGCCTAGGTCTGGTGAGAAAGCACGCCCCCATCGCCCCATCAGTAACATTATTCGCATTAGTGGAGGTGGTGCTGGGAACCCGAGGACAGGATTTCTCAGAACTGGAAATCTTAGGATGAGTGTGGTTCCCAAAGGGTAGCAATCAGGGGGGCTCAGGAGATGGGCCAGGCTTCCCCTCCCAGTGCCAGTTGCCACCAGATAGGGTGGCTTCCTGCCTCAACTACCAGAAACCTTCAAGTCGTCAAGACTTCAGTGTTTCGAGGAGCACTGGAGGTCAGGGGCTACTTCCCCGCCCAGGCAGGAGCCCCCGGGCACCATCCCCAGACCTGGAAAGGCCCAGCCTGAGTCACCCAGACATTTTATGTCTGTTGATATGAGGGACTTAGAAGTGACCGCCTTCTATGCAAACATGCCTCCCTTGAGTGCAGCTGATGGTTACGATGAGCCCCGCCGGGGTGCAGGCGACACAGGGGACAGAGGAACGGGCCGAACGACATCTCAGAGAAACAGTCAGACAAACCCAGCAGCAGAGACGTTATGCAGCGTAACTGTCCAAACTAAGTCAATGTCACAAAGGGACGGTGATGCTTAGAGAGACTAACGGACACAACCATTGGTTCAAGTGAACGGCTACAGATGGGTGATTGGTTTGAGCGAAGCCCAACTAGTTTGAACATGGGTCACATACTGAGTGAAAGGTAAAGACAGTTGATGAAGCAAGTAGACAGCAGTGTATCCATTTTGTCCCGTTTTAAGATGCCTTTTTCAGAAGGATATGCTCTAGGATATTCAAGGTGGTCGTCTCCGAGCAGGAGAAACGTGGAAGTTTTGGCTTCTGTTTTCTGAATTTCTACAGGGCATATGTACCACATCTGTTGTGAATTGAATTGTGCCTCCCTGCCCCCAAAATCATATATTGAAGTTCTAACCCTCAGTAACTGAGAATGTGACCTTACGGGAAAGAGGGTCATGGCAGACGGAATCAGTTAAGTTAGGATGAGGTCATCCTCCCGCTGGAGTCCGGTGGGCCCAGCCCAATAAGCGCTGGTGGCCTTATGAAGGCGAGTTCGGCCCCAAGGAGAAGGCGGTGTGGGGATGAAGGCAGAGACCGGGGCCGTGCTCCCACAAGCCCAGGAAGGCCAAAGACTGCCTGCAGACCCCTAGAAGCGAGGGGAGAGGAGCGCGACAGACTCTCCCTCCAGCCCCGGCAGGAGCGCACCCTGCCAACACCCGGCTCTTGAACGTCTAGCTTCCAGAATCGGGAGGCGGTAAATGGTAGTTGTTGAAGTTCCCCAGCGTGTGGCACTTTGTGGCTACAGCCTAGCAGAGTGAAATGTCTATAAAACAAGCAAATACTTAAATTTAAAAATTAAAATAGAGAATGTGGGGCTGGGGTGGGAGGTGTCTGATGGATGGGATGGGAGCTCTCACCATGCCAAGGACCTCTCTCCCACTGGGCACTTGGTTCCATTTTTTAAACAGCTTTAATGGCGAGAACATTCTTCCTTATGTCAAGCTGCAAGCTGCCTCCCCAGCTCTCCCGCCCATTGATCTCATGAGTCAGGCTCCCCATGAGTCACTTCTGCTCCCTGGAGCGGTGCAGAGGAAGGTTTCCTTCCTGGGGAGCCCCCAGAAGCTGTGCCACTCTGCTCCCCGCCTTCTCTTCTCCCCTGTGTCCCCGCGATGAGCTCTCCCTTGGATGGCACCAGCAGAGCAGAGCCCGGGAGGGAGGAGGGACCCCGAGCCAGCGAGCCACCACCGCGGTCCCAGTGCCCCTGGAGAGCCACCGCCTCCAGTGAGCTCGGAGTCTATTATTATAATGAAATGCCTCATCCTCCCATTACGTGGCCCTGAGGCTGGGCACAGAAGCATGAGCTGACGGGGGCCAGCGGATCAAAATAACTTCCAAGAATATCCCGGCCCGCGCCGCCGCTCCTCCGGCACGGCCTGGTGTGGGCCCAGCCGTGCCCCGGCACTTCCTCCCCACACTCCCCGGGAATAAGGCTGTCATGTCGCACACACTGAAATTCAATAAACTGGAACAATTGGAGGAAGTGTAGAGCTTTCTCCGCACGGGGAGTGAAACGGGCCCCTGCTTATCAAAGCGACGAGATTTATTCAGTTGCTACAAACTTCCGAAGACTTCCTTTCCCAAAAGAAAGGCCGGGGGAGGGGGGGCGGGGAGGTCATGTCCTTCGGTCACCTCCACGGAGCCCAGAGCACCATCTGCTTCACTCCAAGCAGGCCTTCAGGGGCACCCCCACCCCGCACCCGACCCCTCTGCTCCGAGATCCGGGGCCAGGGCGGGAGCGATCCATGTTTCAAGGGTCCAGGTAGGGGAGGCCCAGCCACCTCTCAGACCACGGGCCAGTCCCCAATGCAGGGGCCCTGGGAGCGGGGAAGGGGGGGGGGAGAAGGGAAGGGGGAAGGAGATGAGAGGGGAGTGAAGGGCAGATATGGATGGAGAGGGGGAGGCGCCTGGAGGGATGAACCCAGGGAAGGGGCGAGGGGAAGACAGAGGAAGGGGCAAGTTCTCTCCTCTGCACCTGCTCTTGGCACCTTCCGCACTAACCCAGGCCCTCCAGCCCAAGCCCCACATCGCCCGGGTGGTCCTCCCTGCCTCTGGACTCCCCGCCACTGCCTGCTGGCCTACTGTTGCCAGATAAATCTTCCTACCATCGCACTTCCGTCCTGCCCTCTTCCTCTACGTCACGCCCTCCAGGTCGAACGCATCTTCTGAGCCAAGTGAATGGGGCTCGGGTTCCCTGGCCCCTAGCAGGCCCCAAGTCCTGTGGTGGGCCCTTGCCCAGGCTGCCTCCCCGCGGGCCCTCTGCTCTCCTTCGTAGCCGGGCGGAGGCTCCTGCCAAGCCTGCGGAGCCCTGGGCCTCTCCCCTGACCCGGAGCCTGATGCCCTTCCGCTGGGACGGCCGTGACCACCCATGCTCCCCTGCCAGCGCCCGGGGTGGGGGGGGGGTGGGCTCCGAAACGGGGGCTCGGCGGAGCTGGCCTGTGCTCTCGGACGAAGAGGCGCTCTTGGGGTGGACGGAAGCCCACTGACCGCGGCGGACAGACGAACCCGACACGGCTCTATGGGTTCAGCAGAGCAACTTCCCGGCCCTCCTTCTGCTTCCCGGAGGAGGTGTGCCCTCCATCTCAGACGGTCTCTGGGCAGAGAAGGAGGTCTAAGGGACCAGGCCTTTTACAAGATGTGGGGAACCCTTTTGGTGGTCTCTGCTCTGGAGGGACTCCCTGACTTTCCTGCTCTAGAAGCCAAGAACCAGTCCTTGGAAGGATGAACATCTATCTCATCTGCGTCCTTGGGAGCCTTGATACTAATCAAAGCCAAATTTAGACGGAGCTTCAGAATCCTTCTCAACACCACAAATCCGATCAGTCAGAGTTGGCCTGCAAGAGTTGAAGCCTGTTCGCTCTTCCTGAGGAGGACGCTTGGCACCCCCCGACGGGTGACATGAGCCCCGAGCCGGCGGCCCACGGCTCATCCCCAGCACCACCCCCTGGAGTGAGGCGCCCCAAGCCGTCTGCTTGCTCTGACTTTGAGGCCTCCCTCGTTCTCCCCCCGCGGCCCGGCGGCACCGGGCTGTGGGCTGGAGCGCGGGAACCACACGGTCCAGCTGGCCACCTCCTCCCCGCGGCCGACACCTTCCCGTGCGCCTGGGTCACTCGGAGGCATTTCCAGGCCTTCTCCCGGCTTCCGCGTATCCATCAGCCGGTCAGCAGTGCCTGAACACCTCCCGCAGAGAGCCTCGGCCATGGTCGGCAGCTGGTCACCTACGGAAACTCCAAATGGCTGCGTTCATGTTAACGGCATCAGCTAGGAACACAGAGAAAATCCAGTTAAAATTGCCTTAAGAAATAGGACATTAATTGTGCCGCATAAGAAGCACAGAGTTGACAGTCGGGGGTCGAGGTGGCACACCCCGAGTCCCAGGAGCTCTGACTTCCCACGGGGTCGCAGAGCAGCCTCTGCGCCAGGGCCTGGACGAGTTCCAGGGGGAGCTTCTCCCTCTCGGGTCTCCAGGCCCCTAGAACCGGCTTTCCCAGAGGTTCCCCTGGGAAAGGGCCAGCCGCCCTTCGGGTCCCCTGGGTCTGGAAGGCTCCTCGCCTAATCCTAACCTGAGCGCGGGCAACCAGAGGGAGTCCTCGGGATGGGCTCAAGCCCCTGGGGCTTCCCGGGACAAAGGACTCCAGGACCCCGTTTGGAGGCCTCAGCAGCGGGGGCTGTGCGGGCACCCGGCCCGGGGTTTGGGGAACTTCACAGACCCCCTGATGTCTCTACAGAGACCGCACAGGAAGATTCCCCCGGCGGCCCGGGGGCCAGACGCTAGGTCAGCACTCTGAACGGGACACACGCCTGCCCCGGAGACGCGCGCTCGCGGCTAGCAGGGGACGCGCAGGTGCCCGTCGGGGCTGCAGAGAGACCATCCGGCCGTGGAAAGATCACCCCCGTCAGCGGAACGGCAAGAAGGGCCCCCACAGCGGCTCGGCTGTTCACACGGAGGGAAGTTGTGCTGGGACGCCTCGGGGAAACCGAGGCGGCGCGTTAGCATGGACCAGATTCCAGGCGAAGGAAAGGCAGGCGGGGGGTGTGGCCCACAGACATTCCAGACCCCGAAAAAGCCCTGAGTTTTTCCCGTGACAGAGGAGTTTGCAGCTGTGGCTACAACTAAGCCACTGGCCGGCCCACGGCTGTGTTTGTATTGAGTCCTTTTGATGACAGCGTGAATTCTGAGAACAAACCTTCCAGGCTGGGGCTGTGTAACCAGAACCCGAGACGAAAATAGCTTCTCCTGCCCTGCGTGTGTAGGGTCTGATGTGTCGCTTTGAGAAAGTGTTTCTGTCATTTAGAAAACTTAGCGGGTTTCTCAAAAACCACGAAACAGGTGAATGATGGAACATTTCTATTGGGCTAGTTTCATCACGTATAATGTTCTTTTAGTTATTTAGTGCTTTCCTAATTAACTTTTCCTTCTCTGATTGAAAAATCCAGTGACTTTTCAAAGTGTTTCAAGGTATAATATAGAATGATCTAGCAGATGAAAAGGTTGGAGTTTTTTTTGTTTTTAAAGGATTTTGTTTATTTATTTGACAGACAGAAATCACAAGTAGGCAGAGAGGCAGGCAGAGGGAGAGGGGGTGGGAAGCAGGCTCCCCGCTGAGCAGAGAGCCCGATGCGGGGCTCGATCCCAGGACCCTGGGATCATAACCTGAGCCGAAAGCAGAGGCTTAACCCACTGAGCCACCCAGGCGCCCCAAGTTGGAGTTTTTATAGAAACGTGGAAGAGGGTATCAGGGAACTGAAAACAAATCTTTTTATTTTATTGTTATGTTAGTCACCATACACGACATCATTAGTTTTTGATGTAGTGTTCCATGATTCACTGTTTACTAATAACACCCCGTGCTCCGTGCAATCTGTGCCCTCCTGAATACCCATCCCCTCACCTCCTTCCCCTCTAAAACCCTCAGTCTGTTTCCCAGAATCCACAGTCTCTCATGGTTCATCTCCCCCCTTTGATTTTGCCCCCTTCATTTTTCCCTTCCTTCTCCTAATGTTCTCGGTGCTATTCCTTATGCTCCGCAGGTAAGTGAAACCATATGATAATTGACTCTCTCTGCTTGATTTATCTCATTTAGCCTAATCTCCTCCAGTCCCGTCCATGTCGATGCAAATGGTTGGTAGTCATCCTTTCTGATGGCTGCATAATACTCCCCTGTGTATACGGACCACATCTTCTTTATCCACTCGTCTGTTGAAGGGCATCTCCGCTCTTTCCACAGTTTGGCGACTGTGGTCATTGCTGCTGTGAACACTGGGGTGCTTGTGCCCCTTCTTTTCACTATGTCTGTAACTTTGGGGTAAATACCCAGTAGTGCAATTGCTGGGTCATAGGGTAGCTCTATTTTTAACTTTTTGAGGAACCTCCACACTGTTTTCCAAAGTGGCTGCACCAACTTGCATTCCCACTAGCAGTATAAGAGGGTTCCCCCTTCTCCACATCCTCTCCAACACATGTTGTTTCCTGTCTTGCTAATCTTGGCCATTCTAACTGGTGTAAGGTGGTATCTCAAGGTGGTTTTGATTTGACTCTCCCTGATGGCTAGTGATGATGAACATTTTTTCTTGTGTCTGTTAGCCATTTGTATGTCTTCTTTGGAGAAGTGTCTGTTCATGTCTTCTGCCCATTTTTTGACTTGATTATTTGTTTTTTGGGTGTTGAGTTTGAGAAGTCCTTTACAGATCTAAAAGCAAATCTTGAGGAATAAAGTTTTCCTTAGAAAGACAAATCCACATGCTCAGACGATATTGCTAAATCAAGTCAGGAAATGCCCCAAAGAGAACATAGCTCCCCTGTGTCCTACCTGAATTCCTGAATCGGGATCTTTATACCCAATACCAGGTCAATAAAAAGTGAATCATGAAGAACTATGGATTTATAACAGGTACTATGGAGAAATTAAGATTATATAAATATATTGGTTAATAAAACAATATAATTATATCCAAGTCTCTTTATCAACATATGAATTGCATTTCTTTATAGCTTCCTTTCATGTGTATCATATATATTTATATGTTACTTTAAAAATATCTGCAATACTTCAATATTTCGTATCCTACCTGACATTATTTTGTAGACACTGTATTTTGTATACACTCTGTCATTTTTAATCATCATGTAATATGTTATAGAGTTATAGTATTCTGTGACAAAGTAACTGTTACACTATTATTGGATTTTTAAAACTCTTTTAATTCCACCTTTATGCCTCATTGTAGGTATAGCTTTCTCTTAATTTGTATTATTTCACTCTCTGGAACAGAATTATGGGGTCAGTGTGTAGAATGTTGTGGCTCTTCATGGTAACTCTTCCAAATTCCTTTCCAAAATAATCAAACCAATTGGTACTTCCATCAGGAATTCCTGGATATTCCAACTTACCCATTCCTTCCTATAACAACAGTGTCTCTGTTGTTACAACGACGTTACATATTTGCATTACTTTGTGCTTCACGACTAGTGAGTTTAGTGAGTAGAGAATAGTCACTGAATTCATTCGTTAACTTTAGTTTCAACCTCTGTGAAATGTGAACTCTTTTGGCCATTTTTTAGAGTCTTATATGCTTGGACATTTGTAAGAATCTTTTATGTATTTTTCACACCTCTGTCATTTATTGCAAATATACTTACTGTTACCACATTATTATTATTCACCATTTATTATTGTTCATATGTGCCAAGCTCGGTGCTGAGTGACCTCATTATAACCACATGTGAGGAAGGACCATCCCCATTTTATAGATGAGAAAATAGAGGCTCCACCACTTAGACATTTTGGTCAACAACACAGAGCTAGAAAATGTCAGCCATGACTCTAGATGGTCCCTTATTGCCCTGCCAAGGTCCCAGTATTTCTTTTTTTTTTTTTTAAAGATTTTATTTATTTATTTGACAGACACAGATCACAAGTAGGCAGAGAGGCAGGCAGAGAGAGAGAGAGGAGGAAGCAGGCTCCTCGCTGAGCAGAGAGCCCGATGCGGGGCTCGATCCCAGGACCCTGGGATCATGACCTGAGCCGAAGGCAGAGGCTTTAACCCACTGAGCCACCCAGGCGCCCCGGTCCCAGTATTTCTACAGCCTCTTTCTGTCTTGGTGTATTCTGGTTACTTGGTTTTTATAACATTGTGGTTTTTAATTCCATATAATCATGTATGTCCATATTATTTTAAATTTTTTATTTCTCTATAACCGTAATTGCCACTAAGCACACATTTGTTGACTTTGCTTGATATGGGTATTTAATAAGTCCCAGTGAACATTTCCCGAACTTACTTTGTAGAAGCATTTTGACATTCGAGGCATCACTTGAAGTAGATGGTCACCGAGACGCAGAGATCTTTGTCATAGAGAATTTTAATTTAGAAGGATTTCTTTCCATAACTCAAATCTACCCATTTTAGAATTAGCAAGAGTAATAACATTTTCCAAGTAAGAGAAGAAAAATGAGGCCGTAAAGAGTTGCGCTTTGGGAGGAGAGCAGAAGCAAAACAGACGTGAAGATCTGAGCTGACTGTCCCCTGTCACCACGCTGGCTTGCCACTGCCGGGGGCCAGCCTTACTCTGCCATGCTTGTGAGATTGGGGGTGAGTCAGTGCTCCCGGGGGCAGACCCAACCATCGCCGCATCTGAGAACAGGTCCGGACACCCCATCCGTGGCTCCTGCGCTTTGTCCGGGGCTTACCCTTCCTCAGATTCGGACACAAACCCTGAGACTTTGGGACCGGCCCATCTATCCCCAGCCCGGCCACGGGCTCCACTCTCTGCCCCATGTCCCCTTTTGGTGCCCTGCCCGTGCCAGCCGCCAGCCAGGCTCTCGCTGGCAGCGCTCAGCAGCCTCAGGTTGTGAGAACCATGGCTCCAGCTGCCACGTCTCCGAGGTGACAAGGGATTCCTAAACCGCTCATACTGTCACTGGGGGATACAGACCCTTTGATCTCGGGAAGCGCTGCCGCTGCCGCTGCCCTTCTGGGCAATTCTAATAAAGGAGGTGACTCTTAGCAAAGAAACCGTTTCTGCAGTTCTCCCGAAGCCGGACACCACACTCCTGAGAGGTGGCTGCATCCGTCTCTCCTCGCTGCTCCGGGAGGCGACGAGGGACCCTGGCGTCTCCCGCAGGTGCTCCTCATCCCACGACGCTGTCCTTGCAGTCCTGGGGAGCCTGGCCGGCCCGGCGGGCAAGATTTTTCTTCCTGCCTTGCCTCCTGGGAACATGAGCTGGAGCCCGCCTTTCATTTCGGACCTCCCTCCTCTTCCAGAACGCTCGCGTCTGCGGGTCTACAGGCCCGGTGCGCTCTTCTCCTCCTCCCGTTGGGGCCTGCCGGTGCCCGGCCGTCCACGGTGCTCGTCTCTACCGAGAGCCCATTCACTTCCCGGTGGTGCGCGCGTGCTGCGTCCCAGGCGGTTCAGCCCCGTCTACTACCGGCTCCTGCAGGACCCGTGGCCCCGCTAGCCCCGTCTGCAATCTTTTTTGCCCCCCAGTTTATTCTGCGGCTAAGACACCCATACCTCCAATATAGGATCACAGTAACCCATGGTATCTACCCTAATGACAGCTCTGTTTTTAGGAATGAGAGAACCAGGCCCGTTAGCGTTCCAGGGCCACCACCACGGAGTGCCCCAGACCGGGGGCTGAAGGCAGCTCTGTCCTCTCACCCTCCAGAGGTTACAAGTCTGAAACCAGGGTGTTGGCAGATGTTGACGATAGGGCCGTGCTCCCTCCAAAGCCTCTAGGCGAGGCTCCTTCTCGGCCTCTTCCAGTCCTGGAGGCCGTGGGTGGTCCTGGGCCGGTGGCAGCGTCTCCGAGGGCTCTGCCTCCCCCACCCTGCCCCCTCTCCATGCGGCCACTTTCTCCCTCCTCTTCCTGGAAGGGTCCCATCAAACCGGAGTAGGGCCCACCCTGATGACTTCATCTGAACTTGATCACAGCTGCAAAATCCCTACCCCCAAATGAGGTCACGTTCACAGGCCCTGGTGGGTAGGACTTCATGTATCTTTGGGGGGGGGGGGGACACAGCTGAATCGTTAACACAGGCACAGTCTGTCTTTGGCCTCCTTCTCCATCACCCCAGTCTGCATTTCCATCCTCAGCCTCCCTGGAATCCCTTCCTTTCCCTATCTGCTCCCTAGCCCCATTCCAAATTAACATCGGCAGGAGGTCGGAGGGAAGATGAGCTCAGGCTGGGGTGGGATTAAAAATCTACACTCACAGAAGGCGGACTGATGAGGGGGTTGGACACATCCATGAAGGACTGAGGAAGGCAGGTGATTGAGGCCTTGAGATCCTTTCTGGAGGCATCTGCTGGGTTTGCTGACACAGGCTCGAGCCAGAAGCCTGGTGTCCCCGGGTCTGAGTGAGTCCGCCTGTCCCTGCACGCCCGGCACAGCTGCTGGAGGCTCACTACTTCAAGGCAGAGGGAACTGTCAGGGAGAGCAGATCTGTGAACATGAAATGCTCAGGTGCTCGAAGACCCAACAGGTTACCGGGAAGAAACAGGGGTGGGTCCAGACAGGAGAGCCCTACGTTCCCACTTTAATGGAGGACACATGCTGGCGGACACCGTGAAGACAGGAAGCCAATGATCCCAGCCCAATATGACCAATAAATGACACACATGTGGTCAGACTCCTTTCTAGCACCTGCCGCTGACTCAATCAATCCGTTACAGGTCGCTGATTCCTATAAGCCAGAGGGTGACCTTAAAATACACCCCCCCCCCCACAGTGGCCCAGGCAGATCAGCAATTGCAAAGACCTGACACTGAGATGAAATCTGTCTGCGATCCTTTGTCTGGACCTGGAAGGACAGACACCTCCAGAGTTGTGACCCGAACTGCACTGGGACACCATGGCCCGTGTGATGACAGATTGGCCCCTCCACGGTGTCTGTGTTATGGGGCCAGGGAAAAGGAGACGGAAGAGCCTGGCAGGAAGAGCTGGAGGCCACACTCCTTCCCTCCTTTGGGAAGCAGGGACCACTCCCCTGCGCCTGCCTAGCAATAGTGACGCTGTGGCCAGGGCCAGGGCCAGACCCATACATCTTTACTCTTTACCCTTGTCCCTGCTCAGGACTATAATGAGGGCTGTGAGTTCCAGCTCGTGGATCAAAGCGCTGGTGGCTAGAGGGATGCTGGGACCACTCACAGATGCGCTACGGGGTGAGTGTCCAGGGTGGGAGGATACAGGATCTGGGGCATTTTAGAATCAGTCATCTCTTCTGAAAGTGTATTCATGTCATCCTGGTATTTTAAAAAATGTGCTGCATCAAAGTTCAAATTCAAGCAATAAAGTTGTTATTTAGCAACAGGTTTTTGTGTCTCCTTCGAAATTTACTTTCAGGACACCTGGGTGGCTCAGTCGGCTAAGCGTCTGCCTTGGCTCAGGTCATGATCCCAGCGTCCTGGGATAGAGCCCCATGTCTGGCTCCCTGCTCAGCGGGGAGCCTGCTTCTCCCTCTGACCCTTCCCCACTACGCTCTCTCTTTCTCTCTCAAATAAATAAATAAAAATCTTTTTAAAAATTTACTTTCTAAAAAGATCCATCACATGTCCTTTTGGGACCTACCCTTCTGCCTCATCTTTAAACTTCTTTCATTCATAATGACTCATTATGCTACAAGCTGAACAGTGTGAGTGACACCTGGACACAAGGTTGTCAGGTATGGGCTGAGATACGCTGGTTTGCCGGAACTATCAGGTGACTGAAAATAAATCTGCACCTTGGCATTAAACTCTGTGCAGTGTCCTGGACCTGCCAGGAGCCCAGCCCCCAGGGACCCACCTCGGGGTGGCACACTCTCCCCTCTGGGTTCCTCCCCAAGGGCAGAGCTCCAAGCAACTCCAGCAGCTGCAAACGTAGACTTGCTTCCCCAAGGTCAGACTGAGAAGCAGGCCCCCCCCCCTCCGGCATGCTTGGACCCCCACTCGAGCAGGATTTGTGTGAAAATGGGAAGGAAGGAGCTCCTCGTGGGCTAACTTTTTAGCTCACATTCAGCGGTTTTTCTGGGGCTCGCTCACCCTTGCCCGATCTCCTCAAGGACATCAGCTGCACCTCTGCAGGGCTTCCTCTCCCACCTTCCCCCCAGCTTTTAGCCCTGCAGCCCACCTCCCACCTCTAGGCTCTGCCTGGAGTCCCCTGAAGAAGTCGAAGAGCTTACCGGTGTGCAGTGCAGCTGGGGCTGGGAAAGGACTTTGGTCCACTGCGATTTCCAAACGCCTTCCTGTTTGTGCTCCTGCACCAGCCAGGCCCTCTGGGAAGCGGTCACAGACACAGAGAAAGGGCAAGAGATTTAAAAGGTGAAAGGGGAGGAACCAGGGTTGAGCAAGGGGAGCCTCGGCCTGGCCCGTGGGGCAAATCCGGCAGAGTCTCCACCAGCTCTAGAACAATCATTCCCTATTAGAGGACTGGGGCAGGTGGAAACGCCCACGCCCTCAAAATTTAAGTCCCCACCCCAAGTTCAGTCACTGATGGGGCAGCTCAGGAAGAGCGTGGCCTGGGCTGGAAAGCTGAGTCCAGCTATGGGGGAGCTGGTTGCTTCTTAAAGGAAGATAATGCGTTCCTAGTGGGACACCTCCCCATGGTTGCCCCAGCTCAGAAGTGTTTTGCAGGGGTGTGTGTGTGTGTGTGTGTGTGTGTGTGTGTGGTTTCACTGCTTCACTGGGGGCCCTTTCTAAAAAGAAACCATCTCTTCTCTTCCCTGTCCTTCACCATTAACGGGGGTCCCATGCAGCCAAGGTCCCTCTCCTAGGTGTCCGTCGCTAACGCGTGTGTAGGGTCACTGCACTCAGCATCAAGCCAGGGCCACCTCTACCTCAAAAGTACAGGGAGGCTCACTCCTTGAGAATTAAGTTCAAGCGGCCTCCTGGTGCTTTCTGTTCGTCCCCTGGGACTTGTCCTGCAGTGTGCACGTGGCCAGCAGCACACTGGGCACCTCCACTGTAGGGCTGGTGCGCAGGGGTCTTGGCGGGTCACAAAGTCTTAGCCGGATGAGCGGAGCAGACTGGTCCTGCAGGCTGGCGGGGGGGACCCCTGAGTGCCCCCCCCACCTCTCGTCATTCCTCCACACCCTCAGGAGTCCCGGGATCCAGCCCAGGTTCCCATTGTCCGGGCCCCAAGGTGAAGGACAGGCGACCGTGAATCAGCTCAAGTGCCTTTGGCCATCCGGTCCGAATGCCTGGGTCGCAGCGTGGGTTAAACATGTCACAACAAAACATCCCTAAAAATAAGGGCTGATGTCAGGAGGCTGGACAGTGAGAGCTCGAGGTGAAAAGGCAGAGAGAGAGAGCAAAACCCTAGCGGAGCTTGTCACTTCCGAGTCTTTTCTCTTCCGGGGACACTGAAGAACCAAGTACGAGCAAATTGCGCCCTTCACCTTCGGAAAGACCCTGAAATGCTTACTTTCCAGATAAGGTTAAACAACAGGAAACTTTTTCAAAATCTGTTTCTTCCGACTGGAACTCCAGCTCAAGAACCTCTCCTCTGGGCCCCGCGCTGCCCCTCCTCCTCCCCGGGCTCCCCCTCCCTCCTGCCTCCCACTCCCGCAGCAGCCCCTTCCGGAGCCTCTCTGCGGGTTTGGACCCAGCCCGAGCTGCTCGGGATTCTGCAGGCGAGCCCGCTCCTCTATTGCCCTCCACGCTGTTGTCACAGACGAGGACCCCGGGAGCACAGACAGCACCTGGAACCAACCGCGTGGAAAGGGCCCCAGGTGACAGTGACCGCAGCCCACGCTCCAGGGGGCCCCGCGCCCGTGCAGGGGTCAGCACCCGGGGAGAAACTTCTGGTGGTCAAAGGCCTGGGAATGCCAGAGTGCCAGCCCTCCCGGAACGATTTTATTTTATGAATGTTAACACACTAGAAGCTCATAACACGGCCAAGTGGTTATGAGCTCAAAAGCTTTGTGAGAGATTTTCTCTGAGGACTCGTTAATGTGGTCTTTTAATGGAATCCTCCCGAACCCGGATCCTTAACCGGAGCTATAAATAGGCTGATAAGTACTTGACAGGGAAGCAGCCCCGGCCGAAGAGCCCTACTTGTCCCGGGGTTCTGTTGGCAAAGGCCATGGAGGGGACAGAGGGCACCGGGCAGGGGAGGAGGCCACAGCAGCGCAGTGGCAGGAAATGTGTGTCTTGGCATTAACAGCCCACGGGAGCCGGGTGGGGAGGGCGCCGCGGCGGGAGAGGAGTTTAATGGAGTGGGTCGAGGCACATCCCGATTGCCAAGAGCCGTGGAGTTGCCTCCCAGCGCTACCATTAACCTGGATAAATCCCATAACTCAGCCAACCATACACCTCAGCACGGCCCACCCCCAGGGCCTGAAATCCTAGGGCAGAGCTCCCCCCTGGTGACTCACGGTCAACTTCCTGGCCAGCCCGCCTGCCTGAGGCCCTGCTCGGTGCCACCTTCCAGAAATCTTCCAGTTGAGGGAAATTTCTTGGGATATTTTTGGTAGACAGCTGTTTGTGATTCTAGCCCCGAGTGCTGGGTGGCACTGGCTAAAAGGGTGGGGCCCGGGGACCCAGCTGGGGAATGTGGGCATGAAATGGGGACAAGTTGTGCCTGGGAGAATGGTGCCTGGCAAACCCACACTGGGTGGCTGGGAGGCTGGGAGGCTAGCTGGATGGGTGGCTGGGCGGCTGGGTGGCTGGGAGACTGGGAGGCTGGGAGGCTGGGAGGCTGGGTGGATGGCTGGATGGCTGGATGGCTGGATGGGAGGCTGGGAGGCTGGATGGATGGCTGGATATGTGCCCGTGGGAAGGAACAAGTGAAGGTCCAGCTTCTCCATCTGCCCTGGAGCGCGGAGTGGAGGTCCAGCAAACCCTCGCCAGATATTTCTAAAATGAAATCTCAGATCCTTCGTGTGGAATTCCTCTTCCCCGGTGCTCGGTGATTCCCTCACCAACATGTGGTGGCCTGCAGAGAATGCGCCCAATGGGAGACTCGAGCTCTGCCTGTAATCGGTCCAGGCAACGCCCCGAACCGGTGTGAGATGCGGATCTGCTCATGCCGGGCCGCCTCCTCCCAAGGGGCTGGGATGTGATTTCCCAGACTGGGTTCCCGCTTTACCCTGAAACATGGATCAGTGTTACATGGGGCAAAAAAAAAAGGACAAGGACACATCTTTGGTCCAACAAGATTGGGAAATACTACATAGTACATTTCTCTCCATAGTACAATATACATTAGCATGTTAAAAATTGGAAAAGTTCACCTGGCACCTGGGTGGCTCAGTGGGTTACGCCTCTGCCTTCGGCTCAGGTCATCATCTCAGGGTCCTGGGATCGAGCCCCACATCTGGGTCTCTGCTCAGCACCGAGTCTGCTTCTCCCTCTCCCTCTGTGATCACTTTCCCTCTCTCTCAAATACATAAAATCTTTAAAGGAGAATCAGAAAAGTTCTGTGGTAAAGAAACCTGTTTAACTTTATACGACCCAACATTTCTAAAATCTGTTTGTTAAAAAAGAGCACCTTTGTGTCACGTGGTGACAGAACAAGACCAACCCCACAGACCTCCGTGTCCTAATCCCCAGGACCTTCGCCTACATGACCTCACAGGGCGAAAGGGAGTGCGCTGGTATCATTAGGTTAAGGATGCTGAGGTGGGAAGGTTACCCTGGGGCGCCCCATGGGCTTAATCTAATCACAGGAGTCTTTACGAGAGAGAGAGAGAGAGAGAGAGAGAGAGAGAGAGGAGGTGGTCAGGGACAAAAGAAACAGGAGTCGGAGTGATGGATTTGAAGAGGGAGAAAGGCCCAGGGGTCAAGGAATGGAGCGTCTCTGCAGCTGGAAAGGAGAGGAAAGAGGAAAAGAAAACGATTCTCCCGGAACTTCCAAAAGGAACGTAGCCTGCCCACGCCTTGACTTTAGAACCCACGCCAGCGTTCCGAGCTCCAGAGCTACAAGCGCGTGAATCTGTGTTGAGTTGCTAAGTTGGCGACAACTTGTTACAGCAGCAAGAAGCAGCACATACATGGAGTATCGGCGTCTCAGCAGTGATCTGTAGAGTTCGGGAAGCTGAGCACATCCCTGCTTGGTCGTCAGGCAGGACAAGACGCCCACCGCAGGCTTCCCCAGGACCCCCTACAACGGAGCTGCGGGTCGTCCTGGAGTCCTGTTTTGGGGATATGGTAACAGCTGTTGAAGGAGCGCATCCTCTAAGAAATCAGTATCTGGTCTCATCGTTTTTTTCTAATACTGTGACCGTAGAACAGAGACAAAGGAGCTGAGCTCTTGTTTTAGTGGCTGGCCTGATGCTAGGCTGTTAAGTCCCTGCCCTGGGGGAGACCCAGCCGGGAAGGCGTTGGGGAGCTAAGCCCCAGTGAATGTTGTGTGTACCTTCATCAGAACACCTGTCATTCACATCCTGGCACTTCTCCCCCATAGAATATTCTGGAGAAGGGCAAAGAACCCTTCAAGGCTTCCTTCCACCACTCGTCCTAAGTCCTAAGTCAGTCTTTGGGGCCATGAGCTAAAGGGCCTGGCCCATGGACGTTTTGATGTAGAGAAAGATCAGACGGGTTGAAAACAAATGAAAAAAAAAAAAAAAAAAAGAAAGAAAGAAAGAAAGCACACATAATCTTGCCAAAAGTTTTGCAAAGAAGAACCAGTTCAAAAATGAAGTTGCTGAAGTAGAAGAACATCTCCAGTTTGTTCTCTTTTGCACGTTGGGTCTTTGAGGCAAGAAGTCAGCAGGAGGGGTGGAAACCCACATTCACTTGCTTCAACCCGATCGATCGCAACGTATTGTTCTCAGGCCAGTCCCACTCCGGGGCCAACGGAACAGCCCGCGGACTTGCACAAGGCCCATTGTGTGCCGCCCGCCTCGCGCTCACCGTGTCCTGCGGGATGTCCTCCCCCGGGTCCCCGCGCGGCCAAGCCCTGTGTCTTCAAGGCCTGGCTCCTTTGACTGACCTTCCCTGACAGGCGGCCAGAAACACTCTCACACCCCAGAGCAAGGGTCGCAGGGGTCCCACCCCACCCTCACCTTGCTGCGGCCCTTTGCCCCCGGGGGTGTAGGAATCAAGAAGCAACCGCACCCTTGTTTGCTGCCTCAGACCACGTGTTCCCCGAGGGCCTGCCTTCGTCAGGGCTCTTTGCATCCCAGACCGCAGAAGCCCGCTCTGTCTGGCTTCCTCAGAAAAGATCCTAAGAATGCTGGTTCAGGTCACCAAGGCCAGGGCTGATGTCGCCGGGTGTCCACGCAGGAGCCCTCGGCCTCGCCTTCACTGGGTGCAGAGAAGGGGAAACAAGAGAAGGGAGTTTCCTAAAGACGGGGTCACTGACTGGGAAGTGGGGCACAGTTTCTCGGTTCCGTGACCTTCCTGGCACCCAGCTCAGTGTCTTGTATTTGGAAAATGCTCCCTGAACAAATCACGAGTGGTTGGGATGGCCCAGGGATAGGAAGGTGCTCTGTGACAGTGAAGGTCGTCTCATTACCATTTATATGGGAGACTCAGGGCACCGCGGGGAGGTTAGGACAGACTCTTCCCACACTGACACACACAAGATTAAAAGTAAGTACCTTCCGCTCTCAGCTACGCCGAATATGTTTACTAAACCTCTTTCTGACTTTCCAGAATTCTTTGCCACCTGTGGTACACTTCCTGTGATTTTTTTCAGATTAACATGAGGGTCCGTTGCGCCCCATTGAAAGGTTCTTTACCTGGAAAGGGGTCAGAGTTCGAATACAAACATATCGAGCATATTCTCTGAAAACAACTGTGTTTGAAAATAAATGTGTTCTAAGCCTCGCAGCCTTTTGGACGTTTGGTAACTCGCTCTTTAAGTGCCCCCCACTGCCCCCGCCCCGCCCCCGCTGCCATATTCTTAGCGGTGAACCCTAAGGCCCTTCCTCACCCCGCAGCAGCTAAGTCACCAGCCTTTCCGGGCGGGACTCTTCCCTCTCATTCCCCACGGCCGTTCTCACGCCTCTCCTCCGCGCGGGGCTGCATTTCGTCCAGTCATCGGGACCCTGTGATCAGCTGTTCAGACAAAGGTGTTTTCGGCTGGGCCATGCAGCTCCTTCCCCAGGCCCCTCCGCCCAGCCCCTGGAGTACGGTTTGTGCTCACACGGGGGTCAGCACGGGGGTCTTCAAACGGCACAATACGATGACTGAGTGGTGGCAGGCGTTGATTCACTGACACGGGTCGGAGGCTTAGCTTACACCCCTGTGCACCGAGCACCTCAAAGTACTGGACCCTGTGTGTGAACTTACATGCAGTATTGCCCTGGAGAAGAGGGTCTCAGGGTTTATCCAATTTTATTTTCCCACAATGGCACAACAGATCAGGGCTGGACCTGAGATCTGATCCAAGGTTTGTCTTCTGCCTTTCGTCCCAGGCAACTCCTCTACCCCTCCTTGCCTGCAGCCGGCTTCTCAGGGAATTCCACGAGATAACAGCTGCTTTAAGAAATAACCATATATGTCCCCTTCTAGACCAAAAGGGTATCTATTTCCAGTGGCACCCGGGGTGCCACTGAGCACCCCAGGGGACCTGACCAGCTCCGTGGTCACACCCCAACTCAGCATCTCTTGAGTAAAGATTTGCTGAGATGCTTCGGGAAGGAAGGACATCACTTAGGGGGCACAGGAATACACTGACCAGCACCACACCTCTTCTGCAGCCCAGGAAGAGACTTGATGAAGCTGAGTGCCACTGTGACTGCGGGCTCCTCTTCTGTCACCACCCCTTAGCCCTCCCCAGGAAATTTACAGAGGGCATCATTTGTGTCAGTGGGCCCCGGACCCCAAGGGGAACATTGGAATCCAACCCCACGGTCAGGCTGGTATCTTGTCCTTCACTTTTCCTGGAAGTATCAACATTGAAAGAATTTTTACAAATCAAGTCATAGGCGCCTTAGAGTTAATTATATACTATTAAATTCATTGTTGTGGCAAAGCCTTGGAAAATGAAGAATCTGTTTCTAATTAAAGTAAACAAACTCCAGGTCACCTCTTTGCTTTGCTTTTCTATCACACCCTCTGTGGAAAGCACAGTCAGTCCCATGCCAAAAAATGGTGCAAAAACCCAGGCGAAAAGATCTAAGAAATCTTTAGGAGACCAGAATTTCTGAGCCTTTCTAAGCATCTTTGATAATGGCTCTCAGCCTGTCCTTTCCTTCCCGAAGAGCTCAACGGTTTGTAGATGGAGACGGTGGGAGATGCAGGGAAGAGCCAGTGACACAACCTCCAGCCTGCCCTTGGAAACGTGACGACAGGCGGAATAACAGAAGCGAGAAATGGAGCAAAGTCTTGATGGAGTCCAGCAAGGGGCTTCACAAGAAGGCCTGCCTCTTGGTTTCTGCCCCAGCACAGGCCCTGTGTGACTGCGAGAATGGGCAGGGCCCACCTTACGTAATTTGCATAGGAATTTCGGGAATGTGAGGGTGTGAAATATTAACAACTCTCTATATAATTATTAGGGGATTTTTTTTTTCCAGGGTGAAAAATTGTTGCGGAGCTTAAATACAGGCTGAGAACATTTCATTAGCTTTTCTTTAAGTTTCTTTCAGACCAGTGGGAATCACAATTTATAATAATGGAGCTCTCTTTGGTAAAGAGTGATAAGGCTGAGGTTTCTGATTCTAACTACACATGCTTTAAATAGCGATCATAATTAATTATTAAGAGAAGTAGCCTTCTTTTACACGCAGAAGACTAAAATTGTGAGCAGGGAAAAAATATAAGATGTCAGTACATGATCTTTTAGGGCACCCGGAGCTTAAAATGGGATTCCTGTCGGCCAGTATTTTAGGAGTGGAGATGTCGCTTTTGAGGAAGTGTCTCCAGGAGATGTTTTTGCCCTCAAAAAGTCATGATAAAGGAAACGCTGTTCTTTCTTTCCACTGTGCTGTTCAATGCTGGGAGACAAAGAGGAAAATCAGACACTCACTCTTGTGTTCCTCCCTGTGGTTCTCAGACGCTGATCGGACTTGCAGAAAACAGGAGCCAGACACAGGAGAAATTGTCTCGCAGCAACACGGAAGGGTCCAGACGGTGCCCCAAGGGGGTAGCACACCCGTATAGGAAGGGGTAAAGAAGGGAACACAGCTGGCTAGATTCATTTCCTTTTTTGATTCTGGGAGGTTGACTTTCATTTCCCCAAAGTACACGCAGAGCTGGCACGGAAGCTTCCAGACTGGGCGGCCCCCGGCAGGAGCTGTGGACAGCACTGCGAGGCTGGGGACCGACTCCTGGGAGCTCCGACGGACCTGACCCGTCCTGCCTCACGGCCACGCGCTGGCGGGGACGTGGGCAGACAGACGGGGTCTGTGCTGCTAGAGCACGGAGTTAGGGAAGCGCGTGACTCAGGGCTGGTGTGCGTGCACACGTGTGCCGCTCGGGGCAAGCTCGCATCTGCGTGCGGTGAGTGTGGTCTAGACTTTGTTAGAAAGAATAAAAACCATGAGGGCCTTTGGAGGTACTTGGGCTGGACATTCAGCTTATTTTTTTTCTTTTCCTGCTTGGCTACAAACATCCAGAGGAAGTGAATCTCCACGAGCTGATGACCTCATTTCCAGCGTTTCTAAACAAGGCGCCGAGCCATCAGCAGGAGGCCAGGCCAGCCAGGCATTCGGGGCGGGGGGAATGGAAGGTGCTTCGGGCACGGACCGCAGCCCAAGCCTTCCCCACCGCTCCGCTCCGCACCGACCCGGCCTGCTGACCCCGAGCCCCGCGCCCCTCTCCTCTCAGGAGGTGTGTCTGGCGAAATCATTCCAGAGATGAGATGTGAAGGTGACGGCCATTCCCAAATAATAAAGCGCCCAGGTGGATGGGATCCCGCCGAAGGGGTGGGGTCCTTAGCCACAGGCAGAGAGACCAGGACTGTGACAGTGACTGGGTTTCCTGTGATGATGCCCTGGAAATTAGCCACCCGCCGGAATCAGCAGGACACCGTCTACTGATGACGTTTGCCAAACTGGAGGTAAATCGAGGGCTTCTTCCTGCCCGGTGACAATGATAAATGACTTTTATTAAATCAATAGATCAATTCAGAGCCAATAAGTCAAGACATCCAGAAGTCTATCAAAACAATACGCTAGCACAGGAGCCCCGAGGTCAGATCCCCGCGAGCCGAAACTAGAAGCCCACGGAGAGCCTATGAAGGAGGAGGACGTGAAAAACGACCTTCTTTGCCTTGCTCTGCTCATCTGCTCAGTCTCAAAGGAAACCTAGAAACAGGCTATATTTTGTCCTCGAGTCTGTTGCATCAGAGCCTCTCCCGGCCGCAGAACCCTGTGGGCAGACACGGGCCGTTGGAGGGCTTTTCAACAGCCACGGCCACCGTGCATTTTCATCAGCATCTCGTGAAGGAGAAAGTGCAGAGTGGAGGCTCCCCGTGGGGTGAGGAGGCCAGGCAGGAAGCGGGAGGGAGTGTGGCAGAGCACCGGTGGGGAGCACGGATTCCTAACGCCCAGAAGGGCCAGAGCTGGGGCAGGCCCCTAGATCCCCTGCTGGGACCCAGTGGGAGCGGGAGGGCAGTGCCTCCTGGGGGCCACCCCTCTGCTCCCAGAGGCTGGCAGGGGCACCTCCGGGAGCTGGTGGCCGATTCTCTGCACAGGCTGCCTCACAAGCAAGCACACCTACTCACACTGTCACCCACAGACACCCACTCGTGCGCCCAAATCCACTCCCACAAATCCTGACACACCCCTCACAGGTACGCACGCGGCCCTCTCGCTCTCGCTCTCTCTCTCTCTCTCTCTCACACACACACGCACACACATACACTGGACACCACGGCCACCCCCCACAGCACCTCTGCGAAGGCTGAGGGTGACTTTAACCCTTTCTTCACCCTCCCCCAATCCTGGCCTGCGTCACGGGCTCAGGTGGCAGGGGGAGGACTGAGACAAGGTGCATTTTCACAGGCGCGCTCGGAAGGACAGGGGACGTCAGGAGCAGGTGTATGGCGACAGCGCCGAGACAGGGACGCCAGCGGCTCCTGGGAGAGGCCCCGTGGGGCGTTACGGAGAAGCAGACGCACGCACAGCCTGCCCCGGGCGTGGGGAGCCCAGCCACCCGGCGATGGCCCAGAAGGAAAAGGAAATACTAGGAGAATGTTCTGGAAAGCCTCGCTGCGGAGAAGGGGGGGTTGAAGTGGGGCTGGCTTTCCCAAGCACAGTTTGGCCTCACGGATCTGCGCCCGCACAGGGAGCTCACCCGACGTGGGTAAGTCTGCGGCTGCTGGGTTCGACCCCGAAAGAGCGGGGAGACGAAGGCCCCGGCGTGGAGGACGGGCCCCCCGTGGTGGGAGCGGGGGTCCCGCCAGAGGAGGGCCCGGGCTGCAGACCGGTCCCGCGTGAGGAGAAGCAAGCGAGGCGGACCAGCGCTCTGTTTTCTCGGACACCCGTCACGTGCAGACAACACTTTACTGAGCTACACCCACGAGGGGAAAGAGCCGTTCAAATAACACTTTACCAAACTCCACGTCCGTGAAGAAATACATCCTTGAAGGACACAGAGTCTGAACCCAAAAAAGCTTGCAGTCAAATAAAGTCCAGAGAACAAGCGTTCCAGAAGCCGGAGGATGTGTATATTCTTTACGGCCGCTCGTGAATGTCAAGGAGTCCCAGGAGCAGCTAGAGCGACTCGCAGGCCTGAAGGAATTCGGTTCAAAAGCTCCTTGACGGGGTGTGGGAGGTGCGGGAGGAATGCGCGTTGGCGTCCAGGAGGGAGGCAGGCGCGCCAAGGACATGCTGCCCGGGACGAGCGGGGAGGACCGGGCCGGGAGCCGCAGGGAAGGGGCAGGTCCGAGGTGCGGCGCACGGGGGCTCGGTGGCGGCGCAGACTTGTGTTCCAGGAGGAGCGGAGACGTGGCCGGGGCCTGGGAAGATCGTACTGAAGAGTCGTAGGTTTCGTTGGAAAGGACACGGGAAACCCCGAGCTTCCGAGAAAAACGGCCCCTTAGCCAGGAAAGCTCTGCGGTAGCAGAACAGGGGGGCTGGGGGGCCTGTGGACGGAGGTTCTGGGGACCGTGCGTGGAGGACGGGAGAGGTCGTGGAAAGCAGCGTCCCGTGCCCGGCAGGGATGGGCCGAGTGTGGGAGACGGAGGAGACAAAACGCACAGACGACCCAGAAGTCACTCCTGACCAGGAGGATAGGAATGTGACTGCTGAGAAACAAGGGGAGATCAGAGCAGGAGGGAAAACTAGTGAGCCTTCGTTTAGCCTTAAATACGAGTGGATTTCTAAGTCCCGATTTCCGAGTAAAGAAAGAGGAGGAGAGGGAGGAGGAAGTGAAGGGGCAGACAGAGGAGAAGAAAAGGAGGAGAGGGAGGAGGAGAATGGCCGGATTCGACGTCATGAGCACAGTGGCAAACAGCCTTGGGAGGGCGAGTTTCGGAACCAGGTAGACCCCCGTCCTCCTGCAGAAAAGACAGGCGCTAAAGGGCCAGCCTCCACGACCAGGAGAAGTCCCCTGGAGGCCGCCAGGCCCTGCAGACGGAGACTTGTGGTCGGTCTCCGCAGAAGGATGATTACTGGGCTGGACCACCTGGCAAGGGGTCACCATAGAATATCACAGATTTCGTGATTTTGTCTATTGAACATTATTTTTAAAGTTACGATTTTCCCTTTTATGGTTTAGTAATGGGGGGATAATTTTAGATACGCAGAAAAGGTGCAAAGATAGAATCTTTCGTGGTCATGGTTCCTTAGTCTCTTCTGCTTTGGCGCTCTTCTCCGTCTTGCTTTGGGTGGCGTGACCGTTTGGAGGACTAGTGGTCAGCTACGTTCTAGAATGTCCCTCCATTTTGTTTCATTCTCATTTCTTTTTTGTAAATAGACTACGGCTGGTGGGTTCTGAGGGGAGGGGGGAACTACAGAGATACAAGGTCATCTCACCCTCCCTCGACAGATGCACACTGTTTACATGACATCAATGACCGTCATTAACTGTGGTCACCTGACCAAGGCCGTGGTCGAGAGATTTGTCCGGTAGACAGTTCCTTTTCCTCTCTTCATGCTCTACTCATACGCTGCTCGGAAGCAGGTCACTAAGTCCTGCCCTACTCAAGGACAGAGGGTTAAGGTGGAGGAGTACCTGCGTGAGTTACTTGGAATTCTTCCATGAGGAATATTTGTCCCTTTGCTCCCGTTTAGGTCCTTATTCAGGAAGTTGTTTATGTCAACATGGACTCATAGAGCTTTATTTTAGACTTTGAGCCATAACGGTGCTACGTGACCTACTTTTTTGCTCCAATCAGTACAGCTTTGGCCACTGAGAGCTTCTTCGGGTGGGCTGTTGAGTCCCTCTGTCATCCCCATCCTTATGTTGTCTGAGCACTTCCTCACTTTCTGCCACGACCAGAGGCTCCAGACTCCTCTTGTGTTTTTCCTGGTCCAGTCCCAGAATGAGCCATTTCTCCATGAGGCCCTGGAGAATCACCTTTAGAAACCAAGATCTGGGCCCTGGGTGCATTTGATGCTATGGGAATGTCTCCGCTTCTGGGCCCTTTCAGCAGACAGAGCTGGGAAATCTGTGATTGCACACTAATTCATGCACACACGTTATCTGTAGTTATTTTTATCTGCATCTATCCTGAGCTAAGCGACGTCTTGGACTCTAATCTAGTGGCTTTCTCCACTTGCGTATCCTTAACTTCCTTCTTTCTCCCACCATCCACCATCCATTTACTCATTTGTTTGACCGCATAGCACATGTGAAGTTGTTTCAAAGGGTGAACCCGCATCCCTGTGGAACATTTTTATCTATGCTTTTGGAGCACAAAACACTCGTGTATTAATACAGTAAAATCTCGGGGGAAATATAAAAGCACATGAAAGAATGGGATTCACAAAAATATCAACCAGCTAGAATAAGGAATCCAAGTAAAAATGTGAATTTCCAGTACACACAAGAGTTCAAAAATAAAAAAGTGACATAAGTAGAGCCTAACAGAGAACAGGATCCCAGCCATTCACACGACCGGGGAAAGGAGTGCACGTATTTGGTTGACCACAAACTTGGGATGTGGCCGTGCTGGGAAATAAAACCGAGAGTCTGCCCTGGTGAAAATAGAATATGGTAGTCAAGGCAGGAAAATGCCCCCCAGTCCATGTACAGGTCAGACACCGTGTCTGCAGAGGCATTTATATCCATCCTTTAGAACAGGGCATGGGAGGGGGAGCAGAGTCGTGCACGAGGGATAAGATCATCCTCTTAAAATACTAGCAGGGATTAGATGTACCGTGTGCCACTCCAGAGGGAAGAACTAAGACCTAGGAGTCTGGGGACCAGCCCCTCACCGGTGGGGCTGCACAAGCAGGGGCCGGATGTGCCCCAAACGCTCCTGACATGGGGGCCAGCAAAAGCATAGTCCCGGTTCGGGACACTGGAGGGAGAGGCTAGAGGTCACGCCCTAGAGAAAAATTCAAGGACAAGCTGGAAGGATGGTCCCGCTGGGCTGTTAATGACAAAGCTTCGGTGAAAAGTACAAATAGGACGAAGAACCAAAATGAGGGAGGCCGGGGGACCCGGAGAGTCGAGATCCAGGAGCAGGAGGAGGATGAGCAGGGAGGACTCCCAAGGACCCGCTCCCAGCGCTGGGGGCTTCCCGGCCGGTTCCCTCTGGAGGGTGTGGAGCCAAATGACCCCACAAGCACAGCAAAAGGAAGGCAGGGTCTTCCCTCTGTTTGACTAGAAGGAAAACTTCCAAACAATCAAAGTTGTCCAAAAATAAAACATAATCCCCAGTCAAGAGAGGGTGTCTAACAGGCGGGTGGGCCACATGAGCGGCGTGGCCCCCGATGACAAAGTCACACTGAGGTGCCGTGATTGTAGGGGATGGGCCAATGCTGGGAAGAGAGACCTGGGATTCTGGTGGGTTCTGAGGTCCCCAGGGAAGTAAACAGCGCTAGTCGGAGACTCACGATCCCTGGGAACAAAGCACGTGTCTCAGAGCGCTGGAAACCCGTTTGATTTGACGTGACATTCGAAGTTGCTTCTGTCCTTTCTTTTACACATATATTTTTAATTACGAAAAGATAATCCTACATTGAGCCAGGAGGCCAGGATGCCAATTCTGACTCAGGGACACGCCGTCTGGAGGACCCCGGGCGAGTGACCTGGCTGCTCTGAACCTTGATTTCCCCGTCCGCAGAGGGAAGGGAGCGGACCAGGAGGTTTCTCAGGACACTTCCAGCTCTACCTTTTTAAAAGAAGAGACCCCATTATTTCAAAAGAGACCCCTTAAAAACTGTTTCCTCCCCAGGATGTCACGGAGCCCCCTTTCCAAGCCCGGGTATGGTTTCTTTAACTTTGTTAGCAGAAGGGAAACGGATGGCGACCCACAAGCATCCGCTGCCCGCCGGGGCGCAGTCCCGACAGTGGTGACCAGGAAAACTACGGATGGATTCAGAGCGTACAAACGAAGGAGCCAAAACAGTGATCTCAGCTCTATAAGCGTCCGGCACGACGCCGGCCACAGAGCGACCACAGCGTGCGCGGGTGAGGCCAGACGCCACGTCTGTCCGAGTTTGGAAAGGAGCACAGCCCCGCGGAGGACACTGCTATTTTGGTTTGCACAGGGGAAGGCATCCTGTCATGGGATACTACATGCTGTGTGGGCACCCCGGGTGCAGGAGCAAGGAGGACTCCCGAGGGATGAAAAGGAAGACGGGAAGCTGAGAATTAGCGAGCGGGCTCAGAGGCGAGCGGGTTTAGCCCAGAGCCCAGCGCCTCCAAGGAGCTGAGCAAATGTGGGCTGAATGAATAACTCAAAAGTAGCAGGAGATTGTGGGGGCCGGCAGGCGAGAAGACGTTCGGTCTGTGACATGTGGGGATAAATCCATCTACGTCCGGGGTGAGACTCCCCCAGTCTGACACTGATAACACACCTGCCTGCGTGTCCTCAACTCGGTTGTGAGAGGTGTGAGGTCGACACCTGTACCGAGATTCTGAGCCAAAACTTGTAGATGAAGGTAAATATATGCAGACCACCAGCAGGAAGTACGCACTTTCTGGAAGTTTCTGGAAGTTACCAGGGAACTGTGAAGTTACTTCCCAAAGGGTTGGGGGCAGCCCAGAGTACACTGAAAAGCCACGTTGTAGGAGTCTGGCCAGCGCCGTTTCCTGGGTCATTCCTGTGTCTCCGGGGTCGGCATGTGTCTCCAGCACTGATTACTCCCGTGGCCCGCCCAGGTCTGTGAGAGGGGTCTCACCGGACCCCCTGCCATTCTGGGGTTTGGGGAAGACTGGGTGAGTAATTTAAAATGAAAGCAAAAGCCTGGGTTTGGGACATTTTTGATCATTCTCTTCGTTAGCAAACTTCCTGAGTTTCTAAGGTGGATAAAACAATGACTTGAGGGACGCCTGAGTGGCTCACTAGGTTAAGCGTCTGCCTTTGGCTCAGGTCATGATCTCAGGGTGATGGGATCGAGCCCTATGTCAGGTTCCCTGCTTGGTGGGGAGTCAGGTTCTCCCTCTGCCTCTGCCCTGCCCCCCGCTTGTGATCTCTCACTCTCTAATAAATAAATAAATCTTTTTAAAAATAATGAATTGATAAAGGAGGTGAAAAAGAAAAAGCATGTCCTTTTGAAATTCAAATCACAATGTAAGAGGAGGAAAACAGTACAAACAGAAATTTTATTATAAAAATTGGCAGCTTTGATAAATCTTAAAATAACAAAACAATAAAACACTAGAAGAAAACAACAAAACAATAAAGAGAGGTACAGAAATGCTTTGCAAATAAGAGAAACGTTCTTGGGTGTTTGGGGATGTCTAGGTTCGAAGACACTAAGACTTCTTCCCTTCAGTGGGTCTTTAGAAGGCTGAATTTATAGGTGGGCCTTGGCTGGGCACCTTCCAGGAGCCAACACACCGCGTCATCCCCTCTGGCCTCGATCGTCCTAGGAGCCAAGGTGAGGAGGAGGCCGCCAGGTCTGGATTTGAGGGAACTGAGCCCCTGAGAAGCTAGCTTACTTGTCCTGGTTGGTTCCCACAGTGACTGTACAGAGCTCTGCACAGAGGAACGGAGATTCAGTCCCGAATAGGCCCGCGGTGCACACTCTGTGCACAGATCCCTGTGGCTATGTGACTGGCTAGTGCAGGATAGGGTAGGGTAGGACAGGCACCAGTGCTAGTGGCGGGTAGGACAGACACCAGTATGGAAATGTGGTGGCTTTGGCTAACTACAGGAAGAGCACGGGGAATCCGAGTTTGGAAAGCTTTCCGGCTCGGTGGCGTAGGCAACGCTCCCCCCTGGGGGGCTCCGTGGCTGGAGTGTGCACTCAGTGTCAGCTCACCCCGAAGCTGACAGGGCTGGCCTCCAGCTTTCACACAACTAACTTTTACTGCAACTTCAACCTTAGGATTAAGCAAGATTCACCTGAGGATTCAGGGAAAGCCTAAGGTGACATCATGCGGGTGCTTCTGACACTCTGTGACTCCATATGGAATCATACACTTCTGTCACTGTAGGGTGCACCTGCTTCCCAAGATTTGGCCTATGAATCAGACATGGGGGAGAGCCCAGGAGCAAAGTTCTAAGAAAGCATTGCTTCTGTAAATGGTAAATTGTGTTTTCTTTGTTAATTTGAGACTAAAAATAGCCGTCAGATGCCCATGGGGTACTTGAGCGATATTTCGACCCACAGAGAAGGAAAAAAACAAGGCTGCTGGTAGGAGAGACAGTTGTCCTCTCTCCAGCTCCATTCTGTGTCCTTTGTCTTTTCACCTTTCCCCATGGAGAACGGGACTTCGTGGATAAGTAATCCTAGAGATGAACAATTTATCCTCTCCAAGTGGGAATCTGCTACAAGGAAGTTCTGAATGGGAATGTCATGTGTAAGAGCTTTTAAGGTTATGATGGCACTATATAATATTTCTCCACTGAAATATCAAGTTCTAGAAGGAAGGAACCTGTCAAAATGCAATTCTTTGTTGTCATGGTTCCCAGGATGATTCTCTGCTTTGGGCCCTGGAGCCTTCCGAGAGGCCCTGACTCATAGGTCAGAGGCCTGGCCTGAGGGTCAGATCTGATTTCCAGGCTCTTGACTGTACGCCGAAACCTAATACATAACAGCCCAAGGCCCTGAGCCTCTCGGGGCCTTAGTTCCAGTTCCAAAATCAAGAAATTCTGTGCCTCGACCTTCAGAGACCCAGCGACGATGCTTTGAATATGGCGTTCTGCATAAAACATGGACACAGGCCATTAACTATCTCATTAAATATCTGTCAAATGAAT
This sequence comes from Martes martes, assembly GCF_963455335.1. Classification (NCBI taxonomy): domain Eukaryota; kingdom Metazoa; phylum Chordata; class Mammalia; order Carnivora; family Mustelidae; genus Martes; species Martes martes. The sequence goes on along the minus strand of NC_137893.1, from coordinate 5,225,766 downwards.
GAATGAAGGAACAAATGAGTGCCAGTCAGGGCTCCGAAGCCATTTTCTTGAAAATTTTGAAAGAACAATCAAAGGCAAAGTTCAGCAACCAAAAACCGGAGACTTTGATTCACTGTCACCGAACAAGTTGAAAAATCTTAGTAAGAGACACTTGAACCTTTTAAGTATCATCTTGTGGTAATAATGACCTCTCATGCATATTTATGCACTTAGCTTTATAATAACCGCTTGAAAGACGAGGTTTTTTCCCTCCTGGGGAATGAAGCTATGTGAAGTGTGACAAAATATTCCAAGTTCAAAGGTCCAAATATGTAAAATACAAAAACGCTGGAATTTCTCCTACAAGCACAAAGCACCTTAGTGTTTACTGACTTAGGGAGCCTTTGGACACTGCAGTCCTCTTTGAAAGCCGCCAAATGCTTGCCTGCCCCCGGCATTCCTTCTGAGGAACCCCGGCCTGCCCCGCCGAAGTGTGTGCGGCTCAGCCCGGGGCCAGGCAGGTCACGTGTGGAGACGGAGGAAACGGGTGGTTGTCGGCTGCTCCGCAAAGAATTCCAAGCAGGTTCCGACAGCCGGAGCTGCTCGGCAGAAAACCTTTCTGCTACCGTTACTCAATGTCATTCATTACCCTCCCAAAGTAAAATCATCTGACCCCATTTCCTCAGTAAGTTAATTATTTCATTTCTTTGTATGCGGCAAAACACTACTTTTATTGTTAATTAATATGCTAAAATTAGGTTATGCCATTCTGGACATGTGAAATTGAATTTAGTACTTTCAAATATGTTTTTTAAAAGCCGGTTAAAAATAAATGCCTTCAACATCTTTTCTTTTTCCAACAGCATAAATTTCCTTCCTATGAAATTTCACTTCTTCCTGCTGCTACAAATGACAGAAAGCCGCTTATTTTCCAAAGGGAAGAAGGAATCATAATAATGAGACATTCGGTGAGCATTTCAAAGTTCATATATTTAATAATTGAGCAAACTGAAAAGAAAAAGAAAAAGAAAATGCCGCAAAAGAGGGAGAGCCATCCGTGGGTTCCAGGAACAAAATAATTAAATAGAAAAATGAGAGGAATTCTTTATTTGTGGACTGATTTCAGGCACTTAACAGGTTTCTTTTTCTTTCTTTTCCCCTTGATCAACATGAAGAGATCATGGGAGAGTCAGAAATTTCTGCTTCTGAAGAGAAGCCGAAATCACACGTCTGTCCTAGAGACCGCAGGGAAGCTTCCTCGGGGGGTGGGACACAAAATGGCTCCTTCTTTCCCTCAGTTCTTCTGCTCTAATGAAATTCCCCCTGATACATCTGCCATCGGGCACTGTTAATTACTTTTCTATTTATTTAGTAGACCTACAAGTGGAAAGCAATCTATTGCCAGGGACTTGTTTGACTCCTATGCTAAGTAGACGGCATTCCGATGCGGTGAGGTTGACAGCAGCCCAGCCCAACTTTCATCCCATTGCCAAGTCAAATTAGCACCCAGCAGGCCCTGGATTCAAGGAGGGGTCCTTCCCTTCTCTGCAAAAGGTTAATAGTTCTTAGAAGCCAATAAACTGATGCTGGTCATTCTCTGTTGGGCCCTGCTCCTTTATCCCTGCAAGTGACAGGAGACACTAAATGTAGGGTTTCCAAGGCGGGGAGGGGTCTTTATGCTGAGGACCTCGCTGTGAAAGTGCAGAGGTACCTTTCGATCGCTGCGGTAAATGCACTTGGAAAGGTGGGCTGTGTCCCCTGGAGACGACCGGAGGAGTGAGGTCGCGTCTACGTAACAGGGAAGCTTCCGAGTCCGTGTTACGGCGTCACCCCTCTGCCCCAGGTTTGCCCCCAAGCACACGTGTGACTTCTGGCCATGTTTCTGTGAGCCTGATCTCCCTTCTTTCGGCCGGGGTCATCTGGTGGTCAGTTAAGAGGAAAACCGAGTCAGAGATAAGACTTATCTTTGCAGGCCGCTTCGGTTTCCCAGGGGCCCGGGGAGAAGCGGACGCCGTGGGGGTGCGGCCACCAGGCCTCGCTCAAGGCGCAGAGAGAGAGAGGAGCCCCGGCCGGAGCGGGGAAGAGCGCTCCCGCCGAGCCCGGTCCCTCACACTCTCTGTCTCAGTCTCCTGTCCTGTGCTCCTGCCCGGTTTGTGGTGGTGGTTTGTTTTGTTTTGGGTTTTTTTTGGTTTTTGTTTTGTTTTTCTGTCTCCCTCCCGCCCTCCCTTCCTTCCCTTTTCAGCGAGACGCCGGCCACTTGGTGTCTTTCTGGAACGTTAGAAGGTGGCGGGAGCAGAGGCCCCGACGAGGAGAGCCGCAGTGCGATCAGCTCAGCAGTTCAGATTCCACTGCCCATCCCACCCGTTCCCGAGACTTCCTTCCTTGACTCTCGTCCCCGCTGAGTGGCCGAGCTCGCTCTGTGCAGGGTCTGCCCCGCGGCAGAGGAAGTCCGCGGCCCTGACCACGCGCCCGACACCGCGACCGGGTCCGGCCGGTCCCATCCTGGTCCAGGCGCGTGTCCTTCACCCCCGGCCAGTCGGCTCTCCTGCCCACGAGCCTGGCTCCAGCCCTTCCCGTTCCGTCCCGGCGGCTTCCAGCCCCTTCCACTCATGCAAGGCCTTTGTTTCCTTTGACCTTCAGCTCTGTCCCGAGGCATGTCCTGACTCTCCGGGGTCCGCTCTAGGGACACCCAGGCTCTGAGTTCGCCGGCGGTTAGGAAGACGGCCGACTGCTCTTCCCAGCTCCTATTTGCTTTGAAAGTAGCATTCCCGTGTCCTGCCCAAGGGGGTCCTTGTGCAGGTGCTGCTACAACGTTCTGGGACCTCAGAAAGGGAACGAGGAGCCCCAGGCATCCTTCTGACTTGGACACAAACTGGAGCCCTCCTCTGTGAACCCACTTCTCTTTCCTTCCTTCCCCTTCCTTCCTTGTTGGCATCCCCTGGGGCCTTCTCGCTGCTGCGTGGCCCCAGCTTCGCTGCCCGCTGCAGAGCTGGGTCTCGTCCCGCAGGCTCTGCAGCAAACTCTGTCCCACGGTCCAGTCAAGCCTCTGGGAAAGGAGAGACTGTGCACCCTCCCGGAGCACTTTCTCCAAGGCTGACCCCTCTCCCCGGCTCTTACTCTCCTCCCCACTTGACCTGTCCATGAATACATTTGCTATAGGGCGGTGCTTCCGGGCAGGCTGGGACCGGGTGCTGCCTCTTTTCTTCTCGAGGTGGGAGAGTCAATTACGCATCAGAGTCTATTAATCTTATAAACAGTTATGGGGCTGAAGAGGCCGAATCGAACAGCTGAGGTTTTAAAGAAGTTGGAGTGTGGGAGCCATTATTATAATGAACTTCCGTGATGTATAATCATGTCTCTGGGTGACCAGGCACAATTCTTTAAGTCCGAGAAATTGTAAATGAAGTGCAGGGGTTTTATTTATTTATTTATTTATTTATTTATTTTTTACGGTACACAAAGCAGCCTCCCAAAAGGTTATGCTTATGACCAACAGCCCCCGGGCCCCCTGTCTGGGGACGCACCTGCTCCCAGCCTGACTGGCCGGTCTTCGGCACTTCACCCCCAAGCTGGCAGACCCCACAGTCTAGAGAGGTACCTCTTGCTCCCCCCAGGGACTGGGACAGAGGATAGGGTGAGGAGGGGGAATATGCTGTGGTCCTTCTCTATTAAGACCTGTTTGGTTGTCTGTCTCTTAAATGTGGTTCAGCGGCGTAAGAAAGGGAATCTATCTTTCTCCGCAGATGTAACAAACAGATGCTGGGACCAGAGATCTTGCATAGTCAATAAAAGATAAGTCATACAATCTATAAAACTGCTGAAAGAAATCAGAATTTCAGCAAATTCTAGTTTCTTTTTTTCGGGCTGCTCCTTTTGATCAACTATGGGGAGAGAGGGGGAAAAGCCAGTCGTGCATAAATTCCAGCTGTGATTATACCACGGCAGGAACGTGGCTGGAAGAGGAACAGGGGATAGAGCGATCATTGCGCTGCGATACTGACGCAGTAGAATGGAGAATGATGCCAGTGATAAAGACAAAGCTGTCATAATCAATTAGCATTTAACTTTTTGTAAAGATCTTGGAGGCGATGGGTTCTTTAGATTTTAATGTGCATCTTCAAAGTAATTTTGTAAGCTATTTAAATGATGCTCCCTTTTTACAACTCTACATAATTTGATTATACAAACCATCCTCCAATCCTTGGATATGCAAATGCAGCATCAAAATGATTTTTTCCATATTTTGATAGAATTTGATGTTCGTGGCAGTGATAAGATGTGACACAGATCACAGTAGGGTTTCAGTAGTCTGTCCATCGGGTACACTGAGGCTGGTCAGGTTTCAAATGACAGCTCTTTGAGAATCACCCTTCACAATAAAAATCTGGAAACCAAAGACAGGACAGTGATTGATTGGGGTTTGGAGTCAAAATGCCTTGGATCTAATCCCAGGGCCACTATAATGCTAAATCTGCGAATTAAACTCCCAGATCCTCAGTCTTCCCACCTGTAAAATGGGACTTATAAGTCATAGCTGACAGAAATGTTATAAAGGTTGGCAGTGAGAATGAAAACACCTGGCGGAACGTGGAGAGGACCCTCATATGGTAGCCGTCCTTGCTCTACGACTAAAACTAGGACCATTACTAACTTCCAAGCTATTCCTTTGGCAAAGTTATTCTTCAGGCAGGCATCAAGTGATGTAGTGATGCTGAGATTATGCCAATGTCTGGGCTTTGTAGTGATCTTAGAGGAGAGGGTACTTGGGGTGCTTCCTCGAGGGGTCACCACCAGAACGTACGAGCCTAGAATGGCAGATTGTGCATTCACTCAACATTTCCTCAACTCCTTCTGTGGAGGAGATACTGTGCTGAGGGCTGACAAGTTAAGAATATGGGATCATCATTGACCTCTAGGAATTCACAGTCTAATAAACTCCTAGAGGTCAACAGACTCCAAGAGGTCAAGGGGTAGGGGAGATAGACAATTGCACAGCCGTGGAATCAGCACCAAACAGGGGCACAAATTTATAAGGTTCGTTAATCAGCAAGAGAGAGAGGACTTGCTTAGGGCAGTTCCAGAAGGCTTCGCGGTGGACCTGAGGTCTGTGTTGAGTGGGTTTGCTGACAGACGAGTGTCATGAAGCTCATTCCTGGAGAGCAGTGGTTATGGACTGCGTGTGATTTTCCTCCCGAGGGGGCATTTGGCAAGATCTGAGAAGTTTTTGATGGGCATGACTTGGGGATGATAGTGTCCACTGTAGCAGGGATGCTGCGATAGTGGACGAGAGATGCCCACCCTCCCAACAGAGGATCATCCAGCCCCAAATGTCCGTCGTGCCCAGGCTGAGACTCGCTGGGCTGAGGGCACCAAGAGGGCGAGCACACGGGGGCAGGAAATCACACAGCGTGTCTGGGAAATTCCACTGACTCGGTATGGCCTTGTGCCCTTGCAGGAGAGGGAAAGGATCCCGGCGGGAGTCAAACTGTGAAGGACCTTGTCGGCCATAATGGGCTGAGGTTTGCTCCTGTTTTTGTGCTCCTCATACTTCCCCTGAAGTAGCCCCAATGTTACTGGACAACTAACTCAGTGTGCCATATCGGGAACCAACAGCCTGAGAGAGCCAAAGTTCCTGTATTATCTTCAATGTTCCTTCTCTTCCTAATTAAATTTAAAAAAAAAAAAAAAACCCTATAAGGCGTTTTTTCCCCTACAAGCTGAAAGTCAGTGCTTTCGGTAGACCAGCACGTGTGTGTGTGTAATCCAGGATGAGATGCTTGGATGAGCCGGGCCGGGCCTGAAGAATTTCGAACGGGAGGTGACAGGAGCTGACGTGGGAGTCTGAGTCCTCTGTCACACAGGGCTGCGTGAGAGCGGGCCGGCTCCGCGGTGCCGGCAGAACCGGCCTCCCCGGAGGACTGATTCTTGATCTGGTGCCACGGAGATCAGGGTCACAGCTGATTTTGAACCGTCCGCCAGCAGCACTGCCGTGGAAGAGAGGAGAAGGCTTCCTTCACAGAAAGACCGGGGGCTTCTAAAGGCTCTGGATCGGCCACTCATTAGCTGTGCGACCTGAAGAAAATCACTTCACCTCTCTGGTCTGGGGTGACAAGAGTTAGCCGGCCCAGAAGAGCTTGTAGGCTCCCAGCCTCACACTCCACACCGCCCGAACTGGGGAAGCCTTTCTGCACGGTGCTCGAGCAGCGGTGTGTTTGCGAAGTGAACGGCGTTTGGCTGGGCCCTGCACACCAAACATGGCACAATTTGGGGGTTTGGGGAGGCCCGGTGGAAATTTAGCAGCAGTGAGTTTAATTTTCCACTTTCGTAACTTCATTCCTTCTGAGCCTTGAAAATTCTTTGGCTGTCGAGAGTCCCTTATTGTTATACAAATCTCCCGAATCCCTCTCAGCTGACCCCACAGGCCCCAGAGAGCCCTTGAGTGCGGATTAAGGAGAATGAACTTGGGAGGACAGGACAGAGAGGCCCACGTGCGGTCCAAGAGCATGGATACTGTTAATGTTCCCTCAGAAATATTTACTCACCTGTTCATTTAGGTCAAGCCCTTTCTCTCTGGGTCACAAAGCATTGCACAAAACTAGAAATGGATTGTTTCTACCTGCCCAAAGGGCTGTCGTTGAACAAAGGCACATACAGTGAACGAGGAGGCGGATGGGACCGAGTACCCTTTTCCTTGGTGGCCACGGGGCTCTGAAACGTCTTCCCAGACATCCACGTGGTAAACCTGAGTCGGTTCTTAATGCCTCCCATCCGTGTCCTCACCTGTGAACTAAGAAGCTGGAGTAGATGGTCCTGCATCTCCTTCCGCTCTAAACTTGTACGATGAGGAGGGTTGAGCCGTGGCTCTGGGCCGGCTCCACGGTAAAAACTAGGGGATGTAATTCTGGTTAGCAGGTGAACTTCCGATGAGGTGGGTGACTGGAGACTAAGGGCTGCTCCGTGGGCATCTCTGGGTTGACAGTGTGGCCACTGCTCGATGAGTAATCGATAAGGAAGAAGAACGGCTCCAAACTGAAAGTTGCCCCACTGAAGGGAGGAAACCAGAGAGCACGGGTGGGAGAGGGCGGGGGTCCCCAGAGGAGGAGCAGAGAGCCCACGCGGGAGAATGTGAGCCCTGCCGGTGCCCCTCGGACCTCGGGCAGAAAATCCTGGTATGGTTTGGGAAGACAGAATTTGGGGACTGCCCACTTGACTCGCAAGAACTTGTAAACTTCTTCCTCTTTCATCTCGTTTTACTGGAGTTAGGTAAGAATGATGTAGTCATATCATGGGACGATTTTCAAAGGCAGTCCACGTGACCTGCGTGTGCTGCTTTTGGGACATTTGTATGCGGACAAACTCCTTCAGCATCACCTGCTTCCCCCGCCCCTTCTTCCATGGATCTGTCCGTTGGTTTGTCCTACAGCCCCCACACTCAGAGTAACCCCGATGGACGATCCGGGATCATCCCTCTCACGGACAGGAAGCTAGTTAGAGGCCTACGTCGGGGGACGAGTGGGATCGGGAGGAAGACAGAGTGGGGCTGAGGCGGGCCCAGGTCGATGGCAGAACCTGCCTCCAAGGCTGGGCTCCAGCTGAACTGATGGTCTGGAAGGATTCGGGAGGTCAGAGGCGTGTGACAGACTTTCTGTCATTTTGAGCATTCAAGACATGAATTTGTTGTATATGAACTATTCATAAATTGGCCCAATTGCGCATTTGTATTGATTGGGGCAGAGAATAGTTTCTCAGCAATACACGTCAGGGGAGCCATAAAACAGATATTTTTGAGAATCGTCTTTGCCGAGATGCCAGAAGGCGTCTCACCTCCACGGGATGTGCCTCCACCCACTCCTGACAACGAAGCCCACGGAGACCCCATGGCACACCCCAGCTCACTCACTCCTGGGCCAGAGCTGGGCTTGCTCTCCGGGGTGGGGGTACCCAGGACTAGGCCCCTTCACGGAGCCAGGAAGCCCAGTGTTGAGTCTGGGTCCCAAGGCTGGTCCTTGGGTCCCCGGCCAGGAGACGCCCATCTGACGGGAGTCGGGTGCCTCTGCCTCCGGCACCCCAGGCGGCCCTGTCCGTGATGGAATTCTGGAAAACAGCAGCATTCGGAGATGGCATCTGCTCTGGATTCTGAGTCAGTTCCAGATGTGGATCATTGGTTCTTGCGTTAATTCTCTGAGCCACCCCAGTAACTGTTGAATATTTTTTTATCACTTAAGGTTGTTTAAATAAACAGAAGCTGAACTAACGGAAAAATGTAACATACCCTTCTTGGATTCCCCACTCCATCTGCTTATCATGATCTACTAATTTACCTTCAGGCCCCGCCAACTGGCAAATTGCTTTTCTCGTGCTGAAGCTGCCTGGGTCCTGCTCCCTGCGGATCGCACCCCCTCCCCGCCCCGGGCCAGTGTCAGGTGGCTTCGTCTCCGTGGCTCTGCTTCTGTCCTAGAGCTCCTCAAGGGAGACACTGTCCCTCAAGCTTCAGAGTTAAGAGGGGACAAACAAAACCTGCCGTTGGATTGGTCCAGACACCTTTGGAATATCTTATGGTTCGGGCCAGACTCCGCAGAGAACCCTGGGTGGCCCTCTCCCCTGAGCCGCCAGACCGACTGGCACAAAATCCTCCTCTAGTCGTAAACTGGCCATTATGTAGCATGAGAAAGTTTAATTAGAAGAAAAACAACAAACATTCACCAGGAAGTGACAGGAAAGATGGAGGAATTCCATGCAGCACGATGAACATTCCCTCTGCCATCTACCATCGGCACCGTTGGCCAATGGTACCCCCCAAACACGAGTCTGTCCCCCGAAAAATAGGTTCACATCCCAACCCCAGGAAGCTGCGAATTTGACCTTATTTGGGAAAAGGGGCTTTGCAGATATGATTAAATTAAGGATCTTGAGATGAGATCATGGTTTCCCAGGGTGGGCCCTACATCCCATGACAGGTGTCCTCACAAGAGACACTTGGAGGAGGGACAGAGAGAAGAGGAGGAGGTCACATGGGGATGGGGGCAAGCCAGAGAAGAGGTGCTCAGTTAGAACCCCCGAGGGGCCATAGCCCTGCTGACACCATGACTTTGGACTTCTGCCTTCCAGAATGGTGAGAAATGAGATTTCTGTGGTCCTTTGTCATGGCAGCCCCAGGAGCCTCCGATGTCAGGACTGCTGCTCGCTGGCGGTGCTCTGATCCCGGGAGGGGTTTCTGGCAGGTTTCTGCTCCGTTGTCTCACCCAATGCACAATCACTGTGTCCCCTACCTTCTCTACAGAAAGGGTAGGGGTGCAGAAGCCTCCTGTGTGCTGGGGAGCCACTGCATCCGGGTCCCCTCCCTCGGCCCACGTTCCGGAGTTGCCAATGACGTCCAAGGTCTCCTCGGTCACTATGACTATTTCAGTGTTTCACTGGTACAGAGATCATGACCCACACGACTTCCAGCAAAAAGCAAGAGGAACGAATTCTGCAGGTGAATGGACCCCAAGGGCCAGAAGTACAGTCAGGACCTAGGGAGGACTGAGAGCAGATACTGGGGTTTCTCCCGGTTCTTTTCATTTCTCTCTTGGTACCAGCTGCGTAGTTGGCTCACGAAGGTTCCCCCCTGCCTAACATCAGTTCTGGCTCCCCGAGTTGCCTCCGCTGGGTCGAAGGAGCTGCAGAGAGTGGGCACCTCTAATTCCAATTCCAAATTCTAGGGAGAGAGAGAAGCGCATTGGGAGAGATCCCTGGCTAAGGCCAAGGGGCAGAATCCGGCAGTCAAACGAGCGAAGGCGGCCCGCTGTGCGGTGTGGACGGGTTCTCAGAGAAGGGATCTTCGGTGTGTCACACTAACAAAGTCAGGTCTCTGACTGGAGCTGCAGCCCTGACAATAAGGGCCACACGCCAGGGGTCCCTTTGTCTTCAGCCTCTGCACACCCAAGGCTGAGCCTGTGCACACGCTCTTCACGTCCTCTCTCGTAGCGGCCCTGCCCTGCCCTTCTTTCCAGCTGGCCCCCACGGGGCCCCGCAGAACATACTCTTGTCGAAACCCTCTGTGTTTCCAACACCCCCACACGGGACTGAGCCTCGTTTAGGAAGGGTCTCCCTTGCGCGTTTGCTAAGGCGCCCTCCTTCCTAGCGCACCTGCTGAGCTCCTCCATCTTTGTCCCGGCAGACACGGGTACCGATGGGACAGCGCCACGTTGCTGAGCGCCCCGCTCCATCCCGGGGTGGGGCTCCACCTCAGCATGACTACCAGGTACACGCGCGGGAGACTCACCTTCGGACCCTCCAGGTGCTCGCGAAGGAGGTCAGGGCTCAGGCGCTGCCTCGGCTGAGCAGAGGTCACGGACACGGGCGTTCTCGATGAACCCTCCAGAAAACAGTGTCTGTTTCTGCGTACGGATGTATGCGTGTAGCTAAAGCTGCAGCACCAAAATTCATATCCAATTTCTGAAGAAGTGAGAGAAGGAAAAACAGTAAATAGGGAAATGGAAAACACTGTGCCTCCGGCCACTCAGGTGGGACTTGTGCATTTCCCCCCTCTGCCGTGGCCCGCTCCACGGTCCGCTGCCCCTGCATAATGGAATTTGAAAGTGCCTCCCAAGCAAAGGGCAGAGCACCCTGTTAGGTCTGAAAATGAATAATGATGAACCCCAGGCTTAGTCCTGGTTGGATAAGGATAAATAAAATTAAAATTGGGAAATTTGTTTTAAATGGGTTGTTAATTGCTGTTGAGCTTTAAATATTTGAGTTTATTAATTTCTCCCTCACCCTCTGAATTATATTTCAGCAACATTCCCCTGTTATTAGGCTATTAAATCAGACATATCAAAAAGGAAGCATTTATTTATATCTTCAGAGACATGTACATCTAATTAAGACCGTGTTACTGTGCATATTTTATATCAGGCAAATGCTGTCTGTGATCTCAGCCTCATCAGCTCTGAAGGGCCTTCATGAGTGTTCGGAAGATATGCCTGGAGCTGGAGGAGGAGGACATCCTGTAAGATTTCTTAAGAAACTTTACCTCGGAAGAAGTGGCTGTCCCGACAGTAGAAAGCCCCTTCTTAAAGAATCCAAGACGGCAACCTCCAGAAAACAAGAGGCGTGAAAACTGGCTGCACTGCCAGAATGTTCCTGTGTTAATAAAAATAGTGAAACTGGCTAACATTTAGAGAGTGCCTGCTGAATGCCACAAATCACAAGTTCTTTTTTTTTTTTTTTAAGATTTTATTTATCTGACAGACAGAGATCACAAGTAGGCAGAGAGGCAGGCAGAGAGAGAGAGGGGGAAGCAGGCTCCCCACTGAGCAGAGAGCCCGATGTGGGGCTCCATCCCAGGACCCCAAGATCATGACCTCAGCTGAAGGCAGAGGCATTAACCCACTGAGCCACCCAGGTGCCCCTGAATGCCACAAATTCTTAATGAATGTTCATTACCTTATGCAGTGCTCCCAATAGCACAAGGAGGGAGAGAATATCTTTAACCCCATTTTACAGAGGAGCAAAACAGAGGCTTAAGAAGATTAACTGATTTGCCTAAGAGGAAGAGTAGGACTAAAAGGAGGGCCTGCCTGAACTGGAGCCCAGGTTTTTTCCACTTGGACTCTTTTCAGAGTCGAGAAGAGTTCATTCATTCTAGAACTTTCTCAGCCAAGGTGATATCATCCCTCCCGCCAACAAGAAAATTGGTTCTTGGGGAGCAAAAGTCACATTATTTTTATGTTTAAAGCACTAAACATATAGTATGTAAACTGATAAACAGTATTTTTGTGATATTAAAACTTCTCAGGTGAGGACGTTTAGGAAGAAATGTCTGAAAGGTCATCTTAGGGAGAAGTCAATGAAAGAGGTTGAGAAATACTGTTTTATAGCAACTGCTGGAATGCCCCCCACCAGTTACGCCCCTGTCTTCGTGTGCGACGATAACACCACTGCAGGCCTGTTGCTTTTGCTTTCTCTTTGCAACTCAGATAAAAGGGACGTGAACCAGCTCTGTGACCCCCTGCAATGGCAGAGCCCAAGAGCCAGGGTCCCACTGCAAATTCCATTCTGCTGAGTTTCTGATCTGAACTTTCATCAAAAACAATGGAGTCCCGTTTCCAAAGGACAATCAAGTTCTCCATGTGAAGCCATTCCAAATCCTGGAATGATTAATTCACACCTTGGGGGCCCAAGATTCCTGATTTTTTTTTTTTCCCTAATATCGTACAGGAAACTTCTGGACAAAGTGTGAGTTTGGGTCATATTGGAAAAACTCAAGATTGAATCATGGGTCTACACCTTCAAATCACCTCTGTATTCTCACTGGTAAACCCAGATTCTTACTGTATGGTGAGCATTTCACCCTGGACTCCTACCGTCCAATACGGAGACCACGAGTCACATGTGGCTACTTAAAATTAAATTCATTAAAACGAAATAAAATGTAGGCTAGTTCCTTAGCCACACTAGCCACAATGCAGTGCTCAGTAGCCACAGGGTTAGCAACTGGACAATATAGATAAGGAACATTTCTTTTCTTTTTTTTTTTTTTTAAAGATTTATTTATTTATTTGACAGACAGAGATCACAAGCAGGCAGAGAGGCAGGCAGAGAGAGAGGGGGAAGCAGGCTCCCCGCCAAGCAGAGAGCCCAATGTGGGGCTCGATCCCAGGACCCTGGGACCATGACCTGAGCCGAAGGCAGAGGCCCTAACCCACTGAGCCACCCAGGTGCCCCAGGAACATTTCTTTTCTTGAAAGATTTTACTTATTTATTTTATATATAGAGAGAGCACAAGCAGGGGGAGTGGCAGGCAAAGAGAGAGGGAGAAACAGGCTGAGCAAGGAGCCCAATGGGGGTTCGATCCCAGGACCCCAGGATCATGACCTGGACTGAAGGCAGCAGTTTAATGGACTGAACCACCCAGGTGGCCTGATACGGAACTATTCTATCACCATAGAAAATTCTACTGGACAGTGTTGTTCTGGAGACCGTAATACCAAGAAGACATGAAACTTGCTGGCAAGGGGTGGTTACTTTTCATTTAACAACTGTTTAGTGACAAACCCCCCTTTGTGTAGGCCCTAACCTGAGCACAAGAAAAGATCTATAATCGAACCGAAGTTCCTACATTCGAGGAAGAGATTATTTGTATTATTTTTACTGCTATTATTTATTTTTGTGATTTCCTAGTGAGTGGGCAAGAGTGTGGTGTCTAAAAATATTAGTAAGGGGGCAGAGCACCATGACTTTGAATCGGAGCAGAGTGATGAGTAAATTTACTTTTATTCTGAGACTTACTTTCCTCATCTGTGAAATGGGTACAGTAATAATTTCACAGGCTTGTTTTGAAGATTAAATAAGGAAATGGATGAAGAGGGTGTGTAATACAGTGTCTGGCACAGTAGGTATTCAACACATGCTTGTTTTTCTTGTTAAGATAAGAACCTGGTCTGATTTGTTTGAATCTAGTTTGTTCATATAATGTGGTATTTCCTCTGTTGTATGGGGTTTATTGGTTTGTTATTAAGGATCTGTTTCAGGATATTCCTAGAGGCTACCCGGGAAGATAATATGGAAGTCATGCTTAAGGGGCCGCTGGAATCCGTTCTTTACTGCACATTTGACCATCCACTGGCCACATAACAGTGACAGCATTCTTGTTGGGCTCGGTTGCTGTTATGACAGAACATAACCTTGAAGAGGTTCTAGAAAAGATAGTTGAATTCACATGCCATAAAGGTAAGGAAAGTAAAAGTCTGGGAAGTGATGTGCCCAAGGTCACAGCTCCGCAGAGGCAAACGGACTAAAACTTGGGTCTCTCATCATCAGATCGCCTTCCGTCTCTGTCTGGCAGCTGCTCCACCTCCCCCGAGAAAGTTACTACCAACACCTGACCATCCGGCGGACAACGAAGTGGGTGTTCACTCAAGTTAACACAGCATTTGAAGCCTGGAGTGCTCTCAAGTCTTGCCGTGACACCCGCAGCAGCCCGGTGCGGGCGGCCGAGGGAGAAGTTTCCCTTCTCTCGTTTTAGATGCTGCTTTGTGCATTTCGTCATCTCCCCATCAAACCCAAGAAGTCTCTTTCTGAAACTACAAGCCTGGGAGGGGAGGCCCCTTCCCCTCCTTGGGTTTAGGTGTTGAGCGCTAAGGATCATCTACAAGATGAGCCCGACTTACTCCCTTTTTCTGGTCCCTGCATGGAAAAGAATCTTGTGCTTCCCCCATTTTAAGGGACACGTTCAAATGCGGATAGAAAGAATTAACGCTGAAGAGAAATTGCACATACAGATCCTTGGACACAAAGCAGGGGATATAATAACCCTCGGCTGGATTTGAACTTGCGGACCAGAGAGGGAGGAGTTTTACAAAAGTGATCGATTTCACTTGATGGGAGTCAGGTTGTGTATAAAGAAGGCTTATTATTATTTTTTTTAAGAAAGGACTTTTTCTTACTTTCTTGCCCTCCAGCACCCAAAATATTTTTATACTTCCATTAGCAAGCCCAGAGAATGAAAATTACAGTGGACTCTGGATTATTCCTGGGCCACCTGGATGCTTCCGCCTCCTGCCCCCAAGGTGGGTCTCCATCCAATTACACAGTTCAGGCAACGAGGGAGGTGGTCTCCTCAGTTCCCTCTCTCCCTGACTTCCCCTCAGGCATCGAGAGGGTTGGGGAAAGGAACTGAGCAGAGAGAGGGTGCTTTTCCGAGGAACTTGTCCAGAAGGCAATGCATCAGCATTTTAAAGCCAAATAACACAAGAAGAGTAGCTTGATCACCAAGCAGCTGGATTACTAATGTGTGTGAATCTGGGGTAGCCATACGTGTTTGATTTTTCCGTAAAAAATGTTTCTAGAGAATTAAACAACTTAGCGTCTGTGTGAGAGGCACCAATGTAGTTTTGCCTACATGAGACAAGTGTGCAGTTACAGATCCATGGCATTGCAGAAGTGATCAGATTACGCGTGGGTTTTTTAAAGGCGTATGGTGAGTCTTTATGATACGATCGATTTTGTGACAGAAAACTTGGCCTTCAATTGGATGCTGATTGAGATCATCGTAAAGTACTCGTATTTCCTTTGGAATCTTATGGCATTGGGCGCGTACAAAAATGGCCCAACAGGAAGAGGAGGGAAGAGCAGGAAGTGTATGGATGCTCAGATAAGTATGGAAACTGTCACAAACAGCGTCCTGTCCTGTCCCCTCCCCACACACGGAGCAAGCGAGCAATCACAAACCCGTTTGTACATGCAGTGTTGGCCGCCTCGCAGCCTCAGCACCTTTCCCGGCTGGCGCTTTTCTCTGCGGACAGGCCCGGCACTCGGGATGTTCTGGGAGGGCTACACAAAAATGCGGGTTGATTTCAGTTGGGGTAAAGGTAACATGACTGAATCTGAAATGGCCTCTGTGAGTATCCTGGCTATTTGGGGATTAGAAGAACAAAAGAATAGAATTTCCTGCCCATCTGCGAAGAGCTTTAAGTTAGAGTTAACTGGGAGGACCCCTGGGAGTCGATGGACCGATCCAGTGGGTGAGCAGGCGGGCTTTCTTCCCCTGCCATGTCTCTGGGGGCCTGGCGCCCTCCACGGCCTGGCCGGCCTGCGAGCAGGAGTGCCTGACCTTTGACAGTGCGGTCTGTTGCGTTTCTTCCCTCTCTTCGCTCTTGGCTTGTTCTGCGGCTCAGCCCCACTCATTTTGGCTCCATAACTCAGCTCCCAGTTTTCCAAGAGTTACTTTAATTTATGGCATGGTTTGGACACACTCATTGGCCATGACCTTGGCCCTCAGCCCAGAATATTATTTTCAGCATCTCTCCTCTAGCTCTCCCCCTGCAACCATGCGCGGGAGATGCTCCATCCAATCACGGCCACACCGCCCAGGCCCAGAGGGACAAAGGCCAGGGCAAACCTCACGCAGTTTCCACCCCCAGCTCCCAGTCAGGTAAGAGCTCCACGTGGGAGTGGGGCGGGAGCACGAAGTTGGCTAAATTTGCTGCCATGCGTCCTGCTGTTACAACGACAAACAAACACTTTAATTCTGGCAGCACCGAAGGGCCTCACACTCACCTATAAAGAAACTTGGCACTCACTCAGATTTTACCTTTGGGGAGACAGAACAGCTAAGGGTAGCGCCTGGAGAAGCACAACAAAGCTATGTCGTTGAGACGTGCCAATGGTTATGCTCTGAGCACATATTCACCCAAATACAGAAGTTCTCCTCAAGAGGGAGGGAGAACAGAATAAGATCTCTCCCAGAGCACTGAGTTCAACCTGGGCCTGAAGGATAAGACAGATAGATCCCATGGATGGGCAGTAGAAAGTGAGAGGCGTACATTGTAGGTAGACAGTACCCACATGAGCCACCCAGAGAAGCTAGATCTAGCGGGCACACTGACATCACAGAAGAATGGGCTGGAAGTCCCCACCACAGGGCCATGGATACCTGCGAGCAATGGGCACAGGCATCGCCCAATGGAACGAGTCCCATAGCTGACACAAGCCACCAAGGAGATGCGTTCAGGGACTGAAAAGCTCTACAAACAGACCTAAAAGGTGTAGGGAGGACGTTTAAACCAGTGGAGTACCCAAGAGTTTCTCTTTGTGTTGTTACTTTGCTGCTGTTCATTCAGGTGATACTCGAAAACACGGTCAACTATGTGTACACGATGAATAATGTATCTCGTAATTTACATTTTTTCTAATTGAAATAATTTCAGGAATAGCCCCAAGTAAATTGCATGCATGATTTAACAGGAGATGAATAAAATTTTAACTATGAAAAAAGTCTGAAATGGTGCTGTTTCCTAACAAAATAGAACTAAAGAATGCTTCTGATCCTTGGTTCTGTACTTTCCTGAGATTAGCGACTGGAATGGGTTAGCGGCCAGACCAAATGCAGAGAGAGAACTAGAATCCGTTAGTCTACCTCTTATTGGGTTAGCACTTGAAACTTCTGAAGGCACTTGTGAATCGATTCGAACTTGCTCCTCATGCCAACTGCAGAAGGCAGGAGGAGACGGTTTTGTTTGTCACCCGACAGAAAGCTTCACCCATGAGCCTAACGTAAGCTTCTCCAGAGAGTGGTGGAAAGGCCCGCGCTCAGGCCAACCTTCCAACATTTGTGAGCACTTACTGCTTTGACTGCTTCTGACCTTTCCTCCTTTCTGGGAGTGCCACCTCTTTCCTCGGGGGAAACTGCTTCTCTTTCCCCCAACCACCTGGTTCAAACAGGGGTTCAGGACACGCTCCCAGCCAGGGCCCCTGACCTGACCTGGGGCCGCTAGAGTCTTTTCAGGGACTTTTCAACTGTGATCAGGCTTGGGATGAGGAGGTGGGCAATTTAGTCAAGTTTTAATCTTTCTTCTTGGGGCAAAATTATGAGATGTGTGGGCTGGGCTGGGGGACAGGAGTTGTTGGTGGCAGTGTGTCCTGGACACGTGTACGAAGTTTAAGAAAAGTAAAAACAATATGAGAAAAGAGAAAGTCTTCCTAGCATTCAAATTTCTGGTCCCAGTGGTTTTTGAGACTCTGTTGCTTCTTTTCCATGGTTACTTGAAACTTTCAATAGACTTTTTTTTTTTTTTTGCTTCAACTATTTCAAGTAGAGTTCATGTCCCTTAAAAAAACAAAGGAGTCCTAACTAATACATCTCTCCTCAATGGGACACTGAAATGTCCCTCGTGAACCTTTCATAATCTATTTTTGTATAAGAAGAAATAAGGCTCAGTAGAGTTAAGTAAGTTGCTCCAAATCTTATGTTGGATTATTGCCATAATTACATCACTCACCAGTACATGTTATTAGGACATATTATGCATGTCATCAATGAAGTTTCACATATACTGTCTGCTTTGATTCCTATGGCAAGTTCTTGAAACAGATTGGAAAAGCACTGTGGATCCCAACTTTACAGGAGAAAGTTGACATTCATAATGGTGGGTGATGTCCCTGCTCTCAATCAGTGAGAGATGGGACGGGGATTGAACCCGTGTCTTCTGACATAATGTCCAATGCTCCTTCTAACCACACCTCACTGTATGTCTGAACATACATACAACACACATAGACATGCCTGCATGAAAAGTTTCATTTCAATTAAAAACTAAAATCAAATATAGCAAAATAACTGTCCTTCTTTGTATTATTTTTACAAATTGTTTTAAGATATCGCTGCCCATAATTACTTGTACTTTAATTTTGTGCCAAAACATTGGTTTAGGATCCACTTAGCTCTTCGGCAGATCTAACTGGGATAAAATATTTTCTGTTATCTTGAGACTTGATAAAATATAAATAGCTTGTACTTTGTCTCTCCTGGTTTTGATACCTAATGAAATGTGAAAAAGCAAGATGACACATAAAAGAAAAGCAAGAGATAACTAATTTAGAGATTAACTTTGGAAAAGCTCCAAAATTAGATCATGTAATTAGTTCACAGTTTAGAAGCCTTTGGTGGAATTAGATTTATGCAAACAAATTCCATTCACATAGTTTAGGAAGATTGAATGATTTTATAGATGAATCAGGCTTAAAATTGAGGATTACATAAGACTTATTCCTTGTTCTCTCTTTTATATCAACAGGTTATAACAATCAAGAAAATCTGAGAATGGGCACTGAATTGTTCACTGGAAAAACTGATGGTGGCACTGACATGGCCGAAAGAAGGCTACAACAAACCTCAATTATAGCGAGTCTTTCAAAGGCATAAACATTCCTTGAAGGCAAGGAACCAAGGTTGGTGGGCTCCAGACGTGACCTGCTCTGGTTCTCGCATCTTTGTGCCGCCCCGTACAGGGGTGACGTGAGTAAGAGGCGAGGCTGGATCACCGGTTTTGAAGTTGCATTTTTGTTGGTTCAGGAAATCTGACACACAAAACGGTCAAAGGCGAACTGCTGTCATTGTATGGGTCAGGGACAGAAACACAGAAGCCCAGCCCGCTGGGATAGCCACCAGCCACCTGAAGCATTTATGACTCGATCTTAGCTGCATTTGACTATGCGCTCCAACACTGATCACAGTCACGTGATCGTAATTAACACATTCCTTAACGGGAATTCTTCCCCAGATGATGAGAATTCAGATTTAAGACTCCTCCACGGAGATAACAACTAACCACTATAAACAAACCAGGCAACTGAGTAAGTAAACTCACCCATTATTAAAAAGAAAATGTTTTCCCTTTTCACTGAACTGACTGGTTGGTTGTCATTATGGGCAAAAATGTTTATTTCATTGTGCGAATACTTCTTGGACAGCTCTTCCCCATTTACGAACCAGCTTTTTTTTTTTAACGAGTCAGTGCGTGTCTACACTGTCAGAGGAAAGAGTAGACAGATCAGGGGAGTCTCATGCTTGGCACTTGGCCAGTAAACTTTTTCATTCAATTTGGACTTAGGCTCAGCTGTGAACCATGTGTCTCCGTGCAGGGTAGTAACAGTTTTAGGCTGGAAAAATGTCATGATGTGGACTGGCAGCGTCTCCCCCTGCTTCCATGAAAACAGCTGGGGCTGGTCGGCCTGTTCCTGGCATGTTTAAGAACTCTGTGTCAACATTCTGAAACAGGCAGTATTTCTAAACTTTGCAATGAGTTGGGCGAAGGTTTCAAGGATCAAATATTTGAAAATGTTTGAGAAACACAAATTATGAGAGAAGCCCTTGAGGGAAAATGACACTGAATGTAAAACTGGCATTTTTAACATTTCATATAGACAATCTCATGTGCTCCTTGCTGTTTTAGTACAGATTCAGGTCAGTTCTGGTTTGAGAAGGCTTCTCTATTTGCAGGAAACCTGACGGTAATGAAGTTGCTCTAGGAAAAGCAGAGGTTAGATGAGAGAGGAGGTCTACAGGTTGTTGAAGACTGTAAATGCTAAGCGTTGCCTACATTTGCTGTGAACTTGGTTAGATCTAAAAAGACAAGTGAGAAGTTATACACCATTTTCAGAAATATACATATTTTTATTTGAAATAAAAATTTCCAATTTTGTCTACATTTCTCAAAACGTGACCATTTCACTGACCTCTGCATGTTTTATTTTAATGTCAGGACAGACACTGTCTTTTTTTTTTTTTGTAAGACTTTATTTATTTATTTGACAAAGAGATAGAGAGAGCGCAAGCACACAGAGTGGCAGGCCGGGAGAGGGGAGAAGTAGGCTCACCACTGAGCAGGGAGCCCAATGCAGTGCTCGATCCCAGGACTCTGGGATCATGACCCGAGTCAAAAGCAGAGGCTTAACCAACTGAGCCACCCAGGAGGCCCGGGACAGACACGGTCTTAAGAGTACTGGCACATAGTTTTTCCATACACTCTTGGAATCTGTGCATTTCTGTGACACTGGAGTAGGTTCCACAAAGTTCCCAGACGGGACACTCAATCAATGAGACACCAAGCAATTTGTTGACAGGGGACTAACTTTTTTCCTTAATAAATTTTGCTTCTTATTATATAATTATTTCATGCTTATTATAGAAAATACAGCTAAGAAAAAAATAATAAATAATAAAATGCAATTTTTTTCTTCTAAATCCTCATTAGAAATAATAATGTTGTTATATCTTTGCCCATCCATGATTATTTATATAAAATAAATTGCCAGAAATGATATTATAGCCTAAAGGCACACAAATCCTAAATTCTATGATATATGTTAACAAATTATCTTGCACAAAGCTCCTATCAACTTATAGTATTACCTTGAGTATATGAGAATATCAGTTTACTTGCTTTGTTTATGGTGGATTTTATCATTAAGACATATTTTAGAAATTTAGTGGTAAAAAGGTAATTTTCATTTTCCCAGACAAACTTCTACACTGTACATAGTTTTTCTTCAGCTTCCTCTACCCTGCAAGCTGTCACCTTTATGTGCTAGTCTCCCCCTCCCCCAAAAAGGTATCTTGGATTCCGAGGGAACCCTGTTCTAGCACGTTCTAGTACATTCTAGTAAGTTTCTCTATAGGACACTGTTGCAAGGGCCTGAACTTTTCTTCCCTTAGTGTATTCTGTGTTTTTTGTTTTGTTTTGTTTTTCAGAGGCAGGGAGGGGTAGAGGGAACGAGAGAATCTCAAGATCCTGAGATCATGACCTGAGCTGAAATCAAGAGTTGGACACTTAACCAAATGAGCCACCCAGGTGCCCCAATTCTGTGTTTCAAAATATGTTTGTTTGTTTGTTGTTCCTGCTAAGGTGAATCCAATACAATAATTTCAATCAGCTTAACAACAGATGGCATCCTCTCAGATTTATATAGGCTTATCACTAATCGGAATCTTGAGAAGTGCACTTCTCAATACATTGAGGAAAGTATTTTTAGTAAAGGGAAATTTTCTTGGAGACCTTCAGCTCCATGCAGATCATGGCCTTATACTGTGGCCTTTAAATGGCCAGCCGTGCTGTTTTCCACTGTATGTTGGGTGGGAGATGTCAGTTCCAGCCTAGGCCTGGTGATGAGTCTGGGGTGGTGCCTTTACACTAAGTGTGCTCTGGGTGACAGGTGCCTTCTGCAGCGAGCGCTCCAGCGGCCTCAAGTATGGGAAAGATGTTGGACTTACTCACTGAATACTCACACCGATTTTCCAAGTTTAATACAAAATTCCCTTCTGAAATACCTTCCAAACAATGCATTTTTTTTTTCCTGGTGGTGTTGGGGCGGTAGGGAGTTGGAACAATTTTGTGAAGGTTTCAGTAAATTTTTCCTTAAAACCTGGATGCAGTTTTCTTTCAACTGAGACATAGCCAAGTGCCTATTCATCTAGACAAGTAAGTAATAGATGACTAAGGAATAGTGCTGAGTTAATGCCATTCCCCGTCAGGGTCTCAGATGAAAGACCGTTAACGTTTTCCGTGCAAACGTTTTGTCTTCGTTTTTACTGATGACGCTGATTTAAAGACGCTCTGGTTTAAGCTAAGAATATGTAATGTTTAGATTATATAAACCGTTACATAAATAGGGTAGGGTCGATTATTACCTGGACTTCAAATAACTATTAATCAAGTAACCAGCTTTTTTGGGGGGAGGGGGGAATAGGAGACTATGCTCTCTATTTTACCCCACTGTGAAAGAAAGAAAGAAATACTAGCTCTCAACAACTAACTTTCAGTTTGTCCCGAAATTGTGTAGAGAGGCCTTGCATACGTTAAAAGGGAAGTTGGAGATTGAGTTTCTGCTTTACCTCCGTCAGCCACAGCAGCAGTGTGGGCTGTGTGGGGTCAGGGGTAGGATTTTTTAAACTTTTTTGTACCCTATCAAGATAGGTGATGAGAGCCAGGCTAAATATTTCTTGAATCGAGCAAAGATTCTCAAAAATAACAAACACAATCTTAGCCTTTTTGTATATTATGACTTACAAATGAAAATAAATACCAGTTGAGGGGCTATATATAAATATATATATATTATATATATATATACACACACACACACATATATGAGGAGATATATGTATATATGTATATGTGTGTGTATATATATGTGTGTGTGTATATATATATGTGTATATATATATATATATTTTTTTTAGAGAAGAAAAATACCCTTTTAAATCTCATATCCTGATGCACAAGTATTAAAGATAATTACAAAGCCTCAGAGCCTTGGGTGAGCAGGGCCCTGACTACTCTGGTCTTCTGTGTTCATAGGAGAACAGGATGGAAAGAAAGAGGAGGCCAGGAGGATGATTAAAGGGCTGGAAAGATGACTTTCTGGCAGTGTGATATTAAGGCCATTAATATGTCTGCATTTCAGCTCCAGTGTGCTAATATATTATTTTACCTATTAAAATATCATAAAGATTACCCATAATTAAAGATGATTTAGAGCCTAAGTCATAACTAGATCTAACTTCATGCAAACACATTTAGAGTGAATTCACTTTAAAGTGGGATTTAGCTAGCCTAATGAAAACAGTATCTACAGGACACTGAAAAGCCAGAGAAAAGAAAGACACTATATATGGTCAGTACAATAAAAACCCTGACAACCCTTTTATGGATTCGTACCCAAAGAGTGAGTCTTGAAGGAACATGTATAAAGCACTGCTTAAAAGAAAATGTTGGCTCGTTCTTTGTTTTCTAATAAACGATATATTTCCAATATTGAACCTCTGTCCTTTATTTTTCATCATCACAGGGAACAGCCATGCAGCCAGTTCTCCTTTTTTTCCAGCAATCAGCATGTTTTCCTTCACATTTGTACCGACTTGAAACAACAGTTACATTTGCAACTCCAGAAAGCTAAGATGAAACTTTGTTCTTGCTTTTGTGTTGAGCCCTACAATTTATTTCTCTCCTGGCAACAGATTTTAAATCTCTCTTCCTCCCCCTCTCTCTTTTCTTCCTTTTCATGGGAACTGTTTGGTGAGTGCCGACAAAGCGCTCTGTGTGTGTGTGTGTGTGTGTGTGTGTGTGTGTGTGTGTTTTCCCCTTTGCCTGGTTTCTGTGTCGGTGTGCACAGGCACGCATTCATTAACGTAATTCCTCAACATCCAACAAGAGCGCATCATAAACCCGGGAGAAAAAGCCTCATAAATATTTAGATGTTCCCTCTACCTTCCAAACTGGAGTGAAAAGCTTATTTAGTGAAGTGTTGGTCTCGGTTAATCTGCATGTGAATCAAGATCGGGGACAAAAGGATGAAAAGGTGATGGAAACTCGAATACAAACCCTATGGTCTCCAGGGGGTCATTCATCTTGTTCTTGTCAATACCATCCCGGGGCTTGGCTTTTTTCTGCGCATGAGCAAACAGAGCCGGTTTCCAAAGGCAGCTGGCAAAGGATGTGTGTGCTTTGTTCTATCTTGTAGTTTTTTAAGGAATGAAATTGCTTTACACTTTATATTTCACTGACTTCTTCATCCTTCTGAATTGCTGCTAGCCATGGAGTGATGCATCTGTATTTAGGGACGTATACAAACACACAAGACAGGCAGTATGAACAGGATTTTTTTTTTTTTTTAATTATCACAAAATATACAGAAGGCTTACCATTTTAATCATGTTAAAGTGTATAATTCAGTGGCATTTACTACATCAGTGTTGTGTGGCTGTCACCACCATTTCCAGAAACTTTTCATCATCCCAAACATGAGTTCTGTACAGATTAAACAGTAACTCCTGACTCACCCCTCCCCCAGCGTACACAAGATTTTTTTTAAAACTCCATACCTAAAACTCTCCGTGGAGTGGGAACTCCTGGCACTTGATTTCGGAGGTGCTGAGGTGCTGGGCAACAGGGAGTAAAGGAAAATGAAGAAGGTAAAGGTAAAGCAAGAAAAGTCTTTTCTCCTAAGTGTGGTTTCACTGAGCTAATGAACTCGAAGCCTGGAAACGAATATGGGGAAAGAAACTTGGATGTGAAGTAGCCAGTCTGCTTGCCTCACCAGAATGAAAGAAAATGACAGTGAAAAGTTAAGCAGCTTTTGAAAATTCCCCATTATTATAAAAAAATCGGTTAAGAATTTTAAAGTAAAACTCAAAGATAAAAGCCTATAATACTTGATGTTGTTTGAGACAAAGCAAGAAGATTAGGTATTTTATAGAGCTATTCCGCCAAATACTGGGAGGTATACTGTACTTGACCAAAGACTCGACGTGAAAGCTAGGAGGATGACCTTATAACTAACGGTTAAAATTAATTTATATTATTATTTCCCATTTTACATGTCTCTGAGGTTGTAACCATGTTGCTTTGTTTTTGTTTTTTTTTAAAGATTTTTATTTATTTATTTGACAGACAGAGATCACAAGTAGGCATAGAGGCAGGCAGAGACAGAGAGAGGGGGAAGCAGGCTCCCCGCTGAGCAGAGAGCCCGATGCGGGGCTCGATCCCAGGACCCTGGGATCATGACCTGAGCCTAAGGCAGAGGCTTTAACCCACTGAGCCACCCAGGCACCCCTACCATGTTACTTTAAATGAAAAACACTGAAGAAGCACTATTGGTCAAATTCCTTCACAAGGCAGCATATAAAGGAGGAAATTTGCAACTCCAACCTCCAAGTGCTCCGCTTACCTTAAGAAATCTTAAAAAAATTTTTTTCAACGCAATTTTAAAAAGTGGGGGCTGTCCTACTGAGTTTGTTTTAATGGGATCCTTCTTCCTAGCATCTATAGCCAGGTTCCCTCACTAAGAATGAATATTAGCAGTTGAGACCACATGTGAGTGACTAATACTCTTCTCTCAGTAGAAGTCATGCCTGCCATTGTCACTGATTATTTAAGGAATTTTATTATTTTATACAGTGTGAAGATAGCAGCTTTCAAGAGCGGGAGTTGGGGGAGGGCAGAGTGTGTGTGTGGAGCCAGAGGCCCAGGGGGCCTGGGGGAAGAGGCAAAGCTGGTAAATTGGGAACTTGGAGTTCCAAATAATGGGAAAACGAGTTCTGATTAGCTTAACCAAAAAGAAGGTTCACTGACCAAGGTAAACGGGAACTATGAATCAGACATTACTGCGGGAGCTCAAATGATGCCATAAGGAAAGGTTCTTCCAGGCTGACTCTCTTGTGCTCAGTAGCTGCCTCTTTGGCAAACTCCTTCCATGCGGCAATTGCCACCACGGCTACTGCATCCTTCAAATATGTTCTTCCCCCGTAGCCAGCACTCCCTCCAAGAAAAGGGTGGTCCCTGTTTTCCTCAAGTTTCCATGGGAGTGTAGCCACGATCGACTTGCCGCGGGGGGTCGGGCGGCTATCTGGGAAGGACCTGGAGTCCTGTGTGCACTGCCTGCTGATGGTGGCACAGGGGTTAGGCCACAGGAACATCACACGAGATTTCCTGTGAAACAAGAAAGGTTCTTTAAGGAAAGCAGGAGGAGTAAGGGGAAAGCAGCTGGGCAGACAGCTGCGGCGCTGACAGTTCACGGCAAAATTGGTCCTTTGAGTTCGGGGTATATGAGTTGGATCAGTGAGGGTTAGTGAGGCTACTGGCCAAACACATATTAGTTTAAATACAATAAAAGTACATTTCTTATTTGGGTAACAGAACTATACCGGTGAAGAGGTCTACAGAATGGCCTTTCTCTGGGCAGTCACTTGGGGACTCTTATCTTCTGGACCCAAGCCCCCATTCCAGCTGGCCCCACAAGGACAGACTGCTAGAGGGCATGGGGAGGCTTCTGTGGGCCAGGCTGGGCAGGGGCACCTAGGGGCACCTAGGGGCACCTAGCCTATTGTATTGACTAGAATACAATAGGCAATACAATACAATACCTATTGTGTTGACTAGAACTCAGTCACATGGCCACACCTAAGTTTAAGGGAGGTGGGAAATGTGGATTAGTAGAGTGCCCAGAAAGAAGAGGAAATCATTTTGGTGAATTGCTGTGAATTTCTGCCTCATCGGTTACCATGATTCTGCAAACAGGCCAGAAACTGGAGGCATGTAGAGGAACAGTTACTGTGTTCTCACCAAGGACTTCAATTCATAGAATCCTTTCATCAGCCTGGGGGGTGGGACAACCTCCTCATTAGAAGTGAAGAAACAGAGGCACAGAGAGAGTATGTAGCTTGCCCAAGGTTGCAAAACTGGAAATTGCTGGAGCCAGGATTTGACACAGGATAGGCTGAGCACACAGGGTTGTAGGGGAGACTAGATGAGTTGATGTTTGTGAAGACCCAGGTCATGTCAGGCATGTGCCAAACAGTGAGTGGGAGCTGGACCGTTGATCTGGTCCTCGGGTTAAGCACAGCATCTCAGAGGCAAGCTCATCTGGACGCCAGCCTTGAGGCTGAGGGATGATGGGTGCCCATAGAGGAACGTTCCAAAAGGCTCTTTCTTACTGAGGATAGGGGACTACCAGACCTGGATCTACCCGGAGCCCATCCAGAGGCTCCTATCCAGAGCCTGGATCTGTTCATTAAATAAGAGCCATTACTGAGCTGGTCAAGTTCATGTTAGGGCCAGACCAGCCATCACCACCGCCTGGACACACTACCCTCCCCAGGCAGGAACGCATGGACGAGCTTCTCCCATTCTTGTCCTCAGCTGGAGTTAGTCGCTCCAGGCTCAATACTCATGAAGGACTTCAAGCACATTAATAGGCAGCTGATTGCTTGTAATTTGGGGCTTACTTGCTCCCTTTGCCACCCAGCAAATTTCTCGAAGGCACAATTACTTTCTGTCCTCACTTCATGCATGACACACAGGAAGCCATCTCAGTGTGGTCACTGGATGTTCATCGTAACGCCAATAGCCAATATGTACCGAGCAGAGCAGTCCCTAGATCCTAAGCGTCTGTCTGGCCTTGACAGTGTTGCCCCATTTCATCCTCACAGTAACACTACAAAGTGGGTTTTATTAGAGCCCCATTTTTCAGCAAGGAAAACGGAGAATTGCTGAGATCCAGGTAACTGCCCCACACCAAAGCAGGAGATTTTCTTCCTTGTATCACCTCACTGGGCTGGCTTTCTTTCTTTCTTTTGTAATATTTATTTATTTATTTATTTGAGAGGGAGAAAGAGAGAGTGAGAGAGAGGAGGGACATCATGAGTGGGGGGAGGGGCAGAGGGACAAGCAGACTCCCGGCAGAGCAGGGAGCCCAAAGCCTGACAGAGCTGGATCCCAGCGCCCCGAGATCGTGACCTGAGCCCAAGGCAGCCACTGCTTAACCGACTGAGCCACCCAGGCGCCCTGGGGACCACTTTAATTCTGTGACAGAGAGACCCACGTCCTGTTCCATGCCAGAGGCACAGGGACATCCAGAAGGAGCAGTGACTCAACTGCAAGAACAGAGAGAGGCGCTCTGGGCTGTGGGAGGAGGGGCAGTGAGGGTAGATCCCCAAGACCTCAACCAGGAGGGGCTCCATTAGGGACCATGGTGGCAAACTGAAGGTCAGAACAAGTAGCCTCAAGCCCAAGAGAGAAGCCTGAGAAGGCAAGAAGGGACTCCTTTGTCATAGGGTCAGAGATCGGGGCCTGGATCCCTCAAGAGCTAGGGCAGCACACCCAGTAACAGCGAAGGGTGCCGCCAGGGGACCTCTAACTACAGAAAAGATTAATAAGAATGTTCAGAAACATTCCACAGGGTTGACCTGGGTCTCCATTGAAATGTAAATGAGGTCAGGCTTCGGGACCCCCTGCTGGATTTTTCTGAGATTCTTTATCAACCTTGTAATTTTTCTCGCTGTTTGTAATTTTTAAAACTCTGACCTTTCTATAACTA
The DNA here is from genome assembly GCF_963455335.1 of Martes martes. NCBI lineage: Eukaryota > Metazoa > Chordata > Mammalia > Carnivora > Mustelidae > Martes > Martes martes. The sequence continues at coordinate 5,197,653 of NC_137893.1, read as the reverse complement.
AAACTCCTTTGTCCTTTTTTAAATTTGTGTTTGTTTTGGAGGCAGCAGGGATGAGGAGAGGTTGAGGAAGCTGTGTCCTTCCTGCAGGGGCCGGTGGGAGGGGCTGGCCTCAATTCTAGGGGCTGGCCAGGAAGGAGACCAGGTGGAGCTGAATGGCTGGGGTGGCGGCCGGGGGCTGGCCGGGGACGCAGGGGGCTCAGGGGGCTAGGGCCAGGGACGCAGGGGATTGGAGGACGTTGATCCACTTCTTTGGTCACTTCTAGAACTTCACTCTCAGACCCAAGAAGGATCTGTGTCACACAGAATTTTGTGTCCATGTCAGGGGGAAGCCAGTGCACATACTTACCTTTTTATTACAACTGCAGTTTCAGTTAAGTTAGGAGGGGTGCCTGGGTGGCTCTGCCGGTTAAGTGTCTGCCTTCGGCTCAGGTCATGATCCCAGGGTCCTGGGATCGGGCCCCATCTCTGGGGCCCTCTGCTGAGCGTAGAGTCGGCTTCTCCCTTTCTCTCTGCCTGCCGCTCGGCCTGCGGTGCTCTCTCACTCTCTCTGTGTCAAATAAATTAATAAAATCTTAAAATAAGTTAGGAAGGAAAGACTACAGGCTTTGCAAATCTCCTTTGTCAGAATTTGGGGATCAGAAGCACCTTACAGCTAAAATCCCTGGAGGCCTACCACGGCAGAGGGGGGGCTCCAGCTGCTGAGCTACCTGCTTGGAACGGCTTGGCCCTAGAAACTCCTGGCTGCTGAGCAGATAGGGTGTTGGTAGAAGAAACTGTGAGGTTTAATTGGCATGTAGCTTTTCTCCCCAGATCTGGGGCTTCCTCTTGATTCCTAACAGGGGAAAATAGCTAGTGAACGGCAGCACGTTTTAGTTTTGTGAAGTCGAACACTAATTCAATTCCATTCCAATGAAAAACAAACAGCGGGTCCAAGAACTCTTCTATTTTTTCTTCTCTGAAAGACTTCTTAATATTTTCCTATGGTTAACATTATACAGAAACCAGGACCTTTTCGTCAACAATGCAGATCTTGCAAACAATTTCAAACACAGCCCAGGACCTTAACGGCCTGTTGAACCACCTGGAACCAACGTGAAGTTTAGGATCCAGAGAAAGACTAAAGCCATGTAAACACCACGGGGTTGACAGACAGATGAGCTAAAACCTGAGCTAGCAGACAAGGAGTGGTATATTTGCGTGTAGAACTTGAAAAATAAACCTGCCTGGTGGAAGTGTTTTCCTTGGGTTCTTTTCTTGCCCGTGCAATTCCCCTTTATTTCCTTTACTACACTGACACCGTTCCTGGATGCTGTGCACAGTTGAGTCTACTGAATACAGGGCCAGGGGAAGGGTAAATGGCACTGATAAATCTTTTGTGAAGCTTTTTTATTATTTATTTATTCATTCAGTCATTTATTTATCCATTTATTTGTTTTTTTTTTCAAAGATTTTATTTATTCATTTGACAGAGAGATCACAAGTAGGCAGAGAAAGAGGGGGAAGCAGGATCCCCGCTGAGCAGAGAGCCCGATGTGGGGCTCGATCCCAGGACCCTGAGATCATGACCTGAGCTGAAGGCAGAGGCTTAACCCACTGAGCCACCCAGGTGCCCCAATTTATTTGTTATTTTTAAGTAGGCTCCATTGCCCGGCATGGAGCCCAATGCGGGGCTTGAACTCACGGCCCTGAGATCAAGACCTGAGCTGAGATCAAGAGTCTGAAGCCTAACTGACTGAGCCATCCAAGTGCCTCAGTCTTATGTTAAATATTTTTAAAAAGCTATAATGAGATGCCAGTCATGGTTCCCATCCAGGAAGTTCCCTGACAGACATTAAGAACAAGGTTACAGTGCGTGCACATTGTGCTGCTGGTATGCATACGTTGTGTTATAAATAAAAAATTCTATCACATCACACCAGCAAGTTCCAAATTTAAAGTAACTCGCAGCACCACGGAGACTGTGTGGAGAGGCTGCTAGTCTGGTAGGAAATACCCTCCAACCACAGAAAATGGGGAAAAGCAGAGGCAGGGAGGTGAGCAACTGAGCCGGAGACTGCATGGGGGAGGGGAAGCCCCAAGAGGGAGGCCCAAGCCCCAAGCTCAGGTCTGTGTCATTTACAAAGTGAGCTGACAGCTCAGTCATGGGACCAGGATTTTGCCTTGGGAAAATCTGGTGTCAAAATCAGTGATTTGGGATTTTTTGCTGTGGTCTGTATAGCACTACCCTTACTTAGTGCACAGTTGTATATAAAGGTTACAGTAAGTGAGTTCTGTAAAAACAGATATGGAGAGGAAAATTCTTTTTTTTTTTTTTTAAAGGTTTTATTTATTTATTTGACAGACAGAGATCACAAGTAGGCAGAGAGGCAGGCAGAGAGAGGAAGGGAAGCAGGCTCCCCGCTGAGCAGAGAGCCAGATGCAGGGCTGGATCCCAGGACCTTGGGATCATGACCTGAGCCGACGGCAGAGGCTTTACCCACTGAGCCACCCAGGCGCCCCTGGAGAGGAAAATTCTTATCCAGCCCTTGTCAGGGATTCAGTTATCGTTCAGGCTCAGTCACGCCCCCCAGGTATCGAGTGATAACACTCTGCCCTTTTGGTAATATATGAGACAAGCGTGGATTTTGTTCAGCATCCGTGTTGTAATGAGGTAAGCGATTCACTGAAGCTGGACTCCGAATTCCAGAAGTGCTTATTTAAACCATTCCTTTATCTTTTCAGCTACCTCGATTTAGTTGTGGGTCCCCCGGCTTTCATGTTGAAATGATTCTCTGAAAGGTGCTTTGATAACCTGAAAACCACGGAGAGAAAGTTCTGGGTCTCTGGGTCAGCTTTGCAGAGGTTGTCTGCCGGCCGGGCGTGGTGACAGATCCAGAGGCGATGGAAATCAGCGTCAGAGAGCTCGTCTAGCCGGAGCTGAGGCTTCTAGGGTTCACTTGGAGAGATCAAGGTCACTTCAGGGAAGGCCCTGGGAAGCCAGAGCTGTCACCGGCTCTCGAGTTGCTTCATATGTGACCTGATGAAACTGACTCGCAGAAGCCACTTGAGAGTGTATATACATTTGTCTCCTCCCACCCAGCTCTCAGACCTTAAGTTCCTCAAAACATGAGCAATTTTTTCCCATGGCGTCTGATTTAAAAGGGGAGGGGGTGCTCGTTGCTTTGCTTACCGAATGTCTGCTAGGAGACACCCTACTTGTTCACTGGCCTGTGTTGTTGGCTGTGGCCACCCGTGCATGGATTGGAGAAGGCCCTTGAACTGGCCTAAGGCAGCCGAACAGGTGCTCGGGCATCCCGTTTTTAAACCTGGGGTCGGTTGGCAACTGTCGGTGTTAGAACACAGCGATGGGATCCTGGGGTCCTGCGAGCTCCTGCGAGTCTGGGAGGGCAGTGCCTGTCCACACTGTCCCGGGCCTTCCAGGCCCCCTGCTACCTGTCTGCTCCGTTTTCAACAGGGCAGGAAAGGGAGGGACACAGCCTCCTTTTCCTCATTCGCCCCGCTGCTACTGAGGGCTTTCTACTGTCTGGCAGCTGAAAACTGGGTCTTGAAGAGCTTGGAGGCCCCGGGCCAGCTTTACATCTTTGGTTTCTGCTGCCGACAACACAGCCAGCCTGGGAGGATCAAGGCTCCTTTTCATCAGGTCCTTTGTCCTTTTACTTCCTGGTGTCAGCAGTCCTGGGAACAGGAAATGGTTTGTGCAAAAGGAAGACAGGAAACTGATGACTAAGTACCTCTGAGTTTCGTGGATACAATTTCAATGCAAATAGAGTTATTTACCCACTTTCCAAAAACGCACCTGCATCCACATAGGAGCTATCCCAAGAGCTCACTCTTTTCAGGTTTCTGTTTACTGAAAGCTACTGTGTGTCAGGGATTTTGCTGGGCACTTCATGTTCATTTACTCCCGTGATCCCGACACCATCCTTCGCTTGCACTACCCCATTTACAGGTGAGAGGAGAGGCGGACATAGTTGAAGTAGCTTCTGGTAAGCGGCAGGGCCGAGATCCGAGCCCAGGACATCGGTGGCTGCCGCGCTGGCCCCCCGTGCTCAGTGCTTCCTCCAAGGGCCAGCAAACACTTCACGGTGAATGTTTTAGGACTTTATCTCCTTGCTTCGGGTTTAAAGACGATGCATCTATGTCATCTGTGAGAAAAGCATTTCTATGGCTTGGCAGGTAGTTATGTAGTGGGGCTAAGGCACTATTATTTCGTATTTTCACGGTGTGGAAGGAAGTACTCATTAGACACCAAGTGTCTGAGCCTAGAGAGAAAGGCCTCCTTCCCCCACCAGGCTCAGGGCTCCGCAGCCCTGATACCAAGGAGGCCTGGCCACTCCCTTTCCCGAGGGGAGTGACAGGGTCTGGTTGGGGCCCTTTGATTAGGTGGAAGCCGCCTTCCTGCAATCAGGCACCTGCCCCGCTGAAATGTTGGAACGGGGTCAGCTGAGGGACTGGAGAAAGTCAAGTCTGGCTCTGGGTCCTCAGAGGTCAAGGATCCCAGCTGCAGAGAAGGGCCTGCCTCCTCTCCCACCGGTGGCCAGGCCGGCCGAGAGGAAGCCGGTACTGGAGGGGGAGGTAGGATTATTGCTGGCACGTCCGCTGACGGGACAGTTTACAAGACTGTCTTTGAACTCTGGGAACGCAGGTCTTTTTCTCTTTCCTCGTTTCACGATATAACGGTTTCGTGTTCTTCATTCCCCGCCTCACACCCCTTCTGTTCCCTGAACAGCTTTACCTGGACGGAGAAACGCTACCCGCATGGGGTGGGGGGGGGGGCCCACTCCGCCATCTGTCACAGTTTCAGCGGGCACTTCCCCACTACTTAATTCCAGGCTCGCACTATAAATACAGGGCACCCGTTTTAGAACTGTTAAACAAACGTGTTACTCATTTCACTATGCTGCGTTTTATTTCCATCTGAAAAACCCTGCTTACTACCAGCGGGTATGAGGAAAACACTGCCATCAAGGCCTGTTCATCAGGTCGGTGGCCCTTGAAGGTCTACAAAACGTAACTGTCACACATTTTTACAGATGGGCTTGGACAGAATAATTAGGAAATAGTAAATGCTGGCATCATCAGGATTGCTTGTGATTCAGCAAAGGAGCGTGAGCGGCTATCCAGGACAGAGGAGAGAGCAGAACAGAGGTACTCCTTGTGGAGTGAAATATCAGAGTTTTCCGTGAGGAGAAAGAGTAATCATTTTTCAGCTCTGGCAACAACCTGTTTATTAAACCATTATTCGGTGGAAAATAGAAAGTAAAACAGAAAACTTTGGTATTTCATTATAACTGGCTAAATATGATTTTCATAAATTTTCTTTCTAAACTTGGATATATGCCCAAAGAGCCTGTATATGTATACATATTTTCAACAAAAAAATTCAGTTTAGTCACAATTGTAGATCTGAGTAAAACTCAGATTTAATGGACATGAAGATAGAGAATAAGAGGTTTTCCAAATATGCAGATAAACTCATACAAATGTAAGTATTATTCAGAACGTTTCTGACAAGTGGTAGGGCAGAAAGCAGGTGACCCAGGTGGCTGTCAGCCCCGCTGGGAGCAGGGCACCAGGCATCACTCTTCAGTGGCTGGGTCAGAGGGATTCCTGGGGCTTCGGCAGGAAGGGCAGGGCAGTGTGGCTAGGAGAAGTAACTGTGCCCAGAGTGGTGTGGAAATAGTTCAACATTTAAAAATGGAGAACGTTTACCGTTGTGTACTGATTGAGTATCAGTGCTGTGAATAACTGCTTTTAACCTTATACTTAAAGTGATTCTGACAAAGCCTCTTTTATACTAAAATAGGAGGTACTTGTTTTCTGACCTATTAAAGATCGGGGGGACTATGGATGCCCGGGCCCCTGTTGCCACAAATGGTATGGTTCTTGCGGGGTGGGAATAGGTATCTCACACTCCAAAGTGCTTTTTAGGAATTGTGGAATCGCACTGCAAAAACTGTTCACACAGTAGCAGACACTGAGGCCGCTTCTTCCCCTTTTGTCTTCCCTATGTCACTGGAGGCAAGGGTTTTCAGATGCTACTATTTACTCAGGTAAGTATTCTGGGCTGGGGAGCAGCTTACACAGCTGCCTGCCCTCCCTAGAGACCAAGTAGGTCTAGGATTTTTTCTTTCTTGTTTTCTTCTACTCATTCAGGACAAGTAACTACCGAAAGAAGACGACTTGTAAAGCATCAGAAGAGCAGAAAGAGGAACAGGCCTGGCATCGACTCTCCAGGAATTGTTACGCCCTCCGAGGGGTAAGTTCCTCTGCTAGGAACTCTAGAGATGATTTTGTAGGGCTCCACTTTTTCAGTTATAACATGTTAAAGGAAAAAAAAAAAAAAAAAAGAAAGAGAGGAAGAAAGAAAAAAAGAAGTGGAAGAAAAGAAAGACTATTTGGTTTTAACCTTTTGTTAATTATAAAAATGTAAGAATTTCCGTCAAATGTGTTATATTGTCTAAGGAACACCAATATCCAAAAATATGACTTTTTTTTCGGTAAGCAGAGCAAAAATGACACCTAAGAATTTTAAATAGATTTCTTACTGCCATCATATGACCACCCATCTGTGCATGGGGTTATCCTAGGCACAGAAATTAAATTCCAACACAATCAGCTTGCTGATATGGATGAGAACATCTTATTCATAATCACAGAATTTTAGAACTTCAAAGCCTTCCGAGATTGCTCAGTTCACATGTCAGAGACACAATTACTTACTTGGTGTTGCACAGCTCATTAGGATAGAACTAATAAAGGCTTTTTATACCCAACACAGCAATCTTTTCTCTATAGGACATCCGCATTTCAGTGGGATGTAGGAATTTAATGTTCGAAAAGATTCAACATCACCACCAGTTGGGATACTGAAAGAAGACGGGCTCAGAGACAATGACATAGCTTTGGGGCACCCAAATTTAACTGACAGAAGGGCCAGAAGTGTGCTGTGAGTCGCTCAGGACTTAGGAGGTTTGCTTTGAATCTGGTTCCCAGCATTTACTAACTGTGTCACAAGAGTTACATCACTTGGCTAACTCTGAGTCTCAGCTTCTTCACTATAAAATAGGGGTAATAATTAACTCGAAGCTGCCAGGTACTCAATGAGCTCATAACCAAAGTGTTTAACAGTTCGTAGGGACTCTATAAATGTCAGTCCTCTTCTTGTCTTTCTGATCTTATAAAAAACTGTTTAGAAAGTACAAATATACAGTAATTACAGGAAAAATGCAGCATTTTGGGCTATAAGCTAAATTTTAGTAAAGGATAGTGGTATTTGATTAAATGACTGGGACATGAGTAGGCACGTCCTTGCTCACAAAAAATGTTTACTCACATTAGTTATTTAAAACTAACACAGAGAGGGGTGGGTCCCCGGCTGGCTCAGTTGGTAGAGAATATGACTCTTGATCTTGGGGTCATGTGTTTGAAGCCCAAGTTAGGGGCAGAGTTTACTTAAAACAAGTAAATATATAAAGGGTACATTTGAAAAACCAAATCAAAACAAACCCTAATGCATAGATTATGAATCACTCTGTATCTGCTTAATATGTTAAAAAAAAGTCTAATTACAGGTCCATCCTGAATGAGCTAGATCTTGAAGGGAAAAAACAGCAAATCAACAAGTCCAGGGGAACACTATAGAAATCGTTTTGCAATCTTAAACCCATGAATCAGTCTGAAAGTTGATCAAAACGAAATGTATTCTGGGGCGCCTGGGTGGCTCAGTGGGTTAAGCCTCTGCCTTCGGCTCAGGTCATGATCTCAGGGTCCTGGATCCAGCGATCCAGCCCTGCATCAGGCTCTCTGCTCAGCAGGGAGCCTGCTTCCCCACTCCTCTGCCTGCCTCTCTGCCTACTTGTGATCTCTGTCAAATAAAAAAAAAATCTTTAAAACAACAACAAAACAAAACAAAACACATTTTTAATTTACTCTCATATTCCTATAATTAGCAGATGGTTATTTTTTAGTTTAAGTTTCTGTTCAAGGGTAGAATGAAGATGGGATTACCTGGCACAAGCGTACATCCTGGCTGGGAATGTTTTTCCCTCTAAGGTTTCATTTAGGGTCAAATGAGTAGAAACTCTACACCATCAGTCCACATTTAACCGCTGTGCAGAGGTTTAAGCGAAATGTTAGTATTACATCTGCAGCTATCATGTTAGTGGTTTTAAAAGGCAGCACAATGAACGGAACAGCTGTGAAGAGCAACGCCTTTCATTTTACAAATGGTGCATTTGCACTAAGAGATACATAAATATGCCTCACTGAAAGGAATCCATGTTACTGCTTGATTGATTCATTTCCTTGTATTAAAAAAATTCCCGACGCTCTTCTCCATGAACACTTCAGCTTGACATTTGAGGCCAACCCAAAACTGGCATCTACTACTCTTTCTGGAAACTCCTGCTCTGCAGCCTGACCCTTTCCAAGTTCGTATCCATACCCCCCACCTCCCAGGGCTGTGTTTCTTAGGCTCCCAGGCCCCGAGTGGTAGTGCTCATTTCCATTCTTAGGACAGTTTGTCTTTAGCACTTGCTTTTATTAGTTAACTTTTCATAGGTATGTGATCCTAACTCCCAGCTTAACCTTAGGGTTAGTGACAGTCTTTAGATACACTAGGTACTCAAGTATTTGTTGATTAAGAAATTGTCATTTTCAGCCTTCCAAAATAGTCACTGATAAGACATCTCACAACTGAAAAGGACACTTGAGAAATCTACTAAGATAATAAAGAAACATAATTAAGACAATAAACAAACAAAAGATTATAGGAAAGCCCCATTCCCTTGTAGGAAGATTTAAGGATTAAAGATTAAAAAACAAAACAAAACAAAAACAAAAACAAACACATTTGGGACACAAGGCCATCAAAGATTGGATTCTTAAGTCCGAAGAATATTTTAGTTCCTGATAGAACTCCAAGGTGATGGAAGATAAAAAATGTTTGGAATATTCAAATTTTCTACTTTAAATGTCAAGAATAGCAATAAGCAAATAAAGCCAATCAAATTTTAGAGAACAGAAGATATATTTCCACTCATGTTTAGTTACTGATGTTAGATGTGGAAACAGTTTTAGTGTCAACCTATTAGATGACATAGTTTTTCATAGTGAAAACACTATTATAGAGATCTTCAACATGAAGCTCACCATGTGTGCATTGTAACTTGTGAATATTGTGAAGATATTTTTGTAATAATGTTGATTAAAGAGTCTTTCCACAGTAACTTTTAGATTTTTAAGCTTCTTGGAGGCAACTGATATATCCCAACAATTTTTGTATTCTTCATGCACTTGTTACATGTTAGGTAATTAATTGGGGTAAGATGTACCCAAAAGGTCTGAGGCAGGAGTGTGAGAGAGAAAAGGAAGGGGTATGGTGGGTAGCATGGTTGTCTCCAGAAGCATCTCCTCGAATGGACCTGGTTCTGCCTGTGTGGGACCAACTGCTTACTACTCTGAAGCACCAACTATCTCTCCTCTGAAGTCTGGCTATTCATATCTATCCAAAATGTTTGCTGGAAGGATCAAAAGAATATAGGTAAGGGGTTTGCACAGTTCCTGATGAAGAACTACTTAATACTTTTTTGAATATATTTTTAATGAGTGCCTACAGGTACTGTTCTGTTCCAGGTGTTGGGAATGCCACACAGAATAAAATAAAGCCCTTGCTCTTCTGGAGTTCACATTGTAGGGGGAGGGGGGAGGCAAATTTTCCCATAGAACATGTCTGGTAGAAATAAATGTTATAAAAAGAATTAAAACGGTGGGGGTGGAAGCGGATAGAGGGAGCGTATGTGTACTTGGCATGTGTTATACAGGGTGGTAAGGGGAACCTTCTCTGATAAGACCTGAGAAAGCGTGGGAGGCAGGCTTACAGATGCGAGAGGAGTGCTCTGCAAAGAGAGGATACACCAGGTGCAAAATCCTGGAGCGGAAAGCATGCCTGGCCTGTTTAAAGATGGGAAGGGATTCCGGAGGGAGAGCTCAGTGTGCTGGGGGAAGAGAAGAAACCAGGGCTGTGAGGCAGCAGGGTCCAGAGCATGTGGGGTCTTAAAGGCCTTGATAAGGTCTTTGGGTTTTTCATCTGAGAGGAGAAACACAGAAGAACTGTGAGCACAGAAGTGATCTATGTATATCTGAAAAGGCAATACATAGTAGCTATTATAAATGCTGTAGCCACATGAGATTTAATACGTGAGACATGAATATTGATTTTTCTTTAACTCTGATCTGGTTTACCAGAAGATGGCTTACCAAAAGAATCAGGTGAGCCATATGAAATTGCAATTTCTATCCATCAACAATGGTGGAACATCATTAAAAGTTTCAACCTAACTTACTGGATAGGATTAGTAAAGGGGTTTAGAACATAGGCTTTAGGATAAAATGTAAGTGGAACTGAATCCCCGATCCGGGACTCATGAGCTTGGCAAACGTCACTCAACCTCCTTCTCCTCTTGTTTCCCCTCACATAAAACAGGGATAATAGCACACATAATTACAAGGTTGCCTTGAAAATTAAATGAGATATACATGTAAAGGATTTAGCACAGGGCCTGGGAGCTTACTAAATAAGGAAACCGATTAAGAAGGGGAATGAAATCTTTTACACTATCAAATTACTTGAATAGCTTAGTCCTCTTTAAAATACCTATCATTTTGTTACATCCTGAAGTAGCATAGGTTAGTTTCTAAAGAGGCAACAGGTTTATTTTTAATCAAAATACTGTTTCCTGCATTTACAAAATTCTTCCTTTAAATTGATAATTGTGTAGGCGCATATTCTATGGCAATGGAAGTAGGAGAACTTCTTAAAATATTTTAGAGTTAAATGTTTTCAATTTCAACTTTGTCTGCAGGGCAATTCCATTTCCTCTACCAAAGTAGCTTAAATTTAGAAACAATGTTCCTTAAATGAACAGGACAGAAGCTACTTGCTATTCAAAAGAGTATTTATTTGAAATTCAGCTAGTTTCAATACAACTCAAACTTAAGTGTTCCTCAGAATTTGTACAAAGTTAAAAATTTACCAAAAACCCCCATGTAAGTTCTTCCCAGTTAAAACACAGTAGACATGATTAACAGATTTCAGCCACTTGTAGCTCTCACCACGGTCAGTTTGATGTTAGATTTCGTCTACATTAATTGAACATGTCATAACAGGCTTGCAGAAGAATGCAGATGCAGATTTTGCGACTGACAACATTCTGTAAACGAAAGAGAACTACATTGTTGCAGTTCAGAAATCTTTCCCAAACAAACCTAAATATTTGTAATCCATCATACCACATGGAAAACCCTCCTCCCCACGGTATCATTTTTTACAAGTGGGCAAATGTGAATATTGACTTCCACCTTTCGAACTAGGTACATGATCTTAGTTCATTTATTGCGGCTGCGTTTCAAAACTGCGTGCTGATGCCATCACGGAGGGCAACATCATCCCCCCTTTCGCGTCCCCCTCCGTATTTCGTACAGCTCGGTGCCTGCTCCGAACTGCAGCCGAGTCTCAGAATAACGGACGCTGCACCACGGCAGACCCTGTCTCTAGAGGCGTGCCCCGCCACTGGGCCAGGTACTGCACAGGTAGTGGCGATGCCGTCGGGGCGACGAGGGGCGCCCACGCGGAACCCACAGCGCGTCAGGCTCCTTCCCGCAGCGGTGGCTCTCGAAGCCGGAGGACCGCGGGGACGCCGGCGGAGGGGGGGGGGGTGTCGTCGTGCGGTGCCACCAACGACAGAGCAGTAATCCGAGCCCCCCGGGAACGCGTCCTACAGAGGAGAACTCGACACCAGGGAGCGAAGATTCCGCAGCGTCTAGCTCCCACCCCGCCATTTGGGGGTCCGACGGCCCTGCCGTTCCACCCCTCCCCCCACGGCGCGCCCCCGCACCAGCCCCCGCCCAGGCCCCGGCCCGCCCCACGCAGGCGCGCGGCAGGCCCTGCCCCTCCCCCTTCGCTCGCGGGGCCCCGGCAGGGGCGGAGCGACCCTCGGAAGGGGCGTGGCCGCCGGACTCGACGCGCGCACGCGCTCTCGGGCCTTACGGCTACGTGTCGGGCCACGTGATGCCCACCCCGAAAGTCCCCCGTGAAGCAACAGGACGTTGAAAAAAATTCTTTTCTTGGGGGTGGGGGGTGAGAACGGACGAGAGAATTAAAAAAAAAACTATAGTAACGCAGGAGAGGAAGGGGCCGTGCGGTGGCGAGCGCAGCCCTGGCGCGGCCCGCTGGCAGTCCCTCTCACCTAACGCCACAGCCCGACCGCGCCCGCCAGACGAGCCGGCCCGGCGGCGGGGAGCGCGAACCGGCGCGGCCCTCGCCCCCGCCCCAGTCGAAAGCACCGCCACCCGGCGCCCTCCCCCACCCCCACCCGTCCGTCGACCCCGCACCCGTCCCTCCCGCCGCTGTCGCCCGCCTCGGCGGAGACCCCAGCCCGGCGCCCAGGCCGGGCTCGCCGGGCGCCGCCTCCATCACGCACCCCGCCGGAGGGAGACGTCGCGGCGGCGGCGGCGGCGGCCGCGGCGGCACCCGGGCCGGGGGCTGCGGGGGGCGGCGGCGGGAGGAGGAGCGCGCCGGCCGGGCCCCGCTAACGGCCGCCCTGCGCGGCCCCGCCCGCCGCCCGCCCCCGGCCCTCCCCGCGCCGCCGCCCCTCCCCCCGCGCCGCCGCCGCCGCTGGCAGCGCCGCCTGAACTGAGGCGAACTCCGCCGCCAAGTGAGTGAGGAGGAGGAGGAGGAGGCGAGGAGGAGGAGGAAGAGGAGGAGCGGAGTCAGAGCGCGGCGGCAGCGGCAGAGGCGGCCGCGGCGGGGACCAGCCCAGAGAGACCCCGAGCCCGCGGCAGAAGCGGCGGCGGCGGCTGAGCGGGCGCGACCAGCCGAGCGAGCGGCGGCGGCCCGGCTCCTCCTCGTCCGGCGCCGAGCGGCCCGCGCCCGCACTCGGCCCGCGGAGACCCGCCTCCCGCCCGCCGGCCTCGTGAGGGACGCGCCGAGCCGGCGGCCGAGGAGCGGCGGCGGGCCGGGAGCGCGTCGGGCCGCGGGCGGAAAGTGCCTGCGGGGGCGGGGAGAGCGCGGCGAGCGCGCGGTCCGGCCGCCCCGGCGCCCGGCGCGGGAGCGGAGCGGAGCGGGACGCCGAGTCCCGAGCGGCCGGCGGCCGGGGCTCCCCGCCCCTCCCTCCTCTCCGGCGGCGGCGGCGGCGGCGGCGGCGGGCGGAGTGAGCTGCGGAGCCTGGAATATGGTCGGGGAAATGGAAACGAAGGAGAAGCCGAAGCCCACCCCAGATTACCTGATGCAGCTGATGAACGACAAGAAGCTCATGAGCAGCCTGCCCAACTTCTGCGGGATCTTCAACCACCTCGAGCGGCTGCTGGACGAAGGTGAGTCGCCTCGTCGGCCCCTCGCGGCCCGCGCCCGGGCGGCGGCCCCTCTTCCCGGGACCCGACGCCCGCCAGCGTGTTGGGAGGGCGGGAAGGTCGCGGCCGGCGGGGACCGTGCGCTCGGGGACGGAGAGGCCCGGGCGGGGCGCATGGAGGCGGCGCCGAGGCCGGGCTCGCGGGGCGCGGCGGCAGGCGGGTCGCGGCCGCGGGCGCGGGCGGGACGCGCCGGCGGGACGCTCGCCCCCCTCCCCCCGCCCCCGGACCCGAGACCCCGGACCCGAGACCCCGGGCCTCGCGCGGCCGGCGCCCAAGTTGGTGCGCCGGGGAAGGCTGCAGGGCGAGCCCCCTGTCGTCCCCGGCTTCCAGCCGCGCCTGCGAGCACCGCGACGGCCGGGAGCTTCGCGGGCCTGCCCGAGAGGAGCCCGGCCTCGCCCGCCCCGCGCCCCGCGGGCGCCTGAAGGACATCGGCCCCGGGGCGCTCCCGGAGGGGTCTCTCCCGGAGGACGCCGCCGGTTCCCAAAGTGTAGGATCCAGCGGGGCTTTTGCTTTTTTGGAGTTTGTGCAGCTCGCAGATACTCAAGGGGAGTAGCGTGGGGCTCGGTAATTTAAAGGAATTCCATAGGAGAGCGAAAGTAGTGCTGATTTAGCCGAAGGCGAGGACAAAATGACAGCGGAAAGCACTTTTTGTCCTTTTGTTTGGGGAAGCGAGAACTGTTCGGGAGTTTAACTTCACTTTGGGCGGGGGTGGGGTGGGGTGTGAATACGAAATACCGCGAGGACAAATGTAAACGGAGTCCCGACTTTGAGAGAACTTCGGCGGAGAGCTGGTTCCCGAGGACGCCGCTGCCTTACTTTGCAGCGCAGGAAACGAAGACCTTTTGGAAGGGCGAGAGTAAAAGCGAGTAAAAGTTTCAAAAACGCTTCGTTGGTGGAGAGCTGAGGGTTGCGAAGAATGACAAGAAGATTAATTTTGGCCGACTCTGGAATTTCTTTAACAAGTTCTGGTAGCGTGGCTCTGGATTATTGAAGTCTAGGAGCTGTGCATTTCTGCGAACGCCTGGAGAGGGAAAAATGACCAGCAAAAAAGCCTGTTCTGAAAATCGAGTAGCCAGGAGTTTTCTCTTAGAAGCGATACCGGAGGACTCAAAAGGAAGCTGAAAACTGTGTCTTACAGAATTGACCAGTGGATTTTAGATTTTTCACAGGAATTTCGAAATCTTTCCTATAGAACTAGGGAAAAGGAATCCGAAGCGTAGAGAGTTGGAATGTCACTAAAGAACAAAAGACCGGAAATGTCTCCGTGATTAAAGATGGTTAAAGAAGAATCCCAGGAGTTTTTGTTGTCAAGAAAGTCATAGAAACAACTTTAAAAAAAGTACGAAATTGTTAGGTATTACTGCGTCCTGGCTTTTGCTTACATATGTTAAACATAACAGCAGTAAGCCTTACTGGAATGTGCTTTTTCCACTGTTGAAACAGCAAATCTGTTTATTTCATATTGCTCCAGAAAAAACTTGAGCTGTCCCTTTAAGGGGTTCTGCTTTTTCTATTTGTGTTGGCATTTGAAAGATTGTGGAGGCAGAAAACTTTCTGGAATGTCAAAAAAAAAAAAAATTGCTGGGACTCTTAAATTGAGTATTTCCAAATGTGAGCGCTAAGGGGCGCCAGTTATTTTTTTTTTTAACGTGAGAAATGTTTGAGCAAAATGTGTATAACGTACTCAATAATCGGATCTGTATTAAATTTAGTTGAAATTTAAATCACAGTAAATAATTTTATGTGTTATTTTGTGGAGTTATATTTATAATACATAATGTGTTTGCAAACACTGAGAACACATTCTTTAAAATTATAGGAACAATTTTGTTACATTTCAAAAATAATATGCTTTTTCTGCCTTGGGATATTTTGGTAAAATTAAAAGTTTTAGTAGTATTTCTAAAAATTTCTTGCAAGGTGTTTTTTTAAGTACAGTTATTTGGAAGAAATCTTCCATAGACATTAAAATGAAAATGGTCTCACAATATTTAGGGTTAAAGTTGCATTCTTTAAATTAAAATGTTGAGTTTAATCAAATGACATAGGAGGTTATAAGAAAATTGGAAGTATTTTCTCTTTGTGCGTATTTTGTTTAAAAACATACATAATTTGAGTTTCTCTGATTAGTTCTGAAAGGCTTCTCACTTCGCTTTTATGTTGATCTAAAATCTCTAAATGATAATTTGGAGTTGTTCTCTGTTAAAAGTTTCTAATGTTGGCTTCAGTAATTTGTAATCTTCCAAATCTAGAATTTCACTTATGTCATTATCTCTTAACAAAGGGTTTTTGTTGATTCTTCTGTAGTTGGAAATCATAACCATTTGCATTTTAAAACTTGGAGATCACTAGTTGAGGATGATACATTCTAAATGATTTTTTTTCTTTTATTGTGGTTTACTCCATCCCTTATCTTGGCTATCTTGAATTTTAGCCTTTTCAACTCCCCAGCCTAAGTAAAGATTGCTTCTTTGTGGTAACTGGGATGTTTAAAATGGACAGCATAATGACTAGGAAGTTTGTTTTTTTTTTTTTTTTTTTTTTTAATCAGACCAGTACAAACACACAGGAAAAGGGGCTATTCCTTACTGTGGAATAAGCTGCTTCCTCTAATTGTTAGCCTTATTATAAACTTAATTTAGCTTAAGAGAAATACATTTTTTGAAATGCATCACTTTTTGGGGGGGCAGATTTTATTCTGAAAATTTGGCAACTTGCTTTGCCCCTTTGTGGCCTCTCATTGTCCAAAACAAATTAATCATGACTTCTATTTGTGGTTAGGAATTACATTTTTCCTCTTCCATATGATTGGTGGAAAAATTTCTTCAATTTAGATAAAGCTGTAAGTTTTATGTTGATAATTAATTAAACCAAGTTAAGGTACTGGACTTAGAGTAGATGTATTTTCTCATAATTAGAAATTTTGAATGATTATTTCAGAATTCTATTAAAATTTTTTTAGAGTAGATTTCAAAAAATTTGCTTGTCTGAGAACTTTTATTTGGCTAGTTACAAATTTGGGATTTATGTGTGCTCTATTTTCTTAGTTGATTAAAACTTGAATGCTTTAGTTTGAGCATTTTAATTCCATGCCAAGTTAATCTTTAGCCTATATTTTGACTATGGACTTTTTTTTTGGTTTTTGGATTTATTTTTTTGTCTGGGGTAGGGAGGAGGTGTAAGAATTGTCAGACTTTCCTGTAAGTGTCTTCACAGTGCTTTTAAGTTGTGAGTGCTTTCTGGGTTGAACCACTCACATAAAGGGAGTAATTTCAGTTGTTTTCAATACTTTAAGAATCTTTCATTGGAGATAGTAGATGATTACACATAAAACCGGGGTTTTGAAGTCTTAAACTGTTTTCTGGAGAGAAGTTTCCAAACTGAAACCTGGGACCATCCTTGGGAAAGAGCAGTTAACACAAGTTTTTAATTTAAAAAAAAACTTCCTTTGTCATGAAAATGAAAGTCATGCAACAACAGTACTTGAATGCAAATTCTGTTTTTATAAAGTATTGCAATTGGAATTGAGAAGGCCAGAAATGAAATTAGTTAGACTAAAAATTCCAGATGGGGGAAGGGAAGAACTAGGGATTTTAAAATCAGATTTTGAGTTTTCATTTTTTAGGCAGAGGCAGGTTCAAGCTGCTGATGGGAAAATTAAAAATGCATGGTATGTATTATAAGTAAGTTTAGCCTAAATCTTTTGTAAGTATTTGAAAAATTAGTGTGTGGTTCAGAAAAAGTGAGCAAACATGTTAAAGACTACATTCTGCATTTCTGATTTGAGAAATGCATTTTAATTTTCTCATTGTCTTTTGGGGGGGAGTAATAAATTTCCTTTCTGACCTCAGTTTTCTCTCCCTCCTTTAAAAATGTGGGCAAAAAAATATTTTAAATGAAAACTTGCTTCACTTGTTAACATTTTTCCATGTTAATGTTTATTTCCATTTATTCATTCAATGTTGAAAATATTTTATGCCTTTGGTTTTCTTACACTTCAAAATTTTTTTGCAGAGGAGAAATATTGTCTACAGAAAACTTTGTTTCAAAAATTAATATGGTTATTTGTTGGTATTGAGAGAACTTGCTATATGAGTTTATTAAAATTTAAACTCATATAGCAAGTTCTCTCAATGTTTTTTTCTGGAGCATTGTTGACGGTAATCAGTCTCTTTAACAAACAGATTTTATTTACTTAAGTTGAAGTATCTGTTCTTTAGAAAGAAAAATTTTGCAGTTGTACACTAGCCCTTTGAATTAATAGTGATGAGAGGAGGACGTGGTATTTATAATCAGTTGTCCTTCCATTATTTTTCTCCTCACCCAGTGGGTGTCACCAGCTCTGTAAGGTAATAATGGATATAACTTGTATCCTAGGTCGTTTATCCAACATTCATTCTGTACTTCTGAAGCTTAACTCCCCTTTAGGCAGAATCTATATTCAAAATACATGTACATTCAGTGAGGCAGAAGGTGATTCCTTTTTCTTAACTTTATTCAGTGTACATGTTTCGTAGTAAAAGCTGTACTCCCAAGGATAAAATGTAATTGAATTAATAGAAACAGGTCTCATTGCTAATCGCACTTGCTGGTATGTTTGGTATGAGCACCTTTTCTTAAATGGCTTTGAGAATATAAAGTGAAAAGTTAATTTGGGTTTTTAATGTTTTGAACACATTATATATCTGTTATTATCCCCTCACTTGTCACTGTCCTGAAGCTGATTGGAAAGTGCCTCAGTTTTTCATAAGAAAAAAATGGCGTTTTGTTTACTTTTTAAAGGAGCTAGGGGCACCTGGGTGGCTCAGTGGTTTAAAGCCTCTGCCTTTGGCTCAGGTCATGATCCCAGGGTCCTGGGATCTGCCCCCATGGGACTCTGCTCAGCGGGGAGCCTGCTTCCCCCTCTCTGCCTGCCTCTCCACCTGCTTGTGATCTCTCTCATCTTAACAACAACAACAACAAAGACCTTTAAAGGAACTAGATTTCTGTGACAAAAGACAAGTGTGCTCCCCCCCAACCCCCAGCACAAACAAACCCACACACCGTCTTTATTGGGCACCTTTTTTACCTGCACTTTTTTGAAGCCAATATATTTAGATATGTAAGCTTTTTGTTTTGTTTTTTTGACCTTTTTGGCCCTTAAGAGAATTAAACCAGCGTGGTCATAGGAACAGCTTTTTAAAAAATCTGACTGGAATATCTTTTAACTTACTTGAGAAATATATTATAGTTAATGCAATTTGATTTATGATGGTGTAGTTATAAGTAAAACTTGCCTTTGTTGGAGATGGAAAATGCTGTGCCTCTTTTGAGTTTTATTCGTTTGACAACTTAAATGGCAGAGTCCATTGAACAACTTTCTGCCATTGGTATGTCAGATATTATGAAGATATCCAAGGATCTATTTTAGGGCCAAGGGGTCAGGATAGTGAAAGAGCCTATGCCAAGAAGTCAGAATTATATTATGTACCAGTTTTTTATTTTTGTGATTGACAGGACTTCATTATTTTTTCTGACCACCCCCCCCCTTTGTTTTGGACGTCAAGATACTGTGTTTTTCCCTTCATGGGCACTGTTAGGGAATGCTTATACCCCTTTTAAAAACTGGCATTTCAGTTTTGGGGCCCAAAATAGCTAGGTTGTTTGATGTCCAAGTAAGATTTTTACAGCTTTTTTTTTTCAATTAATAGGAAGCAAACATGGCATTAAACTTTTCCTAGTGAATGCATTTTGTTTTGTTTGACTGTGTTATGAAAATTGACTGTAAATATAATCCATTGTGTGCTAAGTATTAATGTCTGTGTAGTTATCATCATACTTCATGTTGTAATACTATCTCTTCTTGTGTTTGCCTACCCTTATTAGAATTAGTTCCTTTAAAGTGCCCACCTTATTCCCTGGTACACTAACTCTCAGATGTTTGGTGAATTAATAAATAGGTTGACATTGTTATCCTCTTGATTTCTGTTTATTTAAAGTATGGGATTAAGCCAATTATGTAATAATTGGTGATAGTTTAGGGCAATTAGAATAAAGGTATGTGTATTTTTTAAATGATATTTTTTAGAAATCTTAAATTTCAAGAAGCTTTTATCTTCATTTTACTTCAGTACCTTTGGTGTGAATGAGAATTAGAAAGATAGAATTGCTTTACTTGGGCAGTAGTTTTCAGCCAGTCCTTATACAAAGTTTATCTATCAGTCATACCTATCAATTGGTAAGCAGAGAGAAGCTGTCAGTGCTTATCGCAGCTCTTAAAAGTTTTGGTGTTTATGGAATTATGTAGGTAAACCTTTTCCCTAGTCAGTTACCTATAAAAGTCAACATGTAGCTGATATGTAGGTCTTGTACTCTGTAAAACACAGTATATGGGAAAGATTCCAGGTCCCTGAGTGCTGCTTTGATGTGTTCAGGATAAATAAGGACTATTTAAGTGGTTTTAGTTTAGAAGAAAGCGGAGTATAAACTTACGCGGCAGTTACAGTTATTTAACACAAATAGTAATTTTTTAAACACAGGTGTTTCTTTAAGCTAATTTGTAAGTGCCTTACTTAGAAGACTGATAATCGAAGTTTTCAGCTAACTTAACCCTCTTAAAAGCAGTCTACTCTACTGCTTTAGCCCTAACAGTGTTGTAAAGTAAATCAGTCATGAATTTTTAACAAATACATAACTTGTAGAAGGTAAGTGATTTATCCAAAATTCTTGTAATTAACAAGCAAATGATTGTACTTAGTGGTTCATTTTTTCAGTTTCTTTAAGCAGCAGCTCTAGTTTGAAATTCCAGCAGTCCTATCAAGTCTACCAAAATAAACATTTTATGTTCACAATGTTGCCTTGTATAGTGATTCTAACCTACGTGTTTTATTAAACTGAATTTTGTGACTTGTGAAATGAATCAATTTATTCTAATATTTCTATCACATATTTATGATAAAACATAATATGCCAGTTTGGATGCTTTTTCAAGGGTGCTGAGGTGTCAGAAAAGAATATCAAAATGTAGTTAAATCCATAAAGTGGTCCCACGTATATGACCATGATAATAAGGAAAGGGCTTGTGTGTGCACACACGTGTAGGCACGGATGTATATAGAGGGAGACATGCAGTGAATGTGAGCTGGCCCTAAATCCCTCAGATTGGGTGCTAGGGCTGGTGAAGTTTTAGAACAAGGATGATTTTTGAAGTAATGAAATATCTGCTTGGCCCCAGGATTGAAATGATCATGTATTAATAGCGGAAAAGGATCTTATTAGCAGGTCCTAAGTAAACACCTTGGTTTTGGCTTTCATGGAGGACAAGTTGTAAAGATTGGGTCAGTTACAGATTATTGGAAACATTGGGCTTTTAAGCTAACTTAAGAGTTTAAAATCTATAGGAAAGTCTAATAAAAATATGTAACATGTATATATAGTTACTACATTTCAGAGTATTAGGAAAGTGCTGGTAAAAAGCAAAGTTTTATGAAATTATGAAATTTTTATTTTCCTTAATTGTTAGTGTCATAATATGGGCACTCAGAATGGTTTTACAAAGAGTATTTGAGGAGATGTATATATGAAAAAAACCAGAAAAAATGGAAAACATTTCTTGGATGCAATTTAGTGTAGGGAAAACAATAATAATATCAAAAGATCATGGAATTTCAGAGCTGCGAAGGACCTGGGAGTAAATGGAAATCGTCGTATTATAGGTGCAAAAACTGAGGTCTAGAGAGGTTGTGACTTGTCCACATCATAAGGCAAGGTAGTGTCAGAGTTGGAGTAGACCCTCAGTTCTACTTTCTGATCTTTTTGGTAAATGTGTCATTGCATAAGTGGAACTGGAGAAGAAAAACCCAGAATAGTTCCACATGTTAAAAAGTTGGCTGTGTTGCCTTAGGTTGTGAACATGAAGAAAAAAAAAGTAAATGGGAGTAGTGTTAATTCTGTGGTATGTTGGACTTGGGCAAATACTGGTCAAATTCTTGGAGCTAAATTTTTGTGATAGTTAAGAGGCTAGAAGTGAGAAAGAAAAGGTGTTTAGAGGATTTCAGTTCATTCACTTAAACTTTATATATATATATTTTAAGATTTTATTTACTTATTTGAGAAAGAGAGGGCAAGCATAGAGTGAGAGGGAGAAGTAGATTTCCTGCTGAGCAGAAAGCCCAGTGCAGGACTCAATCTCAGGCTCCTGAGATCATGACCTGAGCCAAAAGCAGACCCTTAACCCACTAAGCCGCCCAGGCACCCTTACTTAAAGTTCTTAATAACCATAGGATAGAGCCTTAACTCTTTAAAAGGTACAGACCCAGTGTGTATTTAGTATTACTACTGGTATTATTATTGCTGATATTATTATTAATGCAGTTACTATTTTTAAAAACCACTCAAGAGGAAATCTAACCTTTCTGACTGGAAGATAGATAGATTGATTGATTGATTTGACAGACAGATCACAAGTAGGCAGGGCTGCAGGCAGGGCTGGGGAAGCAGGCTCCCCGCTGAGCAGAGAGCCCGATGCGGGGCTCGATCCCAGGACCCTGAGATCATGACCCGAGCCGAAGGCAGAGGCTTTAACCCACTGAGCCACCCAGGCGCCCCTGGAAGATTTAATATAAAGGTTTACTGTTGCTCGGTGACTCAAGTCAGGAATGTACACTTGGTTCGCTTTTACGTTAGCATAGAGTGGTTAATAGCAGAAGTAGCAGCTCTGAAGAGTGACTGTCCGGAGGTGGATGGTGATGAACGGAAATGGGAGCTGCCCTAGGTAGCCACTGCGTTCCATTCCTGATACCCGTATCGGGAGTATCAGCTGATTCTTCAAGTATATTTGAAGAGAATTAAGTAGTATTACATGGTAGGTAAATAAACTTCCTAAGAAATGAAATTTCACACCAAAGCCAAATAAAAGGTATTTGGAAATTAGCTGGATCTAATTCTTAGCATTGTTGCTGCTACCGTCATTGTCGCAGTGATGCTGCAGTTGTTAGGACAGGTCTTCAGGTGTCAACTGTGTAATAAGCGTGTGTGTGTATACATGTATGAACGTGTGAGCCAGCATAAAGATAAAAATTAACTTGTGTTTCTGTCCGTATACTAATGAGACCATGTTGCAAGGAGTAAGAATTCTTTAGTAGACCTGAGATTTAATCATGAGTTTGCAGTTAACTAGTTTGGTGATCTTGGACGAGATACCTAACCTCTCTGAACCTTGTATTCTTCATATGTAAATGGAATTATTAACTACTCTGCTGACTTCAAATTAAAATATTTGGAGGCTGGAGGGTACTATATGCAAAAAGAATTTCTCAGACTGTAAGGTAGCATCATCTAATATCTGTCAATATTTTTAGGTTGTTTTTAATAGAATGGACATTGAGATAAGCCAGGCAGCTTGTAGAGAATCTAATAAGAAAAAACAAAGGTAATTTATCCACATGAGTATCCACTAGTTTTTATGTTCATGAGAATCACTCACTAGCATTCTGATAGTCAGGAAGTCCTTTTGAGAGAATTAGAATCTGACTTGGTATTAATAGATGGTAGGATTTAATGAGGTGAATGGGAGAGTAGAGGATGTTCCATGAGAAGAGAAAGTGCTATAGTGTCAAAACAGTGGTGATGGGAGATTGAAAGATTTTCGGAAAGTGTGTTTAAACTCAATTAGTTGGAATGGCAAATGCATGCGAAGGAGAGCTATGAGCAGAGCCAGCAGCCTAGGTTTGGGCTCTACCATGGTGGGCCTTGAATGCCAGGATGAACAGCATACGTTTTATTATGAGCTTTGTAAGGAACCAGTGCAAGGCTTGGATTATTTTGGGGTATCATAATGAACTCTTTGAGGGAAAACTAACAAGAATGTAGACTCTATGGATCTGAGAAAGTAGAAATTGGATGCACTGTGAACAGTTAAGGTAAATGGTTAGGTAACTTTTAAATACTTTTAAAATTTTAAAATATTTTCTCAAAATATTGAATAAAAATATATCTTGAGCTTTATAGATTTAGGTTTAAACTCTTTAGAGTTTTTAAACAAATGTTTTCTAACTAAAAATAAACATACAAACATTTTTTCCTTACCCTTAAGTTCGTTCTTACATTAATCCTGAGGTATGGAGAACATGTGGGGCTCATTTGTATAGCTGTCAACCAAAATTTTGGTTACTTAGAATTAAGCTTATGTGTACATTAAAGAGAATTGAAGAAACTCTTTGGTTTAGGGGAATCTTAGAAGTTCTTGAATTGGTTTGAGTTCAAGGAAGTTCTGTCCCAACCTCACTCATTTGATACTGTTGAATCTAGGTGTGTTATCAAATACAAAGATTTTTGAGAACTTCATTATTTTCATCATCTATTTTACTTTGTTTTTATTTAATTGTATTTTTTATGTTGTTTATTTTAGGTAAATTAGAGATGTCTTGGCCTTCCATCTCTGTATGTTCATGTATCTCTTTAAACACTAGCATTTTCCTATATAGCAGCATCACACTGAATAAAATAGATCAGTCCTATACTTAATGTAATAACCAGTCCATATTCAGGTTTTTGTTGTTATCCCCAAAATATTTTTTATAACTGGGTTGCCCAAACCAGAGTCTGACTCATGCGTGATCCCCCTCATTGAATTTGGTTGTTAGGACTTTATGTCTTTTTAATTTAGAACCATCTTTTTATGGCACTGCCATAACTTCCTTTATCACTGGAATTGTTCTTTTACGCCCTGTATGTCTAGTACCTGGGAACTTAGGTATAACGGAGTGAATAGGTTCAAGTACACATGCGTAGGTGATGCTATGCACTTAATTTTGCATCATGCTGGGGGCCCACATCCGGCTCCACCATTGGTGAAACTGAGACGGATATCTGGGTTAGCGTGGTCATAGACTGATTCTCCTGCTATAGTTAGGTAAAGCTTTCTTTCACCAGCAGGGAATATATTGTTATTCTGAAAATAGTTACTTTGCTGTTGGAAAAGCCAGATAAATGCTTATTCTTAATTAATAATTGGTGGTTCTTGGAGTAAAGCCTTGGTTTGCTAGTTGCCTCAAATGGTGAGCAATGAAAAGGTTTTATTTCTAAGTAGTTGCAAAATCTCTACTGCAAAGTTTTTCTCCTTACGAACTTTTAATAGTAAGAAAGTTCTGTTCCAGCAGATGGAGATATTAGTACACAAAAGACAGTGTTTAGTGATTAAAATTTGTAGAACTCTTACAAGAAAGGAAATTTTTTCCTTTAAATTGTAAGAGGAGAGTTGCTCAGGAATATGAGAAATAACAATTATTAAATTCATTATTTAGAAGTGTCATGTAAATCAGTTGTAATACTTCTTTAAAGAGTTTTTTTTTTTTTTTTTTGGAGAGACCATATGTTAGATGTTGACTATAAAATGTGACTGGATTAGGACATTCCATTAAGTATAGTAATATTCTGAAATACAGTTTCTTCCTTTATAGCGTAGTTGTTTGAAGGTTTGTTTGTTTGTTTTAGTGCAGGGCTGGGTCAAGTCTGTTGAAAAGTATTCTACTTGTATATTTTCTTTGCAATTCTCAAGTTTTTAACCAGGCAGTTTATTTGTTTACTCATGTAAATCAGGAAAAAAAAAAATCTGTGCCCTAGTTTACTGTTATATGTTATATGAAGAGAAAGTTCTTTAGGGGATTATAGTTTTATTATGGTAATAAAAAATTATCAGCAGTAAAAAGGTAATCTTATCTCACGCTATTATAGTTTATAGCATTCCTTGTCAGCTTTTTTTTTAAGGTAAATATTACGTATTTGAACCTCTTTGAACCTTAATGTGAAGTACTGTTTTTCAGGGAAGGTTTTTCCCTGCGGCCAATTTTGTGTATACATTTTAAAAATTGTTTCTTATAATCATTTTAGTGTATATGAAAAGCATAAATTGTAAAATATGTTGTTATAAGGAATTAAACACATTCATTTTATTCTTTTAACAAATATTCTTCATCTTATGGAAAAGAACTAAAATGTATCAATTAAGAAGTAAAAATTACCCATAATTCAGTGCTAATCACTCTTAATATTTTGGCACATTCTCTTTTAGACTTTTTTCCAGTCTCGATTTATGGGCAAAACAGAATTGTGACCCTACTCTAGTGCTGTCTGTGTTTAAGTAAATTACATCAGGAGCATGTTCCCCTGCCATTTCATATTCTTTGACAGTATGGTTTTATGTTAGCAGGTCATTTTACAGAGGTGTATTATAATTTACCTAACTATTCTATTCGACCTATCACTTTGTTTTCAGTAAGCTTGTGTGATGAAATACCAGATGTTTCAGAACTTGATTACTCACTGTTTAAAAAGCCTTAGGTTACTAAATATTGTAATGGCCCTGTGAATACCAGGCTCTTTTATTTTTGTAATGTAGTTAATTAATTGGAAATCAGCATTTTTTACTGCATTCCAGTAGAAAATGATTACTATTATGTGACATTAAATTTTTGAGTAATGTCAGAGTTGCATATTTCACTTATTATTTAATGACATTTATCTGAAATTTTTTATTCTAGTCACAAGTAAATTTGAATGCATACTATGTGTAACATATGAGGTATGCAACAAAGCTTCAAATTCATTCCTTACCTTTCAGGTTGTCCGAGTAGTAAGGTAGATAGTATAGAAAGAAAGTAATAAGGAATTATAGCCAAGAGAGATTGAAAGACTGGTGCTAAGATCACGTTAGGCTGGGGAGGTTATAGAATGTTTCAGGAAAAGAGGTAAAATTTCAACTTTTACAGGATAGGTAGGATTTTGCAGGATAGGTAGGATTGAAGTGAAGAAAAGGTTAAGGGGGATTAGTAGCATTAGTAGCACAGGGAACACTGTCCTTGAATGTGAGGACATTCTGAATAGGAGAAAGAAGTAAATTATTCTATATCTCTTCCATAGAAAGCTTTAACTTCCTGGAAAAAGATTCCATCCTGCTGATAATGGGAGACCCATTTAAGGCTTTTCTTTTTACATCTTAGTTTTTTTCCCCTTTTATCTGCCTTCATACTTCTGTTTAGTTACGGATTCGTGTGATAGATTGCTCTGCTTATTGCATATTTTTAGTCTTTCTGGACTTACTCCTTACCATCCCCCATTCCAGTATTTTGCCTCTTAACTTCTATTTTAACTTTATTTTTTTAACCTGTGTATGCTTAGTTTGGCTTTCTATTTTGTTTTACTAGTACATTTGGATATGCTTGACCCGCTCTTTTTTTTAAGATTTTATTTTATTTATTTGACAGAGAGCGAGTGATCACAAGTAGGCAGAGAGGCAGGCAGAGGGGGGGGGGAGCAGGCTCCCCACGGAGCAGAGAGCCAGATGCGGGCTCAATCCCAGGACCCTGAGATCAAGCAGAGGATTAACCCACTGAGCCACCTAGGCGCCCCAACCCGCACTTTTTATGATGCCATTCTGTGTGTCTTTTGGTGATTGTGTTTGGTTTAGGTGCCTGGAGAAAGGGAGTTTATCTGGAATTAGTGAGTGTGTGATTTATACAACCAGTGAGTCTAAGCTCTGAACTATAAATGAGTTGCTAGCGTGTCTTGTCCTGTATGGATGGCTTTTTGCCCTTCATCTTTCTCTCCATTTGCTTTTGCTCTAATGGCTTGAAAGTTCCTAACAATCTTATATTGGGTGGGAGAAATTGAAGATCTGCCAGTTTAACTCTGAATTGAGGGAGACTATAGGGAGAGTGTTTGCAAAGTGTGTTCCATGTAATACTGGCCTCCTGAGGTAGTCTGAGAATAAAGTAGTCAAGGAGGTGCTGCATGTTCTTTTGTGAATTCAACATGTGGTGACATGTTAAATATCCAGGATGTGCTAAAGGAAGCTAAGTTGGTTTAAATGAATATTTTCTGAAAATTATTTGGTAAAGGAATGCCTTTTTTCTTTCTTTTCTTTTTGGAACTAGTGTCCGGAGGATACATTATGATAAATATTAGAAAGAGGATTTATAAGGACTGCGGATCCTAGGAAGAAGAGGGTTTAAATAATAGTTGTTTGGGAATCTTAAGTTTAGGATGAGAATACTGTCTCAAGTCAGATCAAAGTACTCTGAAAAACATAGTTAAATTTCATTTAGTTTGGGATTATTTCAAATTCCATGTAAAAGGAAGCAAGAAAAAGTATCTTTTCTGACTTTATATAATGGCACCAAATGGTTTCAATAGTGAATTTTGTTTAATTGAAAGTGTTTGTTATTTAAATAAAAATTTAGACTTGCTATTTTTAAAAAAATAGTTTTCTAAATGAAAGAAAATTAACAGAATTCTGACAACTTAAATGTAGAACTTAAAAATACTTTAAAATAGGTAATGCGCAGAGAAATAATGTTCATTGTTTTAACGTATGCCTGGTTTAAGTTGGGAACTAGTGAATTGTTAGGTGAAAGGAATTTTGAACAGAAAAATATTTATCTTTGTTAGATTGTTTAATAAATATCAAGATGTAGTGATTTAGTAGTTTGGTAAGATCTGTAAGTCAGTAATTAGATGAGTTTTTTCTGTTTAGATTTTAATCTGTAAGATATTAGCTCCCTTTTTGTTGTTACAGCAGTTAGTCATATTATAAAATGAACTTTTGATGACATTTATAATGAGCAGTCTTTAAAGAAGGGTAAGTGTAGGGTGGTTGGTAGAATAATAGCATTTCATCTGGAAGGCCCAACAGATTTTCATTACCATTTTTTTTCTAGTTCAAAGAAAAATCTGTAATTCAGAGATTTGAAGTTGGAATGGATCTCAGTGATTACAATTCCATCTTCTCATTACATATGTAAGTGTAGTTCATTTACAAAGGGTATGAAGTTTTACAGATTAGAAACTGCTCACTTAGGAATGGTAGTTGATTTGGCTCTTGTGACAGAAATATGTCTGTAAGTGGTATTATTAGCCAGTCAGAGTACCTTTGGGCCTGATCCTCTCTATGGGGAATGATGCTATGACTGATAATTGGTATACTGTGACTACCTTCCAAAGTGAGTAGTCTTAATTATTTTAAATCTTGTTTCAATACTTGAAATCTCTTCCTAGGGAATTTTTGTGTATGTGTGAGAGAGAGAGGAGGGGAAAGAGAGAGCATCTTAAGCAGGCTCCATGTTCAATGCAGAGCCGGACACAGGGCTCAGTCTCACAACCCTGAGATCATGACCTGAGCGGAAATCCAGGAGGCCTGTGCTTGTCCAACTGAGCCACCCAGGTGCCCCTCTACCCAGGGTATTTTTAACTTTTCCTGTCAATATGAATAAAATCAAGCATCTAATGCGTACAGTGATACTGTCATTAAACTGATGTTAAAGACAAAAAGGCCCTCCTAGGTTCGTTTTCCAGCCAGCTGACTCTAGGTCTAGATACAATTTAGTGTACATAGCAAAGGAACTTCCACTGTCTATATTTTACACAATATTTTAAAGTCATTAGTTAGAATAAGCTCTCCATTACCCCCCCTTGTAGATCTAGGTCATTTGCCCTAGAAAAACGGGATAAATGTCTAAGGTAAGGATAAGGGAAAATGAGAAAGCTGCTTAGTGGCTTCTAAATACTTGGTTCGGATTCTTTGTCATTGCTAAGACTTAATATTTAGACTTGTGTTTGGTGATGTCCTATATAGGTTGTTTCATAGGCTAGTGTAATTTTATCTAAATTTTGAAGGGTGGTAAGTTTAGGAGAGGTGTCTCCAAAAAACATTTATGTTGTTGTTTCATGAATCTTGAGTCGAAGAACAATGAAAAGTGGATGAGAGTAGAGTTTAAGTGGATCCCATAAGAAAATGACAGTAATTAGGGATGGTAAAAGTAAGATCTGAGTTAGAAAATCCTAAGTTTGTTTTTAGGTTATAGAAAAATGTATTTATTTTACTGGGTGGTAAAGGACACGAGAGTCTCTTATTTTTTACATTTCACTTTTATTCAAGGACTAACACCTTTGATTTTCTTATTAAAATGTATTAACTGAATGTCATAAGATATGCCACATGTTACTACAGATGTGTGTCAAGTTGTCCAAATTGGAATATACAAAATTTTTAGTCACTTTATCAGTGGGTGTTTAAAGCATTGGAGCAAGTAGTAATAATTAAGAGGAATTTCAAAGTGAAATCTTTGATTTTGTGAATCAGGAGTCACTTTGATTGCTAATACAGTTATTTATTGAAGTTATTTATTGAAGAATTCAATAATGTATTGAAAATACATTTATTTATTGAAGAATACAATATTTATTGAAGTTATTTGTTGAAGTACATGTATTCTGACTGTGTAAATCAGAAAAAATGGTATAAATGTGAGCAAAAAAAGGCGTTTGTATCAAATTTTTAGAATGCTACCTATGAAGATATAGATATATATATATATATATAAAGATTTTATTCATTCACAAAAAAAAAAAAGATTTTATTCATTCACTTGACAGAGAGATCACAAGCAAGCAGAGAGGCAGGCAGAGAGAGAGGGGGAAGCAGGCTCCTTGCTGAGCAGAGGGCCTGACGCGGGCCCGATCCCAGGACCCCAAGACCATGACCTGAGCCAAAGGCAGAGGCTCAACCCACTGAGCCACCCAGGTGCCCTGAGATATTGTTTTGTACATACGTTTTTATATAACTAAACAGCTGAAACGAAAGCTTCATGAAGTAACATCTGTGTTACTTACCTATGGCATAATCTACTGTTTTCCTGTTCTGTGTCATTTCTTTATTTTAAAGATTTATGTATTTTAGAGAGAGAAAGTGTGTGCGCATGTGTAGGCAGGCGGAGGGTCAGAGGGTGAGAGGGAGAGAGAGAGAATCTCAACCAGACTGTTTGCTGAGTAGGGAGCCTGAGGTGGGGCTTGATCTCACAACCCTGAAATCATGACATGAGCCAAAGTCAAGAGTGGGATGCCTAACCGGCTGAGCCACCTGGGCATCCCTGTTCTGTGTCATTGAAGATGTGTTGGTTGTGACTAATACTATAGAATTAATAGGTTATGACTTGTATAGTTTTAGCAAAACTGTTTTTGTCTCCTACTATAACTTAGTTTTCAACAGACTTCTTTTCTTTTCTTTTTTTTTAAAATCTATCCTTTACCTGGGTGTTGCAGATACAAAAATGAATTAAGGCATGGCCTAGTACTTAAGGAGGCATGTATGGAGAGAGAAATGAAATAAGAAACTGCAATATAGTGCTTTAACTGCTGTGGCAGAGGCAGACGCAGGTTAAGATGAAAGGGATCACATTTTCTAGCAGGTGGATGAAAATTTCTTGGAGGCTCACGTATTAAATAACCTGGTAATTCCTTTGACGATGGGCTTCATTTAATGTGAAATTTAGTTCTCTTTTTTCCCCCCTGTAAATTCTGAAGTGGTTACTATCAAGTTTACCGGACTATGAGATTTCTGAGTTTTTGGCATAAAAGCCAAATTTGTAAAAGTGAATGTTAATTTTGTAGATAATCTTGAAAAAAATCTAAATCTTAGAAATGAGTAATATTGTGTTCTTAAATATGTCATGGTGACTAGCTTCAATGACTTTATTTGGGAAATACTATTTCTTTTCTGACTTTATTTTATCTCCAAACCTTATATTGTCACTAATTATGAAGGTAAAGTTAGGTAAAAGGGTTTTATAAGTATAAACATTATTTATCTATAGATCTTAAAATTATCTTTGACCACTGGCTGTTTACTCACATAATGAAAGTTAAGTTACAAAGCAAATGATGAACTTTTAAAAAAGATGGATACTTAATTATCTAACACTTAAAAAATTATTTTGTCATTTTATTGAAATTTGGAAATATTCCCTATGTTAACATCTTGGAAATATTCCCTATGTTGATTCATTCACAATAGCAGTGAATATAAAAATTATGAGATTGGTTGGATTTTATAGAGGATGGTCTTTCTATAGCATTTAGGTTCTGTGAGTTACAGAATTGTTACAGTTTCTCTTACGAGCGATACAGGCTACTACATCAGGTTGAAGAAGCTAATGTCTGAGTGGATGTGGTGGTTGCCTTAGAATGATTTTGCCGTTAGCAGTGAAAAATGTTTTTCTTATAGTTCTTGTGCAGCAGGCCATGGAGTAAAGCACATTTTTATAATAAAGGTGATGAATTTAATCGCAAACTGGCAGCCAAATGGAAATTGCAGACCTTGATACTGGGAGAAAATTGCCTATAAAGCAACTCTTGAGGGAACAGGCTTTAAATTTATCCACCCATTTCGACATTGAGGAGAACATAGGAATCAGAGGATATTTTGCTTGGCCTGCTTAGTTCAGATGAATGACACTTGAGCATTCTATTTAAGATCTAAAGATGGTTGTTTTAAAGTTGCTTACGCTTTGTACGTCAAAGCCTTAACCACATACATTTTTGTATTTCATTAAATATCTAAAACATTGCTGATTTTTTTTTTATATTTCAGCACATGATATGCCTAATGAATTGAAATCAGTTTACTACATTTATGGTGCTTTGCTGTGTAGTTTATGTTTCTGCCATTTGTATGATGAACTATAGTCTTAAAGGATGCAGAACACTCTGGGTTTATAAGTAACATTCAATTGGTAGAAGGTCATATAAACTATCAGTCTTAACTTTTATATTATATTTAAACAGTTTATATTACAGTATTTAAACACAGTGGTAGAATTTCTATTATGGGAAATCTGGGCTTTGTCAGTTTTTACTCTAGGTGACTAATGCTTGTCATTTCTAAGAATAACGTAACCCTTGATTCAACATACAGTATTCAGAGTGTTTAATCCTGAATTTTTGGTATATCGTACCATGCATTTTGGTGTACACTTTCCTCCCATGGTACATGTATTTGTTAACAGGTATCTCTGTCCAAATTCAGAGAATTATTTGTGAATGTTGGAAAGTGAGACTTATTCGAAGGTTGGTAAATATGTAAAATGAAAAATGTTAATGTAAAATATAAAAACAGTATTTCCTAGTATACTAACTGAAACTGTTGGGTTCTAAGGGTAATTGAGGACTACTTCTGGGAGGTTATTAGATTTTACTTTGATACGTAACCTGATTAATAGATTATATAATATACCATGCTATCCAGAAAATTAATAGGATGTGATAAGTCTGTTCTCTTTAAGCACAGGATAATAGAAATGTTTAATTTTGAAGTAAATGTGGGAATTTAATATTTGATGGATGGAAAATGCAAGAATAGAAGCAAGAAAAAAGTTGTACAGGTTATCTATATTTAGGAAACAGTTTATTGAGGTTGTACATATGAGATTGAAAGTATAAAAACCTTCGAGAAATAGTATTACTTGTTGAAATAAGTTCCAGTTGTCATCGAAAGTACTTTAAGTTATTTTAAGTGCTAGATTGATTTTGATACAGCCATGTTAGAAGTAAGCCTCCATGTGATGTTGAAAATAAATTAGAATGCTTAGCCATCTCTGACATTTACAAAGTTTAAAGTAAATCAGCCCCTCTAGGGGCGCCTGGGTAGTTCAGTTGGTTAAGCGCATGACTCTAGATTTCCACTCAGGTCATGATCCTGGGGTCCTGAGATCAAGCCCCGTGTGGCACTCTGCACTCAGTGCAGAGTCTGCTTGTCTCTCTGGCTCTGCTCCTCTCCCTGTTCCTGCTCTCTTTCTTCCTCAAATAAATAAATAGATAAAATCTTAAAATAAATCAGTACCTCTGTTTTCTTATCACTGATACAGTTTGGCTTAAGTAGGCTGTGGCAAGTTTAGAATTCAGAGATAGAGCCTAAAGATAAATATTCTTTAAGCTAGGCCTTTGTGAGAGAAATACAGTATAATTGTTTTAACTCTAATGTTCCTGATCGGTAAATCAGTATGTGGAAAGCTATATTTGCAATTTCAGAAAAAATTAAAATTTTTAACATTCAAAATGAAGCTAGAATAAGATATATGGAATATCAATGAACTGTATACATATTTAAGTTAATGTAGTTTAGTAATATATTTAATGTTTTAATGTTACACGTGTGTGAGTATAACGTGTATAATTCATATATAATTTTATTGATAGTAGTATGTGTGTCTACACATGTGTATATATATAGTAACTAATTAAAATTACCACTTTTCTGTAGTGAGATGGTTTTAATTAGTTGTTTATAAGCCAATACTAAATTCAAATTCCATAGTTACTGGTGGGAGTTTATGTTTTTAAAAGGGTTTTTTGGTGATATGTTTAAATTCACATCCAAATCTACTGTTGTGAAAAAGGTAGGCACAATTTAGGTCAAGATTGTTTATGCCAGAATCGGAAACACCTGAAGCATCTAAGATAAAATTCTAAGTTTTCCTGAAATGATTTTAAAATCCTGTGTTTTTTACAGTTACATCACTGAATTAGCTCAAGTAATGGATTGTCAGAGAGGCGTGAAATAAGGCGAGTGTTGGCAGTAATATTGGGGTTTCAAGGTGACAGTTTAAGACGTGATCTTTTAGTATTGTTTTGTTTTTGTTCAGCTATTTTAAGTTACTAAATTGTAGTTATGCAAATATGTATTTACAGGCCAAACTGTGTCTCTAACTTTTCTTTCCCCAAATTATTTATTTGAGGTTAAAGTAATCTTAAACAAATGGTTAAACCAAAGCAGGTCAGATCCTGATGCAAAGAGCTCTTAACCTTTTTTAAAGTGTGTTCTGGGAAGGTGCTGTAGAGAATATCTGCTTCAAGTATTTAAGAGTCATTTTTAATAAGCTGAATGTACTTGTGGTACTTGTATTTGAGTAGTTAGCATGGTTTTTCTGGAAAACATGGTTGACTGAGGAGGTACTTAGTAAAAGTGAGTTGGAAAAATTAAACTGTATCTTTGTTACTTTCTACTTCCACTTTGCCATGTATGATAAATTTACATATGGAGAAGTCATTTGCAGAGTATTTGTTGGTAGGTGCCTTTACTCTGTGTTTTCTGTGCCTCTAGAGTCTGGGAAAAGTCTGGATATCAGGTAGCAGATATTCATTAAATTAGCAGTTATTATCTTTCAGACATATCTGTCAATATAACAGCATTTCCAGATATGTGATTTATATCACAATTATCATTAGTAATGATGATATGAACATCTTAAATTTTGTAGTAGGCACTCTTTATAAATACATATTCATTACCTCATTTAATCTTTACAGCAGTCCTGTGAGATGGAAAGAATTCCATTTTATAGATGAAATGGAGTCAGACTGAGATATTATAATAGTTTTTTATCAAAGATCGCATTTTCAGCAGTTTCTTTCTTTGTCACAGATTATTATTTACAATTTTGTAGTCAGCTGTTAGGTAATTTTTTTGAAAAGTAAAATTTTATCTGACTTTTGAACTGTTATTAGTCTGCACAAAGACCTGGAGACTTGGAGTTTTTTCTTTAGCAACTGTAGCTACAGCTGTGAGAAAGGTGATGGTCTGTTGATTGTGTTAATAGCTTGCTTTATTTGACATTGTCATTCTTTTTATAAGAGAAAAAACACAATATATTCAGAATGCAGGAAGTATGTTTACATTTCTTTCAGAGCTTGTTCCATTTAATACTGACATTCTGAAAGTGGGTTCACTTTTTCTTAAATCTTGATTCACTGATACGCCTCTTACTGCAGGTTACTACTAATGCCCCCTGGCACCTGTGATTTGGCTTGGTTTTGAAAAACTTCATGGCCTTTTCCACTTCCTCACTTTAAAAAAAAAAAAGGTGTGCTGGGGAGTGCTAATGTACATCTTACTCTTCTGTTGCCTGTGAAATTCTCCAACAAAGGATGATACATATATCTTGCTGTGCTTATTCTTTCTAGAAGTGTTCAATTTTAAACCACAATTAGGGAGGAATTAATTTTTAGTGAATGAATTTTACTCATTTTCCAGTGTGATGGGTTTTGTGGAGTGCTGTTTGAAATAGGTTGCTTTGAGATGTTGGTTTATATCAGTGGTTTTCCACTTGCTCCTACTGAGGCAGGCCTTGGTGAAGATAGAACTTTGGTTTCTTAGAAATTCTGTTCATTACGAACTTTCCACGAAAAAATTTGTATTGGTTTTAAGAAACAAATACCTAATTTGCATAGTAACTTCCACGTCTTTAAACCTTAGCCTGACTTCTCTAAAATACACAACTGTTCGTTGACCTTTGCCTTTGAGAAGTTTTTGAGTAAATGAAAAGGTACCATGGGTGAGAAAAACAGAAGTATTTGCCTGGATAATTACAGTCATTACTAAAAACAGCAATCCACTACAGAGATGGATTAGAAGTCAGAAAACTGAGGTTTGAAAAAAATCCTTGAGGGGACAGAAGCGTATGTTTTAAGCATTTTTCATTTATCGGCACCATCAACATAAATGTATATCATTAGAGTGATAAATATACATCATTTTTTTCTGCTTTTATTCTCCTTTCCTTCTTAATAATTAAAGTGAGTGTTTACATACCTAGAATCCAGTTTTCCCTAGCATGATCTTTTCTACTGTGGAATCAAAAGAAACCATAGAACCATAGAACTCTGGCTTACTCTTTAAAAATATTTACTTCGTCTAGTGTTCAGGTCCAGGTATTTATGTCCCAGGACGCTTAGCCTCATCTGTCAGTCACTTTTAACCTTCTAATCTCTTTACAGAGAAACCAGTTCTTACTACCAGAAGAATTGTGATGGCAGGAATCACTTTGCTTACCAGGGTCAGCCTAGCACCAAACACAGTGCCTGATACCATAGAAAAATAGGATATATTCAGTGAATAATTGTAGTTTGAGTATCTGCCAGAGACTCTACAAATGCATTCTAGTTGAAAGAATTTTTTCTATGAAATTGAGAAATTTAGGTCTAGAGTTATCTTCGATGGTCCTTATAGATGATAGAGTAAATGTAGACCATGTGGTTGAAGTATGTGCAGCTAGTCCCTTCAGAGCTTAAATGAGACTATCATTCTAGTTTTAATTTGGATTATACTGTTTGTTCTTTCCTTCATTACTGTATGTATCTCTCTGCTTTTCCCTCTTTTTAATCTGTATCTCCCATTTCTATATTCTTACCTTTTTTCCTCTTTTCTGTGTGGCTTTTACTGTATTCTGACACTGCTTTCCCCATTATTTTTACTAAATAAGCTTTGAACAGACTGTAAGCTTTGCTGATCATAAAAGAGGTTATTAAAAAAAATTTCAAGGGGAATGAATCACTTATAACCCCTTTGGTGCAGTCTTGATAAGGGGCAGTCTTTTCCTTATGGGTTAGGGTTTTTTAAAGCTAAGCCCATTCATTTAGATGCTTGTGTATTTTATCTTGTCATTTGATCTAAAACACACCAGAGCAATTTAACACTGATATAATGAACATATGTTATTAACTAAGTGTTTTAGATTCTCACAGATCCTGAATAAATACAGCAAGCCCTTTTGAGAAGAGGAGTGCATTTCTGTTACTTTAAAGGGAATGGGAGTAAGTCGTGAAGCTAGTAACTTACTGATGCTCAAGTGAAGTTTCAAGCATGATTTTGTAGCTTTGTATGTTTTTGTACTAATTGTCCTGCCAATATTGCTCAAAAGGTGTTTTTTCCCCAAGGATACGGATCCTTGGGAATATAGCAAAAGACAAAAAGCAAAGCTGTCTGTCCTTCTGGAGTTTACATTCTTGTAGGAGACAGGCAATAAGCAATAAATATGTTCTATGATATATTAGATAATATAGGTTTTGAGGGTACACTGAGCCGGTTAAAGGAGATAGAAGTGTTTTGGATGGATTGAAGCAGGTTGTGGTCTTAAATAGGGAGACCTGGGTGGGCCTCTTTGAGAAATTGACGTTAGAACAGTGATTTAAAGGGCTTAATAGAGTGAACCATACTGCTCCCTGGGAAATAGCTTTCCAAGAGGAGGGAAGAGTCCGTGCAAAACAGTGAGGCCAGGACCTGCAGTTCCTTGTGTGGCTGTAGCTGTAGCTATGAATGAGGCTTGGAGGTTGAAGGGGGGTGGTGGTCAACTGGTTAGGAGAGTAGGTCTGAAAGGTAAGGGGGGAGGGTAAAGGGGAGCTGCTGTGAGGACCTGGACTTTTACGCTAATTGAGATGGAAGGTCATTAGAGCATTGGTGAAATGTGGTCTGGGCAGTCTCTCAGGAGTCCCGTGAGGTCCACCTATTTTCATAACAGCAAGTTTTTTTGACTTTTTTATTCTCATTCTCACTTGAGTTTATAGTGGAGTGTTTCAGAGGCTGTATGCTGTGTGATACTGCAACAGATTGAAATCCAAAAAAGATTGGAGGGAAAAAATGAGAATTCCATTGTGTCTATTAAGAAAGACATTTAAACAATTTGCAAAAATAGAACAATGTCTCTCCTCACTATTTTGTTTTGTTGGATAAAATGTTTTTTGTCAAGGGGCACTTGGATGGCTCAGTTGGTTAAGCAACTGCCTTTGGCTCAGGTCGTGATCCCGGAGTGGCGGGATGGAGTCCCACATTGGGCTCCAGCTCCACAGGGAGTCTGCTACTCCCTCTGACCTTCTCCCCTCTCATGCTCTCTTTCTCTCTGTCTCTCTCTTAAATAAATAAATAAAATATTTTAAAAAAATGTTTTTTGTCAAAATGTAATGGGATTTACTATTATGTTAAAGTAAATCATGAGTAATTTAGATACTTTTCAGTTTTGATTTGTAATATGGTTAAATATTAACAAGTGTAACTCTCACAACAAAACTCTTTGTAACTACGCATTGAGTCCTAAGACCAAAAAATATGACAACTCCATTAGAGAGGTTTGAGCAAAGGAGTGACATGTCACTTGGACTTTAACAGGCTAACTCTGGAAAATAGAGACTAGGCTGACAGGGACAGTGGTGGAAATGGGGTAGACCAGTTAGGCAATTTCACTGGTTTAGGTGAGAAATGATTGTGGCTGGAACTAGGGTGGTGGTGGGTTGGAGGGGGAGGTCATTGGGATTCTGGGTATATTTTAAAAGATGAGTAAATAGTATTTGTTGGTAGATTGGATATGATGTGTGAGAGAATGGACTTGCCAGTTTTTGAGATCAGGAGCAGCACATTTGGGGACAGATAGGAGTTTGGTTTTACGTGTGTCGAGGTGACATGTTTAGAAGACAGTTGGATACAGGCGTTTGGGAGTTCAGGAATGTCTTTGACCAGGATTTTTCTTGTATTATTTTGGTAATATTTTTATATGATAACGTTTAGTTTCCGTTCTAATAAATTAAGCTTTTATGATCTCAGAAGAGTGCTGTATTCTGCATTTTATAAACTCATATTAAAATTGCATTCTAAGAGTATTTTTATAAGATAGTAAAATGTATACTTTTAAGAGGCAGTAAAAAGGTAGTAAATGTAGCCAGTAGCATAGGCAACGTTAGATTTTCTGAATCTAGTTCTTTGTAAAGTAAACCAACTTTTGTTTCATTAAAGGGGATCATATTAAAATACCATGTTAAAATAACGTTTTCAGTATCAATTATGTTGACAACTGAAGATATTGGTGTATGTTCCTCTTGTTACAAAGTTGGAAGTTTTTTAATTCAATCTCAATGCTTGCTATAAAGGACCTTTGGAATATCATATATAGTAGGTTGTTTATTATAGCTTAATTAAACTCCTTTGCTTTTTTAGTATGAGGGATTTCTCATGTACGTGGGCTGCTGTAACAAATGTGAATGTCATTGGACATTGATTTGCTTCAGTTTATGGAATTAAGATGATGTTCAGATACACAAGGGATGTGTGATTACCGGTCTTCAGTTTTTCTTCCATTGAGCTTAGGAGGAATTTGGAATATAATTGAAAAGGATAATTAAAAATCAGATAAATTATTAGGTAGGAAAAGCAACCTATCTCTACCTCTCCCCCTACACAGACATTATTCCTTCAAAATTTTTGGGAGTTCTGTTTTATTTTCACTCATTTACCAGATTATCTTTTAAAGGCCTAAGTAATTTAGAGCTTGAGGAGGATAAGATGCATAGGGCGGACCACTCCTTACCTCCCACAAAAATAAATAGTAAAGCCGGTTATATGACGATTTGATGGTTTACCAAGGATATTATTTAAAATAAATCCTGTTGTCCATTAGTTTAGGATATTTTGAAATGTAAATTCTGAAAAGAGTAGGTTTGACTATCTGTGGTTTTTGATTGGTTGTTGAGTTTATGCAGCCCTTTCCTATGGGGTATTGATGATACACAGAGGGCACAAAATGAGGTTCTCAGAGGAAACAGGAAGGTGCCCAGACTCCTGATCGATAGTACTGATCCGGTCTAACCTGATTTTACAGAGGAGGAAACTGAGACCCAGAGGGTTAAATTCAGAGCCACACAGCTAGATCTTGCAGGGGGTCAGAAATAAAATTTAGGTTGCATAAATTGAAGGCCAGTGCTTTTTTCCCCCTTACTACTTGTGGTTATTAAGAAAGGTTCTGTGCTTATAGAAAGATCATTGTTTATGGATTGTAGTCTTAAGGTTCTTAAGGCTAGTTTAAAGTACATTGGGTTTTTTAAGCAGTAACTGTTAAAATCTGAAAGATTATTTTGAATTAAAGAGATTATTCTTAATGATTTTGAGATCCTCAGTTTTATTGGTAAGCAGGCATTTTATTTTTTCAAACACTAGAAATGTAAGACATTTGCATGGCTTTCATTCTCTCCCTCAACTGTCCCCCCTCAATGAGAATAAATAACTGAGGCCAAAGCCAAAACTTTATTTTGCAGCAAATTTAGACTTATACAAAAATAGAAATACAGCACAGAGGTTAATGGTAAGAACTCATATAACCGTAGTACAATTAGGGAAACTGGGGAATTAACATAGATACCAGATTATTAGCTAATTTATAGCTCTTACTCAGACTTCACCAGTTTCCTATTCACATCCTTTTTCTGGTACAGGGTCCAATCCATGATCCCACACAGTATTTAGTAGTGATGTCCCTGCAGTATCCTCCAGTCTGTGACAGTGTCACATTCTTTTATGATACTTTTCTTGATATTTTTGAAGATAACTGGTCATTTAGTTTGTAGAATATTATTCAATTTTAGTTTGAGTATTATTCAAATTTAGTTTGATGCTTTCTCGTGATTAGATTGAGGTTGTGCATATTTGGCAAGAAAACAACAAAATTACCATTTGGCCTTTCTCAGTTTGTCATGCTGGTATATACATCTTACTGGTGATAGTATTTGATCACCTGGTTAAGGTGGACCGTGCCAGGTTTCTCCACTGGATGGTTAATTGCTTTTTTCCTTCATAATTAGTAAATGACTTATGGGGAGATACTCTGAACAGATAACCCTGTTTCTCATTTTTTTTTTTTTAAGCCTATTTTAGCAGCACCCATTGAGTAGTTCTTACCTGCGATACTTAACTATTGTGGTGGTTTTCTAACGGTGATTTTCTATATCCATCTTTCCTTCCATGTTAACTGGGAATTCTGTAAGGAAGATCTGCCACTTCTCCTTCTTGTATTTGTTTATTCAATTATTTATGTCATTATGGTCTCATGGATATTAATCTCTTACTATTGTTATCAGTAAAATCTTCTAAGGCAAGCATTTATTTTTAAGAAGTTAATGTACTGAGATGCTTAAACATTTCAAAGGCGTGTAAAAGTATATGGTAAAATATACCCATGTATGTTGGGCACCCATTTTCCATTGTTAGGAATTTATTATAATTATATAATTATATAAATATAATTAAAAGGGTTGGGAAAAGAGTTATTAATAAGAATAGCTAGATTCTCAAGTATTACTTTTTACCTGGATCCCAGTAGTGTCTGCTGTTTATTGTTGCATCTTCTTCAGCTCTGCATTAGTGGTGTTTCTTAATTAGGTTTCTTAACCTTCAGATTTAAATTTTAAATTTTAATGCAATGACTATTATATAGAGATAAAGATCGGTTTCCCCTGCATATTTTTAAAAAACTAAATGTTTTTCTTTTCTTTTTTTTTTTTTTTTTTAAGATTTTATTTATTTATTTGACAGACAGATTACAAATAGGCAGAGAGGCAGGCAGAGAGAGAGGAAGGGAAGCAGGCTCGAGCCTGACACGGAGCTCGATCCCAGGACCCTGGGATCACGACCGGAGCCGAAAGTAGAGGCATCAACCCACTGAGCCACCCAGGCACCCCAAGGCAATATTTTTCTTAAAAAATCTTTGACGTATAACATATAAAACTAACCATGTTTAAAATGACTTCCAAACAAAATTCAGTTTAAATGAGAAAGGATGCCTATTCCAATTAAATTATTGTTTTTTATTCACTTAAGAAAAATGCTTTCCCCCTTTGTAATGGCCTATTTTGCCTTTTTGGATGCCAGCAACATGCATTTATTCATTCAGGATTGTCACTTTTCCAGCCTCTTAGGCCTAGAGTTCACCCACTGAAGCTGTGTTCTGTTAGCAGGAAAAGAAGAGGACTGCAGTCTTTTTTGCAGTCACTAGTAAAACAGTGGACTGAACTTGATAGAACATGTCTGGCAATAGACTAAAAGTTGGTTTGTTCCATTTTCCTATTTTCCATTCTCTAATTACCATCTCCTAAAGTAAGTTTTAAGGGTTTCTTGTTCCAGAAAGTCTTTAATGAAACTCTAAATAAAAAGCTGGTTGGTCTTGCTGTAACACTGGACCAGTTCTTAAATTTCTGAGCCCTATTTTTTTCCCTTTATTTGTTTCTTTCATAAAGTGGGTATTCTGTCTACTTCACATTGTGGTGAGAATCATGTAATAATTCATATATAAAGTATTTTAGCATGGTGGAAGGTGCTCATGTTAAAAAAATAGGTCTTTGTAGTTTATTTTTATAGTTGGGAGTCAGTGACTTAATCCTTATAATTATAATCCAATATTATATACAACATTTTGACTTGAAGTACTTCCTAACATCCTAATGAAAATATCTTTACTATTTTATGAAAGCAAAAAAAAAAAAATTCTTATGTGAATCTAATGTGAAAGCCAAAAATAGTCCCTGTAAATCCATCTTCCAGAGATGATTACTGTTAATAGTTATATCCTTTTTTTGACTTCTGTGTGTCTGTCCATGATATATTCCATGATATAAAACTGCTGCTGAGAGCAATTATGGAATTAGGATGGACATTTTTTAAGACCTTTGCTGTTTCATGTTTTTTTGTGAAATTTATCCACAACTTTACACAATTGTTAAATTGCCAGAGGGATCCAAGGGAAAGCTATGATGTTAAGTCTAATTTTGTAGTTTTTCTTTTTTTGCTTATGGTTGTGAGTTCAGTACCCCAAGTCAGGTCCCATTAGAGAATTACTGATGGCTTGATTTTTTTGGGGGGGTGGCAGTTTCTGAGCAATTTCCTCCAAGTTAAATCGGGTTTATTTGATTATTCAAGTAAGCTAAACACATTTTATTAAATGTTGTGTAGTCTCTATTAACCTGTGTTTTAAATTATTTCCTTTCTGTACCTTGTGTGTGTGGCTTTTTAAAGTAAGTACAGTGAAATATTATTTTTGCTCTGCTCAAACTATCTTCAAAACTTTCCCTGTATTTAGTAAAAGCTGAATTAGAGGTTACTTTTTACAGGAGATCTTTTTTCCCTCTAAGTACATAATAGCCGCCACCTAAACTGGTGTTTGGTTATAAATAGAATGCTAATATTATTGTTTTAAGATTTAGCAAGTTTCTTGTAGATAGAGTGTAGGGATTTGTTAATTAAGACCTAAAATAAATAAAATCTTCCTGTGCTTTTTATGTTCCTATGCCAGATTAATGTCCAGCAGATAGTGAGGAAATAATAGAGCCTATTTAAATTTTGGTTGAAATGATAAAAGCTGTCATTTTGACTTCACTTGTAAAACTTTTACTATGTACAT
The DNA here is from genome assembly GCF_963455335.1 of Martes martes. Lineage (NCBI taxonomy): Eukaryota > Metazoa > Chordata > Mammalia > Carnivora > Mustelidae > Martes > Martes martes. The sequence goes on along the minus strand of NC_137893.1, from coordinate 5,154,448 downwards.
CAAAACACATTTTTGTAAGTAAGTAGCTCTTATTTCACTGAATAAATTAATGGAAAACATTAATTTTAAAAATGAGGCAGTAATGGTCAAATGACAGTGTAACATTCTCATTTCTTTCTGTATTTTAGGTCCAGCTGTATTATAATGATAAGATAATTTTTTGTTTGATTTTAAATGTAAGGCTCAAAGAAAAAGCAAATAGATGCCCGAATAAAATGATAGCAGCAGACCAGTTGAACAATTGGAATTAGCTACCACAACTCTGGGTATAAAATGTGTTTTATGTGAAAATGTTTTCAGTGTTTTAAAAAATTGTCTTTTAATTTATTATTGTTAAAATCCTGAAAATAATTTAATGCATTTTATTTTTATATTATTTGTATATCATTAATAGGTTTTTTATGTACTCTTGGGCCAGTAAATATTTTTCATATTTCATTTCCTAATTTTTATTTTCTTGGTTTAATTTTGTTGAAAAAATCCTAAAACCAGTCAGTAAAATAGGGTTATATTCTAGTCTTTATCCGGTCTTCCAGCATTGTAGTATTGAATTTATACATAGCCATTATGTATCTATCTTGGGAAATAACTACTTAATTTTATAATTTAGATTTCTCAGCCTTTATTTTTCTGTTCTCTAATAGTTTTTCAAGTTATCCTTATTTCTGATATTACTTTCCCACAAAGAGGTTGATAAGTTAGTTAATCCAATAATTCAGGAATTTTAAAAATGTGCAAAATTTTAAGGTGGCAGAGGATGGGATGCAGAAATAGTGATTCAGATATAATAAAAGAGTCATGGGGATAAAGTGTCAAAGGCAAAAATGAGCTGAGCCTTATGAAATGTTAAGAATGATTTTAAAGCAAAGGTTTTAGTTTTTGGTGAATTAGGTAAATTAGGGGAAAAGGTGTGTAATATTAACAGGTCACGTAGAACAGAACTGTGCAGTGACTATTTTTCTTCTTAGGAGCAGAATTCACTGACTGATGATTGAGTTTAAAAAAGGGAAAAATCGGGGCACCTGGCTGGCTCAGTAGGTTAAAGCCTCTGCCTTCCGCCAGGTTCATGATCTCAGGGTCCTGGGATCCATCGGGCCGCATGGGGCTCTCTGCTCAGCGGGGAGCTTGCTTCGCCCTCTCTCTCTGCCTGCCTCTCTGCCTAGTTGTGATCTCTGTCAAATAAATAAATAAAATCTTTAAAAAAAATAAAATAAAATAAAAAGGGAAAAATCAGGATTGTTAAACAGAGAAATGTAAGGAGACACTAAGTAGTATGACCGAAACAAGTTTTCAGTCTTAAACAAAAGTAGTTAAGTAGTTTTCAGGATATGGGAATTTGGGAAAAAAAAAAAAAAAAAAAAAGTTACTACCAAATATCAGTTTTAGAGAACATGAAAAATTAGAGGACCCTGAGTGCTGGAAAGGTGAATACCCCTAAAAGCTGAAAGGTTTGTATTCTCAAGTTGATGATGCAACCTGTGGAATCCAAAACAATTTCCTGTTTAAACTAGCAGAACCAGAGTGGGGTTTGGGTCCTAGTGTGGCTTGACATTTCATCAGGTGGTTGATAAGGTATGCCTGTATTTCAGTATGCAAGCTGCAGAAATGTGTGCACCAGGAAATTGCAGTTAGTTGGATCCTTGAGCCAGAAGAGTCATCCATCCCTAGAAGATGTCAGCTGATAGATTCACAGTCGGAAGGGATTTGTCTAGTAGGAAACAACCAGGAAAAAATATTTGGTGTCCAAACAAACAGTTGTGGAAGTATGGAATGGTGAAAGCTTGGCTTAGCACCACCATTTGAGTCACGTGATACGTTCATCAAAGAAAGAAAGGTGTTCTTAAGCACACTATGGGCTTGGAGTGTTTGGGATTGGAGGTAAGCAGCCTATCTGCATTCTTCTCATTTGTTAGGGAAGGATGTGTGTTGGGGAAGGATGTGTGTCAGGGAAGGATTTTCCATTTTAAAGGGCATAGATAAATGGAGTGTGTCTAAATGAGTGAGAAGGTATAAAACCGTATTATATAGCTCAGAGAAGAGGGTACTTAGATATAGAACTGTTCTAAGTATTTTTGTCATAGGAACAAGGCATTGGATCTGTTTTATGACCTTTGGAGTGTTGAATGGGGGGAAGTGGGAGAATTTTTAGGAATGAATTTGATTCAGTAAAGTTTGTAAACTTTAATAACTTCAGAGATGTCTAAAACAAGTTGTCCTGGTAGGGAGGATTTCTGGGATTATTGTAGTGGGAATTTTTATGCTAGGTGATTAAACAAATGCTTCTGAACTTTCAGTCCTCTGAGCCACGGTTGTAGGTTGATGAGGGTATTGTGGAGATGAGATGTTTGAGCATTATCATGCAGTGTTTGATACAACAAAAGTTAATACAGTTGACTCTTGAACAACACAGGACATTGGGGCACTGACTCCCCTCATGGTCAGAAATCCATGTATAACTTTTGATTCCCCAAAACCTTAACTACTAATGGTCTGCTGTGAGCTGGAAGCCTTACCAATAATATAAACAGTGGGTTAACTCATATTTTGTATGCCATATATATTATATACTGTATTATTACAATAAAAGTTAGCTGGAGAAAAAATATTAATAAGAACATCTCAAGAGAAAATATGTTGACAGTACTGTATTGAAAAAAAAAATCTGGATATAAGTGGACCTGTGTAATACAGACTGTGTTATTCAAGGGTGTGCAGTATAAAATATATTAATTATGAAGCACTTCCATGTTTCATAAATGAACACTTGTAAATCTACCACTTACAAAGAAACTAAAGCACTACCCATACCCATGACATGTTTCTGTAATATTTTGGTCATGGTTAGATATACTTGATGGTATAACTAACAAAAACCTTTGATTGCCAGGACTTACGCACTGCAGGCATTACAGACAAAACTTTGTAAAATAGGGTGTTAGGGGAGAAAATAATAAATGGGGTTCTTGCATACCAAGGTTGGACAACAATGAATTTAGTTGAGTCATTCAATAAGCAACCTCTAATTATATGAGGTAAAGGTGCAGAGAATTTAAGTAAGAGATCTAAAATCACAGTTACTTTTTTTTTTTTTAAGATTTATTTTTTAGGTAATCTTTATACCCATTGTGGGGCTTGGAGATCAAGAGTTGCACGTTCTATCATCAGCTGAGCCAGCTAGGCTCCCCAGAACTTGTTTTGACTTGAGTATTGGGAATAACATAGCAAGAAGTGCTGGTGATTTCCTGGTTAGAAAGGTGCTCTTGATAAAGGTAGTACTCAGCTGGTTAGACCCCCACAATGAATAAGATAGTAAGGTATTTGAGAACTAGGACTTGGTTATCTTTTCATTCCTGTCAGTACAGTGTTGCTTATGATTTGTATTATTAAATTGAGTGATATATCTGAGACTAAAAGAAACATGGTAGAAGGACTTTTTATCTTAAGAAAACTAGAATTTGTAATTATATTGTTTGTACCTTCGCCTCACAGTTTCTTTCTCAGAGTTTATGTATATCCCATATGAGACTAACTTTTGGAAAGCTTGAAACCATGATTTGTTCAACATTAATGCCTTAGAACCTAGCTCATTTACCCACCCATCCGCCCAGTGCACCGAGTATTAACAGAGGGCCCACTGTGTTCCAGGTACTGTTCTAGGAGGTGGAGCTATAGTGGGTAGCAGAATCTCAGAACTTTCAGTTATTAATCAGAGAATCACACAAATATTTATAGAAATAAAATTTAAATGGTAAATATTATCTTCTATTTTATCATCTAAGTGGGTATGTGAAGGTCATGGATTATTGTGGTATTTATGTATTTTTTATTTTAGTTTTCTGAATTTTCTTATAAGTCTCTTGGTTTTTCTAAGTTTGATAAAATTGTTTACCTGGAAATATGTTGCTTTCTTTTTTATTCTTCTTTATTACTGTGGCTATAGATTTTTTTAATATTGAATTCTTCTTGCATTTATGATATAAATTCCACTGCCTTGGTACATTATTCACTTGATATGCTGGTGGAGCCTGTTTATATAGTATGTTTGCATCTATATTTATAAGCAAATTTTATCTATGGTTTTCCTTTTTGCTATTGTCAGGATTTTTATGTCGGCGTTACTAACATCATAACAAGACTTAGTTTCGGAAGAGGAAATTTAAATGTAATAAATCAATATTGAAAGTGCTTTTATATAGAGACCTGGACTAAAAGATATATGCATAATTTTAATTAAATTTCCCTAATGTCCTTTGGTTAATTATTTACTGTAATTATGTAATTATATAAACATTTATGTTTGAATTATTATTTGGTGGTTCAAAACTTGATGGGAGAATTGCTGTCACATGCTAATATAAAATAAACACTACTTTGATACTGGACATGTTTAGGAAAGATTTTGTTATGAAACTAAGTAGTATTAAAAAGAACTTAAGGAATGAAGTCTTACCTTTGTAATGTAGGTAAATCCAAGGTACCGTCTTTTGATTTTTTTTAAAATTTCATTTGCTATTCAGAGGTGCACATTTGGTAAGCTTTGACAAGCAAATTGTTATTTAAGAGATAAGATATGTTATAAAATGAATATTGCCCTCATTGAAGCAGAAAATGTATTGTGGTACAGTATTTTCACGGATTTAAGGCTATCTAACTGGGTAAGAACACCTTCGATCATGACTTTCTGTTGTATTGGGTTTTATTTAGCAAAGTGATAAAAGTAACTAGTTAAGAAAATTAAAGTGTGCATTTATATTTCAAAGTTCCGTAATAGCAGGAGATTGAAATTCCATGTTTGGAAGGCAGTCAGAATACATTATAAAAATAAAAGGCGTTTTACTTTTAAATACTAATGGACACAAGCCTCTTCCCCAAGAAGGTAATCTCTAACATGGAGAGAGAGAGATAAAGAGGCATCCAGCTAATTTAGTAATGACAACCCTTATTACACAGTGTGTTCTAATGGGCAGAGGACTATCTTCTAACACAATGTGGAAGCTTAATAAAGACTTCTTGAAATAATTAATCAATTTCTTTGTGCAAGTCTTGATTCATTGGATTTCTTATATTTTTTCTTATAAGAAGTATATTTATATACCTGGGAATTGTCCTAATAATTTTTTAAAAGGTCATTGGCTTTAGATTCTTGCTTTTCTTCTTATATTTCATACATTAACCTGATGTAGTTTGATCTCTGTAAACCATCTTTTCCTTGAAACTTCTCTGATCACCAGTGGCTTAGTGGTCAAATCCAAGGTACCCTCTTTTGCTCTTTACTTTACCATACTTCTGTGGTTTTTGACCCTGTTGATTACCGTATTCTTCGTTCTGTCATTCTTCAGCTTCTTTGACACCTCTCTTCCCTTCTGCTGCTGTCCACCTTCATTTCTTCGTGGTTTGGATCTTCTTTGCTTTATTCCTTAAATGTTGCTTTTTCTACAATTCACTCAGTCTGCCTTTCTCCCTCTTTTCTCTCTAAGACATCTTTTCTCTTCCTGTAGCTTTGACTAACATACTTGTGTATCAAACTCAGACTTCTGAACTTAAAATCTCTGTTATCTATTGGGCATCTATTTGGATATTCCAAAGATACCTAAAATAGCTAAGGAAGTAATCTAGTTCAAAATCTCATTCAGACAGATTAGTTCTGAAGTATAAAAGAGCCTTTGTCATTAGTTTTGTCTAATACGCATTCTTATTTGATTAAAGTTCTTGTTTGGAATGACTGGCCTCATTCAAGCATGGAGAAATTAAGCAAAATAATAGGTATATTAAATAGAGGATAAGAGCTTGGGCTCTTTAGTTAATTTAAATAAAATATAGGGGCACCTGGGTGGTGCAGTCAGTTAAATGTCCGACCGTTGGTTTCAGATCAGATTGTGATCTCAGGGTTTTGAGATTGAACCCCTAGTTGGGCTCCACCCTGAGGGTGGAGACTGCTTAGGACTCTCTCTCCTTCTGCCAGCCCCAACTCCCAGTGCGCTCATTCTCTAAAATAAAAAATAAATCTCTTAAAAAAAAGACATTATTTGGTTTAGATAAATTTGATTTTTGGTAGAAATTAATTGAGGCTATAGTCCTGTTAAACATAGACTTAATCCAGGGAATGGTAGAATAGGTTAATAATTCATTACTCTTTGAGTTTTAACACTTTATCGATGACTCCCTCCCCTACCTTCTGTTTTATTTTCCCCCCTCGACTAGCAAGAATATTTTTTTGTCTAACACATTTAAAATTTTTACTTTTAACAGAAATTAGCAGAGTACGGAAAGACATGTACAATGACACATTAAATGGCAGTACAGAGAAAAGGAGTGCAGAATTGCCTGATGCTGTGGGACCTATTGTTCAGTTACAAGAGAAACTTTATGTGCCTGTAAAAGAATATCCAGATGTAAGTATATTTTGTTGTCTTATTCAATTTTTTTTTTCTGCTTCACATACTTTGGGAAGGGATATATTTGGTGACAAATACTTAAGCGTTGTCAGCTGCTTAAAAAAATGTCATCTGAGGGACTAGAGGTATTAATTTGGTCTGGACAGTTAAAAAATTTTTTTAGATATATTTTCACTTAATGGCTGCTGTTGTCACTTTTGGAAATGCGCATGGTAAAGACTTGGTTTTAGATTTCACACTGAGGCCAGAATTGCGGAAAGAGCTTTGGCCTGAATGTCGCAGAGAGCACCAAATACAATTCTCTTCTCATTTTTAATCTGACCTCAGTGAAGCTACAGCCTGGGCTATGTCATCCTTTCAGTAAAATGAGAAGTTGGGCTATGTGACAGCTAAGCTTCCTTTCAGCTCCAAAATTTTTATGATAACCATTGTTCATAATTTTTTTCTTTTGTTTTATCTTTTTCATTCCTGTTTCTTCCTCAGATATTCTCCATAAACATCTCGTTGCAAGTAGCCGCCTTGTCCTATACCGCTTAATTTATAACTTGCTCCAAACTCTTGTTTGTTACAAAGCTCTATGTCATATGGTTCTTTATATCTCTCTGACCTCATCTTAAGTGAGTTTCCCTCTCCTAAATACACTGTAGTCACATTGGCTGTTAGAACAGGTCAGGTCTATTCCCAGCCTAAGTATGTTTATGTTAGCTGTATACTGGCTGGCTTCTTTTTATGGTTAAGATTTTAGCCCAAATGTTACTCAGAGAAGCCTCCCCTCACTATTTTATCTAAAGCAATCTAGTTACTCATTGTTTCACCTAATTCTCTTTATTTTTCTGAGGAGCACTTGCTGTCTGGTATGTTTTAATTTGTTTTTCTATTTATTTCCATCAGAGTATAAGGAACTTAACACAAGAACCTTTTTTGGTGGTTGTTCACCATGTACTTCCAATGTGTATAATATTTGTACATGATTGGTTCCAGTGCCTTCTGAATACATAAAGGCAAACTGTTGGTATTTTGCTAGGTTTCAGAGAACTATTCTGAAAGCAAAAACTATTCTGATTTTGCAAAAAGGAATTGGTATTGTGAGGTCAAAATGTGATTGTATATTGTAAGATTCATTGATTATATGGACAGTCTGCTTGTCTAAAGTTGGAATATAAATGTCTTAAGTTGGATTAATGGAAAAAAGCTTTGACATTCCACAAGTTGCATTTCTAATACAAATTTCTTTAAGGCTAATGCATTTACTTTGTAAGTATTTTTGGTTGCACATATATAAACAATTCTGGATAATGTAGGCAAGGAGTTTGTTGGAAGGTAATTGGGTATCATAGGATTAAAGGAAGTGGCTGGAGAACAAAGCCTCCTGTAAGACAGGGGCCATGATACAAGATACAGCTTTGAGAACTGTAGCACTAGGAATTCAGCCTTTTCTTTGAGACCCTTGCTTTTAACATAATTTGATTTCAGTGCCTCCTACACTTGATCTTCAAACTTCAGATTCTTAGCAGAGAAAATGTGTTTTGGACCAGTCTGCCATGACTGAAGATGGAAGGTTAACTAATAAAACCTAGACATGATTACTCTGGTCCCACCCTCGATGACTGGAATGATTCCTAGAGATGGGAAATTATGATTTGGCAGCTATTCCAGTTGGTGTCTACTGCTGTTTGGTGTTTCATTATCTCCTAAAGGATATCAGCCTTCTCATCTGTTGGTTTCAGAGATAAAGTTTCAGGGGCGCCTGGGTGGTTCAGCGGGTTGAGGCCTCTGCCTTCGGCTCAGGTCATGATCCCAGGGTCCTGGGATCGAGCCCCGCATCGGGCTCTCTGCCCAGCAGGGAGCCTGCTTCCCCCCTCTCTCTCTGCCTGCCTGTCTACTTGTGATCTCTCTCTGTGTCAAATAAATAAATACAATCTTAAAACAAACAAACAAAAAACCACCCTTGCATCCCTGAGATACACACAAATTGGCAAGACATTAAATTAATTAAAAAAAAAAAAGATAAAGTTTCAGCACTAGTCATTAACACAGAATACATAAGAGCATAAGATGTTGTTAGAGAAAATAATCTTGGTCTGCTTGGTCTGCATTCTTCTGGAAAAAATCCTGTTCAGGGAAGGTAATATTTATATTGCATTATTTAAAAGGCATGTTTGATATAATCCTCTAAGTGAGAAGAGATATATTTCATAGCGTGGGTTCAGTAGTAGGTAACTTTGCACTCTGTTCCTGTCTTTCTTCCACCAGTTGAGATTCATTGCCATGGTCAGCTCCTGTTGCTGACAGCTGTTAGGCGGTATAACATTGTCCAGGTCAGTGGATTTCAATATGTGGTCTCCAGACTATGGTATCCATGCCTTCTGGGAACTTATAAATGTTCAAGCCCTACCCCAGACTAGTTGAATCAGAAACCCGAGGGCTGAGGCCTCGCAATCTGCCTTCCAAGCCCTGTCAGTGATTATGGTGCATGTTAAAGTTTGAGGAGCACTGCTCTTACTTGTTTATCATCAGAATAAGTGGGGCTAACAGGTGGTTCTTTTGCCAAGGATTGTTCAGGAGGTGGGTATAGTGGTGAATTAAACAGTACCTCTGCTCTTGTGGAGCAAACAGTGCAGTGGCAGAGATGGAAAATGAACAAATGAATATTTACTTTAAGTGCAGTCAGTGCTATTGAAAAAAATAAGGTGGGCTAAGCATATAAATGATGACTGTGTATTTATAGTAAAATTATCTCTTAGAAGATGGAGGGAATGCAGAGACATGACTGACGTGATGGGGAGAAAGGCATGAAAATTATCTGGGGGAAGAACATTCCAGGCAGAGTGAGCAGCATGTGTAATTCCTGAGGCATGAGTGTGCTTGGGAAGTGTGGTAAGATACAAGATTAGAGAGTTAGCAGAGGGGCCATCTTATGTAGGGGCTGTGAGCCCCTGTAGGGATTCCAGATATTATTCTGAGTGAAGTGGGAAGCCATTCAGATGTTTTGAGCTGAAGAGTGATAATGGGCTGAGTTCGGTTTTAATAGATTCATTCTGGTTGCTGTGGACAATGGGACACCAGTTTAGGGAGTAGAAGAGAAACTTGAACAAGAGGACTTAGAAATTCTTGGTTCCTGGGTGGCTCAGTGGGTTAAGCGACTGCCTTTGGCTCGGGTCATGATCCTGGAGTTCTAGGATCAAGTTCTGATCAAGTTCCAGGAGCAAGTCTCCCTGCTCATTGAGGAGTTTGCTTCTCCTTCTGGCCCTACTCCTCCTCGTGCACTCACTCTCTCTCAAATAATAAATAAATAATAAAATCTTTATTTAAAAAAAAAAAATTCTTGGATCCTGCATAGATTATTAACTTAGAGCCAGTAGCATTTGCTGATACGTGGGGTATAGAGTGTGAAGGGAAGTCAGGAGTAACTTGCAGGTTTTGATCAGAGGGAGGAACAGAATTACCAGTTCCTAAGATAGAAAGACTGAGGCAGGAGCCCATCGGGCAGGTGGGGATTCAGCAGTTCTGATGTAGCCATGTTGAGTTTGAAGTCAGATGTCCAGGTGTGGGCATATCAAATAGGTAGGTGGGTTTATGAATTGTGGATGACTTTTGGCACCCAACAATATCTATTTTAACAAAGCTTTTAAAATGAGAAATTTAGTTATAATTCGTAAGAGGATTGACATGGATTTAAAACCATTGTTTTAAAAAATTACAGGTAATTTTTTCAATACCTTAATTTTAAATTTGTTACAGGAATTTAAGGTATATTTAATACAAGAGTTCTATTATAAGAATTAAGTTAATTGTGGTGCCTGGGTGGCTTACGCGTCCAACTCTTGGTTTTGGCTCAGGTCATGATCTCAGGGTCCTGAGATTGAGCCCTGCCTTGGGCTCCGTGCTGGGCATGGTGTCTGCTTAAGATTTTCTTTCTCCCTTTCCCTTTGCCCACTCCCCCCCCCCCCGCCCCCAAGCTCACATGTGTGGGCATGCTCTCTCTCTCTGAAAAAGTAAAAAAGTTAATATTTGTTACAAGATTTTAAGAATTATTTTCCTTTGAGGTTATTAATATATACCAAATGAGTAGTAACTGTTTTGTGCTCTGTATTAGGAACTTTATGTCACCTTTTGAAAAAAAGGAAATAGTTCTCAAATAAAACAGGGGAATCAGATTTTGGCAATATGGGAAAAGATTTATTTCAAAATTATGAATTAGATATTGGCCACAGTGGAAAAAAAGATGCATTCTTCCTTTTCCTGCTTTTCTTCACTTTCTGTATCTTAGAGATAATCATATGGTTCTCTTCCACCCACACCATTTGTATATAGGTTTGATTTTGTGAATTCATCCTATTTGACTCAAATGGCTTTTATTATTTTACATTTATTTTAGAGAGAGAGAGACCGTGCGCGCACATGCACGTGAACCTGGTGGGGAGTGTGGGCAGGGGGGGAAGGGGAGAGAGACTCTTAAGCAGACTTGCACTGGGCTCGGGGTCTGATGCCTGGCTCAGTCTCGTGTCCCTGAGATCTCCACCGGAGCGAAAACCAAGAGTCAGACACTCAGCTGATTGTGCCACCCAGGTGTCCCTGCTTGTTATTAGAGCTTTGAAGGGGCATATGACATAGTAGTTTAAAAAGTATGGATGCAAACCCAGACCCTTGACTGGCTCTGCCAACTTTGTAACTTTGGGCAAATTACTTGTCATTTATGGTTCTCCATTTTCCCACCTATATAAGGAGGTAGTAAGTCTCTCACAGGTATACAAGGAATTAGAAGAAGTGAGTTAATACACATGAAGCACTTGGAAAATGTCGTTACACTGTGTCAGTGTTAACCAGAATGCAAGGTCCATGAGGGTGGGGATTTTGTCTCTTGTATTCTCACTGCCTAGAATGGTGTCTGGTGAATGGTAGATGTACAATAAATATTTGTTGTGCGTATCTGTGTGAAAGCCTCACTCTTTCAAATAATGCTAAACTTTTATTTTAAACTTGTCCTTTGCATCTGCACATAGCAACTTATTTTATAAAAGTGTTAGTTTGGAGGTATAAGAGTAGCATATTGAAGATGAACTGAAAATTGGCTAAAAATTCACATTCAGTATTTATTTATTAACAAAGCAAACTTTTATTGCATCTCTGCTGTGTACCAAACACATCCTGGAGGTGGGGATATTAGTTCTGTTGAGAAACTCTTTGACATAGTTGGGTAATAGTGGGTTTTTGAGCCAGACAGACCTCAGTTTTGAATCTTGGCTTTACTCCCTTATGGCTGTATTTGTCAACAGTTGCCATAATAATACACCATAATAAACTACTCTAAAACTTACTGGCTTAATATAACAAGCATTGGTTTTTGTGCTGTTTAGCCTTTACTGTATGGTGGCTGAGATTCTACTGATTAGGCTTAGCTGAATTTGACCTATGCCAGCTGCCGGTGAGTTTAGCTCTTGTGTTCTTGCTGGGCTCAGTCTGACGGGACAGCAGCTGGTAGGAGCATGCTCTTCTCATGGCAGGGCCCTGGAGTACCAGAGCCAAACGAAACTGCTTAAGCATGTGTAAGGCCTCTGCTCCTGTCTGCTAACAATCCATTAGCCCAGTGATTGTCCACTGTGGATGATTTTGCCCCTCTCAGAATTTGACAGTATCTGGAGATATACTGGGTCGGCAAAACTACAGGGAGTGGAGATACTGGTGGCATCTAGTATGTAAATGCCAAGGATATTGCTGAACATCTTAAAATGAACAGGGAAGCCCCTTCACAACAAATGATTATCTTACCCCAAATGTCAGTAGCACTGAAATTAAGAAACTGCATTGACAGGCCATTCAGTCCATAGTGAGAAGGGGACTGGAATAAATACTTGCTGAGAAATAGTCTATACTGTCATATTGGCTTTGAGGTATCATGTTAACTTTTTAGAATCTGTTCCCTTGTTCATTAAATTATAAGGTCCACCTCATAAAATTGTTTGGAAGAATAAAGGTAACAAATGTATGGCATCTGATACTGTACTCAGTATGGTTCTTGTGATCACGAACATGAAAAAAATTTCCTGTCCTTGAAGAAGTCCACAGTCTTGAAGGAAAAATAACATATATTATATTAAATCATTCAAGAATATGTAAGTTTAGGGGCACCTGGGTGGCTCAGTGGATTAAAGCCTCTGCCTTCAGCTCAGGTCATGATCTCAGGGTCCTGGGATCGAGCCCCGCATCGGGCTCTCTGCTTGGCAGGGAGCCTGCTTCCTCCTCTCTCTCTGCCTGCCTCTCTGCCTACTTGTGATCTCTGTCTGTTAAATAAATAAAAGGTCTTAAAAAAATATAAGTTTATTGTACATTCATAAAGTGACAGACATGAAGAAGATTAAAGTTAAACGTAGGCCATCAAACTGGTAATTTGGCTGGTTAAGTTATTAAGGACTTGTCCGAATCCATGGAGATCTTACAAAGCGGTATGCGAATGAAGTTAACTCTGATTGATATAAATAGAAGATGTTATGTTTCAATGAGTCCGTAATAATTCTCTCATTAAGTTTGTCTAGTTATTCAATTTTGAGTTGTGAGATACTGTTTTATAGGATTAGCCTCGGTGGTAGATAAGTCCCCAAATATTGTGAAGGTCTAGCTGTTAGGGATATTAGTTGTATAGTACACACATGAACAGATTAGATTGCTAATAAACTCTTTGCTTAGGATGTGATATGAAATTAGTGAAACTTTCTCTAAATATTAAATATGAAGATAACTGATTTTTTTACATTTTTAAAATGGGTTTGTTTTTAATGATTATAGCTTTGAAATGTATGTCTTGGGTGTAGGCTGTTATGATGATCCTTGTCAGAGGTTTGTAAGATGGTTAAATGCATTTTCATTTTTTTTAAAAGATTCTATTTATTTGAGAGAGAGTGAGAGAGAACATGCAGGGACTGGGGAAGGGGAGAGGGAGAGGGAGAAGCAGACTCCCTGCTGAGCAGGGAGCTGAGATAAATGAATTTTCAAATATTTTTTCCAAGAAGGATCCCAGCCTGGCAACTGTAATTAATAATATAGGTTTATAATATTGCTTATCACTTCCTGTAGTCTCATAGGAATAGTCTGTGTTAATGGTGGAGCAAGAGTTTTAAGTTGCCTTTCAATTCAGTTTTCCTAAATTTGGCTAGTCACAGCTTCTGATTTAGTATATAGCGTAAGATTGTTGATTTTTTCCTATTTCTCAGGGTTGTCTCTTGCACATTGGCTGTTGAACTGGCATTTGTTTGGAATGGGCTTTGAGGAGAACAGGCGTCAGTGCAGTTACCTTTCGTTAGGCCATTGCTCCTTTGACTATTGTGGCTTCCTTATTTGTTGAAAGAATTAATCAAGATCTTCGAGAGTCTTCATATAAACTACTTTCGCCTTTGTTCTCTTGAGAAACAAATGAACATTAAATCCAAATTTAATAATCTGCAAAGTCTCCTTTTTCATTACCTAGGTTAAGGCTTAATTTTTGCCTATATATGATCTTAATTATGAATGAAATGTAAAGCAAAAGTAAGATCTGCATATCTCTACCTCTCTGATAGTTTACATGTTAAACTATTAATGATCGATTGCTGATTTTTAGGAATATCGAGTAGAGCTGTGAAATATTTCAGATTATATATTAACCTGTTGGAGTTTTTAATTTAGCAGTGCTGTTTGATGAAAGTGAGCGTATCTTTATGTTTTAGGTAGAGAAACTGTTAACAGTTGACTTTGAACTTTAAACAGATAATTTAGTGAGGGTTAGTTTCATGACTTCTGTCTTTCTAGTTTTGATTTGGAAGTTTCCTTTTTATTTTACTCTACAAGGGCATATTAAGGCCCACTGTGTATCAAATATTTAATTAGGGTTCTTAGGGCCTGAGGTATATTAAAATTTCTTAGGTTGCTAATAGAAGTTATTTGAAAAAGGATTTCAAGACATTCTGAAAACAATAAATTTTGTTTGCCTCAGGTTTTCTCAAAGTTTAACAATTTTAAAAATAATAAGCCTTCTCAGAGTCTTAAATTTTTAAGCTTTATTTAGGTAATACATTTTAATATTTAAGAAGAACTAGTATTCAGAATAGATTTGAAAACAGGTTTGCTTTTAGGGGATTATTACTTGTAAGCAAGTGTTTTCCAGGCCCACCTGAGAGAAAACGTTTTGTCTGTGATTTATCCAGAAAGAGTTTCTTAGGATCTGATACGGTGAAATTATTGTTGTAAGAGACTTCTCAGTCAGTTCAGAACCTTATCACTGATATCTAACCTCCATATCTCTAAGATTGTCCCTGAAATAACCAAAGGAATGTAATAAAAATTGGAGAGAAACCAGATTCCCAGGGCTATTCATATTCCAGAAACATCGAAGTGTTTCTCTTAGCTATTAAAGGAAAGTTTGAGATGTGGATAGACTGTTGGCCCATTTTGAGATAGCATGGCCCCCTGGAATTGAGTGATGCAGTCAGTAATACAATCTTCCTAATTCTAACCCTCTTCCCTCCAAAATCGGCAAACAAAATGGGCTTTGGGGTAGTTGAAGGTTCTATCACTTGAGCTTGACCACCCATCTTAGTGCTTGCTTATAGTAGAAGACCTAAATTTATTTTATGAGTGAATGAACTCAGCATTTATACTTAACTTTTGGGTTGAATTTCAGCGGAAAACTAGTTTTCAACGGAACCTGCCTTAGCTTTACTCTAAGAACATTGCAATCAGCCATTTCAGCAAGTAGCCTTAGAGCTAAATTCAGTTAATTATTTCATTGGGAAAGCATTGTATGTCTTAATAAATTCAGCCCTTTAAAACAAGTAGTTCGTAAGTAAATTAGGCACTTCCTGAAATCTCGTTTTGACCTACCGTAGAAAACTGTTTTCCCCAAGTCCAAAAACAGTATCATCAGGTAAGCAGCCTACCTAGCGTGACCTTGGCCATCTCCATGTTTCATATTGGTGTGATAATTTTTTTTTTTTAACTATTTTGTAAGGAATTGATTAAGCTTTAAAAGAAGTGTATCTGTATTGTATTCTTTGGGGTTAGAGAACAATGATTGATTAGTCTCTTTTTATTTATAAATTGTATGAAAGCCGTATAAATTTGCAATTTTAACAGATTAAAACAAAAGAGAAAGTGAAAATTTGAAAAGTAATTAAAAGCATGAAGACTGAAGAGATCTGAGTACAAACCAGTAAAATTTTGGCATCATTCTTTTATTTCAGACTTCTGTGTGACCTGTGCTAGGCACCAGGCACAATAATATGAAAAGTTGGCAATTCTTGCCCTCATAGTATCTGTTATGGCCATAATCCTGTTATACAGTAACAAGGACCTGAACTAAGGCAGTGAGGTTGAAATTAAGAATAGGCAACAGGTTAAATAATGAAAACTAAGATTTTTTAGTCTGTTATATGTGGAGGCTAAGAATGAGAGAGGGCTTTGGTAGTGGTGCTGTTTATTTAAAGTAGAGAATACAGGGCAAGATTTTATAATTTACTATTATAGAGAAACCAAGAATAACATCAAAAACATACTCTGTTAACAAAAGAAATAATTAACACTCTCTCTAAGCCTCATTGTTCTTAACAATGTGGGAACATTGAACCAGGGTGGTATAAAAGACAGTTATCACATGTGACTGAAATTTGTGCCAAAGAAAGCAGGTCACTTTAAGGGCTGAATTAATAATTTTGAAATAGTGTATGAGGTTGATAATACTTACGCAGCAAAATTTCAATCCATTTCAAAGAGCCTTAGATAGCATTTGTAATCCATGGTCAGAACTATATATTTAATCTCCTAGACTCATCTTCTGGGTTTGAAGTCACACTTGTAAGCTCAGTTTTGACTCAGATAATCATATTCTTCTCTTTCTCTTTTTTGAAATTACCATATTTTTTATTGAAATAAGTGGATGAAGTAATAAAAACATAAAGGTTTTCATTCCTATAAAAGGTTCAGTTATGCTAAGAAGGATGTATGTCATGATTGTTAAGGCAGTGATCCCAGTCAGTAAAAGATGAAAATATCAAGGTGTGATTATGTAACAGTGGTACAGTAATCCTAAATTTTTTGAGATTTAAGTGGAGAAGAACTTATTTAAAAAAACACAGCTGGACTCTGAAAGTAAACCTGAATCTGAAGAGAGTTTTTATAAATGTTTTACCAGACGTTTTGAATGCGAAAACTAAACGTGAGTTTCTGGTGTGATTAGGATGTATAGTTTTTAGGTCTTTAGAAGAGGGGCATTACACTGTACTAATTAAGTGTCCAAACTCTGTATGCAACCTAGGTGTTCTAGGATTGGGCCTAGCTACTCTTGTCACCTCTCATGTATTAAACATTAATGATAATGGTAACTGTCTTTCAGCAGTGTTATGAGGATGAAGTGACTTAATGCACATAAAGTGCTGAGCATAGAAGCTAGTTCATACTAGAACACTCATAATAAAACATACTTCAGTGTAGTCAGCACCTAGGAGATGTTGAATGACCTAGTCATTGCACTCATGATATTTCCATATTGAAATGGAAAGTGCAGATAGCATTTTGTTTCTGTGACATCATTGGTTTTGTCATTTGGAATTTATCCTGAGATCAGTCCATCAGGCTTATTTGAGAAATTTCTGAAATTTGGAAGAGTTCCTGTGCTGCATATGACTTAGTGATTTGATTTTTTACCATGAGAATGAAAAAATCACTACATGATTTCTGTGAACGCTTTTAAATTGTATTAGCCAATAATTGAATAAATAATAGCTTTGTCTGTGTGCTGTATATTGTGTGAGGCACTGTGGGTGAAAAATAATAATAAAAAGGACCAGGTACTGGTTTCTGGCTCATGGGATGATCTGCAAGAGACATGTATGTACATCCTTGCATATCATGTGGTAGGGGCTGTGAGAGGGGTGCTTATATAGTGCTCTAACATCCTCACTTTGGAGAGGAAAACAACTGTCTCTAGGAATCAGAGAATTCAGAAAATCACAGGCAGAGGAACATTTGAATTCAGTATTGTATGTTGAGGAGGATTTGACATGTTTTGAGGGAGGGAAGGAGAAAGAAAGGTGTTTCAGGAAAGAAAAATTAAAAGTATCTGCCTTTAAAAAAAAGTACTCCCCATTTTTTTATAGGACAGTGAATTATGTGGCTAAACATGCAGGTAACAGCAAAAACAAAGGTTTAAAAAGTAGTTAGAGACTTTTTAAAGAGCCTTGTGTATAAGAGTTTGGACTTTACACTGTCAAAAATTATGTCCTAAAACTCTTGTGTCATTTACTTGTGTCATAAAACTCTTGTTGGCTTTCATATTTTTATTTTAATTGCTTAAATAATATTTGTTTTCCAATGCAGTTATTATGATTTAGCTTCTAGAAAAATAATCATCTGTTTTACTAATCATGAGTTTGTTTTCAGAGTGGTTTCAGCTTCTTTCCCAATTTTTTCTATGCTCAAATAATGAAGATTTCCTAAAATTTAGGTTATATACATTTTATATGCCACAGATTTCATATTTTAGTTATTACTAGTCCCTGTTTCCCCCACCCTTACATCTGCTGGTACAAATGCCTTTTCTTACATAGAATTGTGCCATTAGTAGAAGATGATTATAAAGGCCTAATATATGAAGATTTACAAAATGGTTCCTGTAATAATTATTGTGTAGCGTAAGAAGACTTACTGGCTGCTTGTCTAGAATTAATATGGAGATGGAAAAGGGATAAGACATATATCTTCCCCAAAAGCGCAAGACTTTTTTTTTTTTTTTTTTTTTTAAAGATTTCATTTATTTACTTGACAGAAGAGAGAGAGAGAGATCACAAGTAGAGAGCAGGCGGGGGCAGGGAAGCAGGCTCCCCGCTGAGCAGAGAGCCCGATGCGGGGCTCCATCCCAGGGCCCTGAGATCACGACCTGAGCCGAAGGCTTAACCCCCTGAGCTACCCAGACACCCCAGCACAAGACATTTTGATATATTCAATCTATTTTTTTGCTTTTGGAGTGTGTTTGTATGTGTTTTACACAATGCTTTTGTTGATTTTTGCTGAACTTTTGTATCTCTGGCTAAAACCTATGTTTGAGTTGATAAGTGAGTATAGTTCTGACATGAATATTGGTTGGTTTCTGCATTTGTGTTAATAAGTAGATGAACATGAAAATCAAAAGACATGTTGAAACTTCATTTGTTCCTAAATGACAGGAGCAGCTTTGCTGCATCGGATAATGGTTTCTGAATACTGAAAGAACATTGTGCTATTCGTGGTGAATGACTATAGACACAGCAAACTTTCAAATTTAATCTGTATTAATATTTTCTCTTTAAGTGCGATAAGTCTAGAGCTAATCAGGAAAACAAACAAAATATCATTTTGGTATTTTATTTTATTTTATTTATATATTTTTAAGGGTGGGGAAAGAATATGCATTGTGAGGGAGGAGTAGAGGGAGAGAATCCCAAGCACCCTCCATGCCCAGCACCAGAGCCCAACTTGGGACTCAATCTCACAACCCTGAGATCATGACTGAGCCAAAATTAAGAGTCGGATGTATAACTGACTAAGCCACCCAGGTGTCCCCATTCTGGTATTTTAAAATAAAACCAGTTGTACTGCCAAAATACCATGACTCTTCTTTCCTCTTAACATATTTGCATAAGATAAGCTCACTAATGTTGACTGCTTTAGAGTTGGTATATTTTTTGTTACTTCCTAAGAGAAAGCGTTCAACAAATACACATTTGTGTGTGTGTTTCATGCCTACTATGTCATATATGAAACACAATATAAGGTTGTAAGGTGTCTTACACTGTAGAAGCACCAGAAACAGTATTTAAAAAGATTATCAATCTGTTATGCAAAATAAAAGGCAAAGAAGTACATGTTCTTTTAAAATTTATTTTTATAAAATTTTAAGCAGAAATTGCTCTTTAACACCTCTTAGTGTTTCACTGAAATGCTTTTGGAAAGCCGTGTTTTATTAGTTACGTGTTTGACAGAAGATTTTATCTTTAATTGTAGATTTCTTAAAAGGTTAATGGAAAGATTTGCCATATTACTTTCTATTTTGTCATTGTGAAAAATCTGTCATTTCTATTTAAAATGAAGTGAGCAGCAACTAATAGCATTAGACATGATTGTTGTTAACCTCTTCTTCAGAAAATAACATGCCATTGGGCAGAAATAGAATTGGTGAGCCATAGAGAAGGTCTGTACTTAAACAGTGGGGTTAATGAATGTCTCTTCTTCTTTCTTTCTTTCCCTTTTTTGGCCTTCAAAGTTGCAGTTAACTTGGGCTGTTTGAAATGATTTTCTTTGACTGTATTGTGACATTGTTTTAATTGAATGAAGCTGCAGAACTAGCATGATAAATCAACACAGAATGAATTGTAATGCAAGGCAAACGATATTAACTTGGAGATTGGTTGCAGTAGACAAAGCAGCTGCTATGATAATTTTTTTTTTTTTTTAATTCTTACAGCATTTTGAGGAGGATGACCTTGACAGTTTCAATTGTGTTAGAATCCCAGTGGTATGCACTTTAACACACTTGAGCTGTTTGTTGGTTTTGGGGCAGTAGAGATTGTTTCATTTTTTAGGTTAGGAAAATTTTGTTTTGCAGTTTTAATATATTGGTTTTGACTGGTTTTAAAGCATTTCCTATTTAGATAATTGTGAGGATTACTTAGTTGTGGTAGAAGACTGTGTAATCATAACCCTGTGGTTCTGGCAGAAAAGGTTTAATAAGTGAAAGAATAGGATGTGTCAGAAAGGGTCTTCTAAGTGTGTGTCACGAAGTTTATGCCAAGCAGTTTGACAAAGAACACAAATAAAAAATAATTATGTATTACTTATTTGAAGCACTAAGTTATCTCTGTTTATTAATGTATTTTTCTAGACATTCTTTTCCATTTGTATATCCAGTACATGAGTTGCCTTGGAAAAGGATCTGTATAGAGCACAACTATTACTGAGAGAGATTAAGAGCTGACAAGGCCACTTATTTTAAGAAACAGTCAAGGTAACACATAGAGTGACAGCATTTTCACAGATTTCATGAGAGCAGGGAGAGTTTCTCCTCTTCCTCCACTTCTTCCTTTTTTCTTCTTTTTTAAATCCCTAGCATCTCTTTTACTCTATCACATAGCAGACCTTGAATAAATGTTTTAGTGAGTTAAATTTAAAAATGTTGTACTAAAAAAAAAAAAAAACTAAACAAAAAGAGGGAAAGTGAGATGTGCAGATTCTTGTCTCTGTTCATGCTGTTTTGAGGGGATGAGGGGCGTGAAGTTTTAAGGAATTTGTGTGTATAAAAAGGTAGAGTTAGGGGGCGTGCCTGGGTGGCTCAGTCAGTTAAGTGTCTGCCTTCAGCTCAGGTCATGGGATCTAGCCCCTCTTCAGGCTCCCTGCGTAGCAAGGAGTCATCTTTTCTCTCTGCCCCTCCCCTGCTCATTCTCTCTCTCTGTCTTTCTTTATCGCTCTCAAATAAGTAAGAAAAAGGTAGAGTTAGGAAGTAGCAGGTAAGTAGGAATAGTCAGCATAGGGCCAGGCTTGCAGATAGACTTTCTGTGGTATGTGCCTTATTTCTCTTCCTCAGACTCTCATTCTGATATATTTTTACCCCATACTGCCTGAAATTATGTTAGTTCTCAATCTCTTTAGGTTAGAAGGCAAGCAACATCTTTAAAAATGCCGTGGACTTCTCTGTTCTAAGGGCTAACAGGGTAATTCAGACCAGCTAGTAGATTTGGAGCTAGAAATTCAGAGCAATTCCAGTAAAATAGGACACAAGACAAAGAAACATTTGCTTGAACTTATCAGAGCCCCAGGAAGATCGAGGGCAGATAATCAAGGATATAAGTCTGGCTTTTAGAAACCTTTCACTGGGTATGTTTTCTAAATCTGGAGAGGACAGCGGAAAGGCTGAACTTTGGGGGACAGAAGTTGAAATTTGTAACCCATCTATATGGACTCTTCCCCATCTCTAGTCTTTGCTTGGGGGAGGGGTGTCGATGGGTATGAATTACAGGAGTAAAAGTGAACCAGAATTTTGGAGGTTCTCACAGATAGTGTGTGTCAGCATCTAATTGTTTTAAGAGGTGATCTTGGATTGTTAGTAATAGAACGTCCCTGGGAAAAGCTGATGCATATCCTTTGTGGAAGAAGGTAAGGTCATTTTGGGCCTTATATTATTTTTGTAAGCTGTGGTAAGTACAGTGTCTGGCACCCAGTAGAAAATAACCCAAATCATAAGAAGATAGGATGACATTTGCAAAAATCTGAAGAAACAACAAAATAATAAAAATAAATCCACAGGGACTCTAGGTATATCAGACTTAGATTTTATAAGAGCTATGCTTAGTATGTAGAAGGAGACAAAAGATAAGTTAGAGAAATACGGCAGGGAAATGGGAACTGTAAAAGAAAAATTGAACTGGAAAAATTCCTTAACTGGAATTAACAGGTTTACCAGAAGATTATAGAAGCATTTGAAGAGAGAATTCGTGAACTTGGAAGGTAGCTCAGAAGAAAATACTCAGCGTGGAGAGGGAGAGGGATATAAAAACTGAAAAATGAAAGTGAGAAAAGTCTAATGTATGTAGTTGGGAGTTTTAGAAGAAGAGAGAATGGCACAGAAGCAGTGTTTGAAAGGAGTGCGTCTGAGAACTTTAATAGCAAAAGCAGTAAAGTCAGAGTTTTGTGAAACTGAATTGTAAAACAAAAGTCATTCCTAGGCACGTCATAGTAAAACTTTTGAAAACTAACGTTGAAGAAATCGTAAAAGCAGTGAATGAGGGAAAAGATTACCTTTAGAGGAGCCATAGTCAGGACTCAATAGCTCATTTTTCAGAAGTATGACGGAAGAAAACAGGAGACAAAGTAAAGGGTCTTTAAGGTGTTGAAAGAAAATAACTGTTCAAGTAGAATTCAGTATCCATCAAAAATAAGATAATTTCAGATGAGGAAAAAAATGAGAGACTACATTACCAGAAGATGTTCACTAAAAGCAGTACTTAAAGGTGTTTTTTAGGAAGGAGAAACATGATCTTCTTTGGAAAACTGAAGATACAGAAAGTAATAAAGAGCAATGAAAATGGTAAATGTGTGGGTAAAAGAAATGCACATTATTTGTACAGGATGATCTGTTGAGTTAAAAATACATACAAAATTTAGAAAAACAATGGCATATAAACTGAATTAGAATAAATGGTGTTGAATAGTCTGGAGTCCTTGCATTGTATGGGAAGAGGGTAAAAGTACAAAATAACATTAGTGTTGGACAATTCAGTGATGGCATGTCTAGCATAAACATGTAACTTTCAGGCTAATAGGAAAAATAAAGGAAAAAACATGCTCATTTTTTCTGTGTCCCTGATCCCCCCTCCCCACAAAGAAAAAAAAAAACAAAAAGGAACATAGAGGAGGATTGGCCTGTAGAAAGCACTTTAGTAAGACGGTAGATATAAATCACAATGTAAATGGGCTCAGTGTTCCAGTTAAAATTCAAGGATTACAAGATTGGTGAAGAAACAGACTCATCTAGATGCTGTTTAAAGAAGACATGTTTAAAATACAAGGATAATAAAAGATTGAAAGTAATAGGTTCAAGAAAGATAACACTTCGAAAAACAAAAAATTTTTACCTATTTGAATATCTATAGGCTAAATGGCAGAAGGTATTTCTGGAGATAGAGGGCCATTTTATAATAGTATTGGTAAAAGGCTACAATAATTTAAAATTCGTATATATCAAATAACAGTGTATAATAAAGGCAGAATAGAACTACATGGAGAAATAGATGTAATCATGGAAGAATTTGCATTTTTGGGGGGGCACCTATGAAATATTTAGAAAAATTGACCGTATGCTATAGTGAAAACTCTGAACAAACAATGCATGATTAATATTCTGCACAGTATGTGTTCTGATTATAATGTAGAAGTTAGAAATCAATGGCAGATGATTAGGAAATCTCATGTTTGAAATGAGAAAAACATTTAGATATTAAATAACAATTATTTGATTTGAATGATAAGGGAAATACTACATATCAAAACTTTGGGTTGCAGCTAAAGCAAGTTTAGAGGAATACTAATGCTATAAAAGTATATAAGGAAAGAATAAGGTGCAGTAAGCTAAGCATCCATTTCAGAAAGCTGAAAAAAAGATACATTAAACCCAATAGAAATAGAAGGAAGGAAATAATAAAGCTAAGAGTAGAAATCATTAAAGACAAGAAACCACGAAAGGAAGAGAATCATTGTATCTGGTGGGTCTCGTGGCATTATAATAAGCTACCCCAATAACTTATGTCAAAACAAGCATCATTTATTTAGCTATACTGCTTCTCTTCTGCAGGCTGGTTTTTTAGGTTGGGTTCAGCAAAGTAGTTCTGGTCTGCATCTGTAGTCACTTATATAGGTTGACTAGGCAGCTCTGTTTCCGTGAGTTGTGGGCTATGGGCTGGGACACTGATGATGACTGGGTCACTTCATTCTCTAGTAGGTTAGTCTGAGCTGCTTTAAGTGGGAGTAATAGGGTTCTAAGAGAGCGAATACTCCTAACATTGAGATTTAGGCTTTTCCACTTTTCCAGTAAAACATAGTAGGAAGAATGTCATTCTTCCTACTATGTTTTACTGGAAAAGCAGGTCACACACAGTGCTAGCCCAGACTAGAGGGCTGAAATGAGCTACAAGTTTACACTGCAGTGGCATAGATATCTTTAGCAAAAACAAAAGTAAATTTTTTGAAAAGACTGGAAGACTGATAAAGAACAAGGAAGACATAGATAACCAGTCAGGAATGAAAGAGGGGACATCACTACAGATTCTGTAGATGCTGAGAAGAAAATTAGATCTAAGCTTACATCAGCAAATTTGAAAGTTTAAACTAATATGGACGTATTTCTAGGTAAATACAGGTTACCAAAATTGACATATGAAAAGCTGGAAAAACTGAATTAAAGAACTGAATCCATAATTAAAAGCCTTGCACAGAGAAAAACTCTAGGTCCAGGTTGTTTCACCACTGATTTCTATTCAATGTTTATGGAAGAAATAATGAGACGTCTACAAAAGCCCATCCGGAGAGTAGAAAAAGAGGGAATGTACCTCAGCACGTTTTGAGGCCAGAATAACTTTGATGCCAAAACCGAAGAAGCATATTATGAGAAGGGGGTATTACAAGCCAATTCCATTTATGAATGTAAATTTTAAAAAATCATCAGAGTGCTAGCAAACTGAATTAATAACTTATGAAAAGGATGATGCATCAAGTTTATTTTAGGAATGTAAGGTTGTTTAACATTCGATAATTGTAATCCACTGCACTAACAGAATTAAAGAGAAATATTATGGTTGTCTCAATAGATGGTAAATAAATGTGATAAATTTAAACGTCCACTCTTGGTTCATAAAGAAAAAAAACCTTTAGCAAATGGAGAAATAAAAGGAAGTTTACTTAATCTGGTAAAGTTATACCTGCAAAAAGTCTACAGATTACTTTGAGCTTTATGGTCAACTGTTGAAAATTTTAATTTTGAAATCTGGAACAAGTGAAGAATGATAGGCTCTTCTTTGACTTTGAACTTGAGATGTATTGGCTAGTGCCATATGGTTGGGAAGGAGAAAGGATATAAGATAGTCATTATTTGCAGGCGATAGGTTTATTTACCTAAAGAATAAAAAAGTACCTACAGAAAAATTATGATAATGAAGAAACAGACTGCAGATTTTAAGGTTTAATACAGAACATTCAGTTATGTGTTCATATACAAGAAACAAAAATGAATTAAAAAATATATATAATAGCAAAAATGAACCCCCAAATATCTAGGAATAAGTCTAACAAAAATGAGCAAAGTCAAAATAAAAAAGCCTTCTTCTGCATATTCTTGATAGAAATTAAAGAAGACCTGACCAACTAAAGAAATTATACTGTGCTCATGGTTTTGAAGCCTCTGTTGTAATACCTCAAATTAAAATTACCACCAGTATTATTTCAGAAATTGACCAACTGGTTTTAAAATCTTTACAGAAACAAAGGGAATGAGTAGCTGAGACAGTCTTGAGTCAGAGCAAGGTAGAATAATTTGGAATACTGCATATCGAGATTTATTAAAAAGTTATAATAATTAACACAGTGTGATATTAAAGCAAGAATAAGCAAATAGATTGATGTAATAAAATAGAAAACTCAGAAATAGACCCAAGTATATATAGGTGTTATTTATGACAATGATGGCACCATAGAGTAATTGGAAAAGAATAGTCTTTTTTTTTTTTAAAGATTTTATTTATTTATTTGACAGATAGAGATCACAAGTAGGCAGAGAGGCAGGCAGAGAGAGAGAGAGGAGGGAGTAGGCTCCCTGCTGAGCAGAGAGCCCAACATGGGGCTCTGTCCCAGGACCCTGGGATCATGACCCGAGCGGAAGGCAGAGGCTTTAACCCACTGAGCCACTCAGGCGCCCCGGGAAAGAATAGTCTTTTCAATAAAATATGCTAGGACAATTGGGTGTCCATGTGAGAGAAAGAGAAAAAGCTGTACCATCACAGACATTAATTCGTGGTATACTGTGGACAAAGAATAGTAATGCTTCTAAAAGTTAATACAGAAGGATATCTTGATCTTGGGATGCGGAATGATCTCACTAACCATGAAGAGAAGACCGATAACTTGAGATACATTAAAATTAATTCAGTCCAATTAAATTCAATTTACAACACCATTAAAGAACTAGGAGGCAGTGGTTACCCGGGTGGCTCAGTCAGTAAAGCATCTGCCATCAGCTCGGGTCAGAGTCTCTGGGTCCTGGGATTGGGCCCCCCATCCGGCTCTCTTTCTGTTCAGAAGGGAGTCTGCTTCTCTCTCTCTCTCCCTCTATGTACATACTCTCTTTCTCTCAAATAAATAAATATATAATCTTAAAGCAACAACAACCAAAAAACCAACAACCAGAAAGCTAGGAGGCAAGCCACAGGATGGGAAAAGGTATTTGTTACGCATGAAACCACAAAGTAGAAATCAATTAAGACGGATGCCTGGGTGGCTCAGTTGATCAAGTGTCTGCCTTCAACTTAGGTCATGATCCCAGGGTCCTGGGATCAAGTCACACATCAGGCTCCTTGCTCCACAGGGAGCCTGCTTCTTCCTCTCTCTGCCTGGTGGTCCTCCTGTTTGCTTGCTCTCTCTCTTTCTGACAAATAAATAAATAAAATCTTAAAAATAAAATCAGTTAAGAAAACACAGTAGAAAAATAGAAACTTCAAATGTGCTTCAAGAAAAGTGTAGATCTGAGTAACGATTAAACTTGAAAAAAATGATGAACTTTATTAGTAATCAGGAGAATGCTAATTCAGACATTCAGCAAGTGTGTCAGAATGGCTAAAATAAAAAACATTGTTAAGAAGGGCTGGAGAAGAAATGGATCAAACAGATTCTTACCCTCTTCTTTGGGGACTTAAAATGCATACAGCCATTTTAGAAAATATTTCAGCATTATGTACAAAGTAGTTCTTTTTGGATATTATCTTCTTTACCAGCAGTCTTTTCCTCAAGGAACGGTGCCTTGTCTTCTTTCTTTTGTATTGCCTCTTTCTTGCTACCCTTCTTAAGTCTTTGGTGAACCTGCTTTGTCTATTCGTATTTAAGTTTGAAGCATGGAACATTTGAATTACGAACTTACGTATTCATGTACTGGGCTCACCCACTGCAAGCTTCAGTTTGAGGTGAACAGCTGAAGTGTCAACTTTGAGAAGGTAGCTGTGTGCTCTTCATGGGGACAAAAACTCAAGCCTGTTATCTGCAAGTTAGATCCCTGTTTGTTGGTTTTCTGTGTACCATTTCCACCTTTTCTTTCTGGTTTTCTACAGAACTTTGTGATTGAGTGTCAAGTTTTTCTGGGGTTCTCTAGGGCAAATTTGCTGTGGACCATATCGCCTTATATGGACATACTGAGTTGGGTATTTGATTGAGGGTCTGAGGTTTCCTAAAAGTGAATTTGTAGTGGACTTGGTAAGCTATTGATTATCCACTATATGTGCCAGACCATATATTGAACCTTTTATATGTATTATTCTGTATCTGCATTCACTCCTCAGTACAACTCTGCCAGATGGTATCATCTCCATTGTATAATTGAGGCTTATTTGATGTGACTTTCAAATTCCTAATTATTATTCAGTATTGGAGCTTGGATATCAGTTGGGATATGTGTGCTTTAAGAGTTTTTTTTAAACACTTAATAATAGTTTAGTTCTTGAGTTTATTCAAATTGGAGATGTAGAAAAGGGATTCTGGGTTGGAAGCACGTTCGTTATTAAAAATGGATGATGGCAGGGATTTGGGTTGATTAAAGAGGTGGATAAAGTACTATATGCCAAGGAACGAGGAAAGGATAAGGGGTTTTATTTGAATATAAAGGCAAATTTCAGAATTGGGGATCTTGTAGAGCTTGATCAGGTGTGTATAGGATCAGTCTATGAGGTTGGTGTGGACAGAGTTGTATCAAAATCCCCCAAGGAACGGGTGCTTTCTCCCAGGTAGACTTGTGTACTATCCTCCTTTGATTTGTCTGTCACCTATGAGATGTGGCAGTATTGGTGAGCAGTTTAGTGCGGGGAATGTGAAAAGCTGTTGGGAATACAGAAGATTGGAGAAATGCCTTAGCTTCTGGAGCCCTTACAGCAGCGAATGCTGGCATGTTGCTTTTACGTGATGATATACTAATAGTAGGATCAAATGCAAGAAAAAGGTGGGAAGCCGTAAACATAGGAATCGGTACCTGTTTGGATAACTGAATTAAAAACTACCATGGCTTTTTTGTGGAATTGATGGTAAATACTCACTTTTGTGTCTTTTGTGCAGTTTACCTGTGAATGAGGGAACTTTACTTTTCAGTATTCAGAGTCAGTTTGTGCTTCCCGTTGGCCTTTGTACTAGAAGTTTCTGTTGAGGGATGGCAGTTATTTATACAATTACTCTTATCACTGTCCTATTCATGGAAAGAATTAAGGCTCCTTGCAAAACTAGTAGTGTAAGTTAAAGTTAGAAATGGAAAAAAAGAAGAAAAATAAGGTATTGACATAAAATTGTATAAATAATATTATACTCTCAAGACTGAAATACTTAGTGGAATCTAAATTTGGCCATTGGTGTTATGGAAGCCAACCGAAAACTACTATTCCTTCTGAATAATTGCTTTAGAGAAAGTATTTTCTTGTTTTGTAAATGAGACAGGGAGTTTTCCCAGGGATCTCTGTAAAAAATACAAGTACTTATTTAACATAATGAAAAATTTCTTGTATGCTGCTGACATTACAGAGTTTTGTGGAAAGGATTTGTATTGGGAGGCATCTAAGATTTTGTCAGACTCTTTAATATACGGGTTTATTCTGTTCAGATTACATGTTGTTGGCCAGTTCAGTATATAGTACCTGTTTTATATAGATACTGATGTTCCTAATTCATGTTTTGTGTTAATACATATGAAACTTCATGCTGAACAATGAGCTCTTGTAATTACGTCCTCAAACTGGGCTAGAAATTCGTATGTACTCTAAGATTTATTAAAAAACATTTAACTTGACAAAGTAAAAATACATTTTAACATAATTTTAAGAGCTATAAATTCAAGCAAGTGAATAATTATAGTGACTTTTTTTTTTCTAGTTTAATTTTGTTGGGAGAATCCTTGGACCTAGAGGACTTACTGCTAAACAGCTTGAAGCAGAAACAGGATGTAAAATAATGGTCCGAGGCAAAGGCTCCATGAGGGATAAAAAGAAGGTAAGTCCTTGAACATGGGGGGAAGGCTTGATATGAATAATTTACTTATAATTTTGCGTTCTAATAATAAAATATTCTGATCTTTTGTGCGTAAAGCACTATACATTACTTCATATCTGAAACTTTGGAACTTTTTTAAGGTGTTGTCATGATTTTTTCTTTTGATTATCAGGAGTTTTCATTTAGCCAACTAAGGTATCACCCAGTCCATCATGTTAACTTATTTTGGTATTTACAGTTAAGATGGTGCCAATTTGGAAACTAGTCACACTATAATGTTGTATATATAAAGGTATGTCATTAAAAGTTTTAAAAATGTAAAATGTTTCTATTGATGAAATTTAAATGAAAGTGATCAAATGAATAGCTTTGGCTGTGTGTCGGGTTATTGAGAGAGCTGTTAAACAGAAAAAGAAAGCTATAACTAGCCATATGATACTTATCTTGAATTTCACCAACATTTTGTGTTGATTGTATATTTGTTAGACATTTTACTTTATATTGTTCCTGTTTTCTCTCTCTCTCTTTTTTTTTTTTTTTAAGGATTTTATTTATTTATTTGACAGACAGAGATCACAAGTAGGCAGAGAGGCAGGGAGAGAGAGAAGCAGGCTCCCCGCTAAGCGGAGAGCCCGATGTGGGGCTTGATCCCAGGACCCTGAGATCATGACCTGAGCTGAAGGCAGAGGCTTTAACCCACTGAGCCACCCAGGTGCCCCCCTGTTTTCTCTTTTTAATTTCTCCTGCCACTTATTGCTTTGCAACTTTAATTAATGAGTTCCCAACTATCTACTTTAAATACTGTTTTTTAAAAAAGATTTTGTTTATTTATTTGACAGAGAGAGAAAGAAAGATCACAAGTAGGCAGAGAGGCGGGCAGAGGGAGGTCTGAGGCGGATGGGGGGGGACAGGACTCCTGCTGAGCAGAGAGCCCAGGACTCTGGGATCATGACCTGAACCTAAAGCGGAGGCTAAACCCTCTGAGCCACCCAGGCGCCCTTTAAATACTATTTTTAGGAAGATTTTATTTGCCTGGTTTCCTGTTATCTAGTGATACTGTTAGGCAGGATACTTTTTGAATGTGTATCTGTGTAAAACAGTATTCGACTGATTTTTTTTTAAGGTTTTTTTTTTTTTTTTTTAAATTCCACGTATAAATGAAATCACATGGTATTTATCTTTGACTGATTTCACTTAGAGAAAATCCTCTAGGTCCATTTACCCCTGAAACTAATGTAACACTGTATGAGAATTATACTTTAGTTTAAAAGAAGAAAACCTAGATTTGACTGCCAAATATAAAATGTACTGTCAGGGAGGGTATTATTTTTTAAAATACAATGCCTTGAGAAGGCTATCAAGTAATAAACCTGTGGTTAGCTTGTGTCGGAGTGTGTGCATTGAATCACTTTGTGGAGTTTGTGGAACAAACAGCAGGTCTTCAGAGTCGTCTGATTTTTCTGATGTGCTGCTTTTCTGACCTTCCACCTCATTGCATTTATAGTCTCCTCCCACGTGACTGGATTGCACTCATTTTCTCACCTTGCAGACAAATAATGACTTCGTAGATAAAAAATTGGGTATGTGTGGGGAGGGGTCATCCCCAATAATATTGATTATCTTTAAATCTTATTAAAATCTGTTCTTGTCAGCTGAGTTTAAATATATTTTGAGGCAAGTATGTGAGTTCTCCTTCAGCAACTTTAAATACTGTATTTAAAACATTTATTATTAGAATCTTAAAATGCTTAAACATTTTCTGAATCAGCTACGTGGCAGTCTTACATTGGCATGCAGTTTTGGTTCCCCTGTTCACACTTAATAGTTGTATTGGCATTAAGCAATGCTAATTTAAGAGCCATAGAAAAATGAAATCGATAGTTGATGGACAAATAAATCTTAACCTTAAGATTAGTGTATCCATCAGTTAAATAATTACTCTATAAATCCATGAAAAAACATATTTTCCCCCTCTCCTCGGCCACTGTTAATTCTGTAGTAATGCCCCCCCCCTTCCCCACTCACACACTCCTAGACACCAAGGATTAGAGCTTAGAATTTGTTTAATAAGGCACACATGAAATTTTTGATTTTCATTTTGATTGGAGTTGAAATTTTTATCCTGAAGAACATACTCTGCTGTCTTTGACAGAAGAACCAAATAGTTAAGACAGTGAGCTTTGTGACCACATTGTTTAGGTTTGACTTATTAGCAGCTTTGTGATGGACAAGTTACTTAATTTCCTGCTGTATAAAATAGGAGTAGTAAAGGTGCTTGTGAGGATTAAATTAGAACAGTGCTTTGGATCATAGTAAGTGATCAATTAATGTTAATGATTATTCCTAATAAATTTTATCTTTAGGGGCTCTTCGGTGGCTCAGTTGGTTAAGCAACTGCCTTCAGCTCAGGTTGTGATTCCGGAGTCCCTGGATTGAGTCCAGCATCGGGCTCCCAGCTCTGCCGGGAGTCTGCTTCTGCTTCTGCTTCTCCCTCTGACATTCTCCCCTCTCATGCTCTCTCTTACTTGCTCTTTCTGTCAAATAAATAAGTAAAATTGTTAAAAAAAATTTTATCTTTATACCGTCACAGTAGTGCCCCTTATTCACAGGTGGGGGGGGGCTGTTCTAAGACCCCCAGTGGAAGCCTGAAAATGCAGATAGTACTGAACCCTGTATATACTATGCATTTTCCTGTACATACATACTTCCGATAAGTTTAATTTATAAATGAGGCACAGTAAGCGATAACAGCAGTAATTAGTAATAGAAAAATATATGGTAATAAGTTATGAGACTGTGGTCTCTCTCTCTCACTCTGATAATATCATTTAGACTGTACTCACCCTTATAGATGGTATCAGAGGGTAAAATGCCTACATGGTGAGATGAAGTGAGATGAATGATACTGTGATAGTAGGCTGCTGTTGACTTGATGATGAGTTAGGAGGAGGATCATCTGCTTCCTGACTTGGGATGACCATGGGTAACTGAAATTGCAGAAAGCAAAGCTGCAAATAAGGGGGGATGACTGTAACTGGATAGTTAGTGCTTTTCTTTTTTTTTTTTTAAAGATTTTATTTATTTATTTGACAGAGAGAGATCACAAGTAGGCAGAGAGGCAGAAAGAGGGGGAAGCAAGTTCCCTGCTGAGCAGAGAGCCCAATGTGGGGTTCGATCCCAGGACCCTGAGATCATGACCTGAGTGGGAGGCAGCGACTTAACCCACTGAGCCACCCAGGCACCCCTACTTTTAGTGCATTTTATGTTTGAACTCTTACGTTGCATCAAGGTTGGGGGGACTGCTACTGTTTTTTTAAGTTTTGGAAAGGAGACTACTTCGTTCTTTTGTGACCTTTGAATATCCCGTATTCTCATTGCTCTTCTGTTTTTCTCTGGTGGTTGGTGCATTCATGTTCTGTCTTGTCCACTTTGTTCTTAACCACGATTAGAAGCAGTTTACACTTCTTTTTATGTTTAATTTATACTGTTGGCTATCAAAATAAAACTTACAGATTATACATAATTCAAGAGTAACAATAAAATAAGACACCAAAAAGTTTGGCCACAGATTATATTTTTAGTTTTATTAAAATGCTATAGATGAACATAATTTAGGCATATCAAAGTAGTTTGAATGACTACCATTTGTTTGATATTATGGTATATGGAGTCTGTGAAGAATTTATGCACATATTTTTAATGCCAGGAGTGTCTTCTATAATTTTAATGTAAATCTATACATAAATAATTGTTAACTAAGTCATTTTGGCTGATGCTGTGGTTACTTTATTCATTGAACTTTTGAAAATGTCAATGAAAGTAAAGTCAAGTGGAAAGTGCTATCATTTGTCACTTGACTATTACTTTGAGAAAAAACTCGACAAGCAGATTGGAGTAACAAGGAAGTATTGATGTGATACTTCTTTGTACTAAGCTGATTTAGGTGTGTTTCAAGTGTTTCAAAGGAAAAGCCAATTGGCTTTAAGCTTTTCTGCAGAGTTTTCAATTTTTGTAAAAGCTGAGAAAGCTAGAAAATCTTTAATGCACTGGTTGCCTAAAATATGATGGAAAATGCCGTTTGCTGATCTGCATCCTTCATTAGCCTGGTAAACTCAGTGAAGGCAAAGCATGTCTGTTTATGGAGCATTTCCCTGGTGTTTGATGAGTACCTGGCATAGAATAGGATCTGAAAAAAGAGTAAATGTTTAGTTTAGGTAATAAATGAAAGGCATAGATGCCTCCCACTATGTCTCCATAAAAAAGCTTGTAAATATAGGAAATTAAAAACCCTATGTGCTTTTAATTCTTTGGGCAAGATAGGCAGTACCATAGTATTCTAAGCTGCTGGTTTTAAACAAGGGAGTGAATATGCCACCTTAATTTTTATTCCATTGGGTTGGTATTCAGAGTTATTGATGGGGATAACAGCATTCGTTTTTGTATACTAGTACCCAGTAGAATGGTACTGGGTAAACTTCATGGAACCAAAGAGCAGGAGCTGTGGTCAGACTTTATGAGAGACTATGACCAAAGCTTGGGTGGCTTGTTTCATCAAGTACTCACCTGGAGCAGGCCAGGTATCCTCTGTCTTTGATTAAGTATATGGTACCATGGTGTCAGCAAGTAGAAACCAGTAGTTTTATGGATACTTCTTTTTAGTTTTCTTTTTAGAAGATTTATTTGAGAGAGAGGGAGGGAGGAGTGTGGGGAAGGGAAATGGGGGAGAGGGAGAGAGAAACTTAAGCAGACTCCAGAATGTGGAGCAGAATGTGGAGCCAGATACAGGGCTCAGTCTCATGACCGGGGCTCCATCTCAAGACCTGGAGATCAGACCTGAGCCAAAACTAAGAGTTGGATGGGCAACCAGCTGTGCCACCCGGATGCCTCTTTATGGATACTTCTTTTGATTTGCGTACTTTGTATCAAGTATTATTCTGGGTATTTTATACAGATTTTGTTTAGGGCTTTTTTCCCATGTCTTTTAAGTTTATTATTTTTTTGTCATTTTGTTTTTTCTACGGTGTTACATTGGTTTCAGGTGTACAAAATAGTGATTCAGCAATTCTATAGATCACCTGTTGCTCATCACAACAAATGCATTCCCTAATCCCCTTTACCAGTTTAACCCACTCCCCCACCCCCTCCTCTTTTTTATGTCTAAATGATATGTAATTATGCATACCACAGTTTATTTTATCCATTCATCAATCAGTGGACCCTTGGGCTGCTTCCATATCTTGGGTATTGTAAATAATTGCTATAAACATAGGGGGGCATGTACCCCTTTGAATTAGTATTTTTGTATTGCTTGGGTAATACTCACAGGGTGATTGCTGGATGGTAGGGTAGTTCTGTTTCTAACTTTTTGGGGGAACCTCCGTACTGTTTTCTGCAGTGGCTACACCAGTTTGCATTCCCACCAGCAGTGCAAGAGAGTTCCTTTTTCTCCATATCCTTGCCAACACCTGTTGTTTCTTGTGTTGTTAATTTTAGCCATTCTGACAGGTGTGAAGTGACCTGAGTTTTATTATTCCTATTTTGTAGGTGAAGAAATTGAGCCTCAGGAGGTTAAATAATGTGTCCAAAGGTCAACTGCCAAAAAGTAGCAGTCCACGTTCCACCTACAGCCTGTATTCTGTTCTGTGGTGTCCTACTTCCTAGTTAAGAAGCATTTCGGAGAGTGATAGCAACTTCAGAAATACCAGAACTTGAATATTGAGTAGTTTTAAACTTTGTGAGGTCAACATGGATGTATTTGGTGAAACTTCTCTAAAGTTTTTAGTTTTTTCCTCAGGGATAATATATTTTGAAGTTTTGTTTTTGTGTCATTCCTAGGATTTTCAAAAATCTTCTTTAGGAAGGAATTAATCCCATTTTCTGATAAGAACCTATATGGTTGAGCATGGAATTCTAGAGAAATAATTTTTGGAAAAGAAAGTGGTTTTTGATAGCTTTTCTATTGATGTAGCAGAGGGCTACAGGGGCCAGGTGGAGAGCTCTGGGTAAGATGTCTGTGTGCTAGAGGGAGTGTATTCATCTTTAAAAAACAGAGGTGGCAGGCAGCTGGTTTCCAGTGTAGTAGATGAATACATGTAAGTCATTAGAACAGAAGAGTGTTTCATACATAAATTAAATACTTGATAATATTTGGAGTGATAGTTATTAAAGTGGTAAATGAGGTTCATCTTGGAGTCTTTGTAAGTGGCATTGTAGGGGACACTCTTGGGGATTTGTCTCTTCAGCATCCATTAGCTCTTCTCTGAGAGCTCCCCTGTCATAAATAAGTGGGGACTAAGTATCCATGCTTGTGTTTCTGCTTCCCACTTCCGCCCCCCCCAAGCCAAAAATGTTGATGAGTGAAATGTCTACAGTTGATCAAAGCCGGGTTAGTTAAGTGTTGTATCTTCTGGACCTTTTCATTGAGATTTAGTAATTTTACTTAGAGCTCTTTGCTTGAAATCAAGGAATGTGCACTTATGGGATCAGATGGCCCTTCTAGGGCTGCTAATAACTATGGCCAGATGGTATCAACTGCTTTCACAGTCTGTGCAATGTCTGATTCAGACCCTGCAGTAACCTCAGAAAATAGTTTTACTCTTCCAACAGGATTGGAGGCCTAAAGAGGTGACGTAACCTACCCTGTCCCCCATTTCTAACTGATGACTACAGTAGATACAAATGCCGATCTCACTGAACATTCAAATTGAACTATGCAAATCAGTCTCCTCAGAATATGGTCTTCGAATTTAAAACCTGATCAATCTGTAATACATTTTTAATTTTATTTTTATGAGGATATACAGTGTTTTGTGGAACATGATTTATGAAATGTTATTAGACATATTTTGTAATTGCAAACAGAATTTCATAACATTTTTACATTTTTTCGTATACATTACACATTTTTCTTAAGTATCTCTTAAATCCTATTACTTCATTTCTTATGGGTAATACATATTTTAATTACTTAATATATATTTTTGGAGAAGTTTAAGAGTACAGATAGTCTGAAAAAAAATTAAAGGCATCACCTGCTCTGTCACTCTACAGCCTACCCTTGTTAACAGTTCTTGCGTGTCTTCTTACAGATTGTTTCTCATGCAGTTATATATATACATTCACATGTGTTATAGAACACGGATAATGTTAGATATGATGCTTTATAATTAGCATTTTCTTCTGCAATTCTGTATCCTGTCCTGTGTCAGTTCGCTAAATAATGGAGCTTTATAATGTCTAAGACACACAAAGGATGCTTCAAGGCACTATTGACAGCAATACGCAAGGATAAATTTTCTTGATTTTGGGGGGTTGCTTAGACTTTTATTCTTATGGAAGATGTCGCTCCTGTCTCAGCACTTTGAAAGTGAACAAATTAATACAGTTTTTTTTGGTTGACATCCTAAAGTGGTTATGATGGACAGCGACATAACATCAAGAACAAGCATGGTTCAGACAACCTTTTAATGATCTTGTTTTATACTTAGCTTTCTCACATCCTTTAGCATAGGTACAGTTTATTCTTTTAAACTTTTCATCATGGCTATTTTTTTTTAATTTATTATGTTCAGTTAGCCAACATAGAGTACATCATTAGTTTTTGATGCAGTATTCGATGATTCACCAGTTGTGTATAACACCCAGCACTCATCACATCACGTGCCCTCCTTAATACCCATCGTGACTAATTTTAAACATCAGTAATCCATCACTGAGCATCAGCATTGCCTGTCTCCTTGGAGGTATGCCCTTACTCCTCCACAGCTCTTATGCCCTCTTTTGCGTGCCGTATGATTTGGGGAGCACATTCTAGACATAATATCCTCTGTAACTATTTTATTACGCTTTTCTAAAATAACAGGGCTCTTTAATGCTATCATGTTTATGCTTTTTTATCACCCCAGATTTTCTTTGTTATCATATATCTAGTCATTGTTCCTCGTTCTCCTCTTGTCTCATAAATGTGTTTTTAAAATACTTTGTTTGAATGGCATCCAAGTGAGGGCCATATACACTGCAGTTAATTGATAAGATTGCTTAAGCCATTCCGTCCCTCAGCTCCATTTCTCCTTCTTACATTTTTATTTGTCAAGGGACTGAGTTATTTATCCTAAATAATTACTGTGGATTTTGCTGATTGCATGGTGGCATTTAACAGTGATCTCTGTCCTCCATATTTTTGGGTAAGTGAGAAAGGTTTAATCAGACTCAGATCTCCTGCTCTCCCTTCTTCATTTCCTTTCTTCTTTTTGAAAGTGTATTTCACGAGTAGTGTGGTGATGGTGGGTTTTTTTAGGCCTTTTATTTCAGTAGGAATTGTGAAATGGTTTTATCCTGTTTGCTCATTAATATTAACTAGATTCACTTTTTATAGGAAAGGCTAGATGAATGCTCAGTTCTTTATTTACTAGTTTAAAAATAGTTGGTTCCTAGGAATCCTTCAAAGGTAAAGAATAGGTTTTTTTTGTTTCCTTTTTGAAAATCAGTATGAATGCATGTAAACTATTTTGATGTTTCAGTTCATTGCAGTTAGTGTTTTCAATGATCATGCTGTTTGACCATTGGGGGCTTCCTCCAGTTCACTTCTAAGTGCTTCTGACACTGCCCCAGTGGTTGGGGCTAGTAACTTTGCTTTCTAGTGTGGTATGATAATCCAGTATCATCTTAAAAAATTTTCAGCCTTGGAGTCATCCATTTCTTTAAGGAATCCTAGTTACTTTTAGTGAAAAATACTAAGTAGAGATTGTATTCTGGACTTAGGTGATACTCATTATTTGTAGACCTTTTCAGGGCAGAGCTAGGAGATACATACA
This sequence comes from Martes martes, assembly GCF_963455335.1. NCBI lineage: Eukaryota > Metazoa > Chordata > Mammalia > Carnivora > Mustelidae > Martes > Martes martes. Next base: position 5,116,464 of record NC_137893.1, on the reverse strand, counting down.
TACATACATACATACACTCACACATTCAGGAATATAGGTGTATACAAGTCCATTCTCATTCAAAATCAGGGCTACAGTGTTTTATTTAATTGATCCTATAGATCTGTTTTCTTCCCCACTGAAAAATCCTGCTTCCTAAAGACACAAAATAATAACTCATTTGCTTTATTCTAAGATATATAGAAGTCTCACAATAACAGTACAAACACTACTATCAGCAACATAGTAAGTGAAAACAATTTTCCACAGTTCCTATTGTTTTTAGGTTGTATCCCAACCTAAAGAGACTGAAATTCTGTCTTTTAAAACTCTCAATAATTTCCGAGTGTATAATAGGTACATCATTATGTGGGTCCACATTTAAGCTCATTTGTACTTGGTTTTCTAATTTTATTTTATTTTATTTTATTTTATTTTATTTTTTTAAGATTTTATTTATTTATTTGACAGACAGAGATCACAAGTAGGCAGAGAGGCAGGCAGAGAGAGAGAAGGAAGCAGGCTCCCTGCTGAGCAGAGAGCCTGATAACAGGGCTCGATCCCAGGACCCTGAGATCATGACCTGAGCTGAAGGCAGCGGCTTAACCTACTGAGCCACCCAGGCGCCCCGGTTTTCTAATTTTAGTAGTTGCTTCAGTTATTTTTCTGTTACTTGTAAAATAGTTATGTGTTTCTTTTTTTTTTTTTTTTAAAGATTTTATTTATTGATTTGACAGACAGAGATCACAAGTAGGCAGAGAGGCAGGCAGAGAGAGAGGGAGAAGCAGGCTCCCCGCTGAGCAGCGAGCCCGATGTGGGGCTCGATCCCAGGACCCCGGGATCATGACCTGAGCCGAAGGCAGAGGCTTTAACCCACTGAGCCACCCAGGTGCCCCTAGTTATGTGTTTCTAATCTATAAGTAGTCAAATCTGTAAGTAGTAGGGAATTTTCAGAGATTCTCGCTCTTAACCCCTATTGCCTGTATGTATTCCTGCTCCTTGGTATTCAGGTAAATTTTTTATATTTGTTTCCAGTTTATCCTTACATTCCTTTTTCGACATTAACAGTTACATAAGTATGTGTGTGTAGTTTCTCACTTTTCATAGGTGGTTATGTACACATTACACTTTTCTGCACCTTACTTTTATTTAACAGTATATTGTTGAGATCACTTTGTGGGGGATATATTGAGACAGCTCTTTTAATAACTTACCATATTCCATTGTGTGAATATACTGTAAATTATCCCAACATTCCCCTATTAATGGAAATTTAGATTGTCTCTAAGCTTTTTTTTTTATGATTTATTTAATTTTTAAAACTTTTTTTTTAAGATTTTATTTCACAGAGAGAGGGAGAACACAAGGAGGGGGAGTTGGAGAGGGAGAAGCAGGCTCCCTAAGCAAGGCTCGCTGAGCAGGGAGTCCAATTTGGGGCTCAGTCCCAAGACCCTGGGATCATGACCTGAGCCAAAGGCAGACACTTAACTGACTGAGCCACCTGGAGCCCCTGTTTGTTTATTTTAGAGAGCGAGCATGCAAGGATGAGTGGGGGAAGGGGCAGAGGGAGATGGAGAGAGAATACTCAGGCGGACTCCTTACTGAGCAAGGAGCCTCACAGAGCGCTTTGTCCCAGGACCCTGAGATCATGATCTGAAGTGAAATCGAGTGTTGGCTGCTTAACTGACTGAGCCACCCAAGCTGCTCTGCTTCTAGGCTTTTGCTGTTACACATAGGGAGAGTGCTGTATTGAATAGCTTTTACGTACATTTTTACATGACCTTGTTAATTTATCTTCAGGATAGAGTTCTAGAAGTGGTGTCCCATAATTTTGCTAGCCAGTCCTGAATTTCTCTCTCTCTAGGGGTTGTTCTCATTTTGCATTACCACCAACAATGTATGAGAGTTCCAATTTCCTAAAAGATTGACCAGCAGTCTTAAACTTTTATATTTTATACAGGAGATTGAACATCTAATAAAGGCACTTTTTATTAAAAAGTCATTCTTTAAGTATATTCCTGTGTGTGTGTGTGAGTGTGTGTGTGTAAAAGATCATTACTGTTACGAGCAGTGCAAACGTCTCTGGTTTCCCAGTTAGTCATTTCTTTGCAATAATATTTCTTGTGTTCCCATCCAGCCCATTTATAAATAATTATTAGACATAGTTGAAATAGTGTTATTGGTCTTTAGGTGCATTATAATTGTAACAAACTTCTGTTTGTGCCTAAGAAATTAATTACTATTTAAAATGTTTTCAAGAGGAAAAGTGCTCTGATTTTTCTGTTAGTTTATATGGCTTTTCTCAGCTAGGGTTCCTCTTCTGAAGCACAGAACATAAAAATTCTTCAGTTTTACCTAGAGTGATTCATAACAAGTATCATTATAGATGTGTAGGAGAGAAGCTAATTATATATAATTTATGCCTTGGGCCCAGCATTAAGACTTGATTCTCTTGTGAGTCCTTAGTTGGGAAAGGCTATTTATTCCCTGTAAGGAATGTTTTTTTCTTTCTACTTTTTATCCCTTCCTTACTCCCCCCACTCACCCCACCCCCTCTTATTGGTACCTTTGACTTGATGCATTCGAAAATAGGAACTTTTACAGATTCTCTTTATCTTACAAATCTTATAAATTGAATATATACGAAGTTTCATAAATATGATTTGAATAATAGTATTTATCTGTGAAAACACATTACTTGCTTTAGAAGAATGATTATGAAAATTACAGTATTATGTAATCTGGTTTGGAAGGAACCTTATTAAAGCCATGAAGTCTAACCACCATGTGATATTTAATTCTGTGATACTTTATTCCTATATTGCAAATGATTGTTACTCAACTTTTGTTACCTCCTTTCATAGTTAATTTAATGCCTTCTCAGGCAGCAGATATTTTTCAGTGCTTTTGATTTTTGTCTTCAAGGAGCTTTCATCCATGGGAGACTGATGTATTGACAGTGAATTAACGCACAGTGTGCTAAATGTTCCTTTAGATGTTATACCTTGTGCTGTGGGAAGTCGAGGAGGTGTGTAAGGAGTTCTGTTGTAGATTGAAGGTTTTAGGAAAAGGTAGAGAGAATCAGACTAGAGCAGGAATTTACAAGACAGTTGAGAGGAATGTTATTCTGGATACCACCAGTATGATCAGCCTGTGTACACTTGGCCTGTTGCAGTGGAAGTTCTGAGGTATGACGGGAAAGGCAGCGTAGATACTGGAGGCAAGACTGAGATCTGGGGATGTAAGGACTTAAATAAACATTTTAAAAAAAATTTTGATAGCAATGCATTTGTGCTCTTGTTTTTAAGATAAGTTTTATGTTAATTGTTCTAAAAAAGATAACTAGGCAGTGATAGGTGGAAGGGAGAAGTGTCCTAAGGCCAGAGACAAATGAGCAAGTTTGTTAGAAAGTTTCTCCTTGTGTTGAGATAGAATCAGTATCTTTGGAACTTAGATCCTCTGATCTTAAATCCGTTTTGAATTCAAAACAAATATAATCTCTTAAACCTTGGAGCCTTTGACATAATTATGTGGTAGTACTTATGTCTTAAAAGTATGCTGTTGTAGCTATAAACTAATTCCCTAGTAGCTGTAGTCTTTTCTTTTTTTTTTTTTTTTTTAAGTGTTATGAGATTTGGTCTTGAATTCAACCTTGAAATGATTGATAGGTTTCTTTTTAAAAAGAAAGGAATGCTTGCCTTCTGAAGAGTTAAATTAGTGCTTTTCAAATAATCTGCTGTAAAGACCTTTACAGAACAATTCTAATCCATTGTAGACCAATCCTTTTGTAAACTATAATGAAATTATCAGATAAATAGAATTTGAAAAAGACAAATTCAGTCCTGTTTAAAACATTTTTTTATCAATAGATAAAATTATCCAGTTGGAATGCTATAAGACTTTCTAAACACACTTGATTTCTATACTTGCAGGCTATATTTTGCAGCAGTACCGGTTTAAATACCAGTTTATGACTTGATCTCCTGGTTCACAGAGCTGTAAACTAGATTCATGGTGTTCTCTCCCTCTCTACTTGGTTCTCCTCACTCTCTCAGCTTTGCTGTGTGTGTTTTGAAAATAAAATTCATTTTAGAATACTGATTTTATAGTCAGTATTTTAGCCTTATTTTTTATAGTCAGTATTTTAGCCTTAAGATAGGAAAGTATAAAACAATGTATTAAAAATTAAATGTTTATTTCAAATTGGATAGTATCTCAAGACGCTATTACAGAATAGATCCGCTGTTTCGCCACCTTAGTTGTTAAGAAAGATTGGGAGGATATGAAATAAAAATTCTATTTATTTAAGGTACAGTTATTAAAATTGGTGAGGCACTCTTTGAGGAGTAAAAGATGGATCCAATGAAAATAAACCTTTGTTTTCATTAGGAAAGTAACACATTAAGTAACCTGTAAAACTTAAGCTAATTACTTGCCATAGATCTAATACCAAGATGAGTTAATTGTCCATGTCTAATGAAATGAGATATGAGTTTCATTGAAAAGGGAGAGTCCATTTTATCACTAGATGCTGTTAATGAACCTTTTAAAATTAAGTCTTGATTCGATTGCAGTCAATTTAGTTAAAGAATATTTGAGCACCTCCTAGTTGTGTTGTATATAACAGATTTTCTTTTGAGAGGATTCAGTCTGCGTTGACAGAATTAGTAAGGGGCCATTATGTGTATATCATGCTGCATCAGTTGATTTTCTTTTTCAAAATCCTTTATAACAAACTGATTGGAAAATTTTTTCTCTCATATTAACAACAGATTATAGGCAGTTTCATAAGCCTAGTGAGCCATTGTTCTGTGTTGCTAGTTTTATTTTTCTGTTTAACTCCAGTTGTGAATGATAATGATTTACAAAAATTATACTGTTAGTCTCTTGATTTTAAAACAGGTTAACTTTTATGTATAATTGTTAACTCTTTTGTTTTTAAAGGTAGGTGTAATTGTTTTGTGGGATTTATGTATGTATGTATGTATTTATTTATTTTAAATTGTCATGCCAGGTCAGTATCGCAGCCTGTGGGTCCGAAAAATTAAAGCTGAATCTAGATTATTGAAATAATTTATATTTTGTGAATGTTACTTAGAAAGTAAACAGAAATTGTAGCATATAAACATATTTTATAAAGGCACTCATAAGTTTTTTAACAAGTTTTTGCTGAATTCAAATACCTATAAAGTATTGTACATATAGAGGACTGATCATTTCACATTGAAAATATTTTTAAGAACGTGATATTAAGAAAGTTTTGTGTAATTTCATCTTTGTAACTAATAAGATTAATTTCTGACAAGTAACTTGTGTTCATTTAAATTAATGAGATTATGGAATGTTAAGAAACAAGTAATTGGAAAGTATCCTTATACTTGAATATGTATAATATGATCAAGCTGTTGCATCAGAGTGTTTTAAGACATTTAAAATTTACAAGAGGTCACAACTTTAAAATAAGTCACAAGTAGTAAAAGCAAATGCTTAAGCTTATCTATTGTAAAATAAATTTTTTTTCTTGATTATGAAAGCCTTTCATGTTTAGTATGGAAACTAATGGACACTTTTTTAAAAACCATAATCTTTCCCATTTGGAGGCAAGTGTTACATGTATATGTTGATGTGTATTTTGAGACCATATGTTTTTGTAAACTAATATATTTTACTTAAGAGTATTATATCTGTTGGGACGCCTGGGTGGCTCAGTGGGTTAAGCCTCTGCCTTTGGCTGAGGTCATGATCTCAGGGTCCTGGGATCGAGCCCCACATCGGGCTCTCAGCCCCACATCCCCCCCCCCCCGCCTGCTTCTCTGCCTACTTGTGATATCTCTCGTTCTGTCAAATAAGTAAAAATCTTTAAAAAGAGTATTATATCTGTCTATGCCCATAAAAACTCAAGTACATGTTAAAAATGAATTGTTTTTTACTATGAAAATGTTGTGAAAAACATCTGCACATATTATTAGGGTGAATTTATAGAAGTATAATTGGTTGGTTGGAAATGTATTACCAAAATTGCCTTTTAAATCTACTATTTGAAATTATAAGCACTCTCAACAGGAAAAGGAAGTGTTTGTGTAAAGAATCGTCTGTGAAATTGGGATACCAGTTTTTTGGGGGACAGAAATATACTCTGTATTGATTTGCATTTTTAGTGAGGTTAATGAGGTTAAATCTGTTACTATATATCTATTTGGACTTTAATCCTCACTTTTGTATTGCCTGTCATTGCTACCAACGCAAACCACTATTTTGTGTTTTTTGTTAATATCACTTTGAAAAAATACAAATTTCTATCTACAGAAAAGTTTAAGAGTGGTACAATGGATCCTGTATACCCCTTACCTAGATTTGCCAGAGTTAATAATATTTTGTACATCTTTGTGCACGTCTGTTCTCTTCCTGTGTTTATGTATGTTATATGTAGGTGTATTCACTTATATACATACAGTTAATGCTCATTATTTTCTAATTGTGCACTCATAAATTCGCCTATTTGCTAAGATTTATTAGTAATATCAAAATTAATACCGGTGGCACTTTCACAGTTTTACATGGATGTGCTTAGAGCAGAAAAAAAAAATTGTGAGTCATCCAGTGCTCTTGTTCCCTGCTGAACTCAAGGCAACACCAGTCTCTCCTTTTAGCTCTAATGCTGTGAATAAGTGTTCTTTTCACAGTCTGCTTAGTGCTATGTTTTTTTTGCAAAGTTGCTTTTTACTGGTGAGTTTGGTGTTAAAAATGACCCCAAAACAAATTGCTGTCTAGTGTTTCTGAGCTCAAGAAAGCTGTGACATGCCTTAGGAAGAAAACACACGTTAGTTTTCCTGAAGGGGTGAGTTCCAGCGTTGTTGGCTGTGAGATGAATGTTAATGAATTAACAGTATGTATTAAATAAGGTATCTTTTAAACATAAACACACACACAAACACACATAAAACCAGATTACATATCCATTGATTGATGAAAATGTTGTGACCAGAGGCTCACAGTAGCGTGATCCTGTATTTCCCTTAGGAACAATAGTTTAGTATTCTCTAATTCAGTGTTTGCAGGACTTTATAGATATGAATAATGAGAATTGAATTGATCTGTGTGTTGTGCGTGCAACATGGGTGTATAAAATTATTAATACCTTTTATTTGCTGAATCATTTGAGAGTTAAGTTGCAGATGCCCTGGCCCTTCATCCCTATTTTGGAGTGCGGTTCCTTCGAACAAGAACATCTGTTTACATCATCAGGGTCTCTTTATTCACATCCAGCAGATTCAATACTACTACAATATTACATTCTTTGATAGACATTCTGAACTCAAATTCTTCCAATTTTCCATTCATTTAAATTCTTTCTGTCCCAGAAACCTGTTTGGATCACAAATGACACTTGTAGCTCTAGATCTCCAGTTTGAAACAGCTACTGAGCCTTTCATTGTCTTTCATGATTTGGGTTTGTTTCATTGTTTTCTTATGATTAGAGTCAGGCCATGCATTTTGGGCAGGAATGTTTTAAAAAAGTGAGGCCGTGCCCTCAGCACACTGCATTAGTTACCCAGTGTTAGTTTACCCCATTTTGATGATATTCAAGTTGATCATTTGGTTATATGGTGTCAGTCATATTTTTTCACTGTAGAGGTACTTTCCCCCCTTCTACATTAATAACTAATCTAAGGGGAACACTTTGAAACTTTGTACGTATCCTGTTCTCAACAAGATTCTGCTCAGTAGTTTTAGCATCAGTTAATGAGTCTTGCTCACATCCATTATTACTGTAATAGTGTTTACAAAATTCTTACTTTTCTCTGTCATTTGCTTCATATTTATCAGTTGACATTCAGCTGTAATGAAGATACTTCTTGTCACTTCTGATAGGTTAAGAACTCTTTATATATTATGCATATAATACATAAAGAAGTTATTTATTTTAGCACATACTAGAACACTTAGCATTTATTCATTAAAGCATACAGGAAATCAACTCATTTCAAATAACACTACAAGTAATAGATTGTCTTTGACTTGAATCTAACTAGAATTGGTGCGATTTGTCCATCTCCTTTTGGTTCTCTATATACATGAAAGGATGGCGCTAACTGTTCAGGGGAGCTGGACGTTCAGAGTTCTGTTCATTTAGCCTAACAGCAGAAGCCATCACCCCCCACAACCAGTGACCTTTACATTTCTCACGTCTACCCTCTTAACACTTTACCCTTCAGGTTCTTTAATCATGATCAGCTTTTCATTTTTCACTATCCACTGGCAAAGTTTCGTCTTTTCAGGTAGTTCTAATTCCAAAGAGAAGGCTTTGTTTTCCTTATGTATGCTTAATTCAGGTTTCATCATCTCCCCATGAAAGTTTACATCTTTAGAGAGCTGCCTCTATATTATATTGACTTTAGAATGTACATCTCTCAACTGGGCTCTCCCTTGAACTCCAGCTTGCTGACTTACCATCGTGACTGGCTGGTGTAGGGAGGAGTGAGTGGTGAGTGGAATGCTCAGTCGTTGGTTGGGGCGGGGGCGTGGAGCGGTCGTGGTTTGAAGGCTGCAGCACATCACGCAGTTGCTGGCTTTGGCTGTGGCTGTCTATCCTTATTCCGTGTGAATTAACTCATTTAATCCTTAAACAGTCCTGTGAGATAGGTACTGTTTTTACTCTAATTTTATCATTGAGGAAATGGTGGGTAGGGAAGTTAAGAACCTTCTCTTAACCTGACTAGTGAGTTGCTCAGTCAGGACCTGAGCCCCGGCTGGTTTGAGTGCTTGGGTTTGGTCACTACCTTGTGCGCTTCCTCGGTAGCCTTCCCATTAACGTTCCCCGTTCCTGCCTGTCTCCCTCTAGCAACCAGAGTGAATTTTTAAAATAGTCCTGTAGTGTATGTTCATGTGTTTAAGAGTCAGATCTTTACCGTGGCTAATAGGCCCGCCATGATCTTGTCCAGCTGCCTTCCAGGCTTCCCTTCTGTTCGCTGCCTCTCTGACTGAGCACCCGTCTTTCCATTCTCTGACTGAGCACCCGTCTTTCCATTCTGTGAACGCGCTGGTGCTCTTACTGTAGTTGGGTCTTGCCACCCTCTGCCTGGGATACTCTTCCCCCAGAGCTGTGTGACCCCATCCGCGTTTCATTTCAGAGTTCGTGCAGCTTCACTTTTTCAGAGAGATCTTCCGTAACCACTCTGCTCAGATGCGCCTCTGCTCTTCTTTTATCCTTTGGCCTCTGCATTTTTCTTCCGATTCTTCATCACTCTTGAGATACTTTGTGTTTATTGTTTATCCCTCCTCCTGGGGAAGTGGATTATTCTGAGAGGAGAGTGCTGACTGTTGTGTTCATTTTGTTCACCGTCCTGTCCTCAGTAGTAAAGCTGTTAAGTACCTGCCACATTGGTATTCAGGAAATACATGTTGAGGGAAGGATTTTCCTTTTAATTTTGCTTATAATTATTTTGCATAATGAAGTTTTCACTTGGACAGTCCAGCTGTATTTTATTGTTGTTTTGGTGGATTCTGTCTTTAGGGTGAAGCTCAAAGGTTTTAACATTTCTAGTAGTTTGTATAGGTATTTGATGTTTTCTCTAATTGTTACGGTTTTATTTAGTCAATTAAATCTTACATTCTTTTATAAATTATTTCATTCTATAAGATAAAATTGGAAATTCCACTGTTCCTCAGTTATTTCTTTTTTTTAATTACTTTGCTTTTTAAAACAATTTCACAATTTTTAATTGCTTTTGATAATTGCATAGTTTATTTTTTACAGTATGTGAAAAATGTGAAATTTTAAATTTTTTGAAATTCTTAATAGCAAATCTTTATTTTTTTTTTAAACTTTCTAAGGAACATTTTTGTTTGCAGTTTACTGTTTGGAGGAATTGACTCCAATGGTATACATCAGAATTTGCCCAGTTAATTGTATTTTGTCCAGATACGATATATTTATTACCAAATGAGCTAATAAAAACAGGAGTAATGTTTGTTGTAAAATGATGTGTAGTTTTTCTAAGCCATATTATCTTCATATTTTGATACCATGCCAAGTCGGTTTTTTCTTTGTTTGTTTGTTTGTTTGTTTTGAATAGCTCTTTGGAAGGGTGATGCTAAGTTCTGGTTTGCTCAGGACAGGTCTAATTATTGATAAATATCTCTTTTTCATTTTTAAAGTGTACTGGTTTGAATGACAAATTGCATAGTCACCCTCAGATGTGGGCATTGTTTTTGTGTTCAATTTTTTCTACAAAACATTAGCATCATCATTAAATCTGCTTTTGTACTATCCTTCATGAGATTTGTTGTTATGGAATGATACTGTGGCCTTATGAAATTTTTGTTATATAATCAAAATGTTACTTTTAATAAATCTGTTTCAAAGTGTTTCCCTTAGAATAGCAACTAAGTTCTGTATATTTGAAGAAAAATTATGGAAAATGTGTATCTGAGGATCATTTTGCCCTCTGGTACTTGATGCCTTCCTTGCTTGTTTATGGGATTTGATTCATGTTCTTTATTGGTTTGCTCTTATTAGCAGCCATAGTTTAAAAAAAAAAAAAATACATGGGAGGCATCCTCAATTCTTTGTATCCGTGGTTGGCCATGAACAGATTTGAGTACTTGTGCAGCTCAGTCTGTTCAGATTTCTCAGCACCGCTGGCTCAGTTAGTGCTGTCCTTACTCTTTGACCAGACTTTTGCAGCCTCCTCTTTACTCTTCTTTTTCCCAGTTTATTTGCATAACATCTTTTTTATTTTCCCGTAAAGTGAGTTGTTTCGCTCTTAATGTCTTGTTAGTATATGTATATGTGCCTGTGTCTTCTATCTAGATAGGTGTAAGGTTGTAGTACTGTGTTAGGAAATGAAGTTTCTTCTCACCCATTGCCAAGCAGTTGAATGTCCTATTTCCATTACCTGATTTACTTTGAGTTACTCTAAACTTTGATTGTTTTAACTGGCTAGATAATTCATACAGTAAATGCATTCTCACCTGTCAAGTTTTAGACTTCTTGTATATAGGGCACTTTTCTTCTGTTGATGTCAAATAACCTAAGTTTTTTGAGTCAGAGTCGTCTTAAGCATTTGATCAGAGGCATCTCATGTCACAACTGTGATGTTTTAGAAGTTAAGATTCTTTTAAAATTTACTCTTTATTGCTGGTTATAATTATCAGAAGAAAAGAATGACGTCACCGTGGAGAACAGTACATGAGTTTATGTTTTGAGCATTCTACACATGTAGAAGTAGCCGGTAAAAGAATTTAAAATAAAAATCATTTTATATATTTGGCATGATGGCAGTAATCTGTTGGCAGGAAGTGACATTGTTGTCCTGATCAGATCTTATGACAGAGACTTCTTTCAAAATGGAGTATTCTATTATAGTCAAGGTTGAGGTGCATGTAAATACCCCAAAATGATCTTTTGTGTCCTCTGTCACCACCAGTTAGAGGATACCTAATGGGACCCTCTGTGATTGAGTTGAAGATGCTTGTCATCCCTAACCTCCCACATCCCCACCTGAGCCCCAGGCTTATTTAAATAGAACTTTCTTCAAGGTATACCCAAAAACATATCGTCATTTTTCATTAAACTAGTCTAAATTAATCAAATTAAAATTGAATAAGAAAACTTGAGTAGTCTCACAGCCACACTGAAGTGCTCAATGGCAGTGTGTTTTAGTGGCTGGCCTTCAGGACAGCAGAACAGACCATTCTCATCATTATGCAGAAAGTTCTAGTGGACGTTACTGGCCTAAGCAGAGATTGGAGGACAGATAATTTCTGTTTTGTAACTTTGTATAATAATTTTAAATTTATAGAATTGCAGAAATAATACAAAGAATTACCATGTACCCTTCACCTCTTTCACCATTTTTTATTTAACATTTACCACTTTAGAGCTCTTGGGCCTCTCTGTTTATGTCACCCATTCTTCCCTTCCTCTTTCTCCTTTTCTCTCTCCCTCCCTCTCTCTTGGAATTCATCTTGGAATATGGAGAATTGCCTAGCCTTTCTTTGATTTTTGCAGACATTGGGTTTTGGGGGGAAATAATTTTTTATGATTAAAAATATTTAACATGATTATAGATGTTTGACAGGTTTATAAACCAGATTCTAAGGGTGCTCATTTTGTTTCTTTGGGGTATTTTCCATTCACTGATACATATGTATTTAGTTGTATTTATTCAGACAATCACCGGTCTCAGTGCTTTTTCCCTGCTGAAAAATTTTTTGAACTCGTTATGAGAAGTATTAAAAATAATTCAGGAATGTGCTGATGACCAATCTCTTTAACTTTTGTCCATGTTCACCTAGATACTTTGGACCAATTTGCACTATGTAGGTGCCAGTGATAAGTGAAATCTAGTCGATACAGCAAGTGAGTTTTATTGGTATTAAAACTAACTCATCATTTTTGAGGAATGATGGAATGATTGATTCTACTTTGATGGAAAGATTAGAGGAAAAAGAAAAACACTTCCTTAAGCTGGCAGAGAAGACCAGGAACCATTGTGACATTAAGTGTGGGGCTTGATGAAGATGTGAAGCAAGTAGTAGTGGCATCACCATGCTGCAACATGTGACCTATTGCAGCAGCAGCAGCAGCGTACATTGACTTTAACCTGACACAGCAGACAGTACAGTGAAGTCCGTTATATCCTTTGTAAGATGTTGTTTTCCCTCATGATGTCAGTCCTGTCTTCTCACTTCCAGTGTGTGTTCATTACATGCCTTTATCCACCTAGAATATTCTTCCACCTTTCAAAATTCATTTAATAATTTAAAAGTATTTTGATTCCCTATTTTGGGCCAGACAAGAAACAGAGAGTTTTCCTATATTCCCGGGGGCCTAACTTAGAGAGGAAGACCAAAAATAAATAGCCAAGTATAAATGAACTAGACAATTTTAGGTAGTGGTAAGTGCCATGAAGGGAATAACATCAGATGATACAGTTAAGTGTGATCAGGGTGGAGTTTTCAGGTGGAGTTTTCAGAGAGGGTGTGTGAAGCCTTTCATCGGGGCTGTGTGAGGAGGTGACATCTAACCTATGACATGGGAAGGCCTGAAGACTGGATAAAATGAGAGCCCAGTGCAAAGGCACTCGTATTGGAATGAGATTACACTGAGGAATAGCAGGGCCAGGTTGGGGTGGGGGTGAGAGGAGATGAGGGTGCATAGAGATGGTGTCTGTCCACACTCTTCCAAGTAGGCATGGGAGGAGGTTGGGATTTTATCGGAAGAGCAGTTGGAAGTCAGACGATTTTAAGCAGAGTGGGATGATCTGATATACTTTTTAAAAGAATAGTCTCAAAGTAGTTAGAGAATGGTTGTAAAGATTATAAATGTGTAGGGAGGTGGTTAAGAGTTGAAGCAAGGGGATTCGAGAGTAGGCTCTCGCAGTTGTTGAGGTGGGAGACGATGGTGGCATGGACTGGGAACCTTTTTCCAGGTGCATTTTAATTCACCACTGTCAGAGCACTTCGGCCTTCCCTAATCTTCCCTTCATGAGCTTCCACAGTACTTGTTCTCTAAAGATACAATGTAGTATTTAATTTTACTACTCCTGTTTCCTTACCTAGGCTGCATTCTCCAAGAGCAGTGATTTATTTGTATTTCTGATTTCCTCAGTGAAGTGTGGACATAATTGTGCCCATGTAAAAATTATGTTCTTCTTTTAGAACATAATTTTATGTTCTTCTAACAGAAGAACATAAGTTCTTAGTCACCACTTCCTTGAATTTTCCAAAGTATAGAAGTTCACACAGATAATACAGGAGACTCACTTGAAAATTTATTTAAAGATAAATGACTGACAATATGACTTAAATTACATGAAAGAGAAAAAAAAAAGAAAAAGCCAGCAAGCACTTTATAAGTTAGTTGAGTAGGCTTTAAGGTTAAGAAATGAAACTGAAATTTAAAATGTAAAAGTAACATTAATTGCCAGGGTAGAAATAATATATTAAGTACATTTTGAAAGAATATCAGTGGCCTTAATTAGGTTTTCAAGTCATACCCACAGACATAAGTAACAATTTTTATCTTCTTTTTTTTTTTCCCCTCAAAGATTTTATTTATTTGACAGACACAGATCACAAGTAGGCAGAGAGGGAGAAGCAGGCTCCCCGCTGAGCAGAGAGCCTGATGGGGGGCTTGATCCCAGGACACTGGGACCACGACCTGAGCCAAAGGCAGAGCCACCCAGGCGCCCCAACAGTTTTTGATCTTCTTAAAGTGGAAATGTTTTTACCCATTCCCCTCCACCAGGTTATACATAATTCTTCTCCACTTTAACATCTGTATATAGCCTATAATGTAAACCCATAATGAAAGGTAGTTTTCTCCGTCAAATGGTTGGAATACTTAACTACTATTACTTATAATACTTATAATATCTTATATTTTGTTAATAATAGGTGTCATTTAATAGAAAGCATTAAATTGTGTATTTTAAGAAGTTTAAAGTAAGTTTTGACAAGTTTTGAAGTAACCCTCAGTAGACAGTATGAATTCGGATGTATTCTTTCCTTTGGTCACTTACCATGCCTCCCCACCCAGCACAAGCACGTACACATGAACTGGGTTTTATTAAGAGTTATTCCAAGGATGTGTTTTAAATGTTTCTGACATTTAAAAAAAACCGAGGCATTTGAGACAGAGATGTTTTTTAGACAATAGTTGTTTAATGAGCTGCTTGTATATACAAGAGAAGAGAATGGGCCTGATTACTTACAATCTGATGTTTGAGAAAGTATTTTTCCGGATCTTCTACATTTGCATATCTAATTGCCATGTAATCAAAACTAAGTGAACTGTAGCTGCTTGAAACTCTGAAATGAAAAGCAATCATCTGTCTGGGGAGGAGGGGAACCCCCTTACATGCAAGCTAGCCTGAATATTAGCATTATAGTCTTCTTGTGTTTAATTATAGGTGTCTGACTGAGCGGTAAATGTATGCTTGTATAATAAAGAAGTGAATATGACTCTGAAACACCAGCTCGGCTTTTTGGTAACAGAGCATTGGCTCTGAGAGAAGTTAGCATCCATTGTGTCTTTTGGCGATAAGGGATTGTGCCATAATGGCTGTTAATTACCTGCTTTGTTTGATATGGAAAGTAGTGGTTCCGCGTTTTCCTTCTTACCAGTGGCAGCACTCAATTAAAATGTGTATTAAGCAGCTATAATGCCCTTCTTTATCTGTTAGGAAGACAGGGACTAAAGAAAAGTAAAGGGGCTTTTTCCAGCTGTTTGTTGGCAGCTTTGTTTTTGGGTAAATCCTTTGAAAATAGAAAATTGTTTACCCCAAGATAATGCCCTTCATATGTCCATAGACTTTAACATTGTATTTCATTATTTTTGCTACCACATAAAAGTGTTATTAAGAAAGATTATTTTCTTAATGTTCTTAAATGTCATTTGGAAGTTCTGTAGCTACTGACTACCAGAGAATTTCAGACTACTTAAAGCTCCTTTTATGTTTTAATTCATTTGAACATCTAAATCTAACACAAATTTAAAACTCTATTTTTTAAATTTTTCTTATTGTCAAATAAGTAAATTACCTGTTTGTTTGGTGTTGCTTTACCTTCCTAACTTGGGTGTTGAATCTATGGAGTTGGAATATAATTAATAACCACTACAGTCTGCTTAGAGAGGTTGTGGTAATATATGTAAAGGATGTAAAAGCATACATACATCCTGTATGCTGTTAGACGCTGCTCAACTCAGTGCCACTTCTTCTAATGTTGTTTGTCTCTGCGATATTTTTCTTTAAAAAAAAAAAAGTATTTATAAATACAGTAAATTGCCAATATGTATATTTTCCCGTGCTCTGCCTGCTGTCATGCACTCTCAGCCAAGGAATGCTAAGAGAGTGGATCACACAGTTCTCAGCATAATGCATCATACTGCAACACTGTCAGCCGCTTGAGTGTTGTACATTGTATGTAGTTCACTCTGCTCTGATCTCTCTGCCATTTGTTTTTTGTCCTTGAAATTGGTTTTGACCTACAATGGCTGATAAAGACGTGCAAGTTACAGTTCTGGTTAGTCTACTGAATGAGAAAATAAGAGCCTTAATGAGAGTTTTGGGTATTTTTAAGATAAAAAAACTAACAGGCTCAGGGTCAGCAGGGACAAGTATATAGTCTAGGAGAATTGAATTGACTGAGAGTAGCTGGAAGGAACAGGATTTGGAAAATACTGAATCATTAATACTAGTCAGAATGGAAGAGGTGGAATACATTGACAATGTTTTAATAAATGTGGCGTATAAATTAAATTTAAAACCTATGAATGTACTGTGCTATCACAGCCTATATAGAATTTAGGGTTCAGAGAAGATGTGTTGGTGTGCGTGTACACATGTATACATGTATGTGCATGCGTATATCTGTGTGTATATAGTATGTATATGTGTAAAATGTTTATTGTGTATATATGTGTATCTGTGTGTGTATATAAATTGAACATCTAAGCTCCTTAAATTTTATTTTAAAGATCTTTTATTTTTATTTATGAGAGAGAGAGAGAGAGAGAGCGTGCGTGTGAAGGAGAGGGAGAAGCAGACTCCCAGCTCAGGACTGGATCCCAGGACCCTAAATCGGGACCTGGGACAAAGGCGGCCGCTCAACTTACTGAGCCACTCAGATGCCCCTTAAGCTTGTAAAATTTTAAAGAAAATAATTTTCAATCACTCCTGAAATATTTTATTTGTATCATTTACTGTTATGGTGTGGAAGTAGGGTAGAGATTATTGATATATAACAACTTCTTAAGTTTTATTTTGGAAATACACAGTGGGTTAAATAGGGATGATTTAATAGAATATTAACCTTTGAATTTTTTGAAGGCAGTTAAGCTTACATAGTTAAATCTAACTCAAGCTTTAAGAAGAGCAGGTTCAGTCTGGGACTAACATTATGAATGATAAAGATTCAGGGTTGGACACTACAAAATACTAAGTACTTGATGAAACTGTAACTATGATTTCTGTAAGAATTCTTGAAATTTTGGCCTTCTTACAGTTTTTGTGCTTAAAAAAGAAATCCACTGTATTTGAATCTAATAGAAGAAGGATTATTCTATTTAGAGTGAACTTGAAATTTATATCATCATTGTCATTTTAAGTGGAACTTATACAGGAATTCACTAATTTTCCCTTTTCTTTTAATACTCCTGAATCCAGACACTTATTCTAAATTAGAGCTTTATTTGGAAAACACTGCTCTTTTCTCTCCATCCTCTGGAAATTCTTTTGCTTAATTATTTGAGAAAAAAAGTTTTGCATTTTAATAACTTCATTAATAGAGAAAACATTATCAGAGAGATGTCACTTTTTCTTGTGAAGTTTTCCCAATTTAGGTGACATTTTTGTTGTGGCATAATTAATATTCATGAGGTGTTATTGTATAAAATACGTTAATTGAGGGATCAGTTGGTAAAATCTGAGTAATTGAGAGTGTTAATGGTTAAAAAATATTCCTTAATTTTGTGAAGGACATCTATAGCCACAGGAAATAATCGTTGTGCAAATGAGGAAAAGTACCCTTTTAAATCACATAGTTTGTGATCTCTACAAAGTTCCCCAGTGCCTAGTCTATGTTTTTGGATGCTATTTGGATTTTTCAGATCCATTTCTAAGTTTTCATTAATATATTCAAAGGAAGTTAGTTGTTTTGTACTCCCATCAATCCCAGACTAATCTTTTATCTCCATTCAGTCACCTGATTCAAATTGTGTTTGATTACAGAATGTTTTTCAGAGTGCAGATTTTATCTTAATCCTCTCTGGAACGTGCACAGTGCCTGTGGCATATCACAGACACTCAGGAATGCTTCATGTTTCCGTTAGTGTCTTGTATTCAAGTTATTAACTAGAGCTGTTCATCTCTACTGTTGAATTAATTTTCTATTTTCATATATGATTTTAGTTCTTCAGTACTGTGTTTTAAGATTTATGTTGTCCAGTACTAGTGTTGGCTAATGTGTGTGAATTTTTCCCTCTGTGAACCAGAAACACACAGCTGTAAGCAAGGACTGAAATGGAAGACTCACTCAGTTCTGGGATGATTTAGGGCTAGATGGACAGGAAATTGACTCTGAGCATGAGTAATGGGAATTGGAACCAATTTCACAGAAGTAAACTGGGCTTTGGGGTGGGCTGTGTCACGTGTGAATAGAGGCTAAATGCTGTGACTGCCACCTAGCAAATGTTTCTAGTGGCAGGAAGAAGGAGAGAATTATAGAACTATAACCAGGGCCAAGCTGTCTGCTGTTTTTGAATACTGGATTATCGCCATCCCTCTGGAAGAAAAGGCGCTTTGAATTAAGAACTTGAGGTCTTCTGCTTCCAGTAATGAATGAACAAACTCCTATCAGACTGACTCACCTGCAGAAAGCCACTCGGCAGAAGGCTACCATTTGTATTATACAAGGCAATTCCAAGGCACTGGGAAATGAATATAGGCAGAATTTACCTGAGGGAAGGAAAAGAGGAGAAGAAATCCCCAAATTCTTGCTGACCCCTAAATCACACACATGTAGATCAGACGTAAAGGATCTCAGCTAAAGGTCTGAATTAAGACCACAGGTGAGACCCAAGAAATGAAGTTTGTAGTTCTGAATTGAATCAAGACAATTGTCTAGTAAACTAAAAATAGATCTTCAAAAGAAAAAAAAATCTAGAATCAGCATATAGTTCAGAATTAAAAGTTAAAAGTTAATCACATTCTCAAAGGACAGTCAACTGAGCCCATCCCCCAGATGTCAAAACTAATAAGACATGTATTTTAGAGTAGTTGTTACAATATTTCTCATAAAGTAAGAAAAGATACAAAAGGATAGAAAATCTTAGCAGAGAAATAGAAACAATAGAGAAGACGAGAAGGGAATTCTGGAACTGAAAATAGAGTATTTGATGTAAAAAATTACTGATGGATTTAACTGCTGAGGAAGGAGTATGCCGATTTGAAGACAGAGCAGAGCAATAGAAACTGTTGTAAATAACAGGGAGAGGAAAAAATTGAGATGAAGGGAATAACGTGTCAAGTGGTCTATCTAATGTGTGATTGGAGTTCCATAAAAAAGAGCAAGCAAATGAAACAAAAAGAACTGAAGAAATGGTGGCAGAGGATTTCATGAACTTGTTGAAAGACATAAATCTACAGATTCTTCAAGATGCTTACCATATAACAATCAGGAAGAACATGAAGGAGACCACACTGTAGCACACTAGAGCAAAACTGTTGGAATCCTTAAAGCAGCAAGAGAAAAATTAAACATTACATATATAGGAGCAATGATAGAGTTAATGGCTGATTTCTCAGAAAGTAGGGAGGCCAGAAAAGAGTAAAATATCTTTTAAATGCTGAAAGAAAAATACTGTGAACCCTGAATTCTATAGCCATTGAAAATATCTTCAACTGAAGATGAAATAAATCCATTTGAAATAAAAGATAACTAAGAATAAGACCTGCATAGTGGAAAAGCCAAAGAGGAATTTTTCAGACTTAAGGTCAATGAGAGCAAAAAGAAAGTTTCTTACTTAGAAATGAACACCAATCATGGTAAATTCCTGGGTTAATAGGAAAGACTTTTTTTTGTAGGGAGAAATGGGTCTTTTTCCTTTTAGTTTCTTCATAATACACATAACTGTTTAAAGAGGAAAAAATAGCACTGTCATGTGGATTTTAAATTTTTGTATGTGTAAACATGGACCTCATAGTGGCAGTTACAAAGTTCGACATACTGTGTGAAGTTGTAAAATATTAACCAGAAGTGGACCTTGAAAAGTTGAGGATTTATATGGTAACCCTCAGAGCAGCCACTGAAAACATAATGCAGAGGATAAAAATACCCTGGAGAAAACTAAAGTGGAATTGTAAAAATATATTGAAATAGTGTATTTTTAAAAGTTGGGACTAGAAGCAGAGAAACAAAAACAGGCTGCAAATAGAAAGCAAATAATAAAGTTAGTAGATGATCCAAACCTAATTTTATCAATAATTTCAGTAAATACCAGTGAAGAAACACCTCTATGAAAAGGTAGAGGTTGCCAAAATGGATTAAAAAAACTAAGGTACAGCTATAGACTATGAAGATATAGCTATTCTAAACTACGTAGTTTCTGGAAGAAAAAGTTGAGTAGTAAGATAGAAGTAGGTTGAAAGTAAATAGGTGGAAAAAGATACAGCAAGAGGGATGCCTGCATTGCTCAGTTGGTTGAGTGTCCAACTCTTGGATGCAGCTTGGGTCCTGGTCTCATGGCTCCTAGGATTGAGCCCCACATCCGGCTCCCTGCTCAGTGGAAGTCTGCTTGGACATTCTCTTCTTCTGCCCCTCTCCCCACTCTTGCACATGGGTGTGCTTATGCCCCCCTCCCCCAATCAAATAAATCTTTTTAAAAAAAGATACAGCAAGAAGACAGTAAGCAGAAGGTTGGAGTGACTATATTAATACCAGGTAAAATAGATTTCAAGAGAGAAAAAACTGTCAGGGAAAGGGGACATTTCATAATGATAAAAAGTCAGAAAGACCTAAAAGTAATCATAAATGTTAATACTGTGTTTATTCACGTAATACAGTGCCACTTACTGTATGAAACAAGAGTTTACTAAAAGGCAGAAATAATTCCATGATCAGATTGAAATTTTAACTCTTTCTTCATCAGTTGATAGAATGACACTAAAAATCATCTAAGACTTAGAAGATCTGAACATTATTATTAGCCACCTTGATCTTAATGGTGTTTATAAAACACTACAACTGACAACTGAGTGAACATGGTGCATTCACCAGTATGAAATATTTGCTAGACCAGAAGGTAGAAAGATTGAAATTGTGCAGATTATGCAGAGGATGAGCTCTGGCTGAAATGGAATTATCCCCAAATACTTGGAAATTGAATAGTACACTTCTCTATAGGCCATTGCTCAAGAGATGTCACAAATTAGAAAAATTAGAAAGTATTTTTAACCAAATGGCAGTGGATAGAGAATGTGAAATTTGTGAGACGAAGCTAAAGCAGTGTTTACAGGGAATTTATAAATGTTAATATTGTAAAAAACCTTAAATCAATTATCTAATTCTCTTCCTAATAGGGGACATCATTATGGATCCTACAGACATTAAGAAACTTCTAAGGGAATATTCTGAGCAACTATAAGCCAGTAAATTTGACAACTTAGGTGAAAAGTCTTTGAAAAATACATTATTACCAAGAAGTAACAGAAAAGTTGGGTTGCCTATAATGATTAAAGCTGAATTTGTAGTAAAAACTACTACCTCACAAAGAAAAGGGGAAGCCTAGGTGGCTAAACTAATGAATTTTGTCAAACTTTGAGAAAGTGTGTGGATGTACTATGAAGCCTTTCATAAGATATGAGAAGGGAATACTTTGTTTTACCATAGATTGGTAATTACCAGCATTGCCATGATACCACCAGAAAAAGAAAATAAGTGTCAATATTCCACATAGATTCAGAAATTTGTAATAAAATTTTAGCAAATTTAATCCAATGATACATAAAAAGGATGCTGCATCAGTACCAAATAGGATATATCTTGGCAATGCAAATGTAGTTTAACATCTAGAAATTAAT
The DNA here is from genome assembly GCF_963455335.1 of Martes martes. Taxonomy (NCBI): domain Eukaryota; kingdom Metazoa; phylum Chordata; class Mammalia; order Carnivora; family Mustelidae; genus Martes; species Martes martes. The sequence continues at coordinate 5,094,898 of NC_137893.1, read as the reverse complement.
TAATGCAGTTCATCATATGAATAGAATAAAGTTTAAAAACTATATGATTATTTAGGATTCTAAAGAAGTATTGAACAATATTTTATTATAAAATCTCTAGCAAACTTAAAATCAAGGGAACTTCTCAATTTGATAAAGGCCACCTCTGAAAATATCTGTAGCAGCGTCATACTCCACAGTGACAGACTCACTGCATTTCTCCTAAGCTCATGAACAAGCCAAGGGTGTTTGCTTTCACCTTTTCTACTCCAGTTCCTACTAAACTTACTAGCAAGTGCAATAAACAAAAAAGGAATAAAAATGGCATGCATATTGGAAAGAAAGAAGTAAGTAATACTGTTACCAGACTTCCTGATTGTTTATATAGAAAATTTTGAGTTACATACAAGGTCAGTCCCAATAAGAAGAGATCATGGTCTTAAATTTGTATATACCAGATAGCATAGGTTGAAAATACATATTAAATAAAACTTACCAGAACTAAAAGAACTCATATCCACAGTCATAATTTTAATCTAAATAACTGATCAAAAAGAAAACTTAAGAATGTAGAGGATCTGAACAACACAACTAGCAGATTTGACTTCATTAACAACAACAAAAAGAACATTTCACCCAAGAGTGGCATAATTCATTCTTTTAAAGTGTATGTGGAACATTTTGCAGAATTGTGTGCTGGCCAATAAAGCCTCACCAAAGTTCAGAAAACTGAAATAATTCATTGTGCTTTTTAAATCACAATGGAATTGAGCTGGAAATCACCTAGAAATTAAAAATTAATTGTTGACAATAAATGACATTTTAACTTAAGGATCTAGAAATAACAGTGAAGTAGATCAAAGCAAAGGAAAAGAAAGAAGTAAAGCCAAGAGCAAAATTTAATAAATAGTAAAGTTGCTGAATGTTGATGATTCACAAAAGTAAAAGCTGTTTCTTTGAAAATTCACAAAACAGATAAACAAGGACAAAAACGGATTCAAAAAAAAGGGCAGAACTAATTTGATGTCACTAAATGGAGCACTATTATGTACCACCAAGGTGAAGAAAGTAACCAAATAAATTGACAGAAAGTTTGTTATTTATGTAGAATCTGTATTTATATAGAGACTTACTTATTCTATCGTTTCCTTATATTCTGTGATATAAGTTAAAAAGAAAGTATAAGTGAAAATTAATTTTTAAGAACATTCCAGACAGTTCTATCATCCTTTTACTCAATCATGTTTTTCTTGCCATATGTAATCTAACCAGGAATGTTGGAGATGTAGCATTTTTTAAAGGAGCACTTTATTATAACCTAGTTTTTTCCCCTAGTCATTGCAAGTTTAATACACATTGTTGTTAAGAAAAGCAAAGGGTCTGAAATTTTTATCCCACTTGTAAGCTAACACAGTAACTTGACACCACAGTTTTAAAGATGCTGGTGGAAGACTTGAAACTTCTGTATCAGAGAGCAGTATACACGTGTCAGCTAGGAACTGGGGCTCAGGGAATCAGTGCAGAGAGTCCAATTTTTAATTATTATTCTAGGTACTTTCAGTGTTTAAAAATATTAATGTGTTCGTTACACATAGAATAATTTGAAAAGGGAACCTTAACCCATGGTGATATGGTGATACATCATTCTGTATGTGAGATGGAGTTTCAAAAGATTTTTGAGTCTAATTTATTAAACTATCAAGAGGCACTTTAAATATTGAATACTTAATTTTTTGGAGGGCATAGATAGTTTTCTATTTAAAGTACAAAATTAGTCTAGCAATTGTTCATAAGTGAGCAAAACTTTTCACTTTTTTTTTAACCTTTCTCAAATCTCACCTCATTATGATAATTTATTTATATACAGAATTATTTTCCAAGACTCCTCTCATGATTAAATTGTAACTAAGTCCAATTGTAGGGGCGCCTGGGTGGCTCAGTGGGTTAATCCTCTGCCTTCAGCTCAGGTTATGATCTCCGGGTGCTGGGATTGAGCCCCGCATCAGGCTCTCGGCTCAGCGGGGAGCCTGCTTCCCCCTCTCTCTCTGCCTGCCTCTGCCTACTTGTGATCGCTCTCTCTCTCTGTCAAGTAAATAGATATAGTCTTAAAAAAATTTAAAAAAAAACCAAGTCCAATTGTATTCTCAGATATTAGGGTAAAATGAGATTCATATCTTTCTGTGGTTTATTAATACTAGTATGCATACACACAACATACACGATACATGTATATGCATTCTGCTCTATTGTTTGCAATTTAGTAATATGAAGGTCTTTTGGATAAGATGAAGGATTTCCAAAAATTCATCATAAAGTAATTGTATCTCATTAAATTTGGGAGTTTATGGCCTTTTCAGTGTGCCTTAATGCTTTGATGAAATGAAAAGAAGGCTTTTCATTTTCTCTATCTTAACTACTTTTTCCAGCAGGTTTATTGAATAAGAATTAATCCAACATGTTTATTAAAGAAGTTATTTTTTCACACCAAGATGAATACTTCTTTCCTTAGCAGTGTGGATTTGGTGCAACTTACTTGACTTTCTGGAATAGATTTTAACTTATTGAGCCTAAAAATAATCCTAAACATTATGACTGCTTTGAAATACATTGACCAGGGTTAGGTTAGTTTCTTGCATTCATGCCATAATTATGACTTTAGTGGCTTAATCGGATTCTTTAATTTTATTTTATTATTTTTTTCTGAAGATGAAACTTTTAAGTGTACAGGTCAGTTCAACCAATGAAGCAGCAGTGGGACGGACACACACACACACACACACACACACACACACTGTATGAGGAATGATTTCACACAGTTGTGCCACCTTCTGTTCATGGTTGCTCCAGAGCTGGCAGTCAGGAAGATCAAGAGGGAAGGGAAGTATAGACTCATTTGCTATTGGGAGTATATAGAGTTTAGAGAAAGCCTTATCCCTTTTTTTTTAAAGGGTTCCAACTGAATAACTAGGCCCACCCAGGATAATCTCACCTTTGAGTAAAGTCAGCTGGTTAGGGACTTTAATTACATCTACAAAATCTTTTCACAGTAGCACCTAGATGAACATTTGGCTGACTAGCTGGGACAATGGTAAAGAAATGGCCACTGCCTCCTTTTTGTCTTCCAGCTCTTAGGAAGAGATACATTTTATTGCTCATCCTAACTGGTAACACACACTAGAATGGAATTCTGGCAATTGTAGTTCAACATAGCTAAACTGACACACCCAGATAACTAGCTTTTCTCCTTAAATAGTAGCTTCCTTTATTTTGATTATTGATATTAAAGGATAATCTCATTGATGAGCAAGAGATAAGAAGTTGGATATTATTAGAAGATATATAGCTATTTCTAGGAGGTTAAGATCAATCAGGAATCATGTGGTCCATTTTTGGTCTGTATTTAGTTTACATATAATAGATAAGTTTGCTTGCCCTACCGACCTTGTTCTTTATTTTCCTCCCTTGTATCAGGTTTCCATGTTCATTGTACACATGCCTTTTAACATTTAATATGAAGAAAAGTGGATATTTAGGGTTTTTATGTAAGCAAGATTCCAGTTTATTACAATTCAAGTAATCTAGAGAGAGATCTGATTCTTATCTCAAATGAAAAGGAGCAGCTGACTAGGGGAAAACAGATCACACCAACTGAAAACTAATTTATTTCTTGATTGTTTTATCCAGTAGACGTTTAAAAAAGATTTCCTTTGTGGTAGGGAAGATGCTAAATCCTGAAGATACAGTTAAATATAAGTCAACAGTGCCTGCCTTTTTATAGGCCAGCTGGACAAGTATAGATTTTTAATTAGAAGAAGTTCAGTTAAGCAAGGTTAGATGATGCTATTTTTCATGAGTTCTTAGTTTTGTTCCAGTAGTGGGTGTAACTTAGAGGGGCCACAGACTTTAAAGTCTTGAGGGTTTCTAGATAGGTTTTTCAAAATTACTACAAACCATTTGAATATTTTAAGGAAGAGAGTGTTTTATACTTTACTGGGAAGAAGGCCTTTATTTTGGTTATTGATATTAAAAGATTTTATTGATAAGGGATATAAATTTAAGTGTGTGTGTTTTTTTTTAAGATTTTACTTATTTATTTGACGGAGATCACAAGTAGGCAGAGAGGCAGGCAGAGAGAGAGAGGGGGAAACAGGCTTCCTGCTGAACAGGGAGCCCGATGTGGGGCTCGATCCCAGGACCCTGAGATCATGATCTGAGCCGAAGGCAGAGGCTTAACCCACTGAGCCACCCATGTGCTCCAAATTTAAGTGTTACTAAGTTAAATTTGTATACATAGTAGATAAATTCTTTGCAGTTTATGAGCTGTAGACTTTTGAGGATTAGGGTTCCATTTATTGTGTAATAGTTTCTACTAACTACTTAAAATAAAAATCAGTTCTTCTTTCAGCATGGGACAATTAGAATAAAATGCTCTATTTTTTCAAAGAAAATCAAGTTAATTTGATATGTAAGTTCTTTTTTTCCCCCCATAGAATGTCAGTTTTGTAATTTAGTGAGAAGATCTGGCATGGTAAGCCTAGGAAGCCACAATTCAGCTGTTTACAGCTCTCCCGAATGTAGTAGGCATTCACAGAGGCTTGCTTTTTTTTTTTCTTTTAAAGATTTTATTTGTTTGTTTGTTTATTTATGTATTTATTTGAGAGAGTGAGAGAGCATGAAGCTGTGCGTGGAAGGAGGGGCAGAGGGAGCGGGTTAATCTCAAACAGACTGCACACTGAGCACAGAGCCTGACATGGGGCTTGATCTCATGACCCTGAGATCACGACCTTAGCTGAAATCAGGAGTTGGGTGCTCAACTGACTGAGCCACCCAGGCACTCCCAAGGCTTGCATTTTTATGGCTGCACGAATTTATTTGTTTGGTGTTATTTTTCACCCTTTCTTTAAAGAGTAGCATGGAAATAGCCTCTAGGGGTTGTTTACTCTGAGGGTATATTGTTACATGTCCTACTTTGTAGATAAAATTAGAGAGCTGAACTAGAGTTGGTATATGGAGTTAACGTTTGTTGAACATGGTCTTTTCTCTCCCGTTTCACTAAATAAACATCTGAATATGAAGAATATCCTAAGAAACATGGGGCAAGAATCCTAATCTTAAGTACAATTTTAACCCATAGCAGAAATGAAGAGATGAGAGCTATATACATCTAGGGTTGCCTTATAAAAATGTGTCATTGGTAAGAATCAGAAGACTTAAGAAATTCAAGATGGAAGAGCTCCTGAGACAGCTTGTCAAAAATGGGCCTCAGAGATACTTTCACATTTCATGTGGATATGGAAAAAGGTTGAGTGATGATGCTTCCAGTGTGGCATAGTGGGGAGGACATGAGAAAAAAAAGTCAGATTTGCATTTCTATTCTAGGTCTTTTACTTACTGGTTGAAGGACTTGCAACAAGTTACTTTCTCTGACTAAATCTCATCTGTAAAATAAGGCCGATGATATCTATCATTCATGATTACTGAATAGGAAAGGGTTATCTTTAGTATTTTCTGTATTGATTGTTTTATGATATAGGCAGTTGATAAATCTTTAGGTGTATGTAGTCATCTTCAAAGAGATATTTTCTTCAGTTATAATGATTACTATAACATTATTTAAATTGAACCTCATTCTCAAAATTAACCACAGTAATTATTAATGATAACTTAATTCATAAGCATTAACAATGATTTCATGTGGTTGTTATAAAGCTTGTTTTATACCTCAGAAAATGTTTCCATTGCCTTCATATTTCAGTTAGATGGGGAATAACATCTGTTACATCTGTTCCTTAATTAGCTGAGAGGAAATGGAGCAAAGTTATTCTGAAAGAGCAGACTTAGGAGTCCTGTCTAAGCAAATCTTGTTCTTGGAGGTAAGAGAAGTCTTTCATCACTAGTGGATAAGTGGTGCACCATTCCTTGGTCACTGAAAATACTTCCTTGGTCACTGATGAAACATATTTTAAAGCTGTAATTAAGACTTTGAAGCAAGTAGTAGCTTTGTGATTATATAGCTTTGTGATTATAGTGATGTCAGCGGACAGTAGGGAGAGGAATGTAAGAATTGCACTTCAGTTCCATGTCTCTGAAACTTGAGCGCGCTCAAAATGATTTTTAATAAAGAAAACAAAACATGGATTCTCTGAAGTTTTGTTTCTTATTCTGTTCAGAGATTATAACTTTCTTTGGTGAGGTAGGTGAATTCTCAGGAATTACAGTAGAGTATAAAAATAACAAAAGAATGCGTAACGTTTAACTTGAACATTATAACATTGGATAATGTATAAAATATAAAATATATAAATATATATAAAAGTTTGTAACAGTAAAGAGTCTTGAGTGTAACAGGCCAGGTTTAGAGTTAGTAAATAGTTCAGGAATTTTTTTGAACAGTTTTTAGGGAAATTACATGTGTTGGCTGAATAACTATAATTCATGAAGAAGGCATTTCGAAAGCTGTTTTTACCCATTAAAATGCCTGCAGAGTGACATTTAACAAAGAAACAAAAGGTAACAGACCCTATCCTATTTTTATCCTGTTTTTGCTTGACCATCACCTATCTGATGCAAGTGTTTGACCGTGCTGTTAGCTGTTGTGTTTCCACTTAACGTGTGTTCAGACTGTTGAGACGCATTCCAGTCATCGTAACAACATCGTTGAAGAATAATTTTTTTTAAAATGTTTTCAGTTTATTTACATCTTTGGATATACATGGCAGTCTTATTCTGGGTCAGTCATTTTTCACAAGTACCTACAGGAAATGAAAATCATTCAGTATCTTTAAGGGGAAAGGAAAATTGCATTACATAATAGACTGTCCTATAGTAACTCTATCACTTTTATGGTTATATTTTGCTGACCAAATTATCCTGAAGGTTTATTAGAAAGGTGTCATCTTTTTATAGCTATATTTTGTTAGCCACGTTTTAATAAAAGATTAGAAGAAAGTCTTGGATTTCATAGGTTTTGGATGATAGAGGAGGTGTAACAGGAGAAATGTAGACCTGGAGAGCCCTGAATTCACTTAGTTCTTCCAATGAGGTAAAGTTGTCTTTGCTTTGTATCCTCTGAGAAGTGTAGATAGGTGATAGCTTAAATATGTTAATACTTTGGCATTATTAGGAAAAGAACTCTGCTCCTAATACATTAACCATTTGGACAATCTAGTATTATACTTTTAATCACCATCAGACATCATGTCATCTGTTAACCAGAAATAAGAGATAATGCTGTTCACAGCTCTTATACCGACTACCACCTGGCTGTGCATTAGAACCATCTGTAGAGCTTTTCAAAATACAAATGCTTCTGACTCATTGCTCTTATAATCTCTGGGGTGTGTTACGGATACCTATTTATATTTTTTTCAGTTGAAATCAGGACAATGTTAAGATACTTAAATGAACCAAATAATCATCAGTGTTACAAATATTGTAGATAAGAAACACAGAGGGGTCCATGGGGTGGCTCAGTTCATTAAGTGTCTGCCTTTTGCTTGGGTCATGATCTCAGGGTGCTGGGATCAGGCTTCACATTGGGCTTTCTGCTCAGTGGGGAGTCTGCTTCTCTCTCTCTCTCTCTCTCTCAAATAAATAAAAGCCTTAAAAAAAGAAAAAAGAAACAGACTATTAATATTACATTGGTTTAACTGACTGTTATCATTCTAATCTTAATTCTAATCTTAATTCTCAGACTTTCCAAGGTTGAAAGTTCTTGTCATGAAAAGAATAAAATATCCCAGGTAATTGGGGGTGGGCATCTTTATTTTTTAATGTAGAGGAATCATTGATTAATTGCTATTTCATTCAATTTAATTAATTTTATTATTTTTTACTGTGGCTTTGATTTGGGGGCTTCCTTACAGAGGAGCTAGGACTTCTTTGATGATTGGTTACATTAACATAATGACAGGTAGTAGAATTCATATTACCTAGAAAGTCATCTTTTAAGGAAAATCTAGGAAAGGAGTAGGGATACTAGGAGGTACATAGTAAAATATTAGGTACTATGAACTTAGTCACTGTCTTAAACATCCTTTCTTTCATTTAATCCTTCCAACCTTGTAACCTTTACAGATAAGGAAATACAATTTCAGGAGGTAGTTATTTCACCAGACAATCTAGATCAGTCAAGTTTAGTATGTACTTTGGCAGTGAATTTTGGTGTCTGTCACTTATTTCAATTGTAAGTAAATAGTTATTCCGTTACTACTTATTTCACATGTGTCTTCTTACCTAGCCTGTGCGCTCCTTTGGGGCTTGTTCTGTCCACTTAGGTGTCATAAACCTTGTTTACCAAAGTACCTTCTGTTTAGTAGAAAAAACTCAAATACTTACTAAGTAAATAAATGAATATATGAATGAGTTGCTCGGGGTCACAGAGGTAACTGAAATAAGGTACTGAAATAAGGCTGGCATTTGAGTCTTTGTTCAGTTTTTTGAGGTAGGGAGAGGCCTTTCTGTTTGTTGTCATTCTGCTTAACCAATTCTTTTTATTTGTTCTCTATTACACAATGACCAAATGCTGATTTAGGGTTTGGAGCATACGTAACACTCCAGTTACTGTTAATAAATATGAATACTTGATAGGTGCTCAGGACCATGGAATATAAAACAATTATAAGGCATATTCCTTTTTTCCTTTTTTCCTTACCAGAGATCCTGAAGTTCAGTTATGCCAGTAGAGCTCTGCAGTTATGCATTTCTGTATTAGAGACAATTGTGTTTTTGATCCTGCTTATCACCAATGGGTTCAAGATTACCCGAAGGAGGCTGTGAATTAATATTTGGGCAGTAGGAATGCTGTAAATGTCCACAGTAACATTAGGTTGGATAGACAGGACATTGCAAAGTAACAGCTACAAATAATAGAGCTGCTTTTCTTCTTTTTTCAGTCCTCAAGGACTGTAACCTAACAAACCACGTGCTGCTGTTCTCTTACATTCTGGAAAATCCTAATTGTATAACATTAAGCTTATGGTGTTTGGCTTCCAAAGAAATGAGACAGGCCATACCTGTATGTGGATCCTTCAAGATAACCTTTACTTTCCTGTGACTGTAGTTTATTCATTGATCTTTTTATTTTGAATATGTATTTTTACTTCAATTACATGTTTAATGTTTTTAATCACAGAAGGGAGGTGGGATATTCTGTTTTGATATTGCCTAGTTGATATTATTCTTTGTAGGTCTTAAATTGAATTTTTTAGATGTTTAATGATTTTCCCTAACATAGAAAAGTACACATGTACAATGCACAAAAAAAACACCATATGGCTTCGGAGTTTAGTAATCATTTAACCAATATATTTTATTTACATGCTCCTTTAAGTTTATAATACAGAAATTTAATTCTAAATTTTTTTTAAATGCTTCCTGTACACAAAATATTTTGCCAGATGTGTTATGGAAATGATTTCTAATATATAAGCACAGTAGTGAGTAAAGCAAATGTATAATGATTAAAAAAATACTAATTTGAATTTAGTGATGCTTTTGAAGTAAATTTGTATTGTGTTCATTAGAGTAGCACATATATATGTTGAGAAACCAGTAGTACACTTGTATGTGATTTGTTGTTTGATTGATAAAATATACATACATACAGAATGTCAAATACTCAACAAAAACTGATGAAAACCTTGTAAAAGAAGTACAAATCCACATCTGTGCAGACTAGAACAGAGAAATGTACTGCTACTGGTTATATACCAAAGTCTTACTTAGGCATTTTAAATGTATTTGAGTAATACAAAAACTGAGAAGGAACCACTTAGCTCTCTAGAGGCTTATTACTCTGTATACTGATACAGAGGACTATCTGTAGTATAGCATTAAGTAGTACTATAGAGCCATGAAATTGTATGGAAAGAAAGTGGAGGAGGTGAATTCTGAGGGGGTTATGGGAAGAAATTATGGAAGCAGTATTTGAACTCATTCTTCAGTTTCGTTAATTTTTAATAAATTCCTTTTACTGTTCTTTTGGTCTGTTTTGTATAGAGCTTATGGAAAAGACATGGTTTATTCCTTTTTCTGGGAAACTGTAGTCGTCTTTATATGCTGTTCGAATCCCAAACCCTGATTGGAAGACAGTTCAGTGGCTTAAATAGCTGAGCACTCCTTCATTCGGCTATCCCAGAGATTATAGGTGGATCCTTATTGAGCTTGTTTCTCATAAAAATTTTATTTTAAGATAATTTCATGTTTTTACTTAATGTTTAATATATTTTATTGACGAAGTTAATTAAAAATTAGGTCATGTTAAGGTGGTACTCTTTATCCCTAAAGTGCCTTCTGATTTTATTTTTCTGAATTACAGCTATAGTTGTGTCTGTTTATTTGCTGTTCAGTCATCCATTCTCTTACATTCCTGCATATGTCATTTCCTACAGTCCTCTATTCCTGTTAGATTTTAGATAGCAGCCCTTTTGAACCACAGTAACACCAGTTACATAGGTTGTATGAGAGGCTTGGTGCCCTTCTGTACAAACAGCACACTGAGAACTCATTCTAGTCCTGTGATGTTAAGTACTCTGTTAAATAGGGAGGACACCAAGGTTCAGGTATTTTGCCTGAATACAGCTGGTAAGTGTAGTATCATAAATTTCTTAGAATATCAGCAAATGAATATTCAAAAATCATATTTAAAAATCATATTCTAAAACAAATAATTGTGTTTTTTTTAAATGTCTGTAAAATTTGCTGTCTAAATAAATTCCCTTGGGGAAAAGTACCTTTGTGACAGTGAACCATATTTTGTCATTCTTTTAACTCTCTCCTTAAAACTGTCATACGTGGACTTGGGAATGATCTTTGCTCAAGCCAGTAAGTTAATCTGTAGGTAGCCTTGTCCGAGTAATCATCTTGTTTCTTTTTATTGTTTTCAGTGAAATAACTAATCTTTTTTGTTATTTTGGTTTCAAAATGTTATATTTGCCCTTTCTTACTTAGTAGCATACTGTTGTGTGGAAGGCAGATTGTATGATCGGCAGTCACTTTAGCTGAATGACACTGAGTAAGTCAGTTTTTCAGTGAGAAACAGATTTATAATAATACCTGCTGCTAAGACTTTAAAAGAATTAACTTTGTAGGATATAAAATGCTGAGTATGAGGCCCCCGTATGTCAGCTGTGACTTTGTCTTTGTATGTCATGCTGTGCTCTAGTAAAAGTTGAACAGGTACAGAGAATTAACTGTGGTCAATGCCTTATAGGGAGTACGGAGGTGGGTTTGATTCTAGACTTCCTAGAGCCTTTTAGATAGTACTTAAAATCAGACTTACCATGTCAGAAGAGAAAATGATAGCAGGAAACATCCTGTCTGAGAGAAGATTTCCTTAAGAGATGATTTTTGATATTGGGATTTTGATGATTTGAGGGGGAAAAAAAGTAGAAATGTTAAGTCTTTTTCTTTTTTCTTCGTGTACTATCAGCAAGTAAATATTCCAATTTAATATTTTAAAACATCATTTTTAAACAAATGACTATTTTTCTATACCTTTACTAATTCTTTCTTACATGTACTAGGTAGTGAAGAGAATAAAACACTGTATACAGAATTTCACATAGGAATAGCAAAAGGATTCTAATGCTTTGAGGAAGTATTTCATGCTTCCATGGGCAGTAACTCCTTTTATATGGGTGATTGTTAGCAATAGAAAATGAGTCCCAAGTTTCCAAAAGAATTTCCTGACTGTTCTTTATTTCTTTTCTCTCTGTTTTTGTTAACCAGTACCCCGCCATTGATCTTTAAACTTGCTGAGAAATGTAATTAAGAAATCACTTGATCATTTTTGTGGGGAATTGTTCTTGTAGGAAATTCTTTTTTTTTTTTTTTAATAGGGCAAAAATTTTTTTATGGGAAATTCTTTACACATATTTAGTTCAGTCTTTTCAGCATTCACTGTGGCATCGTCAGGATCATATTCCGCTTCCCAGATGGTCACATCCAGAGTTATTTCTGCATACTAGCAGCTCAGATCTAGAGAAATCTTGGTAATTTTTGGTTGTTACTGGAAGAAACCAATGTAATTTGGCCATAGTGTGGCCATAACTCGTGATATATGCCTAGTTTGGACACTGGGTCATTATACACTTAAATTAGTAGAAATACTATGTGAAAACTGGGAAGGAGGATGTACCTGACAGTCTTGTGTTGTTTATAGGCAATAGATGTTTCTTGTGAAGGAGAAGTATTGAGAATAGTCCTTTTGTTTTTAACTTGGAAAATATTTGACATGAAACAGTAAAAGTTCTTCAAATTTAGTAAATTGTTTCATTGTGCTTAATTTATTTGAGAGAGAGGGTGAGTGGGAGAGGCAGAGGCAGAGGAAGAGGGAGAGAATCTCAAGCTGACTCTACACTAAGCACAGAGCCTGATGTGGGGGGCTTGGTCTCATAACCCTGAGATCACTGCCTGGGCTAAAAAGAGTTGGACGCTCAACTGACTGTGCCACCTAGGCACCCCTCATTTTGCTTAATAAGCATTTGTTGAATGCTTGCTTCCTAATAAATTTCCTGGAGGTAGCTTCAACAAACTGAATATAAACATATTCTAATCTTCATACATTACTAGAAAATAATTTGCTTTGAAAATATGATTGTTGGGGTGCCTGAGTGTCTCAGTTGGTTAAGTATCCCACTCTTTATTTTGGCTCAGGTCATGATCTTGGTGTTATGGGATGGAGCCCCTGTTGGGCTCCTCGCTTAGCTGGGAGTCTGCTTCTCTCTCTCTTTCTCTCTCTCTCTCTCAAATAAATAAATAAATAAATAAGCAAAGCTTTAAAAAAGAAAATATGATTGTTGCTGGGCTCAAGTTCAAGCTAAGAAAATTTTTTAGGAACTTATAGCTAGAGTGAGCAGTTAAATTACGTGAAATCCACTTTATGTCCAGTTTCTCAAACTTAATTTAAGATTGTGTATACAGTTGGAGATAGTTATATGTTTAAAAGCTTTGTCTTAAACTAATTTAAGATTGTGTATACAGTTGGAGATAGTTACATGTTTAAGCTTTGTCTCTTGGCTTCAAATGTGCATATTCATCATTGTGTCATTGGAACCTTGGTTTTCTTAAATATGTAACACTTTTGAATTCCTTTCTTGGAAGTTTTGACATACGAACTTTCACATTAAGAGCACAGTAGGGGCAGAAGTCTTGTACTCATTTGTCTGACTACAAATGTGTAATTAAAAGAGATTATCAGCAGGGGTTGGTACAGTCACTGTGGTCTGATGTTTCACGATACAGGATTACTTTGTTGTTCAGATAGATGCTGTAATTAGAACATAATTTTAAACTTCACAGAGCACTGACTCATCAGGTGTTTTTTGGTTTTAATCTAAAACCAATAAGATACAAAAGTGGTTTCTCAAATTTGAGAAATTTTTTGACTTAATATGTTTATGTCATGGTATATCGTAGCTTCAAAAATGAAATGATTGATGTATAATTGAGAAGTAATGGTTAGAACTTGTTTCAAGACAATGGTTTGAATTAACCCGAACTTATTTATAATATTGGATATATTCATTGGGTATTAAGACCAAATTTTAATTATAAGAATCTCACCCATTAAAAATTTATAACTGAAGGAATTCTGAGTGTTAAGTGACCACAAGTTTATTATTTCTGTATATTTGTGTTATTGAAATTGTGTTATTGAAAGCGTATTTGTAGATGTAAGAGATCTGTTTCACCGGGTGCTTCTCTGCCAGTTGTTGATACTGCTCTTCATGCCTCTTACTCAGGAATTCGTTTATGGGGAAGAGTGCTTGACTTGGAATTAGGAGTTGGGACCAACACCAAAAAACCCCCAAAACCACATTTGCCAAATAATTTGTCTATTTCCTTATCTGCGTTCAAAGTGGCTAATACCTCTGAATGCTATGCAAGCAAGACGTGTTTAAAATATCACACAAAGTTTTAAAGGTAAAATGGTAAAATAGAAAAAGTTCTCAAGATTTAGATCTCATTGTTCTGTTTCTTTTTCACTATTTATACTATTTTAGGACAGTTTGTTTTATTTGGGCTCGCACGTAGTTGATGACATATGCTAGGAATTAGTATTGCTACTGCAGGCTCAGAAGTCATTCTCCCGGATAGAACTGACAGAACTTACTGTCTGTGTGACTTGGGCAAGCCGGGTCTGTCTCAACCTCCTTATTAACGTGTTAGTAAGAAGAATAATACTGCAGTCCTATGGCTGTTGGGAGGATTGGATGAGATGGTATGTTTATATTACTGAGCATAGCACTTGGCAAGCAGTAAGTGTTTAATAAAAGCTTAGTTACATATGTTGTCATCATCACCATCATTATTTTCATTTCTGAGTTTCTTCTTCATCACCTGATTGACTAGAAGTTATTTGAAATTTGTTATGTCTTTATAGTATATTTGTCAGGAATGTAGATCATGATAAAGTATCATTGGCAATTGTATCTATTCTATAATTAAGGAATGAATGGGATTATAAAGTTGCTTTATATGCTACTGAACTTTAGTTTATTATATAAAGCTATATTGCTATTTCCTTGAATGTTGTCTTATCATTTCAGCCTCTCTTAAATCAGTGGTTTTGAGCTTTGAACATACAAGTTTTCTTTGCTGTTAACTTTGTTCTGTTAAGATATAACTTTAGTCTTGCAGTTTTTTGGTTTTTTTTTTTTTTAAGATTTTATGTATTTATTTTAGAGTGAGAGAGCATAAGTGATGGGGAGGAGCAGAGGAGGAGGGAGAGAAATGTTTTAACAGACTCCACCACTGAGCTTGGAGCCTGGCCCAGGGCTCGATCTCAGAACCCTGAGATCATGACCTGAGCTAAAACCAAGAGTTGGAGGCTTAATCGGCGGAGCCACTCTGGTGCCCCTAAGTCTTGCCGTTTTCAAAAGACATTGACCTTTCTGTTACTGTGTTTTTCTGATAGAATGAAGCAAGGTAGTACTGATGTGATAGAGTAAAGGAAAAGCACTGTCTTTGAATATGGAAATCACACCTCAGGAGCAAAACTGCAGATTATCTGGAAAAGTTGACTAGAAGAGAACAAATGTAACAGGCAACTTAAATATGAGGTGAGAAAGAAGCAGGCCCAGAAACCAAGATACATAATGAAGGAGATTATATAGAGGCTTATATAGACAGAGACACAGAAATCATACAGCAAGGCACTGTGGGGAAAGCTGCAGTGTGTAGATGTGGTTTTTTTTTTTAATGATTTTATTTATTTATTTGACAGACAGAGATCACAAGTAGGCAGAGAGGCAGGCAGAGAGAGAGGGGGAAGCAGGCTCCCTGCTGAGCAGAGAGCCCGACGCGGGGCTCGATCCCAGGACCCTGGGATCATGAGCTGAGCAGAAGGCAGTGGCTTTAACCCACTGTGTTGATGTGTTTTTGACACTCTTCAATAATTAAAGCTCAGTTGTTCATTGAATACTTGTTAAGGGCCAGATAAGGATAACTTATGTCAGTTATATACATATTATCAAGAGTATAAAAGTCAATGAGACATGGTTCTGGTATTCAACTAAGATGGAACTTTCTAATAAGCTAGAACAGGTAATTACTAGTTGCAGTATGATACTTAGAACAAAAGATAAATAAAAGCAAATACTAAAGAAGGCATTCTGGATATAGGTGATGACTTGCATGAAGTTATGGGTGCCAGACTCCATGCATGTCTGTGAATAGGTCAATTTATTTACAACATAGAATGAATATAAGCACGAAACGGCACCTGAAATTTGTGTGGAGTGAATAGGTATATGTATAGCAGCTTCTCTCTTTCAAGGCACAAATAACCTTATGACTGCATTTCGAAGATTTTTCTACAACACCAGGTAGTCTTTGTCCTCAAGTTTAAAATCTGCATTTACTAGGATCAACAATAACTGAGACCCCCTTGTAGACAAGTTTGGAGAAGAGAGAGAATGAGCCCCAGCTGAGACATGTTGAGTGCTTTGGAGACAGTGATGTCCACGTGTCAAGTTGGCAGTTGAATCTGAAGGGCTAGTAATCAGCAGGGATGACTGCGCTGGAATGCAAATTTGGGACTATGTCAACTGGAAAAAAATCCTTGTTCTTCTATATTGCTGAAGATTTGGTGACACTTTAAGTGATGAGACATTGCTCTCGGTGATTATAAAACAGACGTTTAATCATGAGTAATAAGGAGCTATTTTTTTCTACATTGTATCTCTGCTGTTGACTCTTGAAATATTATTTGAGGGGCAGTTGGGTGTCCTAGTCGGTTAAGCATCTGCCTTTGGCTCAGGTCATGATCTCGGGGTCCTGGGCTCCCTGCTCAGTGGGGAGTCTGCTTCTCTCCTTCTAACCTCCCTTCCGGCTTGTGCTTGTTGTTAGTCAGTCTCTCTCTCTCTCAAATAAATAAGTAAAATCTTAAAAACTTATAGTATTTGAAATGTAACTGTAGAAAGAAATCAATGCCTTGACCAAGTTTCTAAGAGATAGACCATTTTAGATGTATATCCATTTTGCCATCCCTCCTCTCTGCTTCATTTCAACCTTTTATTTGTCTCAAATTATTTATTGAAGTGAGAAGTTTAGGGATTAGATTCTTAATGTAGGTATTGGATACAGAAGTGTATAGTCTCATCATGCTGTAATTTATTATTATTAGTTTTTATGACTGAAAGAGAACATTTATGGATAGGTTTTATTGACTTCTATGGTATTTGCCAATTCCAGATTGCCTTTTTATGCATTACAGAAACAGAAAAAGAACACAGGGAGAAATTGTTTGTATTGAATAATCATTAGGCTTAAAACTCACTTTTGAAGAAGTTTGCTTAACTCTGCCTGAGTTTAAAATGGACTACAATTGGATAAATGTGGCTTCTTGGTAGAGTGATCTTTTAAAACCTTTTTTTTTTAAATCAAGTTTGATAATGTTCATTTTTTGAAGTCTGAGGATGAAAACATGGGTCGTCCCCCTTGCCCCCACTGGAGATTCTTTGGTATTTATTTCTTATTGCTACCTTTTGTGCTTATGTTGCTGATAGTTGATTTTTTTTTTTTTAAGTTTTCATCTCCTTTTTCCATTGTGGTGAGAAACCTGTGGGCCCTTTTCATTTGGAAACTCTTATCCTTCAGTTTCATTTTAAAAGTATGTGTTATGTTGATGATTTTTCTTCTTCCTTTTTCTTTTTCTTGGTCTTTTAGATTCTGGACCTCTTGAACTAGTCCTCTAATTTTTATACCATTCTTCACCATTTTCCACCTGTGTCTTTGCTGCTGCTTAGAGGGAGAGTTTCTAAATTTTTATCTTCCAATCTCTTGAGTTTTTCATTTCTACTATCATATTTTTAGTTTCTCAAGTTCCTTTTTATGTTTTGAATTTTCTTAACAGCATCTTTTATCTATTTGAAGGATTCAGTATCTTATCTTAGCTCTGCAAAGTTTTAAATTTTTCTTCTCTCTGGTCAGCATTTGCTTTCTTGGGGTTATTTTTTGTTTGTTTGTTGGGCTGGTCAGACTCCCAGAGAAAGGTCTTCCAGTATCCCTCCCCTCGCCTGTGGGCTGACTGCCCTCACTCTAGATGCAGAGCGGGGGAGAAGGCTGGACAGGACACCTCAGTCTTTGGTATATAAGTGATTGCATGAACTGCCTCTCAGAACCCAGTTCTGGGGGTGCTGGGTGGCTCAGTCCATTAAGTGTCTACCTTCAGTTCAGGTCAGGGTCCCAGGGTCCTGGGATTCAGCCCTGCATCAGGCTCCCTGCTCAGTAGGGAGTCTGCTTCTCCTGTACCCTCTGTCTCCTACCCCCCTGCTCATGCTCATGCTCTGTCTCTCTCTCTCTCTTTCAAATAAATAAGTTAAAATCTTTAAAAAAAAAAAAAGGTCTATAAAGTGGAACTCTATAGGAATATATTTCTTGTCTTTTGCTGGGAAATATGGAATGCCAGCTCTCTGGGGAGAGGAGATGTGGAGATTATCAGCTGCTCCTTAGTGCAAGTCTTCTTCTGGCCTTAGACCCACCTTTACCCCTACTACTATTGCTGCCATTGCCTCAGGTTTTTTCCCTGGGGGATAAGAAGGGGTGGCATGGGTTGGGGGAGTCCCCAGCAGAAATTGGGGTTAGCTAAATCCCTGATTCCTTAGCCCATACGCTTTGTAGTTTCTAAATTGTATTCTTTCCCATTTTCTTCTTCCTTACGAGTTTTGTACATTTTAAACTCTACAGTATTCTAGAATTTTAGGAGGGAGTGAAAGTACATGATTACAATAATTTCATCATCTTTATCTTTGTCTACAAGTTTTTGTTCTTCTAAGTGTTTTTAAACTAAGCAAAATCCTTCATTTTGAAGCAAACATTAGGATAGGTATAACTTTTCTTTTATTTTCAGTTTTTAACTGGCACTTCAGTTACTGAATTAAGAGTATACATTTGCCAAGATGTTTTAAAAGTTAAAAATTTATTCAATAAATTCAGTAAAGCACAATGTCAAATTATACTTTAACTTTATTCTCTGTTCCTGTGATGCAAATAATACCTCTTCCTTTTCAAATCCTTTGGCTTTTTGTCTTTCCATGTATAAAGGTTTCTGTGGTAAGTCATTTATGGTTTTAGTTTTTATTTTTACATCTTTCTAAATTTTTTGAATTATTAATGTTCCTCAGTTATTGTATTAATATCTATATTAGTATCTGTACTCGTGTCTCACATGTGCGTGTACGCACACATGCATGCACACATACACTAGCTTTTAGTGTCTTTGTCTACTAATTACAACAATTCTAGGTTAGTTTGATTGATTTGTTTTTCTTCTTATTTATGTTACATTTTCCAGCTTCTTTGCATGCCTGTCAATTTCTGATTAGATGCCAACTAGTGTGACTTTTACCTTTTTGGGTGGATGTTTACTATCCTTTTAAGTGTTCTTGGCCTTTGTTCTGGGACAGTTAGAAACGCTTTTCATCCTTTTAGGTCTTGCTTTTAAGATTTATTTAGGCAGTACCAGAACATGGTCAGACCAGGTTTCATTACTTCGCATTACTGAGGCAAGACCTTCTGTTCCTTTTACCCAGTGTCTGTGAATCATGAAGTCTTTTCAGTCTGGCTGTCTGTGAGGACCCAGCGCTTCGGCCTTGAATCCTTTCTGATTCTTTCTCCAGCCTCTGGTATCTTCTCTCCCACACGTGCACTGACTAGTGGTCAAGAGTGTTTGAGTGGACCTTGTGCAGATCTCTAGAATTCTTTCAGTAGAGCTCTTTCTAGTACTCTTCTCTGAACTCTAGTGCATTGGTCTTCCTGGATCTTTAGCTTAGTCAGGCTAACCCAGAGAGGTAGCCTGGCACCGTTCCCTGGGCTGCAGCCTGGAGACTCCCAAGCTAGAGAGCTGAGGTAATCCTGGGGTTGACTTCATTGATTTGCCATCTCTCAGCCTCACTGTCTTCATTACCTGATGTTCAGAGGCTTGGGGACTGGCATTTCTTGTGTTTTGCATTTTTTTTTTCTTCTTTTTTAGTTTCAGGCAGGAGAGTGAGTCTTGTTCATCTTATTTTTATCTTGGCTGGAAGCAGAAGTCCCTTATTCATGAATATAGGCATACTTTTTTAGGTTCATCAAAAAATATAAGTCATTTTATTAGCTCTGTCTACAAAAAAACCCACAAATTCTGGTGGAAAAAAAATTAACATTTTGAACATAAAAATTAAAATCTGTATTTAAAAATTGATTTTCTTGCCACAGTAGAGGTATGTGTATATACATTTTATGTTCTTTGGCATAGAGGGAACCCTAAGGTTCTCAAATTTTAGCTCATTGATGCCCTAGTTTCTTATTTTTTCATGGTGTCTGTCCCCTAAGCAAAAGGAAACACTTAATAGGATTTTTATTAAATAGTTACTTCCAAACAACCTCATTAGTACTTATATCACAACAACTTTAAGTGAAAAATAAGTTTTATTGATAATTTTTATTCACATCATTTATTAATAGGATCTCTATTTTTCTTGGGCACCATTCAGATTAGCAAACATTAGGATGATATTAACAGAGAATAACAGCAGAAACATAATACTTGACCATAAACTATATTTCCATCCTTATTGGCTAAGGTCCATATATTTTCCCTAGCATGAGCTCTGCAAACATGTAAGTTTTATGCCAGTTTTTATCTCCTTTGGTTGGAATCTCACATTTTATTTTTTAAAATTTATTTTATTTAAATCCAGTTAATTAACATACAGTGTAGTATTCGTTTCAGAGGTAGAGTTCAGGAATTCATCAGTTGCATATAACACCCAGTGCTCATTATATCCGCATGCCCTCCTTAATGCCCATCACCCAGTTACTCCATCCCAGAATCTCACAATTTAGTAAATAGTGACATTTAAGAGGAAAGTACAACCAGACTTACTATCTATTACTTATGTATGGTAGCTTGCACTGAGCCAGGTACTTTTATACATACTTTTTTTTTTTTTTACTTGTTTATAAATTTATATTCTTATTTTTTATTTTTAAAAATTAGTTACGAATTATATATTACTTATAAATGTGTTTATATATTATCTCTAAAATGAAAAACAAGAAGTAATTCTGAAATTATCGTATCTTAGGTGAAAGGAAAATGGAGCCAACCCTACTTCAAAACCTCCCTGTAGCTTGACTGTGTTTCCAAACTGGGGTATCCCTCACTAAGTGATGTGAAGACATCAAGGAAATGAAACATTGATGTTTCTATTACACTAGCATTTTTGAGTTGATAAAAATAAGTGACCTTATAGTTCACTGTTTTTAATGCAAGGTCTGTTGGAAACATGTATTTCTTGTAATGATTATAATGAAATGTTTCCATAATTACTACTTGATATAGTTAAGCAGAATTTCTCTTACACAATAATGTCTATGTGCAAAATAATTGTCCTAATCTTGGATTCAGCCAGTGTTATTAAAAGTAGTTGTACAGAAATGGAAAGATCACTGAATTTGAGAATGAAAATGTTGGTTCAGCTCCTAAATTGACATGTTCTTAGCTATGTGACCTTGACATCTGACTTAAGTTAGCCTTCATGACCTATTTACCCCAGAAGAAAAATATGGAAGAAATAATATGCTTTTCATGATCACCCAAGGATGACTCCATAAGCTTCTTAGTACATATGAACACTGCAGGGGATCTGACAGCCTTGCTTATTACTGTTGTATCTTTAGTTTAGCATCTGGTTCCATGCTTGGCACATGTAGGTGTTCAATAAATATTTGTTGAATTCACAGTCATTTGACCCCATAGTCTTACACCCAGCTTTTTACGAGGAAAATAATTAAAAAGGTTTATAATGTCATCATAGCAGAATGATCAAACATAGCCTAAATAATAGGCAACAGGTTACTATTATGAAAGATAAACTGTCTTGGAGAAGAAAAATCAGTAATGTGTTTTGCAAATTTTTTAGGAGGAGCAGAACAGAGGCAAGCCTAATTGGGAGCATCTCAATGAAGATTTACATGTGCTGATCACTGTGGAAGATGCTCAAAACAGAGCAGAAATCAAACTGAAGAGAGCCGTTGAGGAAGTGAAGAAATTACTGGTACCTGCAGTAAGTAATAATTTCTAAATCTTGATTTGGGGCCCAACCCCTCTTTCCATATAATTTTTTAAAATTACTGTAATGTTTATATTAATAAAGAATAGGTTGGTTATTTTTTAGAAATTTCACTTAACCACAA
Organism: Martes martes; assembly: GCF_963455335.1. Taxonomy (NCBI): domain Eukaryota; kingdom Metazoa; phylum Chordata; class Mammalia; order Carnivora; family Mustelidae; genus Martes; species Martes martes. Next base: position 5,073,235 of record NC_137893.1, on the reverse strand, counting down.
AACATAAAAATAATTTAAAACTCATTTACTACACTATAGTGGGCAAACGAAAGACATTGCTCAAATCCTAAAATGGGAAAGCCTGTTTACTTTGGGGGAAGGAAATGTTGAGAGGAAAGCAAACTCAGTTAGCGTCCTACTTTTCAAAGGTAGTCTTTTTATTGCATCACTCTGTTACAGGGTAAGAAAGGTCCATTATCAAGGTGATGAAAGCTTTTTTTTTTTTTGAGTGGGGAGCAATTTCTCACTGTAAGCAAGTAACGAGTATACAGAGTATACAGAAAAGTCTGAACAACTAGTATTTATGTTGGAGGGCCTGTGTTAGTAGGAGCACATTGTTTGAGTTGCCTGTGGGTTCCAAGTACCTGCCTGCCATATCATTGTCTCCGATAGAAAGATTCATGTTCCATAGTGAAATTTTCCCATGATACGATAAAATTTTCATTTAGAGAAATAAGAGCTAACTTTTGCTGAAACATCAGATACCATTCTGAGCACTTTTCACACTTCAACTTATTTAATGTTTTTTTAAGATACTAAGAAGTATTAAAATTCATATTTAGGGATCTTAGATAAAACACAAAGTAATTTTGGAGGGTGACTTCTCGTAAAGAAATGACCCAAACGCCTTTGTTCTCATCCTCTCTCCCTTCCATCCTCTGTTTCTCCCTCCCCAGCCCCCTCCTTTTGATCTTTTCCTCATTATTACATAAACCTTTAGTAACTCCTCATTTAGACATGATGATTGCACTCACTTCCAGGGTATTATCTTTTTCAATGGAAAATGAAAAATAAGTTACTATTTTCAAAGGCATTTAAAATATGTGTGTGTGTATGTATGTGTGTGTATATATATATATTCTGGTAAAAATGATACAAGTGTGGACCCTAATTTGCTGTTGAAAAAACTAGGAATACTTTTAGTATTCTATCAAACAAAAATTTATTGACATTTACATAAATGAGTATGGTGTCGGTTTTTTATTCCCCAGATAATCTGTTCTGTAAATAAATTTACAAGCTATAAACGTTTTCCATTTACTGGACAAAATTAACTATTTGGAAGAAAAACATTTCATTTAACTTTTGTTCAATAGCTCTTATAAACAAAGAGGTTAAATAATGAACTAAAATACTTAGTAGTATACTATTAAATCATATAGTCTTCCTCCTTTTCCTTAATAATTGTGCAGTTTTGAAAAGGTATATGGAAAAGGGCATTTTTCTAAGTATATTGGACTATTAGTTCCATGATCAGAAAGTTATTTAATATTACTTTTATTGTTCTACATGACTGAATATGCTCAGCTCACTAATACTGAGTACTTAAGGTCACATACTATAGCAAATAGATCAGTTGTCTGATAATTAAAACTCTTCCTGACCTATTATTTTATTCCAACCATTCTGTGAACTACTTTAGTTCTAAAAGTTATTAACCTGGGAAAGAGCATCATTTTAGAAGCTGTGTTAGTAATAGCTATATGTCTTTCAGAAAGTTAGTATATTTCTGTTTCCTTGTTTACAGAATGAGAATTGTAGTAAATGACTTCTAAAGGACCATTTTGGTTTTAAAGTTGTCTCTGAATAGACAATAGAATAAGTAGTACTAGATAAAAAATGGCAGAAGCTTTTTAAAAAAATTCATATAATTTATATTTTAAAGGAAAAGAGCACTTGTGATGATAAATCTATCTCCTATGGAAGTACTTTTAGGATTGTTATTACCACCTCTGAAGGAATAAGACTTTCTTAGAATTACAAATTTTAGACTAAAAATACTTGTAGGTATGGGTTCAATAAAGTGATTTAACCTTGTAGCAATTTCTTAATCTTACCATTTTGTCAGCTATGCTTATTGTAACATGGCTCCTATGTGTGGGAATTTGTTTTCATTAAACTCAACATTATTATACATTTGTAGGGATGGTGCCCTAATAAGCAGAGGTTTAAACAAAACAGAAGCTTTACAGTCCTGAAGTATCAAGTGATTTGGGTTTTTACTTTTAAGTTGTTGAGAGACAGAATACATCATATTTGAGAGCTGACTTCTGGATTTGAATCGCGTCTTTGAGGCTCTTTCTGTCTCCCTTTTCTCATCTGTAAGATTGGAACATCACTGAACTCTCATGTGGTTATTGTGAAGTTAGGTAATACATGGAGAATGCTTAGCATCATGCCTACCACATAACTGTTTCATTAAAGCTTGCTGTAGCTTTTTGATGCTGTCTAAATATTATTGTTTTATGATTGTATATGTTTACATACTGTTCTTTCCAAGTGCTGATTATAAAATGAATGCATTAATTCAGAATTGGAGAAAATACAAGTTCCTTCTGAATTCATTATTCTTTTTAAGTAAATTGGTTTGACCCTTATAAAAAAATTCACTGTGAACCTCCTTATAAAACCCTTTAGTTTATTGTTGCTTAAATAAATTCAGAACAATATTTTTGGATTGAAAATGTGGACTCATCTTGATCTTCTGAAAAGAATTCACATATAAATTCGCATATAAATTGGTTAATTCTGATTTATTTTTTCCTGTTCATGTAAAAGTTATAAGGGAAAGTGGAGACTAGCATTTGTTTTGAAATGTATTATTTAAGATCTCCTCTTATTAGGTTCAGAATTGCAGAAAAGAATTATTGCCCCAGCTCAGTTGGTTCTAAGGGCTGTCAGAATCACTGCATAAAAGACAGTACATTTCTTAATCAGCATTTACATTTTGTCTCACCTGCTTGTCCCTCCAGTGAGCTGCCAATAGATCTTATTTATTCTCGTATTACATGAAAACTTTTTTCAGCATTTCTGTGGTTTTCATGTCTCAGAATTTATCTTGAGAATAGTGATACTGAAAATTGTGTTGACCATTCACTCTAAATGCATACTTAACATGTCCATTCACAGGAACTTTTTTGCCTTTCCTGTTTCTTCAATATTCTGCATATGATTTGGAGTCACTAGCTGTTATCAGGTATCCAGAAAAACACTAAATTCAGTCAAGTTTACTTCCTGTATCCCTCAAATGTGCCCTCATTTTCATATTTCAAGCCAGAGTTACCCAAAACCCCGCAGCCAGAATCCATGCTTGCAGTTTGGGACCCCACAAACCCATCCTTACATTGCAGTCTATTCATAACCTTTCGGTGCTTAAAAAAGCTTCTTGTTGGTTTCCTCTTACTCCAAGAGGAGAATGGAGAATTCTTTAACATGGCTTTACAATTACTTCATGATTTGCCATAGGTTATCTTTCAGGCTTCATTTTTCACTCTCCCCCCAAACCTAAAGTACACACACATACATACACATACCACACTATACCCATAGATTGAACCATTCTGTATTTATTTGATTTCTTGAAACTTTAGTTTTCTCACTTCTGAGACTTTGAGTTCATTCAGTAATTGTTCATTGAGTGCATTTACTGTGTCAGCTGTTGAAGATACAGAGTAAATAAAGCTGACTAACAAAGTATCTACCATCTTGAAGCTTACCTTCTGGTTGGGGGGATGGGGCAGCTTGGATTACAGACAATAAGCAAAAATAAATATAAACTATATTAGGTTGTGCTAAAATGTGAAGGAAAATAAAGCAAGAAATCAAGAGCTGTGGATTGAGGAAGTATTGTTTTATATGAGACAATTAGAGAATGCCTCTTAGAGGTGGCATTTGGGAAAACAATCTAATTGAAATACGGTGCAACCATTTGGATATCCAAGGGGTTTCCAAGCAAGGAGAACAAAAGTGTGATAACCCAGAGATATTTTTGAGGTGTGTCATAGGGGGTCCAGTGAGGAGCTTAGGGAACAGGTAGGAGGATAGGAGGAAATGGGGGAGATGGCAGGTTACAGAGGCCTGTAGGCCATGATAAGAATATTAGATTTTAGTCTGACATGAGAAGCTATTTGGAAGAGTTTAGGAGAGGAATAACATAGTCTAATTTGTATTTTAAAGGATCGTTCTGAATAGAGAACACACTTTGAGGGTGATGGAGAAAGTAGAGATGCCAAGGCACAAGCATTTGTATTTCATAAATGAGGTAAAAGTGCCATGGACTAGTATTGAAGGGGCTGAGTGGTAGTAGATTGGAGGTTTATTTTCAAGGTAAAGCTAGCAGGAATTTCAGTGGATTGGGTGTTGTGTATATGTGAAGACTTCAAGGTTTTTACCCCGAGCAGTTGGACTTGTTTCCTGTTTATACTGTTAGGGGAGCAGGTTTGAGAGGGAAGTCAAGAAATTGGGTTTGGAAATGTAAACATTGAGATACCGAATGTTAAATGGGCGTTTGGTTAAACAGTCAGATGGAGAAGGTGGGACTAGAACATGTCAGTTTTGAGGTTGTCATCATACCAAAAGCTTTTAGAGCCAGGAAGCTAGATGCTGTCATCTAAGAATTGGATAAAGGTGAAGAATAGTGGCACTTCACCAAAGAGAGATTAGGAAAAGAGGAGGATCTAGCAAAGGAGACAGGGGAGAGGAGCTGTTGAGGTTGAAGGAAAACCAGGAACATGGAGTCCTGGAAGCCAGGTGAAGGAGTTTGTTGCTGAAGGTTGTTCATTTAAGATAAGAATTGGGAGTTAATCATTGGATTTGGCAAGTAGTGGTTATTGGTGATCTCACCTGTTGATTTTTTTCCTTGAATGTTGGGTTTATATCTTTTTTTTTTTTTTAAGATTTTATTTATTTGACAGAGTGAGACACAGCGAGAGAGGGAGGGAACACAAGCAGGAAGAGTGGGAGAGGGAGAAGCAGGCTTCCTGCCAAGCAGGGAGCCCCATGCAGGGCTGGATCCCAGGACCCTGGGATCATGACCCAGCCGAAGGCAGACGCTTAATAACTGAGCCACCCAGGCGCCCCTTGAATGTTGAGTTTAAAAGCCTAATAGGCTTGGGTTCAAGAAACTGGGACAAGAGGAAAAGGAGCTGGAATTTTTTCCCCTCAGATTCTATTGTTTACGTAAATGATTCTTCCAGGACCTTGCAGTCCTTTCATTGCTTCACTGTCTGTGATCTTTTTCTCCATGTTGTGTCGGCTTCCCGCTCCATGCTGGCTCCTTGGGTCTTTTGAGGGCACCTCCCTAAACATACAATAGCAGAATGTCCAGCAGTAGACCATTTCCTTCCCTTCATCGAGAAGATGCTGCATAAATTTGGCAAGCAGGGTAATTGACTTGTGCATATATACTTGTAGGATAAATCTCTTGAAGTAGAATTATTAGGTTAAAGGGTAAGTGCATTTTGATTTTTTTTTTAAAGATTTTATTTATTTGAGAGATAGGGTACTATGTGGGGGTGGCGGGGCAGAGGGAGAGGGAGAAGCAGACTCCCTGCTGAACAGAGAGCCTGATGCAGGGCTCGATCCCAGGACCCTGAGATGACAACTTGAACCAAAAGCAGATGCCTAACCAACTGAATCACCCAGGCACCCCATGCATTTTAAATTTTAATACATAATTCATAAATTGCCTTCCAGAAAATATTTACCAATTTACTTTCCTGCCAGTTTACATGAAAATGACTATTTCCCAGCATAGTCTGAAACCTGGGTAGTGACCAACGTCCTAAATCTTTGCTCTCCTAGTAGTTTAAAAAATGTGAATAGAATAATTCTCATGGTTCTTGTAAGTGTTTGTTTTTTAAGGTTTTTATATTAAGCGGCTGTGTGATATTACAGATATTTTTCTAACAAAATGTATTTTTACCTTTATGTTCATATCTTGAACAGGTACACGCAGTCCCTAGTTTCCTATTGTTTCTATGGAGAATATGATTCCGATTACATTTTCATTCACAATAAATCTATAGCTAAAGTATGGAATTGTCTTTGTGTTATTTCAGTATAAATGTTTCTTACCTAACCATGTAGACTTAAGTTGATTCTTGGAAAGAAATAGATGTAGTAAGAGTTGCATGTTTTTTAATGGGTTTTTTTTTTTTTGCCCATTTTGTTTAATGTCATATAGCAAAAGATCTATCCCTGGCTTGAGGGACCCTGGGGGAGGAAGGAAGTGGAGAGGAGAGACTTTCTGCTTTATCTGAACTTTCATAATTAAATGTAATAAATAATTGATTTTGTATCTCGCATCTGCTGATTTCTAAGATTTAATAAGTCTGGGTAAAGACTGTACCTTTACTCAGTGTGACAGGGTTCTAATTTTCCAAAGATTTGGGTGATTTTAATGTGTCCCCATTAATTCACATAACACTACATGTAACTAACTGTTTAGTAAACCAGGGTTTACTAAAGGGTTCAAACCCTTCAAATTCAAAATGGGTTTCAAAACAACCTTATGAAGTAGGTCCTCACCACCCCCCCTCAATTTTTCTAAAAAGCACATGGACTCAGAGAAATCTTAGCATCATTAGAGTACTTCGTAATATTTTTTTTCAGGAAATAGTTTAAAATTCTTACTTCACTGCAAAGGTGAAGGGTTGAGATGACTCATACTTCATTCATTAGTAGAATCTGATAGCATTTTACCTAGGGAACTTGTTTAGTTTGGAAAAATACCATTTTTATTTCAGATGTTTCTTTGATTTTAATGGTCAGTTTATTTAGATCTCTTGTTTCTTAAATCACAAATCAAACCATGCATAATTAGGGAAGAATAATTTCTCTCTTTATAGTTTTTATCTGACACGTGTAAGTCTTTTACCACCAAATATCTACTAAATATATCTTTTTATTTTTCGTCTGTTCTGTTGTTTGAATCCTCAGTTTCATAAACCTGAACTATACTCCTTCATATTTTTGAGGTCTTCAGTATGCTATTACAATTACAGTGTGACATTTTGTGAAAAATTAAACTATACTCACTGATGAAAAGATTATAGAACAGTGTCCTTATTTTGCTGACTATAATATAAATATATTTTTTGTATAAAATATATATCTATATACATAAATATAAAAATAAATACAAATATAAATCTACCTTCAGAGTATTTCTTGAGCACATGTATTCCTGCCACCCAGTTGAAGTAATCTTTCTCCCCACTGTTAGTTTTACTCCATTTAATTCTCTTGTAAGTTAGTAAGAGTGATTTTAAAAACATCCGTAAATCATATTAAAGACATGACTTGCCATTTCAATTAGAATAAAATTCAAGCTCTATATTGGCTTCAAGTGAGCTGCTATTTGGTATGAAACTCTGTTGTGTGGTGTGGGTGACTCATTTGTAAACAGGTAGTTGTGAAAACACGTAAAGTCAAAGAAGAAAAATGTTAATGAAATAAGTTTAGGATTTTGGAAAGCTCCATGTGACTATAAAGTTTAATTTCCACATATGTTATTCTTGATTATGAGGAGATCCTCAAACTGACTAGTAGAATTTTGCTAAATGTGCAGGTAGAATGTTAAAGAAAGGTTTTATAGGAAGAAAGTGTGTGTTGCGACATGCTTTAATACAGTGATATCCTTCTTATTTTAAGTATACCCTATAAGGAAATTAGCATTATGAGATTATTTAGGGATTTGTGATTTCTGGTTTTATATAACTGCTTTATTATATAAGTTAACTGAGTAGGGAAAAAACTAGTTTTCTTGATATCGAATTTTATGATATGGTTTAATTTACTAATTTTTCCTTAACATTTATTTAAGACAGGTTGTTGATTGTTTTTGTTTGGTGGTAGAACTTATTGCAAAGTGGCACTATTACTTGCTTTTCTACAAATTTTTGGATCTTCAACTGAAATTTTATGATAGTTACTAATTTAATATAGCCTTTATGATGAATTATTATTTTGTAGTTAAATTATATTTTAAGTACATTATTTAGTTCTTGTATATGTAAACCTTAGGCTTTTAAACATATATGTTGAACTTCTTTATTATAATTAGGAAGCTTTCTTCAGGTGACATTTTAATGCTTATTCTTACATGCATCGTAAATTCTCACACTTTTTCTATGATCCCTTCAAAGTAAACTGGGCTATTAAATTTCTTGGCTGAATTTCTTCTTATAGTCTTAGGATTTACCTAATATGCATGTATAAGTATATAGGATTCTGTGAACTATGAAATAATGACTTCTTACTTTATATATTTTCGAATCACTTTAACATATATTTGATTCTTAGAGAAAGCTTGTGTATTAAATTACTCATTTACCAATTCTGTCATCAGATGTTTTCATTTTCCTTTATAATTACTATAGTGATACTGTAATATGTTATAAATTTCCAGTTCATTTTTGCCTTTTGTAAAACAGTAAACCTGTTCATAATTAATTTGGTTTTGATATGCTCATGTACATATTAGGACATGAGCATAGGTCATAGATTAATTATTGTCTACTATTTTAAGGATTCAAGCTTTTAGTCTAGGATGGGTAAAACCATTGGAAGGCTTTGAAGGGAGAGGAAATGACAGTATCTGATTAGTATCTTTCAAGATTACTTGACCTGCTCTGTTTAAAACAAAGGAAAGAGCAAAAGAGTAGAAGAAAGGAAGCTCTCATAGGAGCCTGCAAATTTTGGCCCATGGGCCAAATCCATCCTCCCACCTGCATTTAAATAACGCATGAGCTAAGAATGGTGTTTGTATTTTTTAACAGCTGGGGGAAAACCAGAAGGAGAATACTTCATGAAATGTGAAAATTGTATGAAATTCAATTTTTAGTAACCATTTAAAAGTTTCCTTGACTGTTGGTGGGAATGCAAGTTGATGCAGCCACTTTGGAAAACAGTGTGGAGATTCCTCAAAAAATTTAAAATAGAGCTACCTTATGACCCAGCAATTGCATGACTGGGTATTTAACCCAAAGATACAGATGTAGTGAAAAGAAGGGTCATCTGTACTCCAGTGTTAATAGCAGCAATTCCCCAATAGCCAAACTGTGGAAAGAGCTAAGATGCCCTTCAGCAGATGAATGGATAAAGAAGATGTGGTCCGTATATACAGTGGAATATTACTCAGCCATCAGAAAGGATGAATACCCAACTTCTGCATCGATATGGATGGGACTGGAGAAGATTATGCTGAGTGAAATAAGTAGAGAAAGTCAGTTATCATATGGTTTCACTTACTTTTGGAACATAAGGAATAACATGGAGGACACTAGGAGAAGGAAGAAAAAGTCAAGGGGGAGAAATTGAAGTGGGGAGAAATCACGAAAGACTGCGGACTCTGAGAAACAAACTGAGGGCTTTAGAGGGGAGAGGGTGGAGGGATGGGTTAGCCTGGTGGTGGGTATTAAGGAGGGCACGGATTGCATGGAGCATTGGGTGTTAAACAGTGAATCTTGGAACACCACATCAGAAACTAATGATGTATGGTGACTAGCGTATCACAATTAAAAATATAAAGTTTTGTTGAAATACAGCCATGCTTACTCATTAGCATATTGTCTGTGGCTGCTTTTGCGCTTCAGTAGTAAGTTGAGTAACTGCAGCAGAGATCACATACCCAGAAAAGGCATTTATTGTCTGTCTTGTACAGAAAAAGTTTGCCAATTCATGGACTGTTGAATTAATCCACATGAGAGGTAGTGATGAGTTGGGCCAAGATAGCTATAGAAGTGAAGCATGGTCTGATTCTGAGCATATTTTTAAAGTGAAGCTTGCAAGTTTTGCTAATGGATTATCTGTGGGATGTTAGAAAGCAAGGATTGTAGACAGAAGAACTGGGAGGATGTATCGGCATTACCTTGATAAAGAAGACTGCGCAGGAGCAGACTTTGAAGAGATTATCAGGAGCTCAGTTTTGGACCTAGTAAGTTTGAGGTAATAGTTGGCTGCCCAAGTGCAGCTGTCCTAGTATTCTTTTCAGATTAACAAATACTTCTTCCAGGTTGACCGTGTTTTACGGCACTAGGATACAGAAAATTACTTAAGGCAAGATCCTTAATATGCAGGGCAGTGCCATTTCCCTAATTGTATTCCATGAGACACTTTTCATAGGTATTCCAGGTAAAGGAAGACTTTAATATGCTAGTAAGTATTGTGAAGCACTGGTAGGAACCATTTCCAAATTTAATGGACCATCATTTTTTTTTGTTGGGAGTGCATTCACATCTAGTGTTCTAGAGATATGTGTTTAAGAAATAATATGGCAGCTCATGGGTCTGATTTAAATACAGTTGAGCTGTTTTTCAATGCTGAAGAATAATCATTTTGAAGACTCGAAGGAAAGGAACTTAAGGGTTTTTTTTTTCCCATTTCTTATTACACATAAATTAAAACACATTCATTTGAAGTATACAGTTTAGAGTTTTGACAACTGTATACCACAGTCACGATTTCCTTCACCCCTTTGCGTCAATTAACTACTTCCTCTTGCTGCCTCCAGGCAACCACTGGGGTTAGTTCCCCCCACCCCCTTTTAATGATCTCAAAGCTTTATTTTCCTCCCCTTTATTGACATATGATTGACCAGTAAAAATTACATATATTTAAGTTGTACAGTGTGATTTTTTTGAAGTGTGCATGATGATTCAATATATGTATCCGTAGTGAAATGGTTTTCACGGTAATTATAACACATCCCTCACCTCATATTTATTTTTTTTTGTGTCTGGTAAGAACACTTCAGATCTACTCTCAGTAAATTATAAGTAAATAGTAAAGTTAACGGCAGTCACCATGCTGTACATAAGTTCTGTAGAACTTACTGCTGAAGGTTTGTACCCTTTGATGAACATCTCCCCATTTCTCCCACTCCCCAGCTCTTTGCAGCCAGTGTTCTACTCTTTGGTTGTATGAGTTCAACTTTATTGGACCCAGTGTTGCATTTATTATATTTCATATAAATGAAAAAATGTTTATGCCTGCTTTTTTTCATGTAGCATGGTGTGAAAGTTTTTTGAAGTTCCTCTGTGATGTTGCATATATCAGTGGTCTCTACCTTTTTGTTGATAATTAGTATTTCATTGAATAGAGAAGCAAGTTTATCCTTTCACCTGTTGTAATTTTCATTTTTATTTCTCCAGAGACAAATGATCTCAAGCATCTTTCCATGTTCTTCTTGACAATTCATGTGTCTTCTCTGGTGAAGTATCCATTTAAACCTTCTGTCTTTTTATTGACTTGTCCTTCTGTCCTCTCCCCCATCCCCGCCGTTCTAACAATTTTTTATATAATTTGATATTAAATTCTTGGTCAGTTATTCTACTCTGTGGCTTTTTTTTCCCTTCATTTTGTGGGAAGGCTTTTAATTACAAATACACTTTTATTCATAAATATGAAGCTTGTCAGGTTTTTTCTTTCTTGTTTTTATATTTTTCAAGGAGTTTATCTTTGTCATCTTTTTGTCATGAACTTTCCTTTTTTACCTTTTTAAGGTCTCTAGGATCTGTGACATTGTTCTTTATTTTATTCGTGACATTAGCAATTTGTGACTTCTTTCTTATTTTCTTGATCAGCCTACCTCTGGAGAGAGTTTTATTAAGTCTATTGATATTTTCTAAGAACCAACTTTTGGTTTTGTTGATTTTTCTCTAGTCTACTTTCTTCTGTCTTAAAGATAGAAATTTTTCTCTATAATGCTTTAGCTGTTTCCAAAAAATAATGTTATGTTGTATTTTCATTACCATTCAGTTCAAAATATTTTTAAATTTCCTTTATAATTTCTAATTTGACCTATGGGTTATTTTCATATGTTTCCAGATATTTGGGACTTTTCCATTTATCTTATTACTGTGACTGATTTCTAATTTAATTTTTTTTCTTAGAGATTGTATTCTGTAAGACTTCAGTCTTTTTGAATCTAATTAGGACTTTTTATAGTCCAGCATATGTTATAAATATTCCACATACACTTAAAAACATGTTTATTTTGCAGTAGTTGGGTGTATGTTCTGTAAATGTTTAGATGAAGGTGACTGAAAATGTTCAGGTTGCTCCTGTTCTTACCCATTTTCCCTACTTTTATGAACTACTGAACAAGATGTGTAAAAATGTTCATTCATTATGAAAGTATGCACAGTAATATACTGTCCTTGAAAGCACTGAAATAGCAAACTAATTTGGTATATGCACATGGTTACATGTGTGTATGTGTATGTGTGTATGAATGAATAGCTTACAAAGCCTATATGAACAGGGTTTAGCATCATTTAAAGAAGTCATTCTGCATTTTAGATAATGACAATTTTCTCCTTGCTTTAATTTTGAAATCTTTGTTTTTTTTCCTCAAAAAACGCCAGTTAACTTTGTGCAACACATTTTCTAGGGAGATGGTACTGAGCAGTACCTAGGTGGCAGTCAGTGTTAGAGAAGATGTTAACTGATTTTTTTTTTTAAGATTTTATTTATTTATTTGACAGAGAGATCACAAGTAGGCAGAGAGTCAGGCAGAGAGAGAGGGGGAAGCAGGCTCCCCGCTGAGCAGAGAGCCCGATGCGGGGCTCGATCCCAGGACCCTGAGATCACGAGGCGAGCCAAAGGCAGCGGCTTAACCCACTGAGCCACCCAAGGCGCCCTGTTAACTGAATTGAAAAGAAGGTGTCACCATGGACTGGGTGCTTAGGGAAGAAGACTTCACATTGGTAGGTGAGGCTTGATCTGGAACTTCAAGACACAGGACTCTAGAGACAATATCTGTGTGTTTTTGTGCCAGGTCAATAAAAGTGGTGACAAATGCAGTAGTATGTCTGGACAAATCATGCATGGTCAGGGACTGTCACTTAAAGTTAGAGCTTTTATTTCCTTATTTATAAAATTGGGCTATTATTTTTTGCTCATTTGCCTTAGAATGACTTCATGGAGGCAAAAAATTATTATTTTAGTTATATGGAATTATAAGACTTTCTTTTTTTTTTTTTTAATATATATTGTATGGACTGGTTACCTCAACTACATCATTGGCTATGACAATTTCTGGTCACTGAAGGCACCACACAGAAAGAAATTCTGTTCCTCACCTACAGAATGTACCGCCATTGCTAATCCACAATTTTACTTTATAGGCTTTTGATTATGGTGATAATAAGATGATTATGAAACCATATATTAATGTTACTAAAAAGTAACATCATGTATAAAAGTCTGCTTCCCCTCCCTTCCTTCTCTTCCTCTCTTTCTCTCCCTCATCTTTTTCTCTCTCCCCCTCTCTTTTCTATCTTTCTCCCCCCACCCCCGACTCTGTTTCACTCACTCACTCCCTCATTATAGTCACTCAGTCACTCGCTGTGGGAATGCATCTATCATCTCAGCTGATCAGATACCATCCCTCTTGCAATTAATTCTTGTTCCAGTTAGTTGTAAAATAATAAATACTATTTCTCATTATTAGCTAAGTCCTTACATGAATTCATATCTAATCTTCTCCTAAGGAACCTCAAAAACACTAGAATAGTGGAAGTGGGGGGGATATTATGCTGGACTTATGTTGATATGAAGACTGAGAATGTAGAGGTAAGGGATATATGACCAAATAACCCTCTTTCTCACTATAATTTTTCTTCCCTTTCAGTAGGAGCAGGGGTAAAGATTTCTGTTAAGGAGGTGTAGAGTACTAAATGGAAAGACCAAACTAAATGAGCAGCACCAACCTGTGTATTAGAGAAATTAGTGTTGCTAGGCAGCTGAAGTTTACATCGTCTCATAATTTAAGACAGACTTCGACATACCAAGATGCCACCAGTCCCAAACAAGTCATAAAGTATTCATTTCACTTTTTAACATTTCAGCTTTTAACTTTATTGTGGGGGTAATCAAATCTGTTTTGTTCTTTTATTTTTTCTTTAAGTTTGCTTATATGTATTTGAGAACTTGAACATGAATCAATTTTGGATATTATAGTTTATTCCTTCATGAAACCATTTATATATGTAGAGCTCAGTAATAATTGATCTAATACTTAATAGATTCTGATGAATTTCCAGATGAGGATTTTGAAATTTAAAGTTGCTTCTAGTTATTTCAAGGAATATTATGATATTGGAAAAATAATTAAGTAATTTTAATTCAGTGTCATGAATTAAAAAAACTACAGATGCTCTCAAAATTTGGGAGAGTGGTAGAAAAAAAGGATCCACCACAGAATTTTTTAAAAGTTGACTTTTCATGTTACCCAAAGATTCTCTTCTTTCTTGTGCTACATGCATTTGGTTCATAGTTAACTGTGTATTAATTATAACCTGAAAACAAATGAAGAGAGATAGTGACTCTGGAGATGGAGTAGTCTTATTTTGGAGTTCAGGGTTTTTAACTGGGTTGTTAATGAACTGATAGTATTACTTTTAGTTCTTGACCATGGTGTGACTCATTCAAGTCTGTGGTATTCTTGTTCTCCTTTTCATTTTCCTGGGAGAGAAGGCAAGGTATTAAAAAACATCTCCCTGTGATGCACTTGGCCCTTGATAGAGCTGTAGTATGAGAGAGCATCTCTCTCATGTAAAGAAAGGTGTTGCTACTGTTTTCTCCCATGCACAACCGTTTTAATCTGAATGGGAAATCTGTCTAGGGACCCAGAGTACAGTAATTAGCAGTCTCTTCAGAGTGTCAGAGCAGAATTACTATTGTAATGGTTTAGCTGCAGGATAAAAGGATTGAATTTGGGTCCGCTTGTCTGCCAAACTAAAATGAGTTGCCATGGGAATTTTCAAATGTGAAAGGCGTTTACTTAAAGCAATTTGGCAGGTTTGAATAAACTCATAAATTACAGGTTTGAAAGGAGCCAGTCCTCGCTTCCTCTCTTACAGGCAGGACTGTATAGAAGGCTGATAGCTTCTTAAGTTCTTAATGAGAATGAGTTGATCCATGCTCTCATGCAGACAATCCACTTATTAAGGCTTGTTTATTCCCTAAATATAGTACAGTAAGCACATTTTAAGGAAAGGTATTTTGTTCCAGATCGGTGGAGGAAAAAGATGAAAACTATAGACATAAATTTTCCCTCCTAAGTTAAATATATCTTCAAATAACTCCCTTAAAATGATTGTTTTGTTTTAATAAGCACTGACCTGATATTAACTTTAATTTTGCTCAGTGCATGTAATAAATGTATATCTTTACATATGCTGCATTTGTCTTAAAAGTAAGATGAACATTTAAAGCTTTTTTGGAAAACAAGTTACTCAGACTTATAAGCTGGATTATTTAGTTTGCATGTAAATACTTTCAGAGAGACCTTAGTCTCACATATCTTTCAAAAGAACTGGGTCTTAGTATAAATCACTTTTTAGTAGAAAATGCTCCTTTAAATGCCTATGGTGGTGAACGTCACTTAGGCTTGTATGACCTCTCTTGTCCTCAAGATATTAGTAATAATAAGAGTTCTTGCATTAGTGTTTTATATCTGCCCTCCAGAAAAAAACTTAGTGAAATTTAAGTATGTAAAATTTTGAGACTAACGTATTTTCACACAATAAATGAGGTCTTTGGGGTAGCCTCTGTTAATATTTTCAAGCTACTTTACTTTTGTAAGGAAGGAAAAAAAATACAGTTGTTGCAAATCTTAATGTCCTGAAAATGTAGGTGCAGGTTTCAGTAATGTTTTACAAGGAGATACAGTTATGCAGAATGATTGTTTAATTCAAATAAAGTACAAAATGAGTATTTTTTAAGATACAACAAATATATTTTTGTTTATATAGTAATGTTCTTAAATTATATTTACATATCAGAGTAGTCTGATTAAAATCCTGTAGTTCTAAGATTACCATTGAACCTTAATAAATTAATAAACCTTGACCCAGCGACAGAGAAGACTGTCAGAAATCTCATTTAAATTTAGCCTACAGAGATCATTAGAGAAGTCCTTGTCAGAGATCTAAGACTGGAATCAGAGTGGTAGAACACACTCTATGCACTCTGCGAGATGCTCTGATGTAGATGGGTGTGCACTGCTTTAGGAAACATGAGGGGGAGGTGCTTGCAGAAGTTGAAATGTAGTTAACTGCTTCTTACAGAGAGGGACAATGCTAAACAAAATTTAACTGGATTCCACATCAGTGTCTTTTTATACCCTACCCCAGATTCTGCATTAGAGCAGCCTCAGGAGCCTATTCCAACTAGAATTTTCACGAATAATTGAAAATACTGTGTCTTTGGAGAGCAGTCTATATGGACAGATTAAGAAGTGTGACATGGTATAGGTTGTAGGACTTCGATCACTGTCATAAATCACTGAGGAGCTGTGTTGGAATCTCTTTACTGTCTGTCCAGCCATCATGTGTCTGGAAGTGGGTCGGCATTTTTTTAAATGAACAGGGGCCTTTTCCCCAAACTTGCAGCTGCTTGACAATAATAGTAAGATATGTCTTGTGTGTGTGAACAAGCCCTCAGAAATAGAGTCTGCAAAAAACATCCTTTTTTTTATTACAAGGATTCATTAAAGAATGGCTTCCCTAACACAAGAAATGTGGTTGACAGTTTAGATAGCTTGTAACTCTAAATTTAAGGTGTTGCGAATATAAAACAGATTCTTGGGGTAAGATAATAGGGTAGTATGTGTTTATTCTCTAGGAAATATTTTTGTAGTTTATATAAAAGTTCCTTTCATTTTAATCTTACATTCCATGCATCCCTCAGAATTTGCATGTTGAATTTATTATGTAACATTTCACACTTATTAGTACCTATGTATTCTTTTTTTTTTTTTTTAAGTACCTATGTATTCTTAACTGTTTCTGTCCCATAACTAAAAACGCTGGCTGGGATAATGCATTTTAGTTGTTTGTTTGTTTGTTTTTTTCTCCCTTACTAAATGTATGGTATTCAACACAGATACTCTAAAATTAATTTACTGTATATTGATTTTTTTATTAAAGACATAAAATTAATAGAAAAATAGGTGAGCGATTTCTCGGTGTATCTTCTTTAGTTCAATTATTTTCATACATCCCTTTAATTTGTTTGCATGCCCTTCTGATGGTTGGTAAGTAGCATCATGTTCCTTATATATAGGTGAAGCATTTGTATTCCATTCATTTTCTGTTAATGCACATTGAAGTTGACTTGGCAAAAAAGTTAAGAAAATCAAATACCCTTTAATTAACTTTTATTTTTAAACCCTTATATCTAATTTTTTTGACAACACTTCAAATGTTTGAGTATTTTATGTAAGTAAAATTATTCATATATTACCATTGTGAGATTTAATAGTATTTTAAAGAGATGAGCATTTTAATGTAGTTTCAGGTAAACTTAATTTGGTAACTTGTCATAAATAGCTTGATTTTCTCCTATGTTTTTGATAACTAAATTTTTGAAATTTGATTTCAGAAGTGACAGTAATAAGACTTCTCCTTTATGGGCATTACTCTGAAGCCTGTATTGCGTATTTGTATAAGTAGACGGGTTTTTTATTCTTTTAACCTTTAATACCTTTGTGGGGAAAAAATTAATTTTTAATGTGTGCATCAAATATAAAATAATAGAGTGAGTTGCTTTTAAAGTTATGCCTTTAAAATGATATGACATCAACTTATTTTTGTTAAATCTCTTTCTAGAATGTATCTCTGAGCAAGTTAACAGACTCATTAATTAAGCTTTCTTCATATTTATTTATTTTATGTATTTGCTTGTGAAGGATGGCAGTATACTCTTAAATAAAAGACTTTGATTACTGAATTTAGCATCTGTGGAATTGCAACGTACTTGTAGAGATTAAAAAACTCATTTAATGACTGTCAAAAGCAATTCACTCACAAACTTCTATTGAGAGACTGCTATATACCAGCCTAGAAACCAAGACTTTGGTACATACGGAGATAAGAGATTTAGTAATATAAAAATGAGAGGAGGGCAAAATTAATGAGTTTCTTGGTTACTTATTTAGTCACTTGATGCTTGCTTTTCAGAAATGTCATGCTGTTACTGGAGGTAGATACTTTCCAGAGTGATCTTTTTGCATTCCAGTTTGTTCTTTTAGGGCATTCTCATCCATAATCTATCTCCAGGGACCGCTGCCGTCGTGATCGTTCTTCAGTATGCTTCTCGTCTCAACCCCGCAGCTCCCCAGTCCACTCAGCACCTCCTTTGGATGATTTATACAATCTCAAACATAACCCTTCCCAAACTAACATCACATCCTTCCCTGCCCTCCTCATACAGCAGTTCCTCCATTGTTTTCTCTTTGTGAATGACAGCCGTTGCCTACGAGTCATATATCCTTACCTGCACCACTGTTTCCCCTCTGCTCCTGCTCTTTCCCATCCATTTCATCAAGTTCTGATTTCTTCCTCTTGGTAGCACCTGGCTCTTCGTTTCCATACTCGCTATTGTACGAGGTCCATTGGTGCTCCTTCCTAGTTGTAGCCAGTTATCTTTTTTTTTTTTTTTTTAAGATTTTATTTATTTGGCAGCACAAGCAGGGGGGAGCACCAGGCAGAGGGAGAGGGGAGAAGTATGCTCCCTGCTGAGCAGAGAGCCTGATACGGAGCTCGATCCCAGGCTCCTGGGATCATGACCTGAGCCAAAAGCAGACACTTAACCAACTGAGCCACCCAGGTACCCCCAGAGTTATCTTTTCAATATATATTTGAGGTATCATCATGTTCCCTATTTCACATTTTCATGGCTTTCTGTCATTGCCTGGTAAAATGCAAACTAGTTAGCATAGCATTTTAGCCCACCTTCACCTGGTGCATATCTACCTTTCCAGATTCATTTCATGTTATTTCTTCCTTACCCTCCCCCAATATAAAATACCTTGCAATTCCCAGAACACCCTTGTTTATTTGTTTAGCAGTAGAAACTAAGATGGGAAAAGGCCTGGCAGAAGCCACAAGAAAGATTTCTCCTAGTATACCAGCATTTAGAATAATTTAAGATTGCCAGTGAAACACTAGCAAATAGGAAATGTGTTCTCTAAAAATACTACACAGTATTTGTCAAGTTTTTTACATGACTGTATATTAACATGTAGTAGTGTTTCGTTTTGTTATTAATAACTTAAAGAAAAGTTCTGTTTTGACTTAACACGCTACTATTTTAACAGGTGTTTTAAACATCTGCTTATATTCATTGAACAAATATTTATTAGTGTTTTATATATACTGGGAACATACTAGTATAGTTTTTTGTTGTTGTTATGAAATTAAAGTATTGAGTCTGTTCCGCAACAAATGAAGAAGTATGTTCCTTATTATATGCAATCAAAACATGGTTTGTAAACATCTTTTGATTTGTAAAGTTTTTCATGGGAAACTAGGAGTTTGAAACTCACAGTAATAAAGCTGTTTTTTCCTATAGGAATTTCAGTAAGCAGAAATTTTTGTAAAAGCTATAAATCCAGTGCTATAAAACCAAATTATAATAGGATAGATCCAGAGTTGAATTACTTCTAACTCTGGAGTCAGAGATAATGTCTTTCTTTATATCACCAGCAAATTGTTTCTTAAATCTTCATACCAAATATTTAAAGCACCAGCCATCCCATCAAAAAGCTGCTTACCTGTGGAACATCAGTGACATTTCAGCGAATAGTGGCTAGGCAATGAATATGTTGTTCTCTGATTTATTGCTTTCTAATTTCATTACTTATCATGAAAACTTTCTTATCTGTTAGAAGAATACCTGTGTTTGTGTGTTGATGCTGGTGGTAAGAATTATGCCACCACTCATAATCATCATGCAGTACTGAAGCACTGGAACTTGCCAAAGCAGAAGACTATTTCTACTGTGGTTTAAAAACCAAGTAGTGAGTGTTAGATTTGGTAATAATCATAGTTACAAGCCAATTAAAATGTCCTCCAACCATGCAACTTAATATTTTTAAGGTGTTCCTAAATTTATTTATTTATTTATTTAAAAGATTTTATTTATTTGACAGAGATCACAAGTAGGCAGAGAGGCAGGCAGAGAGGGAGGGGAAAACAGGCTCCCCGCTGAGCAGAGAGCCCGACGCGGGGCCTGATCCCAGGACCCTGAGATCATGACCTGAGCCGAAGGCAGAGGCTTTAACCCGCTGAGCCACCCAGGTGCCCCGGTGTTCCTAAATTTAAAAAATGGATTACAGCAGTTTCTAAAGTATCCTTCTGCTAACAAACCCCATTTTAGCTACTAATTTTTATAAATTTGAAGTATCTTCAGTATAAGATCTGTCACTGGAATGCAAAACATTTAAGAGTTTGCTGATTTTATATATGTTGGATATTCTCTGTGATAAAAAGAAATAAACTGTGAAAGTACAAATAACTTTCAAAAACTACTATGCATATATATGTATTCATACGTACTTTTTACACATACACATGTGTGTTATATGTATATATGTATATAAAATACATAAAAGCAGTAAGAAGCATTAAAACAGCCAAAGTACAAGCAATACTTATACTCTGTGATCTTTGTGGTTACTGGTCTAGCTTGTCAGGTGAGAGCCACCAGGCACAGAGAGAGATCATCATTTTACCATGCACATAGCTTTTTAGTGAACTCTAGCATATTAATACAATCCTGGCAGTTACTCTGTTTTCATGAGGAAATAAAAGTGGGGAAATCACAGCTCTTCCTGGAGGATGCCTGAGAAAAAGTCCAATTTGAGCTTCCATTTAAGGAATAAGTGACATTATTCTCATTTGCTTAGCAATTATTTTGTTTTAGTTTTAGTTTTAGTTTTTCTTTATCTTTCTTTTTTTTTTTTAAAAAAATAAAACAAGTTATTGAAAAGGCCATAAAATGAATACCCATACCTTTGTAACCATGGACATTGCAAAAGCCCTTTTAGGACCAGTTTAATAGGGTATGCAGCCTCTGGCATGAAGTGGTGGAGAAAATGAATAAATGCAGTTCTTAGTTTATTCCAAAGAGGTAATCCCCAATCAGGAAAGTAATTTGTAACAGTATTCTTCATAAAAGCAAAAAATTAATATAAGGCAATGGGGAACTATTAAACTGTGGTTTAGACTTGAAATATCATGAATATTTGGAATATTGTGCTACCATGCCCCCCTTCCCCCACCCACACGCAGCATTGGTTCGACCTTCTAGCCATTTCATACTTTTGTTCTCATGTCTCCATCCCCATTGGAATTATCTCACTTCAGAGTATCATTATGTGTTGCCTGGATTAGGAACATATAATCTCTGCTTTATCTGTATGATCTTCCTGCCTGTCTTAGTCTTACCTTTCCAAATATTCTCCACACTGGAGCTAAAGTAGTGCTTCTAAAAATAGAAGTTTAATCATGATTTTCCTTAGGTTAAGACACTCTATTGAGTTTGAATTACTCCACAGAGTATGTCCTTGCTTGAGCATGGCTTGCAGACTGTTACCACATTATCAACCTTACTGATCTCATACTCTTGATTCTAGATTTTTGAATGTGTTCTTTCTCTTCCTTGGAGCCACCTTCACTCTTTCTGACCTCTTTAACTCTTACTCATCTGTGTGTCTGACATTGTATATTACTTTAACATGTGAATATCCCAGAGCCTTCCCTACCCTATTCATCATGAGCCCAAGCTTAGTTTGACATCCTTGTTGTATGTTCCTGGAAACTCCATATCAGTTCGTTTTAACTGCTTAATTGTCTATATCCAACTCCATCTTCCCTGGTACAAATTTCCAAGAGTGCAGTCTTTGTTAGTTAAAACCTATCCTAGAGATATAATCATTTTTTAGAGGTTTAAGGACTATGATGTAAAGACTTTTCATAGAATATTTCATAAAAATAGTAGGATAAAAAATTATATATCAACTATAAAGGATAAATTCTGTTTATAATAAAATCTAGGTGGGAATAAAGCCATTAAGTTACCCTCGAGTAGTAGCTTATACGTAAGTTTTAAAATACAATTTTAGGGACTCATGTTAGTTAAGCGTCCATCTGGTGATTTCGGCTCAGGTCATGAACTTACTGGTTGTAAGATCTAGCCTCACCTCTGGATCCTTGCTCAGCAGGGAGTCTGCTTGAGAATCTCTCTCTCTTACACACACACACACACACACACACACACAAACACACAAGTGCTCTCTCTCTTGCTCTCAATCTTTAAAATACAGTTTTAAAGTAATACAGAAGCACCTAGATTTGGAAAGAAAATATTTAAGTCCATTGGTTTGTGAGGCCAGATCATTTAACACCATTTCCTGCTTTCATTCCCTGGATACCTCCTACTAAATAGTTGTTAAGGGCCTGCCCTTGGTAGCTTAAGACTTTGTCAATGTTTTCAACCCCTTGGTGTGGTATATCATTGATACCTTCTTCAAAGTACATCAGTTTGTTATATATGTAAAGAAACCTGTTGAGGCAGTTGACACCCTTACTTACTGGAACTCATCAAGTCTCATAGGGAAATCCTTGGCAGCGTGAGTATACCTGGCCCCTTCCCAGTGCGTGTATTCACATTCTGTGCAGTGTAAATGATTCACCCAAGGCTTGAGGTCACACCCCACAGCTATCATTATGAAAGAAATTTCATCTTGGTTTTTAAACCCTTGGTTGTTGTTGTTATTTTTTGTTTTGTTTTAAGAGAGCGCATGAGAGGCGAGAAGGTCAGAGAGAGAAGCAGACTCCCCGTGGAGCTGGGACCCCAATGCGGGACTTGATCCCAGGACTCCGGGATCGTGACTGAGCTGAAGGCAGTTGCTTAACCAACTGAGCCACCAGGCACCCTAAACCCTTGGTCTTTAAAATGCTTTCCAACATTGAACATTTTTTCATCATTTTTAAATTTTTGTTTCTCTGGATAATTGTATATTACTAGTTTATGGGCTAATTATTGTTACACTTACTGGCTATAGTGTGATTTTTTTTAATATTTATAAAACACCTCAAAATACAAGATAAGCATGGGAGCCACGAAGAATACAAGAATACCCAAAAACCAAATGCCCATGCGTTATCAACTTGCTTAAGGAGAGTGCTTTGTTAACTGTGAAAGTTAATAAGGTTCAGAGTTCTTAAGTAGAGGACGTCTTATATTGCCTTCTTCTAAAATAATATCTGGTATACTCCAGAATAACAGCTGTTTTTCTCATAAATTACTCCTGCAATAGAAGAAAAAATTTCTCAAGTTTTAGTTCAAAATTAACTCCTGTTCCTAATTGTCAACTCCTATGCTTAACTTTCCCTGATTTATTTTATGCCTACTTTAAAATGTGGTTTTTAGGTTGCTATATAGCTAAACCCACTTAAGAAATGAAGGAGTATTTGCAGTTTATCTCAGAAGTACAATATTCTTCATCCCTAAAGAAATGTGTTATTTACATTCCACATTTTGTTTATTATTATTTTATTCTTCAAGTTTGGCCACCTATACTTGGCTTCCTAGCTGTGGGATAGCTAAGCAAAAGAAGTATTCAAGTGCTTTATTAACATAGTGGCACAAACTCCTGTCTTATGTTAAATTTTACCCTAAAGTACAACCAGTGGGAGAGAGAACACCTGTGTTATAGACCTTACAGGTTGTTAAGAAGGTTAAATCAGATAAGAATGATTAAATTCTTTAAAAATTATAAACACTTGAAATAAAGGCTTATTTGAATCCCAGAAACATGAGACCTTTTAAAAAAATGAGATATTTAATTAGCTTAATTATTTTTTTTCTTTGGCCAAGGAAAGATAGATAATAAGAGTCTCAATCTCAGAACAAAAATTGTAGGGCAAAAACTTAATCTTATTTGTCTTCATTGCAGTTGTGGTACATCGTAGAGGTCAAGTGCTACCAGGTGATACTTGAAGAAATTCCTTGCCTTTTTTCCTTTCCTGCTTTGTCTCCCTTGGCCTTACCTTGAGGTTCAAAGTTTTAGTCAGCTTTTTTACAGTGAAGATACACCTTTAGATATCTTACAGAACAGTGAATAACAAAAGTTAGGGTGTGAAGCGACCAAAATTAATGGCCTCAGTATCACCATAATGACTAGATCCAAAAGTAGTTTGTGTATAAGTGAAACTAGCAATAGTGACCTGCCACTGCTCTGAGGACAGGGCAGCTTTCTGCCTCTGCTCTCAACTTAGAGGTCATTACACTGCACTTGATGGCTCAGAAATCTCATCAGTGTGTCCTAGTGCCTATAGGTTACTTTGAAGAATCCCTGTAGTAGGTTGACATCAAATAGTAGCATTACCTGGAAGTATTTCAAGACCATGATTAACAGCTTTTGTTTTGTTTTTTGTTTTTTTAAGATTTTATTTATTTGTCAGAAAGAGAGAGAAGAGAAAGAGAGCACACAAGCAGGCAGAGTGGCAGGCAAGGTGGAGAGACAAGCAGGCTCCCTGTTGAGTAAAGAGCCCAATGTGGGACTCGATTCCAGGACTCTGGGATCATGACCTGAGCGGAAGGCAGAGGCTTATCTGACTAAGACACCCAGGCGTCCCTAACAGTTTTATCATAGATACTTAGGGGAGCGCTTAGTTCTCTGTTAACCCACTAACAGTGTAGGTAACATTCTGCCTTTGTACTCTGGATGCTTTTTAGACAGATTCGTAGTTATCTTTAGATCCTTGAAGTGGTTCATGGTCCTTTCCTCGTAGTTTTTTGTTTGGTCTTCAGCTACACCCTGAGTAAACTTCTTCATAGCAGCTGTTACACTTTATTGAACTTGTTTTCCTTTCCTATCTCTATCCAAACCAGACTATCAGTCTTAAATACAAGGGCCACATCTAATTCTTTATATACCTAGACTAGTGATTAGTCTTTAGTATGTAGTGAGTATTTTGTTAAAAAAGAAAATACTTTTCCTTCCTGTAGACTCATTGCTTAATCTGGATCCATGTGAGTTTAATGTGTCATTACTTCTAGAACTTGTTGTCAGGCATTTGTTACGACATCCTACAAGGTCTACTCACTCCCTACCACCACTGCCACCGCACGTATACTTGCGAATTTGTTGCCTCCTTTCCCCATATACCTCCCACAACTAATCCATTTTTAGATCATCATTTTCAGGTACCTGCTCTTTATCTTCTGTAGAGTCAGGCTCTCCTGTGCTCACAGTTTGTAATTATATGCCCTTCCTTTTATTGCCCCAGCCATATAGTCTGAAAGTGTTCACCTAAAATGATGTATTTCAGAGGACTTTTTTCCCTATAAGATAATTTTGTGGCTTTGCTAATAGTAGTGTAGTGTATAGCCCAAGGTATGGATCTTATAAATCTTTAAAAAGTTTGTCATTCCTATTAAGCTTACCATAAAGAACAAAATCTCAAATTATGTCATACTGTGTTTCACATAGGAAGAAATAAATGCTTATTATGACAAGACTTTTCTGAGATCGTTACTGCTTTTAATAGATCTGTTTATGCCTTGTTGAGAAAAGAACACATTATCTTAAAAGTTAAAAAAAAAAAAAAAGTATTCATTGGAGGCGCCTGCAAAGCCCAGTTGGTAGAGCATCTGACTTTTGGTTTGGCTCAGGTCATGATCTTAGGGTGCTCAGCACGGTGGTGGGGGGCGGGGGCAGGGAGTGGGCTTGAGATTCTTTATCTCTGCCCCTCCCCCCGCACTTGCATGCTCTTTCTCTCTAAAATAAAATTTTTAAAAAGTTATTTTTTTATATAGTTTAATAAAATTTATGCAGCAGTGTTTTGTGTGTGTGTGTTTAAACCTTTCAAGCTTTTCTGTCTAAGTAAAGTGCCTCGTGCTTCTTCCTCTCTATCTTGCTTTATTTTTGGTAAGTTGTTGCTGCTAAACCAGTATTATGATTAAGTGGAAGTTTGTGGGATAATGAATGTAATGGCAAATAGTGTAAGATATGCCAAGATTTTTCTCCCCTTACTGTGTCTGTAACATTTTGACCTACGAATTTTTCAACAAAACAATAAGATCGTCTTCGCATATCATCGGAAGCGGGGACTTACACATTACCTTTTAGTAATCGGACTGTATTGCCTTTGCCTTTCCACCTAAGCATGGAGTTCTGATACATATTTGCAGTGTTGGGTTTCTGTCCAATTCTGGGAATTTCTCTCATGCTCTTCAGTAGGTGAACATCATTGTTTTTGTGCTAGACTTCGCACAGTATCTGCATCATAGTAGGTGCTCATTAGTCATCTCTTAACTAAACATTGAAGATTGGGAAAAGAAAGGAAGGTGGAATCAAGCAACTTTTAAATCTGAAGAAATAATAGATCATCATGGAGTCCACATAAATTTTTGGCACAAAATGAAGTTGGTGACTTAAAAGAAATTGGTGTGGCCATAAATGCCAGTCTGGGAAGTTCAGGCCCTATGAAGTAGTAGCAGTGGGGAGCCACTTCCTTGTATCAGGAACACAAAGCCACAGTAGGTTTTTCAGTGGAGAGAATTAATGAATTAATTGGTTAAACATGTGCTGAAAACTACAAAAGGAGCAGGGTGTAATACAGATTTAGAAACTATAGCAGCGGCTCTTACCCCAGGGCTGGGAGAGAAAACAGAGAGATTGGTACTGTTGTTCGATCTTAGGCGCTGTGAGAAAGTTCTGTGCAGAGGTGGAACTGAGACATCTGACAAAGTGGTGCCTCTTGGCTGATGCGGGAAACACAGTAGCTCAGAGGAGTAGATAAACTGGTTGGCTGGTGCTGTTCCTCATGGGTGACATAAGAAAGCTTGTTCTAGAAGTGCTGGGAAGGAAGTGTGGAGCCTGAGAACATCTGGCACGGGAAGGAGCATCCCTTCTCCCCTCCACGGTTCTTCCGTCTTGCTTAAATGCCCTCCACTGTGCATCTCGGTTGTGAGAGCCTACCAGAACCAGCTTGCAAAGAAAAGATAGTACCATAAAGAGCCCTGAACCCACTGTTAAAAGTATAGAGCCGGTCAGTGTGGAACTTAATAATCTGCATAATCTAGGAGAAAAATATTATAAAAAAGTGTGGGAGGTTAATTTTTCTACTAGCATTACAGGATGAGTTTGAGTAAATAGATCGTGGATTTACATTAAGCTCTGTACCTCACATCTCCACTTGGCTATTTAAAGAGCCACGGTATTAGCATTTTCAAACTTAATATTTCCAAACAGAGCTCTTGATTCCATTTCCCTCAGCCTTTCCCGTCTCATTAAATGGAGCCACCATCTATTTGATTGCTTAATCCAAAAACCTGAACATTATTCTTTAATGTCTCCATTCTCTCGTTTGTTACATCCAACTAGCTATCAAGTCCTTTTGAGTTATTTTTTTCCATCTGTTACTACTTCCACGGCAGTCCAGTACATTTTCTGTCACTGGGGCTGAAGTTAAGCTCCTCATGACTGGTCTCTCTCTAATCGTACTCAAGCCCCAAAGAATCAATTGACAAAATAACAGAATATGCCTTCAAAGACAGATTCTGTTCTGTTTCTCTCCTGTATAAAATCCTCTAGTTAGCTTTAAGTCAGTTATGTTCTTTGTCAAATTTTCTTTAGCTGGCAGACCAGATACAAGTGATGATTGGTATGAAAATTTTTTTAACTTTTGTCACTCTCCATTTTCTCTTTTTTTTTTTTACTGATTTCTTGTTCAGCTAAGTGAATTAGTCATGTACTTTTTCTTTTATGTTTAGAAAACTGTTTCTACTCATTTATGTTCTTCTTAAGATTTTATTGAGAGAGAGGGAGAGAGAGCACAAGCAGGAGGAGGGGCAGAGGAAGAGGGAGAAGCTGACTTCCCACTGAGCCCAATGCGGGGCTGCATCCCAGGACCTGGGAATTAGACCTGAGCCAAAGGCAGACACAGACGCTCAACCAACTGAGCCACCCAGGCATCTCACCACTCATTATTTTAAATTTATAGAAAAGAATCAAATTTTTTAATGTCAGTGAGCAAGTTCACCTTTGCAAGGCATTGGGAGCTATAAGAAGACTGTTTTAATTGGTTAATGGTTAATTTATGGTTAAAAGTCACATGAGAAATTTCCTGAAAACTACATGAAAAAGAAGAAAAAATGAGATAGTAGTACATAGCTATATATGATTGAGTATCCCAAAAGGAGCAACATAGATTTAGGAAAATGATACCCATTATATGTGGGTGTGATTAGGGAAAAATATACTCTGTAGGGAACAGTCATCTGGGCTATCAAAAGAAGTACGCAGAGGATGCTTCTAGATAGGATCTTGTCTTCGTTGGGGGCAGAAAAGCACAAGCAGACTTCTAGGAACAGTGGGAAGATGATTTTAACTAATGCAAAATATTTGCAAATAGGGCTGCTTATAGACAGACGTTAAGTGCCTTGATTGCTAAAGCTGGAGAGTTTAGGCTTTTCTTATAGGAAAATTATTTTACTAATCACATTTTAATGATTTGGAAATATTCATACCTTTGCTTCACTTCTAACTTTTGTAATTAATTACATTATTGTAGTGGAGTTTGTTTTAATGTGTACTTTATAAGTTTAAAGCTGCCAAATAAACATGGTTTTCTTAATTTCTTACTTGAGGTCTTCGATGAATCCAAAGGATAATTACACTTAAAGGCACTACACCGAGGAGAGGATATGATAAGGAGTTTAGATCGAGTATGCTGGGTTAGAAGCCGGTTTGACAGTGTGACCATATGCGACATTAGATAAGCTGTCTAGGCCTCAGGGACAACACAGTACCAGTGCCACAGAAGTGTTATAAAATGTAAATGTTTAGATGATAAAAATCTGATATCTAGCTTTAATAAGATATAGCAATGTATAAGTTGTTCTATTTTAAAATGCAAAGACCTCTGCATTCTCAGTCTAGTATTAACCATGACCTGTTTCTGTCACTTTAACATAGCTGTTAAATACAGCCAGTAACGTAGCTGTAAATTATTATAATTTTATTATAATAGATTATAGAGTATGATAAATAATTATGCATAGATTATTTATACAGATTCATAATCTGTCTTCCATTGTTGTAAATCCCCAAAAAGTTCAGAAAAGAAAAATAATCTGTCTTTATCCTACTTAGTGTATTATTTTTATGTTTGCATAGATTGCATTATTGGAGTATTCCTCCAGACCCAATGGGGATGTTACGTAATCCTTGGTATAATATCTTTATACATATCTGAAAAATTCTCAAAATACTTAGGATGCCACAGGTTTTAGATAATGGGACAGTGGACCTGTAGAGAAGTTAGCAAGTGTTTGTTATATTTTTTAAACTTCTACATTTCAAAGGTACCTTATTCCTAATGTTTCAGTAACCTTTACATAATGCTTTTCATATAGAAAATATGAGAGAAATGTTCATTTATCCTGTGACCCAGTAATTCCATGTCTAGGTGTGTTGTGTGTTCAGAAAATGGGGCGGAAAAACTACATTCACAAAAATATCTTCTATCAGAATTTTCACAGTGGCTTTATGCACAATATCCAAAAACATTCCAATGGCCATAGCAGAAGAGTGGATAAATAAATGAAATATGACTTAGCTGTCCAAACAAGTATGCCACTGACACGTGCAGCAGTGCGGAAGAGTTTCATAAGTAATGCTGAGTGAAAGAAGCTGGTGCACACAAAGTGTATATACTCTGTGATTCCATTATATGAAATTCTAGAATAGGAAAAAACTAAACTGGTGACAAAAATCAGATCGGGGGTTTCCAGGGATAAGGTTGGGGAGGATCTTAACGTGTGAAGAGGCACAGTGGAACTCTGAGTTGATCGAACCATCCTGTGGCCTGATGTGCATTCATCAAAACTGACTGAATGTTGCCCTTAAGATCTCAAGATTCCACTGCATATAAATTATATCTCGGATTTTAAAATATAGAGCAAATGAGAAATAAGAATTTGTAAAGTTCCAGATGAGCACTTTGATTCAGCATTATAAAATACCCTTCTACGACCTGAGGTTTGGTTGTTCAAGAATAGCTTCTTTTGTTACAGAAGGAGAAGTCGGCGTCTCATCTCTATAGAGGCGTTTGTTCTTGTGCAAGTTCTACAGAAATGCCTTTTGAAATATCTGGAGTTGAGATGTATGATTTCAGGATGCCTTGTTTGATCAGCTTTTATCTTTGAGAGAAGAGGAAACATCAAATAAACTCCTGATAGGAAGCCTGAGTGGCAGAAGCTCTAGAGCCTCCGGGACTATAGAAAAACTCAGGAGAAATTACCTAAGAAACCAGCACATTTTCTTATCTGAAGTTCTGTTTGAAAGAGAGATGGCATACCCCTTCAACAGCATTCAGGCAGGAATATGATGTCAAGTTTCACTGACAAAACCAGGACAAGAAGGTTTAACTAACCACTTCTCGGTTAGAGTAATTCTGTAATGAACTCCGCAGACTGTTGAGGCACAGCAGCATGCTCTGTGCATACAGAATGGCGGGCGAGGTGGGGAGAAGTGGCGAAGATGCTGGAGTGAAGCTAGTTCTGGAGTGAGACCACCACGTTTAAATTCCAGCTTCCGAACTAAATTTTGTGCTCTGCTAGGTGTTAGTGTAGCCCGCCGTTAATGTGATGTAATCAGCGCGCATACTGTCGTTCATAACTTGCGAATCTCAGTGGCCTCCAGCGAGGTCATTGTGGCAGAGTCCATTGCTGCTGCCTAGTGAGAGCTGTGCTGCTCTCCTCTTGGGTGGGCGAGGGGGAGGTCTATGACCCTACATCTGTTTTTCAGCGTCCTGCACCCCGTAAAAGGTCCATATATACATGCACGAACCTTGATGTGCACACATGTATGTCTTCCATCATCTTTCTCTTTGGCTTTCTCCTCTGTTTTAACACTGCCTCACCAGCTAATGAGTGTGGTTAAATTGTTATCCAAAAAAACAGTTGGGTGAAAACATGCATTCCGGTCCCTCTTCCCTCTGCAGCACTCTCTGAGACGATAGATCACATCACTTCTTCCATCTTTATTTCTCTTACTTGATGACGTTTTCAAACACGTACCATTGTTTCACTGTTGAAAGTGATGAAGGTATACCTATTGCTTTTCTTTTTTTTTTTAATGTAGAGTATAATTTATATGTTTCTGATACTCCGTTATTATGTATAGACTTAAATTTGAAATGATTGGATGAGATTTTAATATCACTAGCTTTCAGGGAACAAGTTTAAGGAGTTTGGGTTAGATAATGGATTGCTAATTTGTCCCTTTTGCTGATGCTTTTTCTTACCATTAACAAGTAATTGCTATGGCTTTCAAAGAAATCCTGTTAATTTTTTCTCTGTCATCGTTGTACAAGTTCATAGGGGTCAAGGAATAGTAATTCCACAAGCATTCAAGTCTCCTCTGTTTTTTCCTACAAAGTAGGTTTTTGAAAAGTTGGCAGTGACACCTTAAACTTTATCTTCGTGATGTTTTCATTCATCTTTTTAATTCTTTGTGATTTGTTAAAAGCTAATTGAGCAGTTCTGTTTACTATAAATAATAGTATCCTTTTTGCTGTGTAGTGCCAAGGACAGAGTTTTGTGTATCATTGACAGTTGCAGTAGGTAGGGAGGACAGAGAAGCTTGTCATCTGGTCCTGCTCCTTTCTGAATCAGGTCAGAAAAAAGTGTCATTGGGTTACTTTGTTTTTGAATATCAAGTACTGAGGATTAGATACCATATAATACATGTGAGTAGTACGTAGTTCCACTGTCTTCTAGCACTGTCTTTAGGAATGAACCTTGGTAAATGGACCTTCATCTACTGCTTTCTTTTGCTGTAGCTAATGCTTACCCTATAGGATTTAGACATTTGAGATTTGGAAATAAAGTTAAAAGATTTTTCGTACCAGTCATTTAGAAATACTAGCAAAAATAACTTGTGGGACAGGGTGAATGGTAATATAGGCAGTGATAAATAAGAAATAGGCTCTATTCTCAAGGAACTTACTTTGGTGGTGGTGATGCACATGAAACTATAAATCAAGGTAGAAACAGTATAATCTAAGGAGGGCCCTTTGAGAAGGTAACATTTAGGTTGGGAGTTTGCAGAGATTAGATAGGATTTAGAAGGAGGGTAGAGTGGAGTGCAGAGGAGCATTCAAGATAGGGGAAATAGAAATATGCACAGAGATGCATAACAGGGAGTGATTTGATTTGATTTATGGTAGAAGAAAGGTGTAAAAAATAGTGGAAAACTAATTGCTTTAACTTGAGAAGATAATTTGGGCCCAGATCCACAGATAGTTTAAATGGTTTATATTTTTAGATAGTAAGAAACTAAGGAGGGTTTAAGACATAAAAATGTTAAGGAACATTAAAAAGAAAAGTTGTGTTTTGTGCAGTTAATCTTCCCTTGTGTAGATTGATTGAAGAACAGATACCATTAACATAATACTGTGGTAGTTTTGGTAATACACCAGTAATGACCAGAACAGGGGTGACAACAATCGACAAGAGCGGGTGGGGCAAGTCCAAGGTAAACGGGATGGCCAGACATTTTGATGGTCAGAGACAATCCTGGTTTTTAAAGCCTGTCACTGTCCCATAGTTGTTAAGAGCTTTTACTTTTAAATGTCTCAGGCGTTAGTGTATCATACGGTGGCCCTAAAGATAGATTTGCTGTAGAATGATGATAGTATTTACTAATTGAGAGGAGACAGGGATGTTGGCATAAGAGAGCAGAATATGTATTCAAATTTTAGAAATTCTTATGATTGTGATTTTATTAAAGTTTCCTTTTTGGAAAATTTAACAGAATTCTCATATCTGAATACCACCGTCATATATTACATGTTTAAAATCCCAGTTTGGGTGGGAGCTGGGGAGGGGGTTGCGTGTTTTTTTGGTGCATTGTTGGTGGGTTTTTTTCCCCCCTTTAATGAGCACATTGAGTTTCTGAATGTGCTACAAAATGATGGTTAAGAGAATAAATACACTACATTTAATCTTGACTAACATTTATTCCATTTAGCTAAGCTTTGGGGGAACTTTAATAAATCAGTGTAGTTTACATAAAAAATGTCCACACAGAAATGTAGCTAGTGGCGGTTGAGGGTATTCTTGGTATCAGTATGTCAGCACCTTTTGGTTCTGTGGTCCTCCCCGCCGCCCCCACCTTGAGCGAAGCTGGTGGCTATAGTCACATACTCCTTATTGTAAGGTTTGTGAGTAAATACGGCTGTGATGGACGCGGCCCATCTTCAGTGCTTACTGCTCTTGTGTTTCCACGCGCAGGCAGAGGGAGAAGACAGCCTGAAGAAGATGCAGCTCATGGAGCTTGCGATTCTGAACGGCACCTACAGAGACGCCAACATTAAATCACGTAAGCCTGAGACTGAGCTCCATGGTTATAGCCGTAGCAGCTGTTCGGTCCACAAACCTTTCTCCTTTTGGCAACACAACACACGAACAGTTAGACAAAGTGAAGAGTCGAAATAATTGTCACTTGATACGGGACTAACAGTCCCATTTTTACTGCTTTCATGAATTGGGGACATTCTCCTTTACTTTATGTCAGCATGTCTAACTAAGTTTTGGGTTTATAAACTTTATTGTTTTGGTGAAATTTCAACTTCTAAATTTAAGAGTTCCAGGAAATTTCCTATTCTGTTAACTACAGATTTAAGGCTTCTAGCTTATTTTGTTAATGTTTATACAGAGGACAAAAAAATTTTTTTAACTTTTTTTTTTTTTTAAGAAAATTTAATTTGGAATGTATCTGAAAGCAGTGACTCTTCTGTCAGATTCTGTCCTTTCACCTTGCTTGCTAATGTTCCCCTCCAGTTTTTTCTCTGTTGATTTCAGATGTGAATGAGTTCACAGAGAGCAGTAGGTGATACTATTTTTAATCCCAGTTTTCCTTTAGATGTATCTCCGGAAGCTTTCATAAACTTGAAGAAGATTGCTGTTTTACATTGTGAGGGAATTAAAGCTTCACAAGTCTTTCAATGAACATAATCTTCTATTTAAATTACTAGCGCTTTTTTTTTTTTTTTTTAAAAGAAGTAGGATTTTAAAGTCCTAGCCAGCTTTCCAAAGTAGAGGCACTTTAGTGGGTTCAGAAGTGGTTGCTTTACAAAATGGAGTAGATCATTAACAATCTTATATTTAGGAGTGGGGCATTTTTTAATATTTTTCTATGAAGTTCATTACAGATGCAGGAAATTTATATAAAACTAGTAGTTAGTCGGTTAATACATAAAAGTTACTCTTTTCTTAATTTGAAACTTAAGCTATCCTTTTAGAAATAAGCCAAAACTGTATTTCTGTGGACTCCCAATTCCAAAAAATTTTTAACATCTTTTAATGCGAGTGTTCTCATGTGCTTCTGCATGTATCTTTAGTCTCACGAGATCTTAAAAAATAGATGTACCAAATATATGAACTAAATATAACCTGTTTTAATGGTCTCATCCTTTTTTTGTTTGTTTTTTTTTTGTTTTTTTTTTAATTTTTCACAGTGGCTTGTTAATTTTTGCACATGTATTCTTAATCACACTGGGAAAGGGGAAGCTGTTTGCATTTGATCAGTGTGCTTTGGCATTTTGTGTGATCAGCGCATGTACTAATGATTTCCTTTTATTTTTCTTCTTTCCTGCTTTTCCTTTCTTTTTCCTACTTCCCTCTCATTTTCCATATGTTATACTGCTGTCTCTACACTTCCTCCTACATTTCTTTGCTTACTGTAGCAGCCCTTGCCTTTTCTCTTGCAGCAACAGCCCAGGCTGCTCCAAGGATTATCACTGGGCCTGCGCCTGTTCTCCCACCAGCTGCCCTGCGTACTCCTACGCCAGCTGGCCCTACCATAATGCCTTTGATCAGACAAATACAGACCGCTGTCATGCCAAACGGAACTCCTCACCCGACTGCTGCAATAGTTCCTCCGGGGCCCGAAGCTGGTTTGATCTACACACCTTATGAGTACCCCTACACGTTGGCACCAGCTACATCAATTCTTGAGTATCCTATTGAACCTAGTGGTGTATTAGGTAAGTTGTTCTCCCCGTGTGGCTGGCAGTATTTTTCTTCATAACTTCTATGCCTCAGACTTTGAAATGATTGCATTAGCTTTAGAGAGGTTTCCATTTGAAGACAGAAGCCTAAAGTTTGTTTTATTTCGGTCTCTCTTAATGGCTCCCCTTTTAAGGAATTGCACCTTAAATTTGCTTGGATTCTCTTTGATAACTCAAATTCACTTTGGGTAAATCAGTTATAAACATTTTAAACAGAAGCTACTTTTAACTGGTGCCATCACTGAGGTCATTCTGAGTTTGGCCTGTCCTCCTCCGTTGGCTCCAGGCCTATAGTTAGATTCCTTTCATCTTAGGGAGTTAATTGTCAACTAAATTTTAAGTTTCTATGTGGGAATATTTTGAGATCTTTTTAAAAACTGCTGTTACTGTCTGTGTGTTTTCTAATACTTGTGATCACTTAAAATATGAAAGAGACCTGGTAAATTAATTGGATTCTTCAGGTTTCCCAGTTTTTCTCTTTTCAAGTTCTAGTTAATCTCAGTCATAAGAGAAACTCCTCTGGTTTCAGTAGTACAGTATGGAATCGATAAGTAAATACCAAGTCACTGTTACAGAATCACATTTGAGGCAAAAGTTAAGATCATACTATGAACGCTTGGTTTTACGTGAACAAAAAGTGGTGTGCTTGAAAAAGACATTACTGATGCCTTTTTTTTATAGAGTGGATTGAAATGCCAGTCATGCCTGATATTTCAGCCCATTGACTTGCTGGATGAAGGACTAGAATACAGCAGCTGTTATAACACGACCAGTCAATGTGGGACAAACTGTTTCCGTGCTGCCCCTTTGTTTTACCAGACAGAATTTGAATACTTTTTTTCCTTGAATTGTATATGACCTTGGTGCTGCATGCATGCTGTTGACTCTTAGGACTTTGATCTTTTAAGGTTTTTTTTTTTCCAGCATTAATACTGATTTATAAAAATTTGGAAGTCTTTAATGAACCCGGACACTAAGATTCAAACTTGAAAATTCGTTGTTCAATTAAAGAAAGCCACAATGCTCTGTATGTTATCTGTGTGTGTGCATGCACTCAGGTGCCTTTTGTTTCATGAGCAAATAGATTTTATTGTACATGTGTTCCGTTTATCTCTAAATCGTTGTATAAAGTATCACAGGTCAGAATTATACTATAGAATTGTTTATGAGAGGCTTGTTTCTGTTGCACATTTCTTGAAGCATTTTTAAAATAACATGTAACATGTAACCTGTTTACGTTTTCCTTTCTGTTAACGCTCTGTCCTGTGGCCCCATGCCTGCTCCTCTCCCCAGAGCTCCTCTCTGCTGCACGCACAGCGTCTGTTCGAGGAGTCTGTTGCTTCCTGCAGGGCTGGCGCTCTAGCCACCAGCTGCTGCTCCAGCACTCTCACTGCAAGATCTCGCTGATTTTGCCTCGTGGAATTACACTTGTCTAAGATTAGTTTATCTAAAAGGAAAAAGGGGTGATGGACCAGTTTACTGCTTAGAAACAGCAAGAGGCACTGCAGTTTCTCATTTTAGGCACTGTGTTTTTTCTTGTGTTGGGAAATTTTTATTTATAATACTTAATTATTAAACTGACAAAAGCACAATGTACAGATACCTAATTGGCATAAACTAAATGACCAAAATGACCAGTCCTGTTTCTCGCTTTGCCACCTAAGCAGTAAAACATGATATTGAGCACTTGGAGAACTGAGAAAATTATTTCAAATTGCTAAGTTGTAATAAATTTGCACACAGATAACATGCATGATATATATCAAGCCTCACATCATATTATTTTAAAATAAGCAGTGCCCTTCAAAACAGATGCAGACATGTGTGTTGGTGGTAGTGAGGAGATTGGTATTAGCATCAAATCTTCATTGATGACTAATTTTTAATTCCCTTCCTTTTATCTTTAGGTATGGCTTTCCCAACGAAAGGCTAAGAATTCAAGAACGGTCTTAACTGAACCCTCATCAGATCTGAATTTAACAAATGCTTAGTCTCAGCAGCCTCCGGGGGGGGGTTGGGGGGGAAGCTTAGCCTAGCAGTCAGTGACTTACTTGCACTTTTTGCACACTGATAGAAAGTAAAAGTATGTTATTAATTTGGTTTAGTCTGTAATCTTACAAAGTAACGGTAATTTATAAAAGGAGTGTATAGTAGTATACTGACTGCTAAGTGTACTATACTGTTTGCTTTACTAATCACCTAATTCATTGCAGTTCATACTTATTGACTCAAAGTTTAAAACCACAATCTGTAGGCTTTAAGAATTGCTTTTAAACCTTTTTAAGTGATAAACTCTGGAAGTGGTCTTAAGGTTAGCAAATAATTGTCAGTATTAAACATGGCATTATTTAAGTGGTCCTGCTGCAAGAAAGGCACTTCAGTGAATATGTGAATAGTAAAGCTTAAATATGTTTGGATCTAATAGAGTTGATGAAATACTGTAACTTGGGATTGTGAATGAATGGATAAAATAGGTTAAGGCCAAGATATTTGAAATGAATGCAATATTAATAGATGCATATATACACAACATACTATGGTTAATTTTAAAACTACTGTGCCTTAACGTGTTTCTTAAAATGAAACTTTTGTAGTAAATGAACATTTGAAATCCATTTTGATAAACCTGCTGTTAATGTTTGTTTTTTTCCCTTGTGAATGTTTTCTAACTTTGTCTTGGTAATTGCAATTTAACTAGGTGCGGTGGCTACTAAAGTTCGAAGGCACGATATGCGTGTCCATCCTTACCAAAGGATTGTGACCGCAGACCGAGGTTAGTTTAGTTCTGCAGTTCTTGTTTATAAGAAATGCGTTTGGTGTCCATAATATTTGCAACACCACACCTGATGGAAAAATATAACTGCTTACCTGCACACCATTTCTTTTCTTTTTCTAAATTGATTTGTCATAATTGACAGATTTAAGGGTTGGGATTTTTTTTTTCTTTCTTTCCTTTTCTTTGTTCTTTGTTCTTTTCTTTCTTTCTTTTTTTTCTTTTTTTTTGCTCCCTTCCTATTTTAACTTATTAAATCCTATATTAGTATGTACTGTGATATATTCCTACTAAAACATAAATTAGTCCATTTGGGGAGCTATTAAATTTTGATGTCACCTTAATTATTTTTCAGTCATAATTTTTGCTAAAATTTACCTTTTTAATTGTTCTGAAATTTTGGGTTGGTTTTGCAAAAAGAACTGAGCGGATGGTGCTTTAATGAGAGAAGTAAAGGAATATATGCCTCCTGTGTCCTTGTGGAGAAAACTGAAGATTTAGTTTCCATTTTCCTCTTTCATAAGATATTTGAGCCACTGTGTGAACATGAGGTCATACATGTCAGGCACTTAGCTGAAATCAACAAAGTAAGGACTGTGAAGATAATTTTGATGCAGTTGGTGTTTTTTTGTTTTTTTTTTTTTTTTAATAAATGAGAAAATCAGTTCCCTTTTATTCTTACATTATCCTGCCAAAATGGATCCTTTGATTTTGTCATTTGCTGCTAAAATATGTTATCTGAAGGTAAACTATCTTTTAAAGTTCTATGGAGACCTGAATCCAGCTTTGAATATGCTTTTTTGACTAACCTGTGACTGGAAAATAAGTCTTCATTTTTCTCCTTTTCAACATTTGTAATTTGTGTCCTGTAAATGCCCTTGGACCCTTTTATAAATTATTTATGTTTTTGAGGAGTAATATTTTCGGTTTATTGACATTGAATTGTTTTCTAAGTTACTCATCACAGGATAAGAATCTGAAGCAAGGTAGAAAAAGATTTTTCTCAAGCTTCTGTTATGGCACATTTATTACTAATTAAGTTGATCAAACTCTCTAATAGTTAGTGGGAAAAGTGATGGAATTTACACTCCTGTGCTACATCTTCTCTGAACTTATGAACAGCCTACCTGCTTCACATGGTTCTTCTGAGTCCTGATGATAAATACTGGACACAGCTGTTGTCCACATCAGAATAAAATACTTTCCAAAGACATGGATGGTATTTATTTAGCATCATACATAATTAAAGAGCCTTGAATTGAAGACTTCTAACTAATACATACATTACTTGTGATTATTCAGTGAACAGTATAATTAGACCCCAAGCTCAGTGATGATCTGTGACAATAACGCACCTTGTAGGTGTGTCATGTACAAGTGTATGCACCACCTTCTTGCAGAACAAGCCTCCTAGTGAAGGAGGAAAGTTTTTTTAAGCTACTTTGGATTTAAGGAAACCGGATAATTCCATGAATAATTTGAAGCTTTTTTTTTTCATACTGTTAATGTGTGATATAGTTTGAAAGAGTATTTTAAAGTAGTTTTTATTTTATTACTCTTTCCCTTCCTACCCCTTTTAGGAGATTTCTCTTAATTTTGTTTTAACACAGTAATTATTGGTTACTCAATGCAGTGCCTTGAGATAGTTGAAAATACTAGGAAGATTTTATAGTATTTGGAAATGACAACACATTCCATGCGTGGCTCTTTTGTAGTTATGTGTTTTTGATTAGTCTTGTCATTTTATCCAAAATGCAATGTCAGCAAACCGAAATGCTACCTTTTTTATTTTCTTTAAATAACAGAATACTTGTATACTGCTGTTACTATCACTATACGCACTCATTGGGTCTAAGGGAGATGTCTGAAGTCCTTCATTTAAATTATTTTATGATACTACTGTTTTCTCTATTTTTGAGGTTTTGTTTTTTTTTTTAATTTTTGAAGGGAAGAATAATATAAGCATTCATTTAATGCAAGAAAACTCAGCCCTTGGACATATAACCATGTAATTTTATATAAGTATTTAGAGTACTGCATGGTTGACAGATATATCTAGTTCTTTACTAAAAACAAGCCCACTTCTACACATATTTCTAAATTGAATTTAAAGCCTGTAAAAGACCAACTGACTTTTTAGTTGTAATGAACCATAAGTGATTTTGCACAGCTGATACACCTGTGTGTACTGTAGGAGGCCAGGACTTGGCAGAGGATGTATTCTATGTAGGTGTACTGGTATATTTATATAAGTGGTAATTTGCTTTGTTTATATATTCCACACATACACACACACACAAAATAATCGGAATTTTTCTGAGTGATTTTATAAAAATCATCATTTATATAATTTGTATAAGAAACTTAATGCAAATGCAATTTTAATCAAAATTTAAAGTAATATCAAAAATGCTTTAAGATTCTGTATTTTGGGAGTACTTCCTATGAAGTGGTATGACTACATCGTGTGAAATATTTATTTTCTTTAATTTTGGAATAGCAGTTTTTATTTTAAATAAAATTCCACTTATTTTTAAGAAATTCAGGGAAGATTTGGTCTCATTGAAGATACAGTATTTTTGTAATATTTATAAACTATCCTAAATGATAGATTCTAGAAAGCATTTTTGTTATATGAAAGTAAACCAGTCCATTATATAGATCATTTCAAATAACTCTGTGAACATTATACCTACTGGGTTATGATTTATGAAGTGGCATGGAACCTACCTTTGCACTGAATACTTTTTTCATTCACATCTCCTCTGCCTTAGTCACAGTGGCAACAGTACAGAAAATTCTCTTAAACCTCAGAATATAGTAGAAATAATTAAGCTGTTGAATGAGTCTTAAAAATCATACTACTGTTAAGTGGACCAAGTTTGGTGAAGCAGAATGTGACAAAGGTTGATATATAAGGAAGGAACAACTCGAGGACACTGGGGACGATAACTTTCCACTTGAGAACTACTTTATGTTTTACTGTAATTTTTTTAATTTTTTTTTGTTCTGTTTGTTGTTTTGCAAAAGAAAATAGTATTTACAGGTGGCTTCTTTTAAAATATAAAATATAAAGCAGGAATGTATATGAAATGTCAGATTTTATTGTATTGCAGAGTATTAGCTTTGAAATTGAATAAAGAAAGCTGTTTGTAGTTTTAAAATGCCTTATTGGTATCAATTAGAAATTTCTTCTATTTTTTGATGTACTTAGAGCTTTTTGAGTATAGAATTTTAAATGGCAGGATTTTACAGTGTTTACATGCAAGTGCATTTTATAAGTGTTCTATATGTGTAAAATAGTATTTTCAACTAGAAAGTGTTGGCCAGTGCAAAAGGCCTGGCCTTTTTCTGGTTCCCATGATGTTGCCTACACTGCTAGACTACAGTTTAGTATTGCTTTGTATCATAAGGCCAAGAAATTCCATGTTGTTTGTAAATAGAATAATTGAAAAAGCAATAAACATTTATTGAACAAAAGAAACCTTGTTTGGCCCAGAGTTTATGTTGAACCAAATTGTTCACAGAAATTTAAATTTCTTTAGATTCATTTCTGTTAATCATCAGTTATTAATAATCACATCCATTCATTAATAGTTGCTTTAATGCTTGCATCTGAGAGAGTACTAATGCTTAATAGCAGTCAGATACTGATAACTGCACTGACTGTTTCAGAATTCTGTATATCAAACCTATTCATTGTTGTTGTTCTCTAGTTTCCTTCATTGACTGCTACTAACTATTAGTTGTTAGTTGTATTTATTTCTATTTTTTCTTGTTAACCAGTTTTTTTGTTTTTTGGTTTTGTTTTTTTGTTTTTTTTGTGGGATTGGGCTCTCCTTCATTTGTTCAAATCATGATATGAAACTGTCATGATTTTTATTGTATTCTGTAGATGGTGTCAGTCAGTTTGTCAGAATTAAACATGCTTTTTTTTTATTAGTTGTGATTAGTTTTTCATGTTGTCATTAAGCCGTCACTAGCTGAAACTAATCTCTTCTCTATCTTTTCTTTTCTTTTTTTTTTTTTTTTTTGTTTTGTTTTTTTTTGTTTCTAACCACCCAGCCGCCACCGGCAACTAACCTATGACCTTCTGACCTCTGAACTCTTCACCCAATGATGACCTGACCATGCCTGCCTGCTGATCAGTTAACTGGTAATCGCCTTTGCTTGCCTGTCGTCAGTGCAGCGAGCTGAGGCACTTGTCCGTTCGTCTTACCATCTAACCAAACAAAAGACAAAGAAATTGTTGTCCTCCAGTTCAGCTTTCGGTTTTTCTTTCTGTTTGGGTGAAAGTGGTTCTAGAACCTGCACTGAATAGTAGTAAAGCAATAAGGCCCAATTCATCCCACAGCACTGATCATCTTCTCATGCCCTACCCTCAGCGAACGGTAAGAAGGCCTCACTTCAGAAGGGGAGACAGATGGCCCTTAACTACTCAGTGACAGAGGCAGTTACTGTGAGAGACTTCTAGGAACCTTCTTCTCATAGCGAGTCACAGCTCTCTGAATGTACTGTGTGATGATGCATCATGCATGAACCTTTGGTCAGGGATGTCATTGGTGAAGTGATTTCAAAAAGTATTCAAAATTTGATATGCTGTTTAGTCACTACAGTGCCCTCAAAGGGCAGAAGTTGCAGCCTTTTTTATATTGCCTGCCAAAATTTGAAGTATTCGAAGTGTGCCATGAGAGAAAAAACTTAACAAGGAATTTTGAGAAGTAATGCAAAGAGCAAAACTGCAACACTATTTTTAAAAAGATGAATATCTGAGTGAAAATTACTGAACCTTTATTTTACAACCTCCTTTAAAAACTATACGAGAACAAGGTACATGCATTATGTGTCACATTACTGGGCAAACTGTTCAAATATTTTTTTTAAACCTCCCTGTATAGAAAAAAAATCATTAAGGATGTAAAAGCCATGCTTGCCTATTTGCTGTATACATGTAATGAAATTGTAGATAAAGTGTAGTGCATTGAAACAAATGAACAAAAAGTAGATACTTTTACTATACAAGGGTG
Source organism: Martes martes (assembly GCF_963455335.1). Lineage (NCBI taxonomy): Eukaryota > Metazoa > Chordata > Mammalia > Carnivora > Mustelidae > Martes > Martes martes. The sequence goes on along the minus strand of NC_137893.1, from coordinate 5,030,774 downwards.
CTGGTGCAGAAAAAAAATATATATATTTTTGGAAATGTAGCATTTTATACTTTCAAGTGTTATAAAAAAAAAAAGAAAAAGAACAAAGAAACCCTTTATTTCATTAAATGATTTTTTCTGGTGGTTGTCAAGAAACAAAAGACCAAAAGAGCCTTTTTGTCTTTCTTTTTTATTTTTTAAGTATTGGAATAAGTCTAAAGAAAAGAAAGTGCCTTATTTTCCTTCATGGTCATTTAGTCAAGTGTCTTGTAAGATCAGCTCCTCCCTCAGAATACAAGTTAATGCATGTGACTCAGTCGCCCGCCCAGTATGTGAAAGATTTGAGGGGAGACAAATGAGTTGATGGTTTGAATTATATGATTTTTGCCACGTTACCTTGATAGAAATTTGCCAAATCTGATACTGTGAAAAAATTTGATACCTTTTCTAATGTCTGACGAGTAAGTTTTAAAACATCATTCTTTTAAAATCATAATTGAGTACTTTTGGTTATTGTGATATTTAGTGGTAGCCCACAAGGTTCTGAGATAAAAATTATGTGTGATCTGAACATCAGTTTACAGACAAAAGTAGAACTTTATTTTATTCAGAGAAGGAGGGGTATGTTGGATTTTTTCTTACTAAATTGAAGACAATAGTATCCTTAGCAAAGTTTTTCACAAAAACGAATCTTTGTGATTTCATTCTGGAGAACAGTCATTTTTAATGGCCCAGATCTAATCAGACTTCTTTCTGCCATACCAGATCACTTGGGTAGTCCATATCTTTGGTGGTTTTAATAACCTAAGAGGCCCCCCCAACCCCCACGCACCTTTTTTTTTTTTTAACTTAAAAAAAAAAATGAAGAAAACTGGCATCATTGTGCATAGAAATGCTCAACTACATGTAAGTTTAAGCTCCCAGTTTCTCATGAAATGGAGTCAGTTCTGTAGTTGAAGCGATTCGTGCACGGAGCAGACTCCATGTAAACACTGGAGGGAATAGCCCTTACCTGCTCAGTACCGGATGTGGCAAATACCAAGTGGCAGTGGGTCCCCCGCTCATCAGCTCATCCCCTCTCGCACCCCTTCACAGCTTCACAGTCACAGGTCCGCAGTAAGCTCGGAAGCACCTTCGTGGTGACCTCCTCCATCATCTTGTCTCACTTGGAAACCGTTTTCAGTTTATTTACTATGCAATAGACATTCATTGTTTTGTATTCAGCTAGCGTGGGTTTAATGTGCCACTGCTTTGTCTTTCTGTTACACATACAGTTGTTCTGATTTATTTACAATATATGCTGTGCCATTTTGATTTTTATTTTGTTTGGTTGGTGAATAAATTTGCGACACTCGAACACTTGAGGTGACAGTAGTTTAAAAACAGTACCAGTGTTTGATCCAGTTTCATCTCAGCTACGTTGTACCTGGACATTTTAGATGTTTATCAAAGGTCTTTTATGGGGAAGAAAGTAAATGTATGAAATAAATGTGTGACATTTATGAGTAATGTTGGCTCTGAACAAACTTTTGAAAACTTAGTTGATAAAATTTTGGATCAACTGAAAAAAAGCATGACTTTTGAAATCTCTGAATGCCTTGGTTCTCAGTATTATCATTCTTTATTGAATTTATTTCTTATTAAAATATGTAGTTTTTAAGACTTCTTTTCTGACAGTATTATGTAATTTTTTAGCGTGGGTAGATGGGAGTGTCGCTTGTATGTTACCGTACAGCGGACATGTATTTTGTCAATTCTTTATTATCTTAGTAGTTTCATGCTATGTATGTATCATAACCAACCTATTGCCTATGAGAAACATGTAAGATAATGTATTTACAGCCATTGTTACAAGTTTATAATGTATTTTTCTATCTTGTTTTATATGTATGTTATATAACATTCAAAAAGAATTTTTTTCTTGATTGAGAAAAGGATACAAAATGCAGAATCCACAATTTTGATAACTGAAAATTGCCAATTGTTTTGCAGTACTTTATTATATTGGGTGTCTTGTCTTTCTTGGGCTTTTAGTTAGCTAATGAATGAATACATTAGACACTTTTGGGTTTTAGTTGGGATTTTACATAGCTTGCATTTTAATTCTTTGGTTCTTTGCTGTTTCTATTAACCCATAGCATTATTTTAATAAATGTTATAATACCAACCTACTAACTCTGGACTATGTCTGTTTATTAACCTTTTCGTGTTTAATTAAAATAAACAAATAAAGACAAAAGAATGTAAAGTCTTGAGTTACTGGACTAACCCTGAAGAACGTGACCACAGATAACATAGCGTGACTTGTTTTTGTGTTGTTTGTCAGCTGACAATTGCGCACACTACTGTTAAAATGGCTTTGGTTATTCTGGCCTTTTACCTTGGGGGGTAGGTGCCAGTAGAGATGGGAACAAAGCAGCATTGGTTTGAGGCATTCTTCTAGTCTTGCCACTTGCCTTCCAGCCTCTTGCATTACTAATTCCACACTCTTATTTTTCCTTCTCCAAAATAATCACTGTCTGCTCACGGCGTAAAGAGGAAAGAGATTCGTTGTGATGATATACCCCCCAAAAACCAGTTTGATTCTTTGTTGAACCATTTCTTTTAATTTCTATTAAGTGGATAGTTTTATGGTCACATTATAAAGCAAAGAATCTGATGAGACTTTGTCTTTATTCACATTTGTGTTTTAACTGGACATTTTCCTTTATAAAGTGTTAAAGTGTTTTAGCCACTGTTTCTTTTGGGGTGGGATGGTGGCGGGGTTGGGGGAGGGCTCAACCAGATAAAGCCAAAGGTAGAGTGGCTCTGTTTCTCAGAATAGTCCGAAGTAAGCCATTTAATAATGACAGTGCACCCTGCCTCTCTCCTCTTGTAACCCCTAGGGACAGATGAGACAGCATCCTTGAGTTTTCCTGAGGTGTTCTTTCTCTCACCCTCTTCCAAAATGCAGCCAGAATATTCCATTAATACAAGAAGTTTAAGGGAGAAGACGGCATTTGAGAAGTTATATCTCATTCATTTCTTGCATGCAAGTCGATTTAAGATTTATTAAATACTTTCATGCTTTTCTTGGCTGCAACTTAGGTAAATTGACCTCCCGTATGACTTCTTTAGTTTAACTCTTGAGGTACATTTTTATTTCACAGATACTGGTAATTTTCTTTTTTTTTTTCTGTCAGAGTTCTCCTGAATAATAAGTCCTCAGGATGAATTTTTATGTCTGTAAATAGTGGCTTATTTTTGTAAATTACACTTTTATTTATTTTAAAGTTCTAAAACTTGGGGCTGAAATGAGTTATATGTTATAAAAGATATAATTATACCAATATGCTATTAACCAATCAGACTGTCAAAGTGCCCTCATATTAGATTCCCATATTATATTCCCATAGTATATCTACATGAATGAATTTTATAGAATAGTGATAACAGCTAATTGAATCATCATAGAGTTGTTTGGCTCAAACAAATACAGCCATTTCTTTGATGGGGGGGTCGTGTATTTTTGTTAGGTAGACAGAGCTTTAATATGCTACTATCTGTAAACGTTCTCATTGCCGTACAGTTCATAGATTATTTTGTAAAACTTTGAAGATACCTGTCAAGCTGCTAATCTGTAAGTCATCATGGTACCGTGTCACTTAAATTGATGAATTTCTATGCAACTCACTACACGTTCTCTGAAGCCTGTGAATGCAGTCTCATCTCATTTTCAGTTAATGGTACTTCACGCATAAATATGTCATATTGTCACCTTTTGTGTTGGAAAATATGTAAAAGACCTTAAAAGGTGAAAAGAACAGTACAAATCCCATTTTAATACAAGTTGTAATAGTATTAAAAATGAAACTACCAAATTCTTAAAATGATAAAATGCTATTCCATTGTTCTATACTATCCTTTGACAAAACAATTGAAAGTTAAGCTTTCGGTCAAGAAGATGGTGAAATTAATGTACTTTGTAGTTAAGCATGTTTTTCTTTAGCAAAAGGTCAGGAAGAATGTAGCATGAAAGCGGGTACACACGCTCCAGGGCAGCCACTTGCCCTTAGACACTAGTCTGCCCAGAGCTGGTGAAGCACCCTGTTCACGAACGCAAGATGTGTACGTTCATACACAAGATGGTTAAGGTTTTCTTAAAAAAAAAAAAAAAAAAAAAGTAAGAAGGATCTCAATTTTCTAGTGCAGTGAAAGCAGACAATAGGTTTAAATGAAATTGCTCATTACCAAATCAAGAATCTTCTTTACCAGTGGAGCCTAACACTTTGATATATCCTATACGACAGTTCAGGGTTTCTCCAGTTTCTTGTTGTTTTTCGTTTGCTTGTTTGTGATAAAGTGTCTTTTTCCTTTGGTAACAGTTAGCTATTTCAGGATTTCTAGCAAGTGATTTTTAGTAGAATGTAATATAATGCTAAATTATAATAGCAAAAATTCCTCCGAAAGCTTTGACTCAGACTTTCTAAGTGCCAGGCTAGTTTTTTAACCCTGTCACAATTCCCTGAATACCTTTAATCTAAAATGGAATAAATGCTACATTTTATAGACAACACTTAGAAATATTCATAGGGTACACACACGTAATTCTGTCTATGGTTTCTTCCATAAAAAATTTGAAATGCCTTTGTTAGGAAGAGACAAAATTCTATGCATACCTGGTACTCAATGCTGAATCAAACTGGTTCACCTAAGCATAGTGCTCTCCTGTCTGTGTTTCTGCTGCACTAATTGCCAGGGGCGGGAGAGGAGGAGGAAGAACTAATTTAGAGTAGAAGCAATGGTAGCAGGTGCAGCAAATAGCAACACAATGTTGGTTTTGCATTGCTTAGGATTTTGCTGTCCCTTCTTAGCAAAAGACATCATTTTGCGGAAAAAGCTCAGCTCCTAGGGTAAAAAACTACATATATATATAGTTTTAAATGCTATTATTGAGAAGTTTTGATTACCAAATACATCTTTTATGGTTTATGCTGTAGTGGTGTGTATAAGACATTTAGAACTTTACTTGTGGAAATTGTATATATAGAGAAAAGTTTGCATAGGTCTCAAATCACATGTGAATGGAGAACCACGTATGACTGTACATGAAGTGCAATAAACCAACTGGAAAAAGTGCATGTGCTTCCTCTCCAGCCCGCTGCAGCCAGAATGCTGCTTACCCCCACCCCCACCCCCGCCAACAAGACACGAGAATAAAGAATGAACATTGTTACTTTTTAATTTTTGATGCTCTTAACACTATTTTTAGAGGAAAAGATAATCTGACATTATGGAGCTCTATCACTTAACTGGAAGGTGGTCATACTGTTTGCCTTGATCTCAGTGATGAAGAGAAGGAAGTGAATAAACGGACTTTCATAGTGTTCCTGAGCTGGATGTACATACAAAACACCATTTCTAACTGAGCTATAGGTACAGTTTGTAGTCTTTACGCATAAGAAACAAGAAAGGATGCTGACCAAGTCTCAGTCCTGTAAGCTTCATGTCAAAGACTAGTGTGAATTTCTTGAACAAAACAGAAGAACAGATAAAGAGATTGTTTCCAGTACTTTGAAACCTGCTCCCTAAGATTTCATCTTGACACCCAAGTTTTACGGCTCCCCTGTACCTGGGATTTCCCAGTTCTTACGTGTCCGTCCATACGATCAGATTTCTTCTCTCTGATCACAAGAACCCTCTTTGTCCTTGGCAGTATTTTTTCCACACTTCTACAAGTAGCTGATGGCGGTAGACCCGGAGCACGAGATGTGAACTAGCAGCCCACAGAGGGAGTTCGATCTGGCCCATACAATGTTGCTATTGTTTTCATTGCCTTCCGTCATTTAAAGTCTGAAGATTAGACTTTTAAAAAAATATTCTCACAAGGTCTGCCCTTCAAAAATAAATATCTTAGAAGGCTGAAGACTACATTCTCACGTGGTAGCCATAAAGCTGAAAATGAATAATTTTGATGCTCCCCTTAAACCACGCGCTCACTGGTTTGTCATCACCCCCACCCCGACACACACACGCAGACACACACACTCCTTACTCCCCTCCATTTCACAACTACCTGTTGAATTCCTTAATCCTATCTTTAATTTTTACCCTCAACTCCCTGGTTCCTGTGGGTATCTGAGCTTGCCTCTTGAAATCCAGAAAGTCTTGACTTCAAGCCTCCAACTAGCTTCTCAGAAGTTTATAATTTGTAAAGCAGGTTTTAATGATTTTCTTCCTGGAAAAGTCAGATGAGTAGGTTTCTAAATTAATAAAAAATTATTAGCCTATCATTCATGTCATATTAATATTTAATTAGGGAGGAATTTCTACTGAGTGAAGGGGGTAGATGACATTTGGGTTTCCTTCCTAATGTAATTTTTTAATAATTATCAGCTACCTCTATATCATAGTAACTCTCCGTGGTCTTGTGAAAAGACAGTTTAACTAATGGAACATTTAACAATTACGTTAAAAATACTCTACAGCTAAAAGAAAATATTAGTAATAGTTTGAGATTACACTTTCCCAGGAAATGTATGTTAAAATTGGGTTGTTCCAGTTACGCTATTTCGTGAAGTGTGTAGAGTACACACCATCATAAAAGTGCTTATTTGTATGTATGTGCCATACAGAAGTTCTGTTTCAGAGAGCATCTCAAAATTAGGGTGAAAATGTAACTTTTTTTTTTTTAAATGTACGCTCCTGTTATGTAACTGGGCATTATTTATACTCTGGTTACTTAACTGGATACTAGGGAAAGTCATGGGAGAGAACGGCTAAGATCAAATACAGAGAGAAGAAAATATTTGCAGATGATTCCACAAGTATTTTCTTGCAGAACTGTTGGAGTTGATACTAAAACTTTCATGATCACTCATTTACTTAGAACTATCAAGGTTGGGAATGAATAAAATATGTTATGCTTGAAACCTGAATTTTGAAAGCTGCTCTTAATCACAGTGTTTTAAATTTTGTCTTATAAAATTAAAAGATTAGTAGTGTAAATGGAAGGTTGCCTTGAATACATTCTAATTAAATGATTTATGTTAATAAGTGATGCTTTTGCCCATTGTTTTCTCAGTGAGGTAAGAAAACACTGAAAAATTGTTCGAAGTTTAAACTTAAGATTCTAGTCGACGGGTAAACTTAAAACTTGAAGGTAGTTCGTGGATTGCGTATGAAGACGCCTACCTACCTCACGGCTCTGACGTCTAAATTGGGATGTCGGAAGAAAACCAGACCCACAAATCCAACACACAAGTGCCCCCACCCTGAGCCGCTGCTCAAGCATCAGTTTGCTTTTGGGGGAGGGCGGTTGGAGGTGGCTGATAGCAGTAAAGTTGCATTTTAAGTCAAAGGAAAAAATTTAAACTGGGAAAGTCTGATTTCACATCTGGAAGTAGTCGTCACTAAATTCTCAGTGTCCGTTCTAAAATGAATTAGAAAACCCCCCATTGCTCTTGGAATGCATAAGAAAAGCAGTCTGGCATGCGGACACACAAAAGGAAAAAATGTAGTTTGAGTTTTCGGTACTCCAAAGGCTGTCACGTTTTCACTGAATTCTATGTGAGTATTTGACAAAAAGATTTTGTGCTAGTCAAGAAAAACCACTGCTGTGGACTCCAAAGTGCCTGTATACCATTAAACTAATAAATACCAAAAAGTCCTTTTATATATATTTTGACTCCTTCAAAGAGCCATTTACCCACATTTTCCCCAACTGCTTGTCATGGTGTACTGAGGATTCTCCGTCTCTTGTCCGTGGCTCCATTCTAGACAATTCCCAGCAAAGAAAAATTGCTGAATCACACGGCATAGATTGTATCTGAAATAAAACTATTGAGAAGTAGTCACCGGGAGGTGTAACGTGTATTAATTACTGGAATACATGTGTGATACTTTTATCTGTAGAACTCCACCTCTGAGCAAATACACAATCAGCTGTAGCCAGCAAGAGTGTCCATTACTACTGGGATTACTGAGAAGCTCATTCTTTCCTCGCCTCTGTATCCCCTAACCTCAAGGAGCCTATGCTTTCAGGACCGAATCGAACAGAGCTAATCAAAGGAAAGGGAAAAAACATGTGAATTTAAATAATTTACAAACTCAAAAAACAAAGTTGGTTACCACACCAACTCCCATTTCTTAAGTGTCGTTTCATTTGTCATCCTACCAGACCCAAAGGCAGTAAGCTAACTCCGCTGTGACGGCGGTCTTAGCCTTTGGAGCCACCTGCTCTCTTGAGAGTTGGCTAATCTGTCCCCAGGAGCCGTCTCTGCGGGTGCTCAGGAATGTCTGCGATTTTTACGGATTTTTATGCCCCTTGGGCTCTCTTGCTCCTCCTTTAGGATCTGCCTTACTGCCCATTTTCCCTACGAAAATTTCTCTTGTAGAAACTCTTCGTCAAACTGTGGTAATGACATTAAAACACAGAAAGGCCTGGGGACAGAAAAGTTCATTGTGGTACCAAATCGTATAACAATGGCTTTAAAAATCAAATACTAGATCTAAGACACTGGAAAGTACCCCATCAGGAATCGTGTCTGTCCGGCACTCGGTGTTTGCCTCACATGGAGGAGTCCCAGCCCTTCAGTCGACGTTTTGAGTGCTTACTGGATCGGACGTGTGGTGTTGATCTAGATGCTACGATCAGTATACGAGTCAGTGAAATCAGTGACATAAAGTGAACAGAAATAACCATTTCTCTGTATATCGAAATGCGTTAAAACCAAACTTGTGCGTAGATTTTGTTATCCAAAGATGGTAAAGCCATGTAATAAAATAGATTAATGCTTTGGAGTCAGAAACCAAGAGAAACCCATACACATGTGAGCATCCATGTCCTTTCAAAAATGCTCCCCTGGTGACCTGTTCGGGAGATTTTGCTGCTGTTATTCTAGTTACTGATGAGTCTCACACAGGTGGTCTGGGTAGACAGCATTATAGGGAATTTTAATCAAAGACAGCTTTCATTGTAGAAGGAATTTTTATTTATTTTTTAAAGATTTTATTGATTCGAAAGAGAACACAAGAGAGAGTAGGAGCAGGGGCAGAGGCAGAAGAAGAAGCAGACTCCTCGTTGAGGAGGGAGCCCGGTGCAGGCTCGATCCCACGACCCCCCCGGGGGGCATGACCTGAGCAAAAGGCAGCTGCTTCACTGGCTGAGCCACCCAGGTGCGGCACTGTACAAGGACTTTTTAGAAACAAAATTTATATTTGTTTTACTGCCACCCTTAAGTTAAATACTCTTCAAACAAAACAACTCTTAGAAATTTAAAGATAAAGTATTTGTGGGCGGCCACAAATGAAAAACCATGGACATAGTGTATAATGTATATGCTGTGCATTAATATTTTAATTTGTGTTTTAGAGCAGCATAAGCTTGCTTTTCCCAGTTACACTGTGGACTTATGTTGCCAAAAGCCTCCGAGTTAAAAAGCTTGATGTATCGTAAACCAAACTGGAAACTTTATGTGCTCTGCGGTCAGAAGGAATATAAAAGCTGTGCACTCACTGTCAAAATAAAGATTGCAATTCCACTTCTACATTATAACGCAGCAAGTTAATTTGGAATATGTGTCTTTACCGAGATAAATAAATATTTTTAGCTGCTCGATCAGAGTCCTTTTTCTGTGCTTCCTTCTATCATAGGAAACGTTACAAATAAATAGAGGTTGCTTTATTTTATTCATTTAGTACACTGCTGATACCGGCAAAGTGTTTTTGTTTTGTTCTTAACACGATTTTTTAGAGCCATTTTGGCTTCACGGGAAAATTGGCAGACGGTGCAAAACCGTCCCCTGCCCGCTATGTGCACACGCGCACAGCTTCTCCCGTGGTCAGCCTCCTGCACCCGAGTGACACATGGTTACACCGGGGAAGGTAGAGCGACCGGTCACAATCACCGACCTCCACAGCTGATACTGTGGTTGTTGTCCATTCTGTGAGTTTGGACAAACGGACAAATGGCTAACGGCGTGTTTACATCACCGTGGGAGCATATCGAGTCCTTTCGTGCCCTAGACCTCCCTCTGGGCTCCGCGTATCCATCCGTCCCCCAGCCTCTAGCAACCACTCATCCGTCTTTCTGTCTCTGTAAGCCAGGACGGCTTTAGCCGGAATCCCGCATGATCCAGCCTTCTCAGACCCGCGTCTTTCACTGAGGGATACACATTTAAGTTTCCTCCATGTCTCTTCATGATTTGATGGCTCGTTCCGTTTTAGTGCTAAATAGTTTTGCGTTGTCTGGACGTAACCACACCTTTCCCGTTAACCTACTGAAGGTCACCTTGGTTGTTTTAGTGTTCGGGCCGTCATGAACAAAACTGCCCTCGACATCTGTGGCAGGTCTTTGGGTGGACATGAGTCTTCCCTTCCTTTGGGTAAAAACCGAAGAGCACAACTGCTGGATCATATGGGAAGAGTATGTTTAGTTTTGTAGCAAGTTGCCCAAGTGTCTCCGAAAGTAGCTGTACCATTTTGCATTCAGAATGTAGTAGAAGGGTGATGATAAAAGAGGTAGATAAAGTATATGTATAGGAATTTCAAGGCTGAGCCATCAGCTACATTGTTTCATAGACAAATCCAATTTGGAACTCATGCTTATTTATTAAAATTCCAAATATGAGTAAATGAAGAACTTTGAAAATTGCTAAGCTACGTTACTCATGCGGGAAACATTTGCATGCCAGTAGGATAGTGCGGAACACCGTGTCTGGCCCCTGGTAGACAAGATTGAAAATACAGTTCTTGCTTCAGACAGCTCACAGCCTAGGACTGGGGAAGACAAACCCAATATAGAAGTAATAAGTTAATTATCCAGCCTGTAGAGCAACAGCATTCCAAGCCCCAATTCTGTGCAGAACATTTAGTAAATTTATGATTCTCTCTTGTGAAGAAAGGAGCTAAGGGTCTGTTCATGGTAGAGATGGCTTTAATATTTTAATGCAGTTCTGCTTCTGGGGGTGGTCATGTTTGAAGTAACCCCATCTTGTACAAGCCTCTCTTGCTGAATTCCTTTCCAACAAACACACCTTCAAAAAGTGACTCTGTTTCGATTGCTCAGTGTTGGGGAAAGACCGCATTTGTCTCCAGCTGCCTTTGACTTCTGTTTAGAAAGGCACTTCCCCGGCCCAAGCACAGTAGCTTAGGTCCCGACTCTCGGTGTCCTAGAGGACTCAGTGGTCTCCCTTGGACCCACAGCCAAGCTCTAGTGTGAGGGGATTCTCCCAGCTGGGGTGGCTGTGGCCCTAGTACTAACTCCCTTACCGATCTCTGAAATCTTTCTTACTCCCCTGGGATACAGCTTATTAGAGACTTTGAAATTCAAGAGACTTCCATGGTCATTGTCTGAGAAGAGGAATTTTATCTGAAAAGGGCTGCCTTGCATTTAATCTTGGTAATCTTCCTGCATTTAGAAAATTTTTCTTTAAGATAGTCCTTTGGTCAGCTCTGTTCTTTGAAAGCAGCTTCAGATGTGAGCAAAAATATGTCTAGGGTGGTCTGGGCGGGGGGGAGCTCCTGGGACATTTCCCCACTTTCTCGTCGCCACATTTTTTTTAATTAAATTTTTTATTTCTTTTCAGCGTAACAGTATTCATTGTTTTTTCACCACACCCAGTGCTCCATGCAATCCGTGCCCTCCCCAATACCCACCACCTGGTTCCCCCGACCTCCCACCCCCCGCCCCTTCAAAACCCTCAGGTTGTTCTTCAGAGTCCGTAGTCTCTCATGGTTCACCTCCCCTTCCAATTTCCCTCAACTCCCTTCTCCTCTCCATCTATCCTTGTCCTCTATATTATTTGTTATGCTCCACAAATAAGTGAAACCATATGATACTTGACTCTCTCTGCTTGACTTATTTCACTCAGCATAATCTCTTCCAGTCCTGTCCATGTTGCTACAAAAGTTGGGTATTCGTCCTTTCTGATGGAGGCATAATACTCCATAGTGTATATGGACCACATCTTCCTTATCCATTCATCCGTTGAAGGGCATCTTGGTTCTTTCCACAGTTTGGCGACCGTGGCCATTGCTGCTATAAACATTGGGGTACAGATGGCCCTTCTTTTCACTCCATCTGTATCTTTGGGGTAAATACCCAGTAGTGCAATTGCAGGGTCATAGGGAAGCTCTATTTTTAATTTCTTAAGGAATCTCCACACTGTTCTCCAAACTGGCTGCACCCACTTGCATTCCCACCAACAGTGTAAGAGGGTTCCCCTTTCTCCACATCCTCTCCAACACACGTTGTTTCCTGTCTTGCTAATTTTGGCCATTCTAACTGGTGTAAGGTGGCATCTCAATGTGGTTTTGATTTGAATCTCCCTGATGGCTAGTGATGATGAACATTTTTTCATGTGTCTGGTAGCCATTTGTATGTCTTCCTTGGAGAAGTGTCTGTTCATATCTTCTGCCCATTTTTTAATATGATTGTCTGTCTTGTGTGTGTTGAGTTTGAGGAGTTCTTTATAGATCCTGGATATCAACCTTTTGTCTGTACTGTCATTTGCAAATATCCTCTCCCATTCCGTGGGTTGCCTCTCGTCGCCACATTTCATTGCGATCGGGACCTAAGTGCCCGATAAACCTTTGCTGAGTCGTAAGCGCCATTCTAGGTCTCCTTCCCGAAGCCGTCTCCAGAGAATTGCACAATCGCCTGAGAGCTTCGGCCTTGCGACCGGCGTGGGGGGGCAGCTAACAGGCGGGGGCCCCGGGAAGGCATCGGGCTGGGGCCGGAGGGGTCAAAGCCTCTTGCAAGTGCGGACGGCTCCGGCGACCAGACGGGCGCACACACGACTGGTTGCAGACGAGGGGAACAGACACCCCCAGACGATATCCCTGGATTCAGGTCCCGGGGGGATGGACCGGCTCGAACTTCCCAACGACCCGCACTTCGAGGCACGGTTTTCTCGCCGGACTCGGGCTCTCGTGGCAGGACTGTCCCCCCCCCCCCCCCCCCCCCGCACAGGGCGGTCTAGGGTCTTTATTGTTTCAGGCATTTGCTAAAGACAAAATAAAACGGAAAACCGTGGAATTCCGGAGTCCCACGGTTGCAGAAAGTCTGCAGAACCCGTCCGACTGCTGGAGGCTGGCGGGGGGCGCAGGGACACAAAAACCCAGACGGGGAGCTTCCTCCCTTTTCCCGTGTGCTCGGTCCCTGGGAGGAACCCGATGCCTGGTGTCCGAACCGAACCGGCCGTTCCGCCCACCGGGACTCCCGCCCCCACGGCCGAGTCACCGCACGGGCCTCCGATGGGTACCTCACTTCTTGCTTATCCCAGAGTCCGCCCGCCTTTGCCCTCGTGACAAAAGTCCCTCCCTCGTCTGGTGGCCCCTTGTAGAGGCCGTATCCGTCTTCCTGCACAGTCGTAAGGAATACGGGGAGGAAATGGTTTGCGAGGAGGCCTGGCCCCCACCCCCAAACCCCGGGGCTCAGGCCGGTTTCCCAGACCAGGGCCCACGGAGTTTTTCTGCTCACGCCTGTGAATCTGGGAAAAGGGCTAAGTGGGTCCCTGGAGGCAGGTGGCTCCCGGCCCCAGCCCGAGACTCCCACTCGCGAGTCATCACCCGAGCGGACGGCAATATTTCGGATGCATTTTGCACTAGGGCTGGGGATCGGGGCAGAGCAGTCCCCTCTGGGGGAGGGCGGCCCCAGGAGTGATCGCCTGCTCCAAGTCGAAAGCTCGGAGTTGACCATAGCAGGATTTGAAAACCAGTATTGTTAACTTACCCACTATATCTAGAACGAGGCAAATGTCACGTGCTTCATGCTTGAAATCCATAAGAATTTTTGGTAATAGAAAGTGAAGCCAGTCTGTTTTTCTGAACAAAACATAAGTTATTATCTACCAGACCTGATTTTTGGCCTTGCTGTGTCCACTCTATGTGTCCTATCCATAAATCGTTTGTCACCTACTTCTGGGTCAGAGAAGTGAACATTCTATCAAGAGTTGACCTCTTGGGAACTTATTTTACGCCACTGCATGTGTTCATGGGAAAGTTAGAGAGGCCTAAAGACTTAGAAAATTCTCAGTATAAGAGAATTTTGACCTGCAACAATTAAAAAAAAAGTGTTTCCGTTGTTAGGAGTGTGGCTATTTGGATCAACTAAGGATTTGATCCCCAGCTCCTCCAAATCTCCTTTGGAAGAGACGTGGATGGTTAACCACGGCCCAGGTAGGGAAAGAAACTGTTTTCGTCTACAGCCCAATGGCAGCCCACTCCACATTGGACGGAGAGAGGACTGAGCTCTTAGTTACTTAAAAAAAAAAAAAAAAAATTTCGGGAAGCAGTTAGAAAGTACTGTCAATCAATCAGAATTGCGGATTAGAATCCTACACCTTGAAGGTGTTCTAGAAATATTTTTCTCAGGCAAAAGGGTATGTATCCATCAGCATCACGAGGGCTCTGTGTGTTTATGGCCGCCTGCTACTGCTGGTGGTTTGCACGGGTTACTTCAAGCTCCCACCTCGGACTTCTCCGGGTGTTCCCGGTGCCACATTGAAGGCATGTATTTAAACTGGAGTTGCGGGGGCCGGAAGCTTTGGAGGCTTTCCTACCCTATCATAGTCTTGAAAGAATGGAACATGCCTTCCTGAGACCTGTGCCTACATAAAGGGGGTGCCCAGGCCCCCTGCACTGTTAAGCAAGATATGTTACAAATTTCCTACATGATTAACGCAACTTGTGCATTTTATAACTAAGCTGAAGTTTTCAAGCCAAATCCAGCTAAACTCTCCCACTGGTAATGGGCATATACGACTGTGATGGCCTAAAAAGTCATGATTATTAAATGATTTTTAAAACTTGCCCATCCGCGTATGAAATTCTACTTTATATATTAAACATTAGTTTACATGAACAGAAAATTTCAAAGGTAAACACTACCCACCCACACCTCCCCCTCCCAACAATTAGATTAGGATGCTTACTCCCAGGCGGTTTTGCTCGTATTACACGAATATTATTCAGATGAGGCATACACGGGGAATTGCTGTGATCAGGGAGCAAGAGGAGAATGGTGGGCCGGCCTGATGCCGACAGCCTCCAGCTGGTGGCCCGGAAACCTTCACAACAATGCCTCTCAGCTCTCTTCTATTCTGCTCTCTTCTACCCTGTCCACATACAGGGGACACAATCTGTAGTGACCCATTGTCCTACTGCCCTTTTTAATTTAAATTCAAATAATTAACGTATAGTGTATTACTAGTTTCAGAGGTAGTATTTAGGGATTCATCCGTTGCATACAACACCCAGGGCTCATCACATCACCTGTCCTCCTGAATGCCTGTCCCCCAGTCACCCCGTCCCCCACCCCCATCCTTCCAGCAACGGTGTTTGTTCCCTGAAGTTAAGAGTCTCCTTTGGTTTGCCTCCCTCTCTGATCTCATCTTATTTTATTACTCCCTCCCTTCCCCCATGATCCTCTGCCTTGTTTCTTAAATTCCACATATGAGTGAGATCATGTGAGAACTGTCTTTCTCTGACGGACTTACTTCGATTCACATAATACGCTCGAGTTCCATCCACGTCATTGCAAATGGTAAGATTTCTTTTTTGATAGCTGCGTCGTATTCCAGTGTGTGTGTGCGTGCACGCGCGCGTGTGTATGTGTGTGTACACCACCTCTTCTTTCTCCATTCCTCTGTCCTAATGTCTTTCTTCACCGACTGTAAACTTGCTGAGTTTCTCCTCTAAGCGCTACTGCTGGAGAAATGCAAGCGAACACGAACAAGCAGACAAAACCAGAGGAGGCTTCCCGGATCGTGACTTTGTCCGTGTTCCTGCAGAGGAAAACCCCGCTGCGTCTTTACCAGGTCTCAGAACTGCATCCGCTCCTTTCTCAGGAAATGACAGTCTCTGCTCTCGTGGCCAATAGTCAGAGGAGCGTGCGGCCGTGGAACCCTCCCCCGAGACGCGGCAGGACGCCAGGAGGAAAGGCAGCGAGGTCACCTGCCCTCTGTCGTTGAGGGGATGCGTGGGGGAAGCAGCCCTGCACAGGCTCTCACTTTACCTGCCCTGCTAGTTCCACAGGGACCAGGCCAGGAGGCAGACATAGAAGCCAGTCTTTGAATGCACCGTGGACTTGATCCAGAGGGACGCTCAGACGCAGAGCATTAACACACGAGCGAATATCTTAAACTCTTCTGTTGTCTGTGTGAGGACAGCTTCGTTTCATGAGAAACCTACCCCCTCTGAAAGAAAAGGATATTAAAATGTAGTAATAACCGTAACATTCCCTGGAATGTTATGTAGATCTGTTCTTAAAGGACCCCAAGAGGGAAAGCCAGAGTGAGAGGGAGCAGGAGACTAGAACGGGGCCTGGTCGCATGGTCACAGGAGAATTCGCGAGAACATTGATGACTAGACCAATCCACTCATCCTCCTGTTCGGGGAGCTGGAGAGGAATGGGAGGGAGGATGGGAGGGAAGGCGGTAAAATTGCTTGTGCCAGTGAGGTTTTTTTTTTTTTTTTTTAATTTTTACTTGTGATCTCTTGTGTTCTTGGGTTTTATATATCATACTTCCAAAGTTAAGCACATGCTAGAAATATTGTTTTTCCTTTGAGTAGATTTGAATACTTGTCAGCAAACAAGAACCTTGTAACTGGTCTTGTAGACACTTCCCGGCTCCAGACGGCAAAAGAGGGGCCTGGACAGGAGCTCAGTTGTGGTGTGGAGGAGACAGGCTCGTATAAACACAAGATTAGAGCAGAAATAATTACTATGAATGGATTTCTTGGTTGGAAACCTGTTTTAAATAACAGAGGTGTGAAAATGGTGCCAGAGGTCAACTGACTGGAATAGTGACATTGAGTAGGGAGTAAAGCTGAGGAAAATGTAGAAAATCAGCCATGTAGTCATGCTGGGAATATTTTTTTTTTCTGGGGGAAATGTCAGGGTCTTGGGAAAATTTCCTTTGCATGACATGAATTTAAGAGTACTGCAAAGCTACACGATGACTCCCTCCATCTGGTCGTGAAGAAACGCCGGGGAAGGAAGTGGAGAGAACTTAGTAGGCTTGAGCCCAAAGTGGAAAAAGGGCAGTGTTCACAATCACATGGCGTTGCACTGAAGGCTACTTCCATTTTAAGTTTCTGTCCACTCTTGAGACTCAAATTCAATATATTTCCCTCCCTTGTGGTGGATGTACCCTCAGAGCTACAGAAAAGGATGCTTGAGACACACCAGATCCAACGGGGAACCCATCAGCTTCCCATTCAGGTATTTTCCCCTCACCATCCACTAGTTCCCATGAACCTGGAAGTCAGCCCGACTCCTCTCTCCCGGACCGTCCACCTTCCAGCAACCGTTCTGTTGGTTTCCTCGTCCGTGCTCTTCAGCTGCACTCCACGCCTGCCATGCTGGTGCTGTGCCCCACTGGGACACTGGCCCAGCGCCCTCTGGACGGCACCGCGGCTTCCGTCTGTCTCCGGCAAAGCCTTCCATGGCTCAGAAGCCCTTCCAGACTCATGAATGCTCATGCCTGGGTTTTCCCACGCCCTTCCCTCATTTTCTTTTGGAGTCTAGAGCCCAGAAAATTCTATTTTTGGCATTCTCTTCCTTTCCTGAGTTGTAATTGGCCTCTAATGTGCCAATTACAACTCAGCTCTGTGGACCAACTCTAGTGACTACAGTTGTCTTGTGCTCAAGGCAGCAATTCTACCAGATGGGCCTTTGAGACATTTACCGCTTCCGTGCAAAGCTCATAAGGCTGCAGCAGCCACCGTGATCCCCTTCACCGCCCCCTCTGTGCCCTCCTGTCTGCCTCAGCCTCTCCGGGACCTGGAATCTAGCACTTCCTCCTTTGCCATACGTTCTTCTCCAGACGGCCTCGGCGTGTCTGCCTCCCTCGGCGAACCAAAAGCCCTTGGTGCGACAAACCGTAGCGACTGTTCCGGACTCACACGCCTGAAGGTCTTGGGCCCGACCCGGCCCCCAGCTGGTCACTGTCCCGGAGATTCCCGGCAATGCTGTCACGTCCCGCGTGCTGGCCTCCCCGCTGTCGCCTCCCCCACCCATCCACCTTCATGCTCTAAACTGGAGTCCTACTTGAGTCACTGTTAGTCAAATAGTACCCTCTCCCCGCTGCAAGCTGGAAGCACACTACCTGCTATTTCCTCTGAGTACCACTATTGGCTTCCTACTTTTGCTGCCTAACCGGATCCTTTTCTTCTTTTTTTTTTTTTTTTTTTTTTAGCACTGTTGTCAGAAAGTCTTCTCTGAACTGCCAAACGGGTGCGTGGCCCCTTCCAAGTATCTTATGGCTCCCAAAAATCGGAGTGGGAGTGTTGATGGCACTTTTCACACTCTGCCGTGTCTGTCTCCAAGCCCGCCTCCCCAGCATATCATGATGTCCTTGAGACAGGAACCGAGTTATTCGTCTGGTATCAAAGCACCTAGAATAGCTTCCAACAATTAAAAGAAAATTAATAAAGGATTGTCCTAAACTGAATGACAGATTTCTGCTTATGGTAATACGGCAGACTAGGTGGTAAAACATATGTTTCCACTGAAGATAGCAAAATACGTTGCATTAAATATATTGTCAAGATATTTTTATATTAAGCGGCATTGATAAGGAATCCCGTGGCCAAAATTTAGAGGGTGGTATAAATCTAGTACAGTAACTGGAGTTTTGAGACTGGCTCTTGCTAAGGGGTTATTTGATAAGGCAAGAAATCAAACTCTCAAACATATCACTTTGTAAGGCACAGAGTACAGGATCCAAGACCTGGGCCAACCCAAGGTGGGGACTCCAAGAGAAGACCCTCAGTCTGTAGAGCTGGACTCCTCTGTACAAGGGTGACTGAGAAACACACAAAGGCTGACAGCGCACAAAGGACCGCAAGCAGAGATACCACTTGCAGCCTTGTGTCTACTGGCGGAGGACGAGAGAAGCAGGCTGACCCTGACAGCTTAATCCACAAGCTGCCTTCCCACCAAGTTGTTGCCTGGCTTCAAACCTTCTGGATGGATTAAAAAGTCATCTCAAGCCAAATATTTAGTTTAAAGGTGTACCTTACTAGCACCTTCTAGGAATAAACAGAAATGTATCCTTTCAGGAAAAATCTTCCTTCACCCCCAGCCTCAGACTTGCCACAAATACAATTCCAAGAAAAGGAAAATGCATAAGCAAATAAGGAAAGAAGACAGCATGGTGTGTGTATGGATATAAACACAGACAGAAATACAGAAGTAATAGTCACAAGGACTTCAGGTATGAGATGTACGAGACACACCGTATAATCCCTCTTTTTAATACATATAAGGAGATAAAAGACAAGCTTAAAAATACATGTGTAGAGGGGCACCTGGGTGGCTCAGTGGGTTAAGCCTCTGCCTTCGGCTCAGGTCATGATTTCAGGGTCCTGGGATTGGGCCCCACATCGGGCTCTCTGCTCAGCGGGGAGCCTGCTTCCCCTCCCCCTCTGCCTGCCTCTCTGCCTACTTGTGATCTCTCTCTCTGTCTGTCAAATAAATAAATAAATAAATAAAATCTTTAAAAAAAATACGTGTGTAGAACATAAAACTATAAAGAATAACAAGGCACATATAATAGGAGACAAATAAAATGCTTATTAATGAAAATGTGTAAAAATTGTAAGTAAAATCTCAATGTACTGATTTGACAAAAGCTTGGATACCAGTGAAGAGACAATTAAGAAATTGTCCAGGGGCGCCTGGGTGACTCAGTGGGTTAAAGCCTCTGCCTTTGGCTCAGGTCATGATCTCAGGGTCCTGGGATCGAGCCCCGCATCAGGCTCTCTGCTCCGCAGGGAGCCTACTTCCCCCTCTCTCTCTGCCTGCCTCTCTGCCTAGTTGTGATTTCTCTCTGTCAAATAAATAAAATATTAAAAAAAAAGAAATTGTCCAGATGTTGTATGGATATATAGTGTGAACGAGACATTGAAAAATATGAAGGTTGAGAGACCTCCACTATAGTCAGTGTTTCAGTAGGAAAGAGAGGCATCATTAGGCAAAGCCAGTAAGTGAAGAGACAATGGAGGCATTTCCAGAACTCATGAAAAACACCACATGTAAATTCATATCAGTGAATAAAAAGAAATCCTGATGTTGACAAACTAAATGTCATGTTCAATCAATGAAGATCTATTTCACGAATAAGTGTGAAATATATTTTCAGATTAACCAGAAGCAGGAGAGTTTGCCAAAAGGCACATACCAAAGGGGATTCTAAAATGTCTATCTCAGGCAGAAGACAAGTGACGCTTAGTGAAATATCTGAACATTTGCAAGGGAATTAAAAATCACAAACAGCTGTAAATATGTGCGTCAATCTAAACAGACCTTGATCACGTGAAATAATATTTTGGGGTTTACCAAAAGCAAGATCAAGTTAAATGCCCATCAATAGTATACACATAAGAAAGTGGTGAATGGAACCATTCAGATTAGGCTAGGTCATCCCAAGGAACAAGCAGCCCTAAAATGTCAGGGACTGAACACGATGAAGCTTTGTTTTTCTCTTTAATACCTATCCCCATGCAGGTTGGTACATACTCATTGAATCATGAACATTCAAGGAACCAGGGTAATGAAATTTCCATCTTGACACTTCTTTCCAGATTCATAATGGCAGAGGGAAAATGAGAAGAGAATCACTCACTGGTTGTCAAACACGTCCAACCTCCTTCATCTCTGGTTGGCAGAAGCAGGGCACATGGCCACGCTCACATTCATAGCATGGGGTGGAGGGGGGGGACGGTGGGGAAGGCCAACCCACCCCAAGACTAGCAGGAAGAGCAGAGAGGGTTAGTTAGCAGCTCTAGTGACAAAGTCTTGTGTCTGTGGGGACCAACGTAACAGGATTTCTTCAGAGAAGTTTGTGTTTATTTCCGCAAAGGTGATAGGACACAATGCAGGATCCACCAATAGAATGGTAACAAAGCATATATGTCCCATTCTTGAAGAGGGAAGAAACAGGGTGAGAAAAATAAAATAAAAAGCACAAAGTAAGGTAGTAGGTATAAACGTAAACTTATCAGTTATAGTAAATGTAAATGAACTTAAAGCTCCAATTAAAACACAAAAGATTATTATACTGGATTAGAAAAAAATCTAGCTATATGTTATTTAAAATACAAAAGACAAAGGGTGCTGGGGGGCTCAGTCAGTTAAGCATCTGACTCTTCATTTTGGCTCAGGTTGTGATCCCCGGATCATGAGATCCAGCTCTGTGTGTAGGCCTCCACACTCAGGGGGGAGTCTGGTTGAGATTCTCTCTTTCTCTCCCTCTGCCCCTCCCCCACCTCGTATGGGTGTGTGTATACATGCACTCTCTCTCTAAGTAAATAGATAAAACCTTTTAAAAAATAAGAAAAAATAGAAAAGACAGAGTTTGAAATTAAGAAGATGGCAAAACAAACAAACAAACAAACAAAACCCAGTATAATTCTAAGCAAAAGAAAGCAGGTATTTCTATATTAATATCAGACCAAATAGAGTTAAGACAAAAAGATGCATTAGAGATAATGATAAAGGTTTATCAATAATTAATAGTTAAAAAATCTGAGACAGATGCATAAAATAAAAATTTATCAGACCTATAAGGAGAATTGAGCGAAGTCACATTTAGACTGAGAGATTTTAATGTCATTTTCTCATGAACCAATAAAACAAATATACAGAAAAGCAAGTGAAGACACAGGAAAAAGGTAGACTATTTGAACAACATGATTGAAAATATTGACCCAGTGCATCTACTTAGAACACTGTATCTAACAACTACTGAATACAAATTATTAGCTGTTTACTGTGTCAAAATAGGTCTTCAAAAGTATGGAAATGTCCATGCTGTCTTTCCACAGTATAATTAGGCTAGAAATCAATAACAAAAATGTAACCAGAAATCTCCTGTGTGTTTGGAAATTAAGAAGCACACAAAGGAGGCCGCATGAGTCACATGAGGAATAATGATGACAATCAAAATAATGATAAGATCAGAATAAAGAAAATTTTGAACTGAATGACAGCAGCAGCAGAACCGTGTATCAGAACGTGTATGATTTGACTAAAGCTCAAATGGAGGGAAATGTACAGCCTTGGATGTTGAAGCTGCAAAGGAAGAAAGGCCAAATGACCTGAGCCTTGCTTTGTAGGGAGAGGTAAGGGGACATCCACATCTTCATGTCCCTCCTCCTAAAACCATGCGGGGCCACAAGGAAAATGTTTGCAAACACTTCACGTGTATGCCTTTCAGTAACACTATAAAGCAGAGGAAACCCACAGCTTCCAAAACATCAGTAAGTTTTGGGGAAAAAAACACAAGAAATCACTGTGACAAATCCAGGTAGCCAGTATGATGTAGGTGTTCCCAGGAGGCCAGGGAAACAGCGGATATTCATCCCAGGAATAAAGGGTTCCAACCTAGTTGGAGATTGAAAACAAAGGTCTCCAGATTAAGGAAATTGCCTGTCATTCTAGCAGCACATGAAGTAGCCCCTTACATGAGAAACTAAGAGAAGCAGCCTATGAGCGGAGCTGAGTACTTCTGTTAAGAGCTTGTCCGGTAAAATCCAGCTCAAATGAATGTGGATCATGAAAGGAAAGCATCTACATCCATAGAAAAATAACATAAGAAAAAATAGAATTTAAGGCTTCACGGCAGAGGGAAAAAAACAACAACAAGAAAGCAAAGAATTCACAGAGCAAAGGATACTTGACAAACAATATTCCAAAATGCATTTTAACAGAAAAATAACCCTATAGAGCAATTGAAACTCTGGAAGGACATCTTACAAAGCAATTTTTTAAAAAAAATCAGAGATAACTGGAACTCAGAGAAAGTTTTAAGAACGATGTAAAATCATTTCATACAGTGAAATATCCAAGGGAGAATAGATATCATGGAAACAAGGATAAATGATGGAGCTCACAAAAATGAGAAAAGAAAGTGGGGAAAAATAGATTAATGGGATTGGAGGAAAAGGATAGATTCAGTACTATCAAAAAAGGTCCAACATTTGTATAACTGCTACACCCTAAAAAATAGAGTGACAAAATAGAACAGATATTTAAAAAACTCTAACTCCAGAAAATTTCTCTAAATTTGTTTTAATTGGATAAAATGACCCCAGTGTTTATATAGAAGAGATAAATTCCTGAGAATATTCAAGACAAAGGCTAATAGTGAGGGAGGACTTGACCCACTGGCCTGCCAAATTAGAAAGCTGTGGAGCTCACATCCCTTTGGGAGCTGCTATGGGGATGGAATGGTGTATCTAGACATAGATCTCAAATATGTGTGGATTTAATATATGACAAAGTAGCATTTCAACTCAGTGTCATTGCATAGACGGCAAGGTAGTATTTCAATTCATTTAATGTATACTGTCCTGGCACAGTCAACCATCTATTTGTAAGAAAATATAAATAAATAGAATATATGAGATTCTTATCTTACATCATAGAAAACCAAACTTAGAGAAATTAAATGTAAAACATAAAAAATAAAAAAGCATTAAAATACTTCAAGAAAAATAAATGACTATATTCACAAGTCTGGGGTGAGAGAGAGAGAGAGTTTTACCTGGCAACCTTGAAAAAATAAAATAACAATGGGTAGACTCCTGTGACTATGTAGAAATTAGTAAGTTTTGTATTGGAAAAGAAAAATGAAGAACACTTAATAACGAACAAAACCATAGGATAGGCATTGCTGGGATTTAATCTCTATAATGTCTTACTAATTGTCAGGAAGGGTGCAAATAACCCAATAAAAATGGGCAAGAGACTTAGGCAATTCGCAAAGAAGTAAAACCAAAGGGAAACAGTCTGAAAACATGACCAAATGCAAAATAAAGTGTCAGTGAGGTGACAGCCCCATGTGAAGGCAGTTCTGTTATCAAAGAGTTGGTCATAAAATAGAAGAGAAAAAAACCCGGCAAACTTCTGGTGTGGAGGTAAGGATGGGGCACTTTTGTGCATTTCTCGTGGGAATGGAAAAATTCACAATTGTTTTGAAAAACAAATTGGCAATGGTTGTTAAAATGAAAATATATAAACCCTTTAATTCAGTGGTTCCACTCATGACAGTCTATCCCATTGAAACACAAGGATTGGTTTCTGGGAACACTTGCATGAGGACATTTATTGCCACACCGCTTCTAGTGGCAAGACCAAACGAAGACCCAGAATCTGGGAAATGATTGAATAATTCTAGTACAATCACTTGGAATATCAGGCAGCTGTTAACACAGGGAGTGAGTTAGAATTACAACAGGTGAATTGGAGGGATTTCTTACAAGATATTGTTGAGTATCAAAAGCAAGATTCGGAAAACTATTATGTGATCTCCATTTGATAAATAATAACGAACCCTTCACTATCTATGTATAGGTACATGCATGTCATAAATACATGTGAATAGGATTATATGAGCGTTGAGAAGAATATTTAAAGATCTAGAATATTATGACAGAAGCCTACTGTTTCTACACTCATTGACCACAACTTTTCTCAATGGCTTCCCTCTAGGGGTGGAAAATAAGAGAGCTCTACTCTTGTAGAAAAGTTGATTATGCAGAGAGAAGGCTGTTGCCTTTCCTTGAGAGCTGCGATTTTAGCCAAGCTCAAGTCTCCCACTGTCACGTTGACAGAAGAACATGTGTTGAGCCAGGAAGGAAAGAGTATAGAATTGCAACAGGCTTAGGAACTACATCTCGAAAACTGTTTTCAGTGTAATAAGCATATGGAAGAGGCTAAAAGTGAACATACCAGATACTCACAAGGATTCTTGAAAGAATGAGATCGCCAAAGGGTAGTTTGCATCTGGCCCGAGATGAGCTGGCTGCAAAGGGATCTGCGAGAACCTGAGCCTAAGACAAACTGGGCGCACCCAACCTGCACCAGCATCCAGAGGATGTGAGCTCTGCAGCCCCGACAAGCTCCCTTCCCATGTGGTCATAATGTGGTGATAATGGACAAGGCTTCCCAGAGGCCAAGCCAGGAGCCAGAGGGAACACTGGACCAGGGACTTCCTCCCAGAGAGCAGAACTCAGGTCTGACCCAGAAACCTCCTCTGTTGCGGAACCTGCTTTGCAGTCCCTGTCCAGCATGACCCACCATGGTCAAGGACAAGTGAAAGCCACGGTTTCTCTTTCCTCCTTTTCTGAAGGAGACTTTCCCATGAGCATATCCCGTATCTGTTCTAGCATTATCTGTTGGGAGAACGTGTGGGAGGCTTGATGACTATCTTGTCATTTACAGAACATCAAACCTGATGGAGAGAACTGAGGTTTGCCCAGGGATCCCTAGGCTACGCTAGCTGAGTGACTTTGGGCTGTCTTCTTCGGGGAGGGTGGTCCAGGCTGCCTGCGACAGACAAGGGGAATGCATACGTAACTGGTGGCTAGGACATGGAGACCCAGGTGGGGGCTGCCTCTTACAGACTCGCCTTGTTCCCCTGAGCACCCCGGGGCAGCTGGATGTGATTCCATGACTAGGCTCTCCCACGTGGAATGTCAAGAGTTGATGATGTGCCCTTTCCACTGCACGTTCTTTGGCTTCTGCTCTTCCACTCTTCCAGGTGGCTGGAATGTCGGGGATGAGAGTGACCTTGGCAACCACATAGAGAAGACGGCAGAGCCTCCGTCATTGAATCCCTGAATAGTTACATCCAGGACAGCCACCGCCCACTTGGAACATCCCCACCGAAAAAGAGACTGTTAACTGAACAAGACATACCCGTATGTCTTGTTTGAGTCGTCGGGACTTTCTAGATACCACAGCTAGTGTAACCCTACAACACACATACTTTATTGGGGGACAGGTGGTGGGACCTATGAGGGGGTGCATTAGTGTCTTACGGTTTCTGTAACAAATTATCACAAACAGTGGCTTAAAGTAACACAAATTTAATTCTCTTAACGTGGAGGCCAGAAGCCTAAAATGGATGTGCAAGGCTACATTCCTTCTGGAAGTTCCAGGGGGCAACCTGCATCCTTGCTTTTTCCAGCACCAGAGCTCACCTACCGGCCTCAGCTTGTGGTCTCCTCCTCCATCTTCAGAGCCAACAGAGCCAACACCTTCTCTCCTCTCTGTTTTCTGCTTCTTGGTCACCATGAAGGTCCTCCCTCTCCTACAGACCCCAGTGATTACATGGGACCCACTTGGATAATCAAGAAGAATCACCCCATCTCAAGGTCCTTATTGTAATGACATCTGCAGAATCCCTCTTTTCATATAAGATAACATACTCATGAGTTTCAGGTGTGGGGAATGTGGGGACCTTTGCAGAGAGAAAGCATTCCTTCTACTAAGAGTATAAAGAGAGGAAAGAAAAGGTGAGTGAAAACCAAAACACCAAAAATCTCAAGCTTTGGTGTGATTACGCAAAATTATGTGTGTGTGTACATAAACAAGCCACTTTTAAAAGAAAACCAGTATTTGAAGTAAAATGATAAAGGAGAGAGTACGGCTAGAAAAAAAAAGAGGATAAGTAAGAACTGGCAAGAGTTATTTTCGAACGATTTGAAGTAGTATATCCATTCATGCCTCTGGGCAGCAAAGGTATTTCCTAAGAAATCATTTCAAAATTTGATTCTATTTCTCATAGTCTGAGTTTCAGTTCCCTTGTTGGGAACAGAAAAGCAAGTGAGGGCGTGGATGGGGATTTTCATCTTTAAAATGTTCCCAAGGTGTTCCCTTTCTAGAACCGAAATCTGCTACTCTCTCTTCGTCATAAAAATAAATTTTTTTTTTTTTTTTTTTTCCTGAGCGGGTGCTCACTGAGCAGTACGCACCTGACAGCCAAGCTGGGCTTTGTGTAATTTCTGCCCATTGGTAGGTGCTGGGAAGAGCCTTAAGAAAGCCAGATATCTTTTTATGATGGTATTGAGAAAAAGTAGCACTTAAAATAAAATTCTTAGAGAGAGAATCCCTTGGAGAGAAATGAGGTGAAATTAGACATAATACCTATTTTTATCCTCTTGAAATTCAAATTTTCTGGAACCAAGAACGAGATTACTGTGTGAGCCTTTTTCTTTATTTAATTCCTAAAGAGTTTTAAGAGTAACCATTTCCTTGCCTTCCTTTGAGTTTTCTCTCACATTTGAAGCTGGCCAGAGACCACCAATGCACGAATTCTGGTTGATGAGCATCACGGGACCAGGATGCCCGTGTGATGGCAAGGAACACCTTCCCACCGCGTTCTGAGGGGCATTGACTCCTCCCCGCAGTGCTCCAGTCCATCGCTAGAGCGGCCTCTCCAGCTGCAAATCTACTTGCCATCCTGACATGGAGAGCTGGCTTGCCACGGGGTGCGGGTCCAGATGACCCAACAGAAGGGAGACAGGAGGACAGCAAGAGGTGGAGGAGTTGGAGGACAAAGGTGAGGAATGGTATGAAGTAGGGAAAATGGACGAATGAGTCACAGAGTCAGCCCTACGTCTGGGCCCTGTTTGGAAGCACAGACATAAGTGGCTTCGTGGAAGTCACCAGGTTCAAAGTTCACAACGAAACTCTTGTGGGAAGTTACCTTCGTGTTATTTAGGTCAAGGCTTCAGGTGTTGGTGGGAGGTCTAATTTTACTCCCTGTGTACATATTTGATTAAGGGCCTACACAGATTCCTGGTGGGATGGTGTGTGCATGTGCACATGTGTGTGCGAGCCTGTGCGTGTGCACGTGGTACTGTAACTGTCCCTTCCTGCTGGTGATAGAGGAGCGGTCAAGCACTTATTCTCCTGGTGGAATGGAGAGCAGCCCTCAGTTCTTTCAAGCTCTTCTTGGTTTAATTCAGTCAACCTGATGGGTTCGATACAGACTTACTGTAGGAATTCCTGAGATACACACGGGACTTCATGTGACCCCAGGCCATACACTGAAGGATGGCATCGTGGGTGAACTCCTGTAGCTGGAGAAGGACTCCAGGGATGACATCCAGGCCACGCTCCCCTACCGTGCAGACGTGTACAGTGTTGGGCACGTTAATGCACCACACACCCCTCCCTTGTGTTCTTAAGGCTGCGTGTGATGTGGAATATATTTCTTTACCAATCGGTACGGTTTCCAGCCTGAATTATAAATGAAATTTGTTTACGTTCATTGAAATCTGTCTTTCTGGATCTCCCTCCTGTTGGCCCTGGATCTGCTCCTTGGAGCTGCAGCCATTTAAGTCTTTCTCTATTTTGTGGAAGCCCTTCAAAATGCTGCATGCTCCCGGGGACTTTGGCCATTTTTCTTTGTACATGGCAAATACCAGCATAATCACATCTCCAATTGGTGAAAACATTTCCAAACTTCAGCCAGTAATGGCTTAATTCTAAGCAGCCCTTGGTAGGGGAATGTCATAGCACAGCAGCAACATGAAAAATAACCACTCGGATGACAGGTTTTTGACTAGTAGGTTGTTCCATTGTTGGAAAATAAAAAATGGCAAAGGGATAGATAAAAATCAAAGAATGTTGTTAAGGATAAACATTTGCCGGCTGCTGGAAGATGCCACACTGAAGTTACCACAAGGGCTATGTACGAATCAAGGGTTATCAGGAAGCCGTATAATGAGAATGAGAACAAATGTGATGCATTATGGAAAACAGAGTGCATAATAATTTTATTCCATATTATCTTAATACTGGCATCTGATAGCACACATTATGTATATTTATACATTTCTTGTTTTCTGTTTCTGATAACGAACTTCATTCCACTCACAAAATTAACTCAAAATGGATTAAAGTCTTAAATGTAAGATCAGAAACCACAAAACTCCTAGAAGAAAACGTAGGGGAAAAGCTCTTTGACATGGATCTCAGCGAGGATTTTTGGGACCTGACACCAAACGTAGAAACAATAAAAGCAAAAATAAACAAGCCAAAATAAACAAGCCAAAATAAACAAGGACTACATCAAACTGAAAAGCTTCTGCACAGCAAAGGAGACCATCAACAAGATGAAAAGGCAGCCTACTGAATGGGAGAAAATGTTTGCATACCATATATCTCAAATCATAAACGCCAAAATATATAAGGCCCTCCCACACCTCAATAGCAAACAACCCAGATAATCCAATTAGGAAATGGGCAAAGGACCTGAACAGATGCTTTTCCAAAGAAGACACAGAGGTAGCCAATAGGTACAGAGGGAAAAGTGCTCAAATCACTAATAACCTGGGAAATGCAAGTCAGAACCACAACGAGGTATCTCCTCACGCCTGTTCCGATGGCCATCAGCAAAAAGACGAGCCAACAGCAACAACAACAACAAAGATGAGAGAACAGGTGTCGGTGAGGAGGTGGAGCGCCGGGAACTCTCGAGCACTTTTGCTGAGAAGGCAAACTGGTGCAGCCGCTCCGGAAAACAGTATGGAATCTCCTTAAAAACAAAAACAAAAACAAAAACAAAAACAAACTAAAAATAAAATTAACAAAGGATATCTGAAGGAAATGAAGTCATTATCTGCACCCACCGTGTTCCCTGCAGTGTTTTTCACAAGAGCCAAGACAGGGAAATAATCTGAGTGTCCCTGACAAATGAACGGGTGAAGAAGATGGAGCGTATAATGCGTCCACGACAGATGATCCCGCAGCCGTGACGAAGAAGGAAACGCCGTCATTCATGACAACGTGCGTGGACCTCGACGGCATTGTGCTAAGTGAAAGAAGTCTGACGGAGAAATACGCATAATATATGTTCTCACTTATATGTAAAATGTAAAAAAAAAAAAAAAATCAAAACCCTGAAATCACGGAAACAGAGTAGATGAGTAGATTGGTGGTTGCCAGAGCAGGCAGGGGTGGGGCGGGATGGGGAGAAGTGGAGGAAGGTGGGAAAGGGCACACACGGCTGGTTATGAGAGGAATGCATTCTGGGGATCTATTTGCAGCGTAGTGTGTAGAGTTAATAGTACTGTCTTGTACACATGGAAGTTGTTAAGAGGGTAGATCTCAAAACTTCATACAACACACACAAAACGGTAACCACGTGCAGTGGTGGGCATGTTAATTCTCTTTATTATGGTAATCACTTTGCAATAGTTATGCATATCAAACCATCACATGACATTTCTTAAACAGACACAATGTTATATGTCGACTATACGCCACTGAAGCCAGGAGAAAAGATTATAGGAACATTAACAATGCTGCTAACAGTATTGAATCTGAACTTGGAAGTTCAGATTCACTTTCAAGTACTTTTAATCAGACTCACTGAAACAAGGATAAGGCTAAGAAAGAGAGGTAATATCATTCTCTTTAAAAAACTAAGGAATTAGAAAAATAGGAAGAATTAAAAAGGTCAGCAATTTTGCAAAGCGTTATGTATACATCCCTTTTACTATTATTCCAAAGGCGGCAAATACTTCATTCAAACCTCATGGGAGGGGCTTTTGCTTGGTCTGGAGCCTACAACGTTTCTCACACTCGGAGTGGGAACTTGTCATGCTTAAAGTGAAGTAAAAAAGATTTGGTGCCTTGAGGAAGAAGACTTCCACCAGCAAAGAGCAAAAAAAGAATTTCACTTTTTCCCAAAAATATTTTATGAAGGATTCATACCATGTACTTAGAGACATGGAGAAAATAATTATGATAAAAGAGCTTTCCTGGGTTACTTCAAATGCTGCGCCCATGACGCTCTGGAGAGCGCCAGTGTTCTCCTGCCGTTCCAACCGCGGAGGGTGGGCTGGACGGGGCCGAGTCTCTGCCGTGCAGAACCTGCAAGGGTGCAGGGGGAGGATCCTCGGCCAGCGTGGGGGGAGCGGTGGGAGAGGTTTGTCCAGGACAGGATGGGGAAGGCAGGGAGAAGTGGAGGAGGCCGGAGGGGACCGCGAGGCCCTTGACTTGTTGGCGCTTTGCCCCCTGTTTAGCTACCTTTTAGCTTTTCAAGTTACAGGTCAACAATGCCGCGGGCTAAGGTCACTATGACGTAGGCCAGGCCGAGGGAGAGTAATAGGTTGAGGCTCTACTTGGCTCTTCTTGGAACACAGATGCGGAACCGGCACGACAATCCGCCAACAGGTACATCCATGCCAAGACGCCCGGAACCTGGCCTGGGACGGCTGTGATGGGTCTGAAGGCGGGTGCGTCCTCTCGGCCTCCTGCCCGGTGGGCACAGGGTAGCTTCTCCCCGGGCCGCCCTCTCCGGGGACCCGTTCCAGGGCTCTCTCGAATCACGGCGTCCTCACAAGCCAGATGTGGTTTCCGCTGCCTTTTTTTTTTTTTCTTTTCCATTTTTATGGGGGTGTAATTTACAAACTATAAACTTCACCATCGTAAATGGACAGTCTGACCCTCAGTGGATTTCGACGGTTGAGCAAACATCAGCACTGTCCAGCCTTAAAACGCCATTTATTTATTTATTTATTTATTTATCGCAGTCTTGACTCCCGGCGGCCCCCTTCTTTCCTTCACCCCCCCCCGCGCCCCGTTTCCCCCGCGCCGGTCTGGGTCTGGGGTCTGCCTCTCCTCGCTCGTGTGTTCTCGTCGAGCATCTGCCGCGCGCCGCTGGGGCTGTTAGAACAGAGCTTTGCGTTTGCGGCCACATCTCCGGCTACCAGGGAGCCGAAGGACAGGCTGCGTTTGACCTCTGCCGAGAGCCCACCCTTGGTCGAGTCACCGGAGGTGGCAGGGCTGGGGTCCTCCGGCACAAAGCCCGGCCACCGCGGAGGAGGGGCGGCGGGTGGGGCTGGCGCCTGCGGCTCTGGCCGGGGCAGTGGACTGGCCGGAAGCCGCGCGGGAGACCGGAACCCTCAGGGGTTGCTCCTCCTCAGGCCCGCAGGGTCCGAGGCGCCTATATTCCCCGGACACTGGAACTCAGAAGCTATTGGGGGCGGGGCTGCCTTAGCGACTTTCCGGAGAGCCTGACGTCCCTGTCCCTTCGCTCGCCAGGGCCGCTCTTTGCTCGCCCGCCCGTTGCTGGCGGCCAAGGCTTCCCGGGAGGACGGCGGCTGGGACGACCGCACGCGCCCCCGCGAGCATCTGCTCAGCCCCTTGCTTTCCCAGCTCGGACTCCGTCTCTGAAAAGCAGAGACGGGTGGGCCCGGCACTTCTGCACCCTCCGTAAGGTTCTGCTGCCTTCCCCGAGCCCCTCCGCATCCGGCCTGCTCAAGAAGGCGTGGGAGCCGCACCATCCTCTGTGTGTGTCACCCGGGCTGCAAACGCGTCATGAGAGTCCAGACTTAATGTTCTGTACAAAGCCCTTGGGAGAGCCGGAATGAAATTGGGCCAGGATTCTGATGTGTTTTAATTAAAGACACTTCCTAATCAAGGGTGGAGCAAAGGCTGTTTAGAAAACGTCGGTTTCTTGGCCCGTCCGCTGGTGTGGCGAGGGCCAGGCAGCCGCTGTGGGGCTCCGGCAAGACAGGGAACGCAGATGTGCCCTCAAGACGCGGGAGTGGGATGTTCTGCCCAACGTGCTGCTGACCCTCCGGACCCCGGACACGAGGCTGGGCGTGGCCTCGGTGTCCGGGGCTCCACGGTTCCAGAAAATGCTGGTTGGTCAGCACTGGACAGCGGCCCCGGGCGAATCCCCCCAAGCGAGACCAGAGGCGCTGGGGCCTTTCTGCGTCTGCGTCCGCGCAGGACCAGCTGGGCCGCCGCCGCCTCGGTGCTTCCTCGTCCGAAACGCGAGGAGCCA